>NC_072854.1:69425-738710 GCF_028858705.1 Grus americana | reverse complement strand
AAAAAGTTATCTTGTAATAATTCATTCCTCCTCAGCTCTATGGTTGTCATTCACAGTAAAGAATTCTTTAGACTTTTCTGCATCATTAAGCTTCTTTATGGTATTTGCTTTAAAACTCACAACGTGAAATGCTAGTGTGCTGAATTAAATTACGTGACAAGGTCTGAAAAATAGCTAGTGAGAAATCTTTGCATGCACATATTTAATATTAAGGCTGCACAGGTTTCAGTACCAGGAAATGCCATTTTTTATATCTGGTAGTAACTATAAAACTCTCCAATTAAAAACAAAGCTGCGAGTGACCAAAGATTAGTGTTAAGTGAAGGGGACAGGAATGTATGACAGAGGATATTAAGACTTCTTAAGCATTTTTAACAACTGCATTCCCTCTATAAAATACGCAAGATGAAATAGTGGGAGAAGAAGCTAGAAGCTCTATCTCCTCAGGAAAAGATTACATTTTGGGTTTAATTAGGACAAGATTTGAGGAGGTTACAGGAGATGAGCAGTTCAGCATAAGCCTGGGACAGAAAAGGAGCATTATTTCTGGAAGTAGCAAGACAGTGCTTTCCTTTTAGTGGAAAAGGCAATTAACCACTGGAATTAAATGTTACAGGAATCAGCTAACTTTGGATGTTTTCAGACAGAGACCTGGTTATCGTTCTGGAGGTTATATTAAGCCTCAAGTCACTGATTCAGAAGGTGGCCAGTTAAGACGCTCTCACCCTAAGGACACCTCATTTAATAGTCCTGTTTAACAAGTGTGTCCAGTCTCAAAGTTTAAAATCTGTGCATTTAATGTCCTGCTCCCTCTCTGTCTTTTCATCATGTCTGATTTTCTTCATAGCACTTGAAGCTTCCTTTTTCTTTTTCTTATTCTATTGGCTCCTATTTCCTTTGCCACTGTAACTTTCTTCTTTATGAAAATTCTTAACTGACATTATTTAAAAAAAAATTCTTAACTGATGTGCATACACATTGGAGGAAACGCTTTTGACTGCTTTCACAGAATAGTGCTGCTTCTTACAGCTTTGTCATATTCTGGTGTCATGCCTTTCACTTATTCTTTCTTGTACCTTGTCAGCTGACCTTCAGTTTGCGTTGCATTTCTGGGGTCTTTCCCCCAGTATCTGCTGCCCCTTTTTTCTTGGTGCACTTCTCTTTGGATGTGGAGCATCATTTTCAAAGAGCACGTGACTTTGTATTCGATGTGGTTTGGACAGAAGCGCTTCTGTCTTTTTTAATTCAGTGTTGAAACTCAGTTCCACTCATGGCAGAGTACTAACTGCTGACCACACCTATTTAAAACCTGCTTTTGGTGAGGGGTTTTTTTGTTTTTCTGTTAGGTATAATACCTTACGAGTCAACTGAGGAGGAAGCGTTTCTTTATCCATAACTGTAACGGTAACGGTGATTTGCCACTGCTTTGTACGGTCACAGCACTTTCTTCACGCGCAGCATCTGCCGCGGACGCTCCTCTGTCCCCTCGTGCGGTCGTTGTTGTCTCCGCTTTGTTGGAGAGAAGGTTAAAGGCTGGAACCGCCGCACTAAGAGTCTCAAATGCTGACGGTGCCATGTGCAAGGTTACACGGAGTCTCAGAGCGCGGTTAACAAAATTGGCCAGGAAAAGGGGATTTTAGCTGATTTGGGATGAGATTTTAGGAGTATAGGAAATCTGTGCAGGAGGGGAAATGTTTCTCTAAACCAGGGTAGAATTGTTGACGTTTCAGACAAGGTCATAGGACAGCTTTCTGTGGGATGTGGGAGAAAATCGGAGATGTGGGATGGTGGGATCTTGTAAACCTGAGGGCAGAGAGAAGAGAGGAAGTGGGTCGTATTGTTAGGGGAATAATAGGAAGTAATGAAATAGCTGAACGATTAACTGTTGGTTACCTGTCTTCTGAAAACTTTCTGAGGGGGAAGGGAATGGGAGGAAGAAAATGTCGTGTGAGGTTTGGGAGGGGATACAGACTTCTTGGATTTCTGAAAGGCATTTGAGAAGGTCCCTTAATCAAACGCTTGGGGTCTTTGCGCAGGTGGAAGATTGGCTAAAAGGAACCGAAAGAGAGCAATAAAGATCCTTTTTGTATATTGGGACTGGTGGATAATGCTGGACCTAAACTGATTTTAACACTGTCACAAACGAGCTGGAAAAATACAGTGAAAGGTGACGATTTGATACAAAGTAAATCAGTGTAGTAAAAGCTAAAATAGACTGAAGAGTTGTAGTACCATCTGACAACGCTGAGTAACTGTGAAATAAAATGATAGGTGAAAGTCGGTGTGAGCGTGTGTAGAGCGGTGCACGCTGGAGGGGGAAGTGTCATGCATGGGAAGGTGAGCTGAGAAAGCTCTTGTTGCTCAGATGAGAGATCTTGGAGTTATACTTCTGTGAAGGTGTTGATGCTCTGTTTAGTCATGGCTTAAAACCATGAAATGTTACAGAGGGGAAGGACGTGAAGAGCAAAGCGGAGAGGTAAAGGCACTGTGTAACTCCGTGGGGTCTTTATGCTTTGAACAAGTGCTGCTCTAGAAGCCCCGTCTGGTACGCTGCCCTTTCCAGCTCTGATACGTCTTTTCTGAGAACAACAAAGATCATCAAAGGTAGAGAACAGCTAGATAGAGCAGGACTCTTCAACCTGGAAAGAAAAACGGTGGTGAAAGGATGGTGTTCTCCAAAATCCCGAGCAGCGTGTTGGTGGTGAATGGACAGCAGCTGCTCCTTTCCCCGTCCAGTGCCGGGACTACAGGGCAGTAACTGACATTAGCAGTGACGGACTCAAACAACAAAACCCAGTTCTTCTTTAAACTTCACCAAAGGATGGTGTCGGCATCAAACATCTGCACCACTCAGTTACTCCTTGAACCAATTGAACCGAAGGCAAATTCAGCAAAGGCTGCTGAGTGCAGAGACGCTCTCAGCGAGCGGAGGAATGTTCTGGGGAACGTGCTTGCCCGAGCCATCTGCTGCTGGGATAAACAGACCTGTGATCTGATCTGCCTCAGCTGTTCTCGTAGTCTTTATTTCTTCTTCTGATGGTTATGAATGTGCTGTCTTGTGGTTTTTTTCCCCTTTCCTGTCTCTCCCACCTGTCTCTCTGATTACTGACCCATTTCATCACTGAACTTCTTCTGTTTCCAATTTACTTGTTCCCCTGCTCCCACCTCCGCTCCCGTTCCTAAGCAGGCTGTCAGCTCTGGCTCAGCTGGCACGCCAGGCTTTCTGCAAATCCTCAAAGTGGTACATGTTTTTCCCCTCATCTCATAATTTATGGGAACGATAGTAACTTGGTCTCTATACTTGCATAGGTACAGGCTTATGTTTTTTAAATCCTGAAGTGTGAACAAATGGAGCATTTTTCAGTCCATACAGTGTCTGGCAGCACGTATGAAGTGGGAGTTGTCCAACGATACCACTTTGCTGTCTCTGGAAAAGATTATTTCCTGAGACACGACACTCCTTGCAAAGGAGTTCATTTATGTCGTGTGCAAGGTAGGAGTTGTAAACCCAGCCTGCTGCTGTGGACTCTATGATTTTTGTCGTAACTTTTTAAGCCCAAGAAATGTTGTATAAAAATGTCAAATTTTGTGGGTTCGGGTGACTTCACTTTGGCATTCGAGCAGATTCATTGTGAAGTAATTAGTGCTTCCTTCCAGTAAACTGCAAACAGAACTTCAAGTAACTCAGGGCTCCATCCTGCTCATTTTACGGGCTGTCTGACTTCGCTAACGACTGGCTCTACCTGTGCGGCACTCCTTGGCTCCCTCGCCTCACTACCTCCATTTTCCTCTTGCCATCTGGCTCTGACGAGCCTTCAGTGCTTACTGAAGTTCACCCCAAAAATTCAGACAAGAATGTATGCTAAATACCACGTTTCATGTAATAAGGGTCCTGAAGGTTAATCTGCTGTAGCTGAATTAGCCCGATTGTGAGGTTTTGATTTTGGGGAGAGGGTATTTTGGTTTTTTGGAGGAGTAGAGGTGAAAGGGGACTTATTTGTCCTGGTCCTAATCAGTGGACCAAAGCAGCAGTAGTAGTAGTAATATGTGGTTTGTTGTGGTGTCACGTCTCCTCACACTGAACGGGCTCAGTGCGTGATTTTATACAGGCTTTCTTACATCTCATTTGTTTATACCAAATGTCAGGAGTTGCCACAACACCTGCTGGTCTGACAGAGGTAAGGCTGCTGCATGTCGTGTCCCCAGCCCACCAGTGGTTCCCAGTAGGAACGGATCAACGCAGACAGCAAACACCCGTGTGAACTTGAACAGCACCAGTGACCTGGTTCTGTCCCCTCCTCTGCCTGATCAGGATGAAAGCCTGTCAGTGGCATAAATATGTACATGTATGCACGTGCCTGTACGATATGGATCCCTCCAGTGACTGGCCTTAGATGCTCCTCTGTTGACTCGCTGGTCCTTGGAGCCTCTCAGGTCCTCTGGTCTCTCCAGTATGTGTCCCAGACTTATGACCTCTCTGATACCTAGCTCTCAAACTCCAATCACTAAATTTTCCTCCAAAAGCATCTTCATAATCTCCTTGTTGGTGTTTGGGTGGTGGAATTAGGCCTTCTCAGTGTCTTACCCTCTCCAGGCTGAATGATGACTCTTTCCTCAGCCTGTCCTTGCAGGATAAGAGCTCCAGCATGCTGACCATCCTTGTAGCCCTCTACAGAGCTCGCTTCAGTTTCTTTCCTCTTCTGTGTCTTTCATATTCTGTGATTCTCAACAACTCTCTGATTCTGGGGGGGTCCCAAAACTGGACCCAGTATCTAGCAGAGGTCTAACAAGTGCTGAGAGGAGGAGGATAATCACTTCCTTCTCGTAGCCGAGCTGCTGTTCGTACAGCCCGGGATGGTGTTGGCCACCTTTGCTGCCAGAGTGCGCGGCTGGCTCACGGTCAGCTTGTGACCTCAAAACCCACAAGGACCTTTCCAGGTCCCCAGCCTGGATCGCTGTCGGAGTCTCTTCCTTCCCACGGGCAGGACTTTGCGTTCGTCCTTTCTGAACTTCATACGGTTCCTGCCAGCCCACTCCTCCAGCTGGTCTCGGTCCTGCTGGATGGCAGCCCTTGCCCTCAGGGGTATCACCTGGTCCTCTCAACTTGGCATCGTCTGCAAACTCGACAGGAGTGCGCTCTGGCACCTCCCAGATCACCGACAGACACGTTGAGCAGGACGTGCCTCAGGACAGGCTCCAGCAGAAGCCTCTGCTTAGAATTTGACCCATTATCCACTGGCCCCCAAGGCTGATCTTCCAACCAGCTGCTTGCCCATCTGGTTGTTCACCCATGCAGACTGTGACATCCCAGGGGGAATACTGGAATGTTGTGGGGAAATAAGAAGCAAAAAGCCTTGCTCGAGTTGAGGTGATACCTACAAATTCTGTCATCTTATCGCAGAAGAGAATCCAGCTGGCCAGGAGTGATTTAGGCTTGGCAGATCTGTACTGCCGGATCCCAGTCACCTTTCCTTTCCTGTGCCCAGGAATATGTGCCAGGAGGATTTGCTCCATGATTTTCCCAGGAACCGCAGTGGGGCTGACTGGCCTGTATTCCCTTGGATTGTCCTTTTGACCTTAATGCATACTTGGGATTAATGCCAAAAAACCTGCACACACACCACCCCAAAAAGCACAGTCAAACTAATTCATCTATTGAATTCATTTTTTTTGGCTTTTACTGATATTAAACCTAGGATTTAAGAAATATTTTATGAATTTGTATGATAAGAGTTGACAATTTCATGGAGATGGAGGGTACGCTCGAGGTCAAGACCCTGGAAAATGCGGGTGCCGGGGTTTTGTTGCTTTGCGTTTCTCTCACCCGGAGAAACGGTGGAGCCTTCAGCTGGAGCCGTACAAAGCAGCAGGCAAATGCCTTGATGGGAAACACAGCGCAGTCAGTTTGGCAGTTCTAAACAGCCGAAAAGAGGCGCTCGGGGGAACCGTTGGGCAGGTTTAACAGATGATATGAGGAGCTCTGGAATTAATGTAAAAGTTTTACTACAACCTTTGAAAATAGGAAATGGCGAGTTGCACAAGTACCGTTTTACGCTGGTATATGGCGACTGAGCAGTGTGTTTTGTAGTTCTAAATTTTTGATTCTTTCTGGTTTAAAAAAAATAATATAGCGTAGTAGCTTTGAACTGAAACGTTGTGTGAGAATTAAAGTATCGTACCTTGTCGTCAGGAAACGGCATTAGCACGTGCCTGGTGTGACCCTGGCGAATGACGCTGTTAGCCGCTGTTTAGTGTGAGGTTTTCTCTTTGAGAGTAATGGACTGCCCTTTAAAAGGGCAGGCAACTGTATAATTCTATCCTACTAATCTTTGTCTTTTCCAATTTCACTGGTGATTTCCCATGTGGAAGTTTCCGGCATAAATGAGTTCAACTTTACTTTGACTATAAACCCACTTTTTTTTCTGACTGCAAGATAGAGGTTAGTGGGGTTTGCTTTGTTTTTTAATTTACCCTTGATATAGCCTGTTCTATTTTATCTCATTTTCAATTTATTTCCATAGCTTTAATTAACTTTCTCCTTAAAATGGTTTAGATCTTGCATACCGTTGAGTGCAGATTACTAGACTCTATTTACCCAGAAGATTTCTGTCCTTTTTTAAATACAAGTACTGTCATGTTCTACCGGTCCCACCTGGGCAGATTCATTCCTAGCCCTTCAGGGTCTGTGCGTGTGCAGTTCCGGAGTGATTCTGATCTAGAGGGATTAGAGTTCCAGAAGGTCGGCTCTCTAATGAGTTTTAGTTGTTTTCTTTTCATTGGCGTGCGTTTGGAGCCTGACTTTTCCCCTCGACCCCCATTTATCTTTTCACTCTCCTCCTCTTCCCCCTTAATGTGCCTTGAAAGATTATTCAACAAGGGCTTCAGACCTTCACTTCAGGCTTGTCCGTTTAGCCAGGGATACAAATTCCAGATGGCTTTATCACCCTTAACTTAGATGTTGCAGGCTTCTTCATGAGCTCGTTCATTCAGGACATTGGAACAAGTTCTCTAGTTTACTCAAAATACGCCTTTCTGAAATAGGTTGGGTTTTTTTTAACGGACCTAGTTTTGATCACTTATTTCCTGTCAACGTATCCTTTTTGATGTTTAATTACTGATGGTGTCTTAAATAACCTCATAGATGATTCAGTGGCTGTTTAGTGAAGAATTCTGATATCTGTCACATCTTGGAAAATGATTGGTCTTACTAATATTAGTGCTCTTATTAGAGAAATCTTCCTCTATCGAGTAATCTGACTCTGCAAGTAGATCAGAGACCCAGTTTTGCTATTTGAGAGATTTGTCTTCTCCAAAGACATTTTTGCTTTATCTGTATGCAGCTCTCCTAATATTTGATAAGACATCATTTTCTTACAGTGCTATCTACACAGCTGCTCCTGTATTTTTACCTTCCCGGAGACGTGCGAGCTTTGGGTTGGTCGCGTGGAATGGCCGGAGTGAGGGGCTGGAGGCGCTGGGCCCTGTGCAGTAAGGGGGCAGAGGGCTCCAGAGCGGGAGGCTGGGGACACGTCCCTCCATCCGCGTGGCCGAGGCCAGGAGCGTGGTGTGGGAGAGAGCCCACCGGCAAAGCTGCCCTCCTCCCCGCCGCCTTCCGGGACCCTCCCTACCTTCCTCTTTCCACGTGTGCACCAGATCGCTCAACGTCTTGCTTGATCTCCTTTTGGTTTCAGAAATACAGTTCGCCCCGCGTAGCTGCTCAAAAAGCATACCTCGTCTCATCACAAACATTTTCCTTGCATAGAGACAAAAGCTCCTATTGTGGCTCTGCAGCGCGCGCGGCAGCTCTGAGAGCAGATTAGATCCGGTTTCCCTTCCCCATCCCGCTCAGCTGCTCGGCTCGCGGGTTTTGCCTCGGAGATGGAGCTCGCTGCACCCCAGTTTCTGGCTGCTTTACTTCTGACGCCATCGCTTGAACTCAAGAGGCCGTCGACGTGCCCCAGATCGACCAGGAGTTTTGCCAGTTTTGACTTTGTGATTCTTACGGCTTTTCTTTAATTGTAGGAGACTTCTCAAAGGATTTTATGTGGTTCTATTTCGAAGCCGTAATCACGAAGATGTAATGTTCTGTAACTTTCAGAATGCCTCCAAGTTCTGCTTGCTCCCTGTTACAGTTAATGCACTGGCAGAATCTTTTCTCCAGACTGGGTGAGACGGGATGGAGGAAACAGGAAGATTTGTATCGTAGCATGTTCGAATACATTTGTTTATAAATTTTATCTTGGTGGCAAATGATAAGAAATTATGTTCAGAATAAAACAAAAAAAAAAGCATAAGTTTCTTGGGGTTTAAATGGGTTGAAATATTTTTTTTTCCTTTTCTGTAGTAAGCATGTATTTACTGTAGGGTTTTATTATATTTTTCTTACAGATATTTTCTCACAAATATCAGATTCAAATGGACTAATGATATTTACAAAGTTTGATCAGTTTTTGAAAGAAGTTCTAAAACTTCCAACAGCTGTGTTTGAGGGGCCTTCTTTTGGATACACAGAGCATTCTGTACGGACCTGTTTCCCACAACAAGTAAGAGTTAACCCCACAGGATTTCGGTGTTGCTTGCTCCTGTAGCGCTTTCTTCTGAAAAAGCTGGTTGGAGTTTGTCGGGGTTTGGAGGGAGGGGGTGGGGAATACATGCTGTACAAGCACTTTTAAGACAGTCTGGATAATTTAAAATGGTATGTCTAGGTTTTAGGCAATTAAAGGATTTTGCACAGTTTTAGTCTGGTCCCCCTCCCTAAAGGGGCGCTTCTGTTCCCCGTCGGAAGAACAGCGAGGGTGACCTATTTAAGTCTTAAACACGAAACACAGCATTTTTACTACTCTCCTTTGATTTTTCTGTTAAGCTTTCTCAGTGTGTTAAGAGTATTAGTTTCAACAAATCACTTGCTAGTTGGCTGGATCTGAACAAAATAAATATGTTGTGTACGCATAGTTTATTTTTAAATCAACTTCACTGTTATGCTTACTGGTATAGCTGTTTTTTCCTAAATATTTCCATTACATGTAATGTTTGAAGTAGGTGATGTAGTCATGATCTTAAAAGAGCTTTTTTTAATTTCTTTACACGTTTTAGTTGTGATTTAATTGTTCCAAGGAATTGTTTCTAATTTGAGATAGTGTAAATAGTATAAATAGTCCTTAAATCAACTGTAAACATGAACCTAGATAATCTTAGGCCTAAAATTAAATGTTTAGACTCTGGTCATGATTGTGTTCTGGAGAAAATATTTCTGAAATGTATAGATTTAGAAACTATAGTCACTTTTGCTAAATTTAATTAGCAATCACTATACATCAAATACAACACAGTAGGAAACAGCCTTTGATTTAGGAAACGATGGGGACTCCAGCTCATCTGTGAGTTACTGAGAACAGAGTTTTGTTTTACTAATAGTGTAATTAAGAAATTTTTTTCCCTCTGTTTCCATACTGGCTGAGGCATTTGTGGGCCACACTTGTTCCCACGGACATGCCACCCTTTCTGCTACGTCAGGGCAAGCTGATTGCGCACGTAGGGAAACTGATGCGATCAGTCAAGTCTCGTGTTTGTGGCACTGCTGTTGAATGCAGAACTTCAGCCTACGAGCTGGAGAGGTCAGACGTCGCACGCTAAGCTCTACGTGCTCTTTCATAGAACCACAGAATCCCCAACGGGTTTGGGTGGGCAGGGACCTCCCAGCCCACCCAGTGCCACCCCTGCCATGGGCAGGGACACCCTCCACTAGCCCAGCTTGCCCAAAGCCCCATCCAACCTGGCCTTGAACCCTGCCAGGGAGCCAGGGGCAGCCCCAGCTTCTCTGGGCACCCTGTGCCAGGGCCTCAGCACCCTCACAGGGAAGGATTTCTGCCTCACATCCCATCTCCATCTCCCCTCCTGCAGCTTCAGGCCATGCCCCTTGGCCTGTCACTCCCTGCCCTTGGCACCAGCCCCTCTCCAGCTTTCCTGGAGCCCCTGCAGGGACTGGAAGGGGCTCTAAGGTCTCCCCGCAGCCTTCTCTTCTCCAGGCTGAACAACTGTCTGCAAAGGGGATGGGGGTTTGGTTTTGTTGGAAGCCCACACTCTGGAAGCGACCATTTCTCTCTTACCCATAAAGAGAGGCTAGTGTAGCTAGTTAGATTTTGACAGTTGACTGAGATTTCCAAGACACTTGATGCAAATCTCGCCTGGTGGCCAAGTGAGGTAAAGTAACTGCCTGTGAATATGAGCCAGCAGTGTGCCCAGGTGGCCAAGGTGGCCAACAGCATCTTGGCTTGTACCAGAACTAGTGTGGCCAGCAGGACCAGGGCAGTGATTGTCCCCCTGTACTCAGCTCTGGTGAGGTCACACCTCAAGTGCTGAGTTCAGTGTTGGGCCCCTCACTCCAAGAAGGACATTGAGGTGCTGGAGCGTGTCCAGAGAAGGGCAACCAAGTGGTGCAGGGTCTGGAGCACAAGTCTGATGGGAGCGGCTGAGGGACCTGGGGGTGTTGAGCCTGGAGAACAGGAGGCTGAGGGGAGACCTGGTCACTCTCTACAACTACCTGGAAGGAGGGTGCAGCCAGGTGGGGTCGGTCTCTTCTCCCAAGGAACAAGCGATAGGACAAGAGGGAACGGCCTCAAGTTGTGCCAGGGGAGGTTTAGGTTGGAGATGAGGAGAAATGTCTTCCCCCAAAGGGTTGTCAAGCCCTGGGACAGGCTGCCCAGGGAAGTGGTGGAGTCCCCATCCCTGGAGGGATTGAAAAGACGTGGAGATGTGGTGCTTGGGGACATGGGTTAGTGGTGGGCTTGGCAGGATGAGGTTAATGGTTGGACTTGATGATCTTAAAGGGCTTTTCCAACCTAAATGATTCTACAATTCTATAATTTGCGCGTGGCTTGCCTGCAGCATGTCTTAGCACTCTTTGACTTTGGCTCCCATGAAGCTAATTCTTCATATTGATTCACTTTTAGAAGTTCCTTTGCTCTAGTTTTATTCAGCAAAACAAAATCCCTAGCGTAAGGCCAGGTTTGTAGGGAGTGGTAATGTTTTCTTAATTAATCCAGATATACACTGTACCCCAAGACAGTTCTTTCATTTATTTGAAAACAGAAACAAACAGGTCCTGGGAAGTAGATGGATAATCTTAGATTTCATTCTATTTTCTTATACCTCTCAGATCTGAAAATAAGCTTCCCAGAGGTACTTCTGTGATATTCCTCTTTTACAGCCTATCATTTTGCTGCAATTCTCTCCAGATGGCATTGGTAAAGCTGTGGGGTTTCAGACTTTGGCATCGACATGACGGACATCTAAGCTACATCTGTAGTAGTTAACTAAACAGTGCCTTAAGCTGTTCTGTGGTCCTAACGCTGACTGGAATGGTCTAACCACATCCATGCTATTAAACTCTCTTATTCCCTCAAGCAGGGTGGTTACGTGGAAACTGTTTATTGAAAATGATTCCTAGCTGATATTAACACCTGATCTGGATGCTGGAATCATTTGAGAGAGTGAGTGGTTAAACCAGGCACAGGTTTAATAACACAAAAGCATGCCTGCTTGAGTTTTAGTGCCAGGAACGTTCCCTCATGTTACTTAAACTACCAAGAGACAAATCCTTCCTGGCCAGCTGTGGTTCCTGGCTCTTCATGGAGGTCCTGGTTCTGGAGCCACTTCTTTGAGGCGCAAAAGGCTAATAATTTACTGCTGTCTGAGTGGTGAAAGGGCGGATAGGCAAAGTGTCAGGGATTGTATACATGCCACAACTCGGTTTCATTTCTTGGGTCACAGATGGAATAATTCAAATTTGTTGCCTACACAAAATGGAGTTTGTTGGGATGCTTTTGGCAAGAGCCGCATTCTTTGTGATGGCTTCCAGATGTATAAAGAGCTTCCAGTAATAATTTACTATTCTGGGTCAAGTGGGGGCTTCCGCAGATGTAGGATATCATGTCATACTTTTCTTAAGACTTTTGTTCACTTGGCTACAGTCCATCTATTTGTCAGAGACGTTGGATCACCATGACATTCCCTGCCTTAGTCAGAATCTGTCTGTGTTCGTATCACAGCCTGTCCTGTCATTGCAGAGGTGTGTCCACTTCATCCCTCGTTTACGGAGCAGTTTAATTGCAGTGTGAGCTGAGAAGTTCGCTTCAGAGACTTGGGAGCCAGGAGCTTGGCTTCTGTGGGGTCAAACTGCACGTGATCCTGTTGAAACTCAGCAGCACAAACTACACGAGCAGGCCTAGAGAGGCGTTGACTTGCGCGTACCTTGCTCATGTAAAAGCTTTGCTAAAGCATCGCCGGGCTTAGGCGTCATGGATGGTATGGCTGATAGCTGAACCGGCTGCCCAAGCTTCACAGGGTCAGAAGGAGGGTCAGGGTGTGCGGTCTTGTCAAAGTGAGATAAGGATATAGTTATTGAGGAGAGGATGGTCTTGTGAATAAAGGGCGGTGTGAGTATACTCCAGAGTTGCAATTAAAGCACGAGTTGCAGGACAGTTAGGGATACAGGTGGGGTCTAAGACCAGCTGCTTAGGCTGGTGTAACTTGTTTTGATCACTGTAGAGTTAAAAATCACATATCTTTGTGTTGGCTCAGGGGATGTGGTTTTCTGCCAGTATTTTGTGGGGAAATACATGCATTAACATCTTGTTGAAACAAGCACGTTGGCAGCGTAACAATAAAACTGGCTGAGTTGTTGCTGTTGAAGCAAGCCTGTGGTATTCTTCTCGGTATAAGAATAGCATTGGTATAACCTGCCACTGCACCCGCCTGCGAGAAGATCTGAGCCTGCAGAGCTATTAAACAAGTGGGTATGCTAACAGCAATTGGTATAAACAATTATTACAGTAGGATAGAGAGTAAGCAGGTGATTACCGAGAGGATCTATGCAGAAATGTGTTTGTTCTCCTGGGGAGCATTTGACCCTCCTGACTGGTGGTGCCTTCATAATTACTAATTTTCAGTTTCTGTTCTTGGAATTTGGAACCTGCCATCAGATTGTTTGATGCATTTTGCATCACGAATGGTGACCGAGCGATGTTTCTGTGGTTGCTCCATGGTTGGGTTCCAAACCCAGTAGGAAATGCTAGACCAGTTACAAGAAAGGGCTTTACCTAGGCTCCTTCTCTGACACGTTTGTAATTTCCAGGAGGCGGCGACTGCTGTCTGCTTTCCTGTCAGCTCAGCCATTACCGGGAATGCCTATGCCCAGACAGACAAGGTGCAGTACTGATAACGCTACGTGAGTCTTTTTGGTCAGTTGGTTGCAAAACATCCCACCTGTATGGGTGGAAAAACCCCAAAGCCTGTGTCCCTACTGCCCTCTGGTGAATTACGTGGAAGTTGCATCACTCCATACACGGGCTTTGACAACTCATAAGGTTCTCACTGCTTAAAGGGAACCAGTCTTTTTCTTTGAGTAACATCCTTATCTGTAGCAAAAAGAAGCTCTCCTGCTAGGTTAAGGTTCTTCTGCCACTGTGAGTATCATATATCACTGTCTAATCATAGAGTCATCGAATCACAGAATGGTTTGGGTGGGAAGGGACCTCTGAAGATCATCTAGTCCAACTCCCTGCCATGGGCAGGGACATCTTCAGCTAGATCAGGTTGCTCAGAGCCCAGTCCAACCTGACCTTGAATGTTTCAAGGGATGGGGCATCTACCACCTCTCTGGGCAGCCCGTGCCAGTGTCAAACCACCTTCAGCATGAAAAAAAAAGTCTTCCTCATGTCCAAGCTAAACCTACACTCTTTCCATTTAAAAACATTGCCCCTTGTCCTGTCGCTACAGGTCCCAGTAAAAAATCTTCTCCATTTGTTTTAGGAGCCCCCTTTAAGTATTGAAAGGCCACAATAAGGTCTCCCCGCAGCCTTCTCTTCTCCAGGCTGAACCAGCCCAACTCTCTCAGCCTGAGGTCTCCAGAGCAGAGGTGCTCCAGCCCTCGCCTCATCTCCGTGGCCTCCTCTGGCCTGGCTCCAACAGCTCCATGTCCTTCTTGTGCTGGGGACCCCCGAGCTGGACGCAGCACTGCAGGGGGGTCTCAGCAGAGCGGAGCAGAGGGGCAGAATCCCCTCCCTCGACCTGCTGCTCACGCTGCTGGACACGCAGCCCAGGACACGGGTGGCTTTCTGGGCTGCCAGCGCACGTTGCCGGCTCATGGTGAGCTTCTCGTCCCCCAACAGCCCAAGTCCTTCTGCTCAGGGCTGCTCTCCATCCATTCCCTGCCCAGCCTGGAGTTGTGCTTGGGATTGCCCCGACCCACGTGCAGGACCTTGCCCATGGCCTTGCCAAGGGTGCACTCAATCCCACTGTCTATGTCAGTGATTAAGACATTGAACAGTACCGGTCCCAGTACAGACCGCCGAGGGATGCCACTCATTACTGGTTTCTACTTGAACATTGAGCCATTGACTGGAACTCTTTGGCTGTGGCCATCCAGCCAATTCCTGATCCATCTAACAGTCCATCTGTCAGGCTCGTATCTCTCCAATGTAGTGGCCAGAATGTTGTGGTGGACGGTATCAAAGGCCTTACAGAAGTCCAGGTACGTGCCCTCGTAGCTCTGCTCTTGTCCATGGATGCAGTCACATCACAGAAGGCCACTAGATTAATCAGGCGTGAGTCGTCCTTCATGCAGCCATGCTGGCTGTCTCTCATCACCTCCGTCCTCCATAAGTTTCAGCGTGTTTTCCAGGAGGATCTGCTCCAGATCTTAACAGGCATGGAGGTCAGGCTGACTGGGAGTTCCCAGAACCCTCCTTTTTTAAACATGGGTGTGATGTCTAATGGATCCTGAGCCTTGTCTCCAGACAACTTGTCCGTCTGTGAGCAGTATTTATTATTCGAAGTAACCTTCCTACTCTTGTATGAGAGGTGAGAGCCAGGGCCAAGTTGGGAACCTTGGAGGCATTGTTATAAGGTTGTACAAGGAAGCGACTAGGTAATTATGTAAAGATTTGACGCGTACAGTCCGCACATCAATGACAGAGGCTGCTGCCGTTTAACATCCGCAGCACAGCGGTTCCTGGTTACGCGGGCAGCAGACATCGCACGCCGCAGTCGCTCCCTTCCCAGTTAAAACCTGTGCTTCTCTTCCGTCGGAAGGCTTGGTTCAGCACATTGGGAGTGTTTCACGGCCTTACCGAGGCGTGGGTCTGTTAAAAGAGTTTGGATTTCTTCCCCCAAAGAGAGGGGAGGTAGGCTGGCTGTGTGTCGCCGCTGGCAGCCTGGAGGATGGCGTGGCTTTGGGAGGGCAGGCGGGACCCGTGCCTTCGGTCCAGCCCAGGTCGTGCCTCTGGCGTGGTGTCTGGCAAAGGAAATCCTTGGGCTCTCGTGGAGCAGCAGTTAACAACTCGGGAAAAGCTTTTCATTTACTAAGCAGAGAGACCGGAACAAGGACACCTTATAAAAGCTGGAAGAAGTAAGATTAAATATTTCTTAGAACTTTCCTTAATGGTAACTGGGATAGATGATTATAATTCCGTTTTATCTCTCCAGGGTAGTTAGCTGCAGAGGTATTTGATGTATACATTTGCCACTAATCACGAAAATATTGATGCTTTAAATATAAACCTTCTCTTTAATTAAAAAAAAACCAAACAAAAAAGCCCCCAAACAGCCAAACAACCCACGACCAACAAAACCAGACCTTAATTTTTGGCCCGGTAGTCACAAGTGAAAGCTACGATGAGTTCACAGCCGTGAGAACAGCAGGCTGGCTTCTCCTCCAGCTCTGCGTCCCCTCCCCGGCGAGGACGCTCTGCGGAGCAGCGCTGCCGTACGCTGAGGTGAGAAGAACGTGCCGGCTGCTCTTCTGCCTGTCAGAAGTTCTGAAGCGTCGAGCCGATTGTATGCAACAGCCAACATATTCTCTTTCTGCACCCGTAACAGCCTTAGCTGGTTTTCTTACCAGCGCTCCCTATCTGTTTGTATTTGCAGCAGGCATTTTCTCTTGCTCGCTTGAATTTGAAATCGTAGAAAATGTTACCCTAAACATGCCTGACTTCCTTCTCCTAATGATTTCACCTCAATTGCATTTTTATTGACTTAGCCTAGTTCTCCCCCTCCCACTATTCTTATTTTACCTTTAAAAAAACCCCATTTACTGCATGGATTGTGTATTAATATTTGTTGTCATAACACTTTTCTGTGTGTCTGCTTTTTTCAGTGCTGTCTGTATGTTTGAAATAACGTTTTCTCCCTTGTTAAAGAACCTCCGCTCCCACGTGTTGTATCCCTCTTCAAAGCAAGAATCTCTAACTGCAACTCGGGAGCCAATCCCGACCGGCCGGTCCTCCGTTTCTTGGAGCTTTCTGTTGTCTGTTTATCGTTGATTTGTGCATGATCATATCACGTCTATACCACTACCTTCTTTGTGGTGTTACTGTTTGCCTAACATAGATGGAAACTCCCTGAGCAAAGAAGTTGTGATTTTTATCTCTTTATAGCAGATGAAATATTCCCGGTAGACAGAATTTGAGTCATAGAGAGATTTTAAGACTGAAGTAGTTTTTGGTATATAAAATTGATTTTTTTTCTTATAATTAAGTTCTATTTCTCTTTTCTTTGCAGAAAAAGGTCATGCTAAACATGTTTTTAGACACATTGATGGCTGATCCACCTCCTCAGTGCCTTGTGTGGCTGCCTCTCATGCACAGACTTGCCCATGTTGAAAATGGTAAATGGAATATTTTCTTGTTTGAAACATCTAGTCAGAGCAGGGTTTCTGTTCAACATGTGTAAATACCTTGTCCTTTCTCACGTAACAAAGCACTTAATGCCTTCATCCTTCCCGCGGTCTTAGTTCCAGAGCATTTAAGCCCAGACTTTTGTTGGAGTGAAAAGCGTTCTGTGCTTCTGGGATAAAGACTGACTTTATGAAATCATCAGCAACAATGCAAAACAGGATTAGTTTGAGAGTTCTAGCATTGCTAGTAGTGGAAGATGATAAAAAAAGCAGCAGAAAAATGATATTCTCTAAATGTTCATGTTTATTCTGCAACTTTTAAAAACCTTCACTTGAACAATGCTTTAACGTACGCTTTCAAGTGCTAACTCCCAGAGATTTTGGTACATGTTCAAATGGCTGTCCTGAGCGGCGTTTGAGCACACGAGGCACTTCAGTGCTCACTATGGGAGCTAGATACTCGGCTCCTCTCACTTCCAGACCTTTTCTTAGCTAAAATGTCCGGGGTTTCCTGCCTATGGAAAGTATTTAAGGAGCAATAAGGGATGGAAAAGTGAAGATTAACAGTGAGAAGGAGTGATGAAAAAGTCATCTGGCTGAGGGGGCTTTATGGAGTTCAGGGAAGAAAAAGGTTTCCTGCAGAAGGTGGTGCACATGTATCGAAACTATTTGTTTTTTTCAGTGGCCAAAAAAGTGGTGTGTTTAATTTATTGTACGGTTGCACACAGTATATGTGTATGATGTTTTGTATGTCGGTTCTAGAAAAAAAAAACAAACACCTTTTTTTTCCCTTCACCCATAAACTAAACTTCATCTTCTGTTTCCTTCCCAAAGAGTAAAATCATGTTACCATCCTTCAAAACCCCTGCCCTTCTAGTTGCTGCTGCTTCTTCCGCTGAATGCATTTATAGTCCTTTCACGGTGTGCAGACTTCTCCCGTTTAAAACCCAGGTAGATAAGCTCTGGGCCCTTGGCTTTGCCTGGCTGGTTACAGGCACAGCTTGGCAGCCTGGCTCTAGCTGAGTTTCATGATTTATATTCCATTCTCTGTTTCTTGACATTTATGCCTGTGACGTGGTTAAGTATTGCTGTGGTTTAGATATGCTGGGTTTTGGCATTTGTTTCGTTGTCTCCTCCTGATCCTCTTGCAAAGCGTATCTGGTTGTGAATTTAATCTGCGTTTGCTCAGCAGTGAACGAGATGGGAGCTGCGGTGCTCAGTGGGCCTTTTCTTCTTCATTGCAGCAGAAGAGAAGGTGAATTTCCCAGTTGCTCTATGTGTTTACAGATGTTTCCTGGTAACCGAGGGTCTCATTGAAAAAGTGATTTTTTAAAAGAATTTTGAGGGAAGCAATTTTACACAGACAAATCTTATGGGAAAACTTAGCAAAAAGGTGAGGCGGTTGATCTGGTTAAAATGTCGGGTAAACTACAGTACTGGGGTGTCTTTGCCACGCTTACGGGACAGGCTGCACTAACAGAAGGGAAGGACTTCTTGCTTTCTTCTTCTTCCTTTATCCTCTTATCCTTATAAAATTGTTCTTCAAGGAAAGCACACTGTGGAATAAATACAGTAAGGAAACAGGCAGTAAAACTGTTTATATGAATTACAGGTCAGGATAGAATCGCACAGAGCTTAGGCAAGGGTAGAATGTTTAAACATAGTGTTTGGACAGAAGTGCAACACTGGAAAGATCTGGAGGTAATCCATAGTCTCATCTTTTTTTCTGCTTGAAGGTACCTGGAGGAAATTACTAGATACCCAGAATAATACCATCCTTAGAGATTAGTGCGTGCATTCCTATATTATCTGACAGCTCCCCTCACCCCCGCTGTGCGATATGGCTGCTCCATCATGTGCAGGTCCCAGTCCAGCCATCTGCACTGGGAGCAGGTGCACAAGTGCCCCTTTTTCTGACGCTTTCTTCCAAGCAGCCTGAGATTCTCCCCATTCATTTCTTCTGCCAACCAGATTTAATCCTACGTTACACGCAGGAGTTGTTACACGTAGGTTTAGTGTTCAGATAACTTGATAGGATAACTTTTAATGTTTGTGGCATTAAAAATATGTTTCTAATTCTTATCAGCCTGTTCTACAGCTCCCTCCCAAGCTGCTTGCTGAATTATGTTACCATCGATAATTCGTACCAGTGTTCTAGCCCTCTAAGTTACTACAATTTTTTTTTTTGTTCTCAGAAACTTTTATTCTGTTGCAAGTGGTATTTTTGCTCCAGAGTCAGGCAGCAGTTCTTCTGCTTAAAAGTGCTGATGAGAAATCATTGCAGCTGATGTACAGAGGGATGTGCTGAGCCACAGCAGGCTTTGGTAGGCGAGAGCAAGTCTGGATTGTGTCCCCACAGGAAAAGAAGTTAAGGGAGGCTTGGTGTGGGGGCCTGACCACGGAAGGTAAAAACAGCAGATTTGAAGGATGGGGACAGTAGAAGGAATGAGCTTGGGATTCCTGGGACATGTGGTGGGAAAAGAAATGTTGAGGGAAGACACAGCTCTGATTACAGATGTGCCGCTAAGGAAAAAGCAAGCCAGAAGCCTTGGCAGTTTAAAGTCTGGGGCAGGACATATGCAAGAGTTCATTGTTGCTATAGATCTGCATTGAGTATCTCCTACTAAATGGCCATTTTCAGTGTTTAAAAAGCAGAAGATGGAAGATGTGAAGCTTGTGCTGACAATGCCTGCTGCTGTGGATTCTGTGTCAAATTAATATGAAGTTACTTTGTAAGGCTTGTGTATGTTTTACTATCTGCATATATTAAAACCCCATAATTTTTGTTGAAATGAAGGCTCGTGGGAGGTTACAGGAGTGCCCGTCCCCTGCTTTCAATTGAAAACTTTTCCAAAACGTAGGCAAAAACATGAAAGAAACAGAAATCAATGCTGGTTTAAACCAGGCTCATCTTTTATTTGAGTGTGATGGTGTGTTGTGCTAATGCCTTCAATCAGACTTTTGTCAGCCTTACAAGCCAGCTAAAACCAGTCCGCTGATTTGGAGGAAAGAGTTGGCCACAAAGATTCTCCAGTCTTCACCCATCACTTGATAATGGGCTGCTGCCATTGGAGACGTTGCCTCCGGTTCTGCTCCTGAGCCGCCGTTCAGTGCCGTGTGCGGGACCGCTCTGTTCCAGGCCTGGCACGCTGGGAACTTCAGCGCTGGATGGGGCAGGGACTGGCATCTTCCAGCGGAGATCTTGGAGCTGAAATCTGAGGCGTTAGGTTCCCAGACAAAATACTGGAGTTGTTTCATAGTGCTCCACAATTAGTGAAGGGGCTTAAGTTTCAGACGTTGATTTAGGCCCTTAATTAATTTGGTACAGTCGGTGTTTACATTTTAAGTTACAGCTGGCGCCTAGGCTTCAGCACTGTGCGATTTCGTAGCAACAGGTTCTCACATCCAGGGTAAGCTGAGATCAGCAGCAGTCACCATAGGGAGGGTAACGGATACCACCCCGATGCTGGAGCTTGGTTGCTAGGGTTGCCACTGAAGGGCTCTCTAGCTGATGGACCTCTGTTCTGTTGTGGTCTGATACTAGAACTTGTGAGAACCGTGAAACATTTCCACCTTTGTGAGTGGAAATTATAAAGGCGGACCACAGAATCCCTGACGGGTTTGGGTGGGCAGGGACCTCCCAGCCCACCCAGTGCCACCCCTGCCATGGGCAGGGACACCCTCCACTAGCCCAGCTTGCCCAAAGCCCCATCCAACCTGGCCTTGAACACTGCCAGGGAGCCAGGGGCAGCCCCAGCTTCTCTGGGCAACCTGTGCCAGGGCCTCAGCACCCTCACAGGGAAGGATTTCTGCCTCACATTCCATCTCCATCTCCCCTCCTGCAGCTTCAGGCCATGCCCCTTGGCCTGTCACTCCCTGCCCTTGGCACCAGCCCCTCTCCAGCTTTCCTGGAGCCCCTGCAGGGACTGGAAGGGGCTCTAAGGTCTCCCCGCAGCCTTCTCTTCTCCAGGCTGAACCAGCCCAACTCTCTCAGCCTGAGGTCTCCAGAGCAGAGGTGCTCCAGCCCTCGCCTCATCTCCGTGGCCTCCTCTGGCCTGGCTCCAACAGCTCCATGTCCTTCTTGTGCTGGGGACCCCCGAGCTGGACGCAGCGCTGCAGGGGGGTCTCAGCAGAGCGGAGCAGAGGGGCAGAATCCCCTCCCTCGACCTGCTGCTCACACTGCTGGACACGCAGCCCAGGACACGGGTGGCTGGGGCTGACTGCCTGGAAAATGATTTGGCAGAAAAGGTCACCAGGTTGACCATAGCTGCTCTGGCTGGCCCTGCTTTGAGCACATCTCCAGAGTCCCTTCCAGCCTCAGCTATTCAGGAATCTTGTGATTCTAGGTATGATTGCAATGGAAATCCCACTAAATCATCCCCTGAAGTTCTCCTCTTCCAGCACCGGTCTGTAAGCAACGTTTATCTGATAAAAACAGGCTCAGTCCCTGAAGATCCATCCTTTACGTTTGTGTCCTTGGTACTGCCATCTTGAACACGTTTCCATGTAGTGTTCAACGGTAGCCTTGCTCTGGAGGCAGTTCTTGATTTCCACTGCAAGTTAGTTTTCATTGCCCCTTGTCAGCGTAGTGCTTTTGTTTAACCTTTCCTCCCAACCAGATGTTTGTCTCCTTCACAGCTTGTAAATATTCTCATTAATTGCTCTGGCAGTCACTGCTGAGTTACTTCAGAGGCACTTGAACACCTCAGTTGACACCTTTAAAAAAAACCACAAAACAATCCTGCCGTTTCCTTGGTTGTCTTTTCAACTCTGATATAAGCAAAAGGCAATTAAGCTCTCAACGGAGCTTGTTTTGTTGGAGAAATGGCATTTACAGGTAAAAAATAACATATCTTCTTTCTCAAGCCATCAAATAAACTCCACGGATTGCTAGTATTGATCTAAACAAATAGGCCAGCGCGGGGTTTTTGAGAACCATCATCTCAATTTGCATGCTAATATGCAGCGCACTAACAGTATGCTTTTGTGCAGGCATCCTAATCTGTTTAGTTAGGCTTTTGTAGAAATAGGATCCTTTGTAAATGCAAGTGGAAGAAGTCTTCAGGCTATGGGTGTTTTCCTCTCCCATTTATAACAAGGGAAACATATAGAAAAGAATATCTAGCTTTTAAACTTGCCATGGCTGTTATCTTAAGCTTGTATTAACGTTTGTAGAAATACTTTGCTAGCTCATAGACTCTCTAGGGTAAGGATTGTATCCTACCTGAAATACAACAATTTTACAAAACCAGATGTGTGGTAGGGAGAATGCAGTTCCTAGTTAGGAGTTCCCAACTAAAAAATCTTCCATAATGTTTTTTTTAACCGTCTCAAGTTGCTCTTCAGCCAGGTATTATAAGTCAAGCTTTGGCCGCCGTCTGTGACAAATAAATCTTTACCTTTCCCAGAAGATCAAAATAATTTGCTTCTCTGAATGTATCGCTGACGTCCACCAAGAAACTGGTGTCTCTTTTTTCCATATTGTGATTTTGGCACAACGTTTTTATGAATACTCAAGAGCCAGAACTTTTTCAGGTTTTGTTTTAGAGGATCTGGGAGGGCTGCATCTTGGAGGATCATGGAGGTCTGCATTGTCCTTGGCTTCTCAGTAGGTTAAAAAAAGGCTTAATAAGAAAAATGTAGCATTAAAATCTTCTGTACCAGCAATAGGTAATTTCCTGCACTGCCTGAATTGTAAGCTGTCATTAAGGAAGACTCTGCTGATTGTGAGCTCTCGCCCTTAAAGACCAGTTGTAAACTATTTAGATTCCCCAGATGGTCGCCTTAAAGAAAGGGAAAGGAAGCTACAAACTGCCGTAGACATCATTGTAATTGGGAAGGCTGGTACCCCTCCAGGAGGCACAGTGTCTACGTACCAGTGATAGCAAACACCTCAAAGCACGTTTCAACAAGCAGCCTCTGCAAAGATATTTCAGTCCATGCTGCCCTGGCACGTTAACTCCTGTCTGGGGTAACTTAGGTAGCGTAAGTTGGTAATTCTGTGTAGTGTTTTCACAGCGTACAGGAAGATGTGAAGCTACTCCTCAGCAGAGTCTCTGCACAACTTAGGCTGGGTCCTGAGATACACTTGTGGTTTTCCGTGCCCTGGTTAGAGCCATCATCGGAGCTGGCACCTTGGAGCGTGTCCCGCTGGTGGTGTTCTGTGAGGGTTTAAGCCCATCATTTCTTTTCTGGGTACAAATTCTGTAACGCGTTTCAGTCTTCTTCTGTTGTGCTGGTCCCTACGCTTTCCAGTGGAACGTAGATCATTTTAAAAGGTTCTTCTACATAGGCTGCTGCATAGCATGTGCCAGATCACTTCTGTTCCTCATAGCCTCTGATGCCGTGGAAGTAGTCCATCGGATCCTCGTGGTCTGTAGATCAGAGGTTGTAAAGCAGTGTTCCACCACAATGAGCAGAGCAGAGTATGTTCAGTCCCAGAGATTAGATTTTGTTTAGAGATTTGGCAGCAGAACGCAGGACCAAAGAGTATTTGGGCGTATTCACAACTGTTAATTTAGAGCGAGGAGGTCAGGTTCCTGCTGCAGTCAATAGGAAGGTGGAGAATCCTGCTCTGACTGCCACCTGAGCAGACCTCTATCCACTGATTTTAATGTCCTGGAAGAGTTCTCTTTCCACTCATTTGAATAGTTTCCATGGAAAAATCTGAAATCAGAGTTGAAACCTGGAGCTTGGCATGTGCGTTATATCCTAGGCGTGATTGCTGTGGTACAAGTGCATACAGCTTGGTAGGGAGCGCTGTCTTTGGAGTACCAGGCTTTTTGGGGTTTGTCTCCTAGCTAACGGTGTCTTTGGTATGTGGTTTACGCTGGAGTAACAGAATTGAGAAGTTACGGGTATGTGCACAAATATTGCTGCCCTGTGTCCACTAGCACAAGGCAAAGTCTTGTAGCAGTACGTCTTGTTTATAGATGTAGCTAGGAGTACCACGTGTAACAGAATAGTAAAATAGAAGTCTGTATTTATAGTCGTGGCAAGTTCTTCAAAGAACATTTCTCCCCCAACATTAATTCTGCCTTAGCCAGGGTTTTCAGCAGTGGGGTTTTTCCAGGTTTTCCCTGCAACATTTTTCTGTGAAAATGTTGAATCATGACGTCTTCATCATGCTTTAGCTCTCTACTTTTATCATCTCCTCTTCTCTTGTATTTTGCAGCTGTCATTTTCGTTTTCCTTTACCTGCTAGATTTTAATGTCTTTGGGAATTTCTTCTACACAATGTAATAAAGGCTCTGTTCTTTTCCCCCACTTAGTTCTATCTACATTTTGTTATTGATACTGTTCTTCCTACAGAAATACTCGGTTGTGTGTAAGCAGACCACTTGGATATGCTTCTCAGTTCCAGACCAGTCTCTGATCACTCAGTCCTGCATCTCTCTTAGCTCTCTCATGTATCTTTAAAATTAGGGTAATTTGAAACAACATGTCCAAAATATGGATCCGCACTTTCCTCCAAAACTCTTCCTCATTATTTCATTTTAGCAATCCATCATTTGTGCTGCTGCCCTATTTTGGAAGCCCCAGTCATATGCCCCCATGGGAAGGGCATTGTCCAGACAGAGCAAAGACTGGCGTTTTTTGGCATCTGTAGTCAAAATATAAAAGATGAATACATGGAGCCAGGGCAGTATATGGAGATTTCAAGACAAGGAGGAAGGTCAGATTTGGGGGTTGCAGCTCAAAGATTGGTGGTAAAGATACCTACATTTGGGTGGGAAACAGTAATAAGGGAATTTGGCCAGAATGGCTTCTGTGGAAATGAGGGAGGCAGAGGGGTTTACGAAGATCAGGACTGGAGGAGAGGGACATCGGACAGTGAGCGTGCATTCAGTGAGCCTAGAGACAAAGGAACTTGGGGTTAGAGAAGAAAATATGGTCAAAGTTTTTTGTCCTTGGAACCTGAAAACCTAAATCATGTGTATATTTGGATGTTGGAGAGCAAGGGGAACAGACTAAAGAAAATAATACTAAAAAAAGGAACGGCACAAGAAGGTCTTTGCATCAGTGAGGGATTTATAGTGTGATAGAGGAGGGGAGAAGAGGAGAAAGGTCACATCACATTGTTCCGGTTTTCATTTGGAAGAATGTCCCATGTCCTGATCACAGAAGAAATTGGAGTGAAAAGAGAGGAGATTTGAATAGTGACTTGAAGATTGATGACTGAAGGTTTGAATACTGATGGCAAAAATACTGTTAAGGTTGCAGCGGAGAGTTAAAGGTTACTTCCAGGAGAATTTTGGAGGCTGGCAGAGTTGAAAGGAGAAGAGGACACAGCTTTGATGGGTGAGGTTAGTGTTGTGGTGAGATTTCTCTGCGATGCAGGAGTCTGAGCAGTTAGTGATGCTGGGACGGGTCAGGTGGGATGGGAGGTAGGAGGACGTGTCCCACAGTGCGGGGCAGAACACTTGCGAGGGAATCTACTACAGGGAGAGTCACTGGCTGTGTCAGTTGAAGAAAAAGAAGGGAAAGCAAAAACTCACTGCATATAGATATGGGATCTGGAGTCAGGAAAAGGAGGAAAAGCCAGACTGGAGAACTGGGTTCCTGGTCTCTGTAGCTGCTTCCTTCCCCTGCCCTTCCTGCACTTCCCATAGGGAACTGGGCTGCGGGACGGGGGGTGGAGCAGGTTGTCTCTCTCAAGAAAGACCCAGTAGGAAGTTTGAGTCTGGAGTACTGGCAGCCAGGAAGGGGAAAGGCTGAAGATTTGGATGCAGTGAAAAGTGGAAAGAAGCTGGAATTCCCACTCCCACATGTGGCAGGGAGCCTTGCGTAAAGGGAAACCTTCAAAAGAGGAGGTGCCAACAACAATGAAGATGTTCCGATCACTGAGGCAGAGAAAAATGAAGCATGAGCATTGTGATTGGAAGTATTTCAGAGGCAGGAAAGGAGGAGTAGGAAGGAGAGATGAAAAATGGATCGGGGCATGAGGTGAACTCTTACAGTCCATAGGCAGGAGGGGTCGTGGTGGTTCAAGTGTGACTTGGAGTTGGGCACGTCAATGACGTGGAAAACATTTTCGCTTGGCCACTTCATGGCAACTTCGGTCCGGTTGGATTTATGCAGGTGGGAGCTGGAAAGTCATCTGAGCAGGAGAGGAAAGAAATAAAGTTTGCAACACCGTATTTTACAGCATTCAGAAATGAACAAAGAAATGGGAAAAGAGTAATATCTACATTTGATCATGACATACCACCTGCCAGTAAGCCAGGAAGGGGAAGAGAGCGGGTCGGTGCTGGGAGGAAACGTGCTGTTCCACTTCAGTTATTTGTTTCCCACCCATAACTAAACTTTGTCACTTTCAGAAAAAGAAAAAAACCCACCAAAAACCCCAAACAAAAAAAAAATCCACAAACAAACCAAGAAGTGCACCTCTTTGGTTTCTGTCTTGATGGCCAGATACCTTGCCCGTGATCTAACAGTCTCTGATCCTGAGTGTCCCACTCTTCTCTTAGCCAGGCATTTTTAGAGCATGCTCTTTGCGGAACATTGAGTGCTGTCACCATTATTATTTTGCCTCATGTTGTATTTTGTCGGAATGTTGTTACTGCTTTCCCAAATCAGGCATATCACTTTCAAGGTTTTGATTCTTTGGTTCAGGACTCTGTAGTCCTTTTGTCCCCTTTTCATCTTGGAGATCTTCTAAATGCATGGAGGCGGGGAAGAGAAGAGGCATTTCTGAAAAGGTGGGGAAACCTGAATGTATGTAAAAGTTCTTTAAAGATTTGCCTCACTGCTTCTCAAAATCCTCTCTCTATCGAAAAGTTTCGATGCCTCTTTGGACTTGACATTGGGGTGAGATCAGTGTTTAAATATTCTTAGGGTGAGAAAGGTTTTTTCCTAATGTTCTAGCATGAGTTTTTTCTTATTGCAGTTTAAACCCTTAAGTACCGGGGGTTTGGCTCTGGAGAGCGAACCGGTGTTTTTGTAAGTACCTCTTGCACATCTGATGCTGCCTTCTCACAGTCTGCTCCTAGCTAAGATGCCTGCTAGATATTGTTCAGACAATTCTATCGCTTTCTTCTCTTCATATAATTAACCCACATCTGCCTTGAAATGTGATGCCCCAAATCGGACATTTTTGGTGATCGTTCAGTACGTTTATGAAAAATATCGAGCAGTGCGCGACCTGGAATAAAGCCCTTTGCTCATTAGATCTTTCCATTTTGACAATTAACTGCTCTCTGGTCTTTTTCCAATGAGATTCACATCTAAGTTACAGTCCTTTCATCTGTTGTGTATTTCCCTCTGTCATGAGAATATCATGGGAGACCAGTTTTGTAAGAGTTACTGAAGTAAAATGAAAAATCGATGACACAAGATGCCTGTTTCCTGTTTTCAAGGTCAGTTACTCTGTCGTGGAAAGACATTACGTTGATTTGGCAAATGTCGTCCGTGGCTCGTTTCTCTGTTCTTCTTCAGGTCCTTACAGTACTTCCCTTTATTATTTGTTCCAGTATGTATCCTGCAAGTTAAAACACCGTGAGAAGTCAGTAGTTACATAAGTATAATTTCACACCCTTTTAAGGATCCTGATTACAATTCTTGTCATGTCCCTTTTAAATCCCCTGCTCGTTTTCTCTCCTTCTGTTTTTCTGACTTTGTCTCTGGATATTGGAGTTATTCTTTTAACCCTCATTAGTACTTTGTCTCAGTTTTTGCTTCTGTAGGCTTCCTTTTGAATTTTAGGTTATTGAGGAGCTCTGAATTTTAGCCCCAGCAGTGTTTTACTGCAGCCTGCTCTTTTCTCTGCACTGAGCTAGTTTCCTTAGCATAATTTCTTTAAGGAACTGACATTTCTTCTAACTCAGTTTTCCTGTTGAATTGTTTCTTCCTGTAGCTTACCTACTAATTCTCATGAGTTTACTGAAATGTGCTGCATCGAAGTCAGGTTCTCTCTCCCCTGCTTCCTAAAATTCACCAAATTCTTCTGTTGGCGTGTTAACTTAAGGTCGCTTGTCATCATCTTTTTTCAACCAGTTCTTTTCTACTGTTTGATACAAATCAAGAAGTCTTTCTTTTCATTGCTCTCTCCACCTTTTGTATTAAAAAAAAAGGAATTAAGCCACCAGTTCCTCTGGAGGCCATTCCCATGGGGCGTTGTATATTGAAATCGCCTACCACAACCAAGTCCTTGCTTTATACAGCGTTGCAGTGTGCTGCAATAAAGCGTCATCCACCCGAGCGTCTTGGCTTAATTATCCATGGCATTCCTGACCCGGTCAATGCTCCAGTTGTCTTTGCTTTAACAGTTACCCAGGCGTTTTCAACGCTTTTGGCACACGCATCTGCTCTTGAGGTAGCCAGCACTTCTGCACCGCCGAACTGGCCAGACCTTCCCGTAGCAGCGTATCTCCCTGCATTAACCTTGTTGCCTTGTGCTGTATTGCACCAAGGCTCAGTTAGAACAGCTACATCATTTTTATCGTAGATCAAGACTTCAGACTCTCTGTAATTATTACTCTTACATCTTTCAATGGTTTGTAATAGACATATCAAGGAATTTCAGCCGGTTGGCCAGTGAGCTGTTCTTTTTTCCTGTAGTTTTCTCCATAGCAGCGTTATTTATACCTGTCTGTAATTACTTATGCTCTAGACCCACAGCAATGCTAAACTATTTGCTCCTATAATTCGCCCTCACCTCCACCCTTCCACCCTCCACCTTTTAAGATGCATTTGACGTGGCAAGGTATCTCCTTTACCTCCTTCTCACTTTCCTCTTTTGTTCATTCTGAAGACTTAACTCTTAAATGGAGCGAGTCTGTGGTTGGTTGTTTGTGGGTAGAAGAACAGGGAATTAATTTGTTCGTTTGTTTATTTATTTAGGCCTACTTCTGATGGCGACTCTGCGTGTCACACCTAATTTCGTTTTCAATTTCTCGAGATGTTAAGATTTAGAGGCACGTTGGGGATTTCTTCAGGTTAAGCTGTAGAGGTGCAAGAGGCAGCTCGCAGTCGGGGAAGAGCGAGGGAAGTTTGGTGGTCTGAAGTCACCTCTTCTGCGAAAAGCTCTCCCAGCTGCCTCTAGGGCAAAGTGATCTCCTTGGGCGGAAGTTAACCTGTGTGAATATAACCCTTCTGCTTTCGCTGTCCACTCGTGTGCTCTCAGTGTTGTTGGACTTTTGTGGAGACTCCTGGGCCTGAGGAGGGAGGAATCTGAAGAAGAAATACTGAACTTGTCAGATGGAACTGCTGCGTTATCATCAACTTACACTTATGGTTAATCTTACCGAAATTACCTGCTCTGCACTCAAAATCCGTGACCTGCCCAGAATAACGAGTGGGTTTAGTGGTTAAGAACCTGGGGGTGGGTTTTGAAGCTCCAATGAGATTTGATGGTCAAGTTTTTCCTAAAGTTCACTTATTACTTTTCTTTTTTCTTTTTTTTTCCCCTCTCCCACCTCCACCAAGTCTTCCATCCCGTGGAATGTTCGTACTGCCGGTGTGAGAGCATGATGGGTTTCCGGTACCGATGCCAGCAGTGCCACAACTACCAGCTCTGTCAAAACTGTTTCTGGCGTGGCCATGCAAATGGTCCTCATAGCAACCAGCATCAGATGAAGGAGCATTCCTCTTGGGTAACTCGCCTTTGTTTGTCATGCTGAAACAACCACCTGTGTACTCGTTTATTCTGAAAGTTAAAGTTTTTATAGTAGAGCTGCACAGTAGGACTCTTAAAGGTTTTCATATAGCAAAAGCGTATAAATAGGTAAACTGCACTGGTTTTACTACAAGTCATGTAGTTAATTTATGGATGATTGTCATGGTATTCAGTGCTGTTTAAAGCACACGAGACAGGCCGTAACACGTGTGTTTTCTTCCCTGCTTCACCTCAGTCCCACTTTTCTTATATTTTCCTCTCTTCTAGCTTAACAAGACTTAAAGGTTGCAATCCCTTTCCTCCCCAGAAAGGTAAACCTGTTAGCGTGAATGCTGTGCTTAGAAGGAATGTGATCCAAGTGGCATCTTTAAAGATAGTATTTCTTTAAGAGAAAAATTTAGTATTGTCGTTGTCCTGGCAATTGTGAATATATGCATTGAAAACTCTTAACTAAAAAACCTTAAAGAAATTATATGAGAAATAATGTTCAGTTAAATGACTATATGATAATCACGTCTCAAGAAATAATAGACAATTTTAGATATAAAAACCTATTTTATGGCAAAAGATTAAGCCCCACCTTTTACTTATTCAAAGAGAAGTTCAAATTATGATTGGATTATAATTAGTAATTACCTTTGTGAGGAAGAGCCATTATAGTATTACTGTTTAATTTAGAAAATTGAGGCTTAATATACCATTCAGTAGTTGGAAGACGAAGACAGGAAAATACAGTCCTAAGTATTGTCGGTTTTTAACTACATGGGTAATAAACTTCTGGAATGTTTAATCTGCACTACCAGTAGCTCATCATCTCCTGAAGTGTATAAATCCAGTCTGGAGTTTTTAATACAAAGCCGTATCTAAATAGCAGCTCTACCTGAAATGTGGGTATTTTCCTTCGGAAGCCTCCGGCCTGTGTTTGCAGCGAGTCAGGTTAGACGGCGGGCTGTGCCCGTGCCCATACTAGGATCCGTGAATTGTCGCCCCGTTTTGTGTCAGTATTAACTTCTGAGGCTGTACAGATTGAACCGATTGTAAGGTATGCTGTGAATTGGAGGAGCAGGAAGTTGTATAATGGAAAAGGAGGATATTCAGACCTGCTGGTAAATGAAACGGTGCAGGTTGCTGCGTGATCTGAACTGCACGCCTGTGGGGACAACCCCTAGCTTCCGCGGGGACCAAGCGGCACTCTCCCCCGCAGCTCCTAGGGTAAGGTCTGGGACGTGCCCCAGGCGAGGAACCATGCCTACTGGACAACCTGGGTGCAGGCACCTTGCTGTGGAGGCCGAGGATTCAAATTATCTGCCATCAGGACCGGGTGGTGGCTCTGGACGTGTTGCCTTCCGTACTCTTCATGGAGGAGGAGGGGGAATTGCACGTACAGGAGCAGCGCGGAACTGGAAGCAGCAAAGCACGGAACTGGAAGCAGAAGATTACTGGAAACAGTATTGGGAAACAGATTTTTACAGAACAAAAGGAATGTATGAAAGAAAATAACGATAGTTGGGAACCTTGAAAGAGAGTAGACTTTAGTATCATATCTAATGAAAACATTGATAGATAAAAACAATTGCTCCAGAAGACTGTAGAAGGAATTTTAGCAGTAGCAGCAGATTTGGCTGCCTTGTGCGGAAACCAGATACTCATACCGGTGAGGAACTGCAGCAGGAGGTGACATGGAAGGAGCACTGTTGTAGGGCGTGCTTATGTCAATCCATTTGTGGGACAGCGATGGAGTTAGGCCTGGTCGTGGGCCAAAAGACTAAAAGGCATGAGGAGTGGCAGAGATATTTACGTTTCTTGTTCAGCACCGTCCCAATGCAAATCAAAGAAAGATGAAATTACGAGGCAAAAGGTTATCTAAAGGTCAAGCAAAGACAAAAGATGGAAATCGAGGACAAAACTGGAGAAGTTTAAGGGATTTCAGCAAACAATAAGGCAATCATAAAGAGCATCTGTGTTCCTGTCATCTGAAGTAATATTTCTGGTTCTAGCTCTAGAAACTTATTTCTGAGCCTTTTTAACCGTTTGCTGGGTTTGTTAAGCAACTAAGTGTTTTACATGGACTGAAAAATTCAGGGATATATAAAACCCCATTACAGACTGGGTTGTCTCCTACAAACTGAGCTTGGAAGAGGAATCTTTTGAGAGAGATGTCTCTCACATATTTTTTTTTTAATCTTTTTTTAACTTTTGCAAGTCTTGTATGTTAATTTTATGAAAATTGAAAATTAGTCTTTCTTAATTTAAAAAAAAAAAAAAAATCTTAGTTTTGGATCTGGACTGTATTGGTGGTTAAATGGCAGACAATGAAATCCGTCAGGGAATCAGAAGTGTCTTCAGTTGGACGCTTCGGCCTTCGTTGGCCAGTGACTCGTACTGCATGTAAAGGGGCGAAGCTGAACGTGATAAAGCGACAAAGAACGTCCAGGCGAGGGGATGAATTTGAAGGTGTCTATTCGGGATCACTTAGGTTTTCAAAAAAGATGCCATTCAGTACAGAAAACAGCAAATCTCTCAGATGGGACTAAGCACCCACAAAGTTCCGTGAAGGATGCACGGCCGGAGAGCAGTTCTGCCGACGGCAGGTTGGGGAATACGGTGGCTCATGAACTGGACATGCGTCAGCAACGTCAGACTCTTGTGAAAACACTATAGTGGTGTCTAGAAAGGAAGACGGGACTGCAAAATGCGCGTCATAAATCTTTCACTCTACTCAGCAGCGGTGCGGCTTCGGCTGAAGTAGGATGACCTTCTCGTGTGTTTACTCAACAATAATTTCTTGAGTGAAGAGCCAAAGACTCCTGCTGACCAGATCTGCAGAGATTAGCAGAGATTCTGATACAATTAAAAAAAATTTATTTTTCCTGGGTTTTCAATCATGCCAGTTCTAAGTTCAGTCTCATATGGTGTATTTTCAGAGTTTTGGAGCCCCAAGACCCAGAATAAGCATTAATAATAAGTATTTTCATGCGGTTCTTTTTCCTGAAATTCTGAAGTGCCTTTTATAATATTTTTGATACTACAAGTCACATAGTACAGTGATTTTTAAATATATATATAAATACATGTATTACTATAGTGATTATATGTAAGTTCAGGTAGAAGCCTGTTTTTGAAAGAGGTTTTGCTGCACAAACACGCTGCTTGTTGGGGCCTGTTTGGGGAGAAAAACCTTCAAACGCTTTCCAAATTTTTCCTTCTGGGCTATTTCAATTTTGTTTTTCTTAAAGCTTTAAACACTGATTCATTTAGTTATGTACGCGCAGCAGAACTGCAAAGCAAATTGTTCATGTTGAAAGTGTGTAGATTAGTCATCGTTCTTTCTGTTTGTTTATTTTTTGTTTAGTCTGCTAAACTTAAGCAGCGTCTGTCATCTCTAAATTCCGGGTAAACTGATAAAAGAGCCAGGTTACCCCAAAGGCTCATACCCTGGGGTATAAGGTTTGTTGGCTTATTACCAACCGTGGTTGAGTTAGAACGCTCTTCCTGCTGTAAATAATGGAATGTTTGTTATAACCACCCTTAAGGTGGTGGCTTTGGAGTATGTATCAACAAACCAAACGAATGCTGAGTTGTTTCTATAGTGATAATAGCCGTGGCTTCCGCTGAGAAGTCATTAGAGTGGGTACTAATTGAATCTGAACCGAAAGGCAGACCCTTTTATCTCCCGAGTTAAAGTCTAGCAATCCTGTAAGTAGCTGTTAATCAGATTTTGCTCTCAAAATTACATCTCTCATATTTCTGGTTCATTTAATTTCCCATTTAGACTACCTTAAATTTATTAAAGATTTTGGAGCACGTTTTCACTCAGTCCCCCAGAAACAAGCCGAAAGGGACCACGGTATCGGATCGGGTGCTCTGCATCCCTGTCACGTTGCTGTCCACGTGTGGGCTTCCACCATCACATGGGCTCCCAGTTTCAAATGACGTGAGAAATCCTTTTATAATTCGGCATTTCCCAGCAGAGGGCACGCTGCCCTCGTGCACGGACAGATACAGGCCTGGACACCCGGGTGACAGCTGCCCTCCCTGCTGAGCGGGGGCGGACGGGGGGCTCTAGCTTCCTCCTTGCGATGCCATTGCCGTGTGTCCGTTACACGTATTGGCTCCTTTCTGCTTAATCTGCCCGGCTGCTCGGCACAGTTCCTCTGCTGGGAGAAGAGGGGAGGCTCTCTGGGCACTGACTTGGAAATTTATTTATTTTTTCGCTTGCTTACCCATTTTCAGTATGGCAGAAGGGTGGATGCGCTCCCTTACTTTGTGTTTGCGTCCTGCGTATTTTATCGTATTACAAGTAATGTCAGTAAAATGAGGCACATGTTGGAGGGGAGGGGGGAAAGGAAGAGGGAAACGGGTAACTTAAAACCTCAATTTTCAAACAAGTGTTCTTGCCAACCAAGTTTCAATTCCATTTTTATTACCTACAAATTTCTAAGCCCATCGTAACGATTGTTTACGAGACCCTTTTGGTGGAGGTGGATGTGATGTATAAGGAGACAATTAGAAAAAGGTACAAAGAGAACTTTTGGTAATGTAGTTTGTAGTTTCCAGCTTTTTAATTCCATGATGGAGGTACTTTTATTTTTTTTTAACGGATGTAGCCTTTGACAGGAAGGCAGGGGGACAGAGACAGGATCTCTAAACCATTCTGAAATGAAAAGGATCTGGTAACACACAATACAGATGCAGTGGGTTCTCAAACATATGGAACATCACGGTTGCGTTTTACTGATCACGTCTTTTGCCCGTGTAACAGTTTGTCAGTGGTTTCCATCAATAACATTAGTTTTCCCAGCAGAAGGCGGTCAGTCCGTTTGCATTCGATGCGCATACCTCAGCCACGGCCGTTTGTGCAGATCTAGGCGACTCCTCGGGTGATGCTTGTCCGAATGCAGGCACGACTCAGTTTTGTCTAAACTTGGTTACGAGCGTACGTGCTCGGCATTTGCCGTGTTTTTTGTGGAGGTCCCTTCGCAGGATTTCCCTAATCTCCCAGGTTAGCGAGCCGAACCCCCGTCATCAGAAAGGGGCTGCGGAGCGGTGTGCGTGGCTCACTGCCGCACAGAGCCCGGCCCCGCACGGGGCAGCGACCTGCTGGCTCTGCCTTCTGCATGTCTGGGAAAAATCAGTTGAATAGTTGTTCTAGTGCTGAAAATGAATGCTATTTATTTTATTTTTATTTTATTTTATTTATTTGCACACTTATGCAGGCATCACTACATAAGTTATATTTTGTTTGGGCTTGATTTATAACTAAGTCGGATAAACCCATGATTGTTCATTAAATAAAAATGTAGAATCCAGGACAGTCCTTGACTGATGTATCGATGATACATTTACTGAAATGACCGAAGGCCGAGTGTTTGGTTTGCATTTGATTCTAGCTGAGGATGATTGCCACAGGGCAAGCGATCCAGCAGTTAATAGGAAAGGTATTTAACCTCGCCTTGTGGCTGGACAAGAAGAATGTCAGATCACCTGAAGAGCGCACAGAGCAGAGCCAGGGTCTCCTTCAGCTTTCTGCATTATGAAAGAGAGCAAACATTCCAGCCTCTCTGAAGTATTTATTTTACTTTTTTTTTGAGCTTTCTCTGGAGCCTGGAGAAGCCAGATGTGCTTGCTGGTAGGTAGACACTTGTTTGGATCGCGAAACCTGTGTTTGCTGCTGAACCCCAGTAGCACCGCTGAGGAATGCAGTTTTGCAGCTCACCGCCGCGGTGGTTGCAGGATGCGTGCGTGCCAGCCGGTGCTGGGCCTGGAGAAAGACAGCTTTCATAATATCCACCTCGTCTGTCCTGACCTCCATTTCTTGTTCAGTTGAAAAATTTATTAAAACGTGTTCTCTAGAAAGTGGTGGTGGAAGTGGTGGAAGTGGTGGTATAGAAACAGTTCTGGCTATCTGGATTCGTACCTCATTCAGCAGTCCGCCTCTGGCTCTGGACTTCATAGGTGTTTCGGAAGACAGGAGACCCAGAAATGTAAATCTCAGATAACCTGCACAAGAGGAAGGGGATCCACTGGGATGTCTGGTAACTGCGTACTCAATTGGTACTACGTAGAAGCTTCATTGATTCCTTAAACACTTACAGTAACTGGTGGCAAACGTTTCTCACAAGCTTTAGTATTCTGTGCATGATGAGAAAGGAGCAGAAACTGTTTCTTTTGGATATTTATTGATAGACTTGGGAAAAAGGTAAGCATCCTCCGCTGATAGGTCTAGATATGTAAAAGGCTGAGAGGGCTTGCTGAAGAAGGAATCTCAGAAAGACTAAAATTTAAGAAGAGGCATTGTGCTGAAAAGCAGGAGTTGTGCAAGAAGTGCTGCCGTTGTTCTTTGCTAATGCGCCCAGAACTGCAAAGCGCTCCTGGCAGATTGCTGGAGCCAGACTGACCCCTGCGCCTCGTGGACCTCTTGGAATCATGCGGAGAAGGAGCCTTTCGTGAATGCCTTGGCAATTAGATGATCAGTAACAGGGGAAAGAAGGTTGCTATATGACTCAACATTTTGGAGGAAAACCAAAGCCTTGAATACCTGGGTCCAGGAAGGTTGCTGAAGCGTCGTGTCCGGATAAAGACCACGTGTTTCATTTAAGTGCCTGACTTTTTTGGATCATCAACCACGCTTACCATCAGACTGATGTAATGGCCACAGCAGTGCAAATCCCGCTGAGGCATGTACCGTGCCCATTTAGGAAGTAAAAGAAAAATGAATTGCCTGCTTGCCATTCCCAGGAGAGCGTCTGGATGAAGCGGAAGGCAGAGCAGCGCGTTCTTGGCTGGTTTCTACAGTTATGCTTCTGTAGCCGAAGGAAATGTGAAGTGGTTGAAAGTCTCTGAAAATAAAGGCACACCAAACTGCTTTCCCATCTAAAGCTGAAGGTAAATAAGACCATAAATTGGACTCTAGGATGCGTGAAACCTTTTCAAAGTCTGAAATTCTTTATTAGTTTTAACTCCGTATTTGGAGTTGAAATTTACTCCTAGGGATTTTGCAGTAGTACCTCCAAGGTGCAAACTGACTGAGGTCCTCTTGTGACAGAAGTTACGGATACTTCATAAAACACGGTTTGCCCCCAGCTATTGGCAAACGTAGATTAAAGTCAAGAAGAAACAAGATGAATGGCTGGGGAGGAAGAAGATGGTAAAAATACAGTAGTGGTAGTGATGGGCAAGTGATGGTGTTGTCTGGGGAGGTTCGCGGTGACGGGGACTTGAGGGTTTGCGGTGGCGGATGAGAGGCTTGGGGTACTCTGGGGCTTTCCGTTTGCATCTTCTGCTTTTTTGAAGGGGAGAGTGCCCCATCTTTGCAGAACGCGAAGGTGCTTACAGACGACATCAAAGGCAGGAGGTCAAGATTAACGACAGTGATAAAAGAGAGGTGGTTTTTAGTAGAAATTTCTAAAGCAAAACTCAGGTAATTGAAAGAAAACCCAGCTATTTCTCAGGGAAACGAGATCCCTGTAAGAGGTATCCTTGCTGTGAGTAGCATGCTCATTCAGCCTGCTGTGCTCTTTTTGCTGCCAGCTGCACCGAGAAGCATTATCAAAAAGTTGGGATCAATGGAAATTATCTTTCCCCTATAATTTTCAGAAAGTGAAGCTGCAGTAGTGGCTCGATTGTACAGCATACTAGACAGCACTGCATTTGTTTGACAAAATAAATGGCGGCGTAGCACAAGAGGATATAGTGTTTGTTACCACAATGGAAAAAACCTTTAAAATAGCCTAAAAATACTGCAAAGAGGAGGTCACGGAAAAGGCACGCTGAGAATAGATGGTCTGTGCAGAAACCGAAAGATGAATGGGGAACAGAGTAAAGTAGGAAATACTCTAAAAGGAGAAGTGGAGAACAAGTTGAGAGGGAAATAAATGTGGAAATTTTCAACATGTAGAAAAATTAATTTAGGAAAACTAGAATTTTACTTTAGGTATCATCACATTTGTATGCGTAATTTAAATTTTACTGTGGACTTAGTAAGAAGCACTATAAGGATTGGATTGTGGTTTTTGTAGGATTTTAAAATAATTAAAGGCTGCTGATCATCTGTAGAACCTTTCATAGTGAAAGCGCCACGCATCCCAACACTGTTTGCAAGGATCATCCACTGATTGCAATCTACCAGGTTTTGTCAACACGTTAAAAAAAGTGAAAAAAGAAACCCATCAGCTTCCCATCAGTAAGTCTTTTTAGCACTTACGTTTAGTGAATTAGTAAGCTGAAGCGCTTCTGAACATGCTCTTTTACAGAGCTCCCTACGGGGACTCACCTGAAGGAGTTAATTATCTACTGCAGCCCTTCGTGGTGAGAGGAGGTAAGAATCTTACAGCTGTCACAAGGTTTTTGCGGTGGTACTTTGATAGGGCCGAGAGTCTCTGTCTGCAAGCGCCAAAGATAACGTACTGGGAAGAGGAATTGCCCGTTCCGCCTGGTACCTGAAGGCGGTGAGATGGCTTGCTCTCCGTGGCCGTCACGCATTCCGCTGCTTCGCAGGTTGGGTCTGTGGGCTGACGAATAAGAATTCCAGAATCTGGAAGGAATTAGGTTTAATAATCGGTTTAATTTGTGAAATGATATGGTCTCAATATGGTAACCAGGCCAGAGTGCACGCTGTAAAGCAGTGTTAGGTGCTGATGGAGGCGTGTGACTGGACTTTGACTGTAGCTACCACTTGAATCTTCTCTGACATGTACTCCAGGGAAGAATATGATCATGAGGAATTATTTTTTGCCCAAGACTACATTCATCACGAATTCAGAGGCAGTCTTCCTTCATGGTTTTTAGAGTTCTCAGTTAGCATTGACTTTGAGTTGTAAGGTAATTGAAGGAGGATAATAAAACTTCAGTTAAGAACCAGCCACCCTAATATATTCTCACGGGCATCCAGCTCATCTTTCTTTTCTAATTTGAAAGGAATTTTTCTCTTTTTTTAATTGTTTTCCTATTGATATTAGTATTTTACTTTATACTCAAAATGCATCCCAACCTACTCAGCAAGTTTGCTGATGACACCAAGCTGTGCGGTGGGTCAACACGCTGGAGGGAAGGGATGCCATCCAGAGGGACCTGGACAGGCCGGAGAGGTGGACCCGTGCGAACCACATCAAGTTCAACCAGACCAAGGGCAAGGTCCTGCACGTGGGTCGGGGCAATCCCAAGCACAACTCCAGGCTGGGCAGGGAATGGATGGAGAGCAGCCCTGAGGAGAAGGACTTGGGCTGTTGGGGGACGAGAAGCTCACCATGAGCCGGCAACGTGCGCTGGCAGCCCAGAAAGCCACCCGTGTCCTGGGCTGCGTGTCCAGCAGTGTGAGCAGCAGGTCGAGGGAGGGGATTCTGCCCCTCTGCTCCGCTCTGCTGAGACCCCCCTGCAGCGCTGCGTCCAGCTCGGGGGTCCCCAGCACAAGAAGGACATGGAGCTGTTGGAGCCAGGCCAGAGGAGGCCACGGAGATGAGGCGAGGGCTGGAGCACCTCTGCTATGGAGACCTCAGGCTGAGAGAGTTGGGCTGGTTCAGCCTGGAGAAGAGAAGGCTGCGGGGAGACCTTAGAGCCCCTTCCAGTCCCTGCAGGGGCTCCAGGAAAGCTGGAGAGGGGCTGGTGCCAAGGGCAGGGAGTGACAGGCCAAGGGGCATGGCCTGAAGCTGCAGGAGGGGAGATGGAGATGGGATGTGAGGCAGAAATCCTTCCCTGTGAGGGTGCTGAGGCCCTGGCACAGGGTGCCCAGAGAAGCTGGGGCTGCCCCTGGCTCCCTGGCAGTGTTCAAGGCCAGGTTGGATGGGGCTTTGGGCAAGCTGGGCTAGTGGAGGGTGTCCCTGCCCATGGCAGGGGTGGCACTGGGTGGGCTGGGAGGTCCCTGCCCACCCAAACCCGTCAGGGATTCCATGATACTACAAACCATGTAAATCTACGGGGAAACAACTTCCTCACACACAGGTTCTCCTCTCAAAAAGCTTTTCTTGCTAAGGCAAGAGGCCCAGAGTTGAAGATTCTCACTGCTTTGCTAATTACTAATTGTTTATTTCATTGTTAGTAATTGATAGTAATTGTTAGTAATTGCTAGTTACTAGTTTATATTAACTGTAGCTATATGTGTAACTCCCATCCTGAGTAGCCTTGCCTCCTAATTAAATCAGTGTTCATCTGCATTTTAATTTCAATGTGCCTTGAGAATTGGTCCTAATTCTGCTCTGGAATGTCTTACAGGAGTAGTAAAAACATGACATAGGAGTAAGTAGCCCCTAGGTTACACATACATGGTTGTTGAGTGAGTTAGATCAGAAAAACAGAGCTGCCAGGTTAGTCCTGAGCTCTCATAAAAGCGTTACCCGGCCTCCCACGTCACTGCGCCGGGTTCAGTGGATGGAATCACGACTTAAGATGCCATTCTGTAGGTCAACGTTGGACTTAAAGCACGTGTAAGCGCATGACTCAGGCCAGCTCTCCATTCCTTGGCGATCCCAGGATAGCTGCTCCTGTGGGGTTCGTTAGCACAGCCAAGTGAATTTGGGAAAAAGAGTAAAGAAACGGGTCATTCGTGTCTGTCTCAGCACTGGCTTTCACCTTGGCTTTGCCCATGATGAACAAAAAATGTGGAAGTTGTCTTTGGAAACCAGTTGCCTCTGCAAAGGCCCGAGGGAGGGGCATAGCGGCACCTTTCTACTGGTTGCCATCGATGGAAATGGGAGCGGTGCTGGTGCGGTATAACGTCACCGGACATTTCTGAATATTCTAGTGCTGTGCATCTCTCCACACCTCTCTGTTATCTGATTGCACTTACTACCCTGCTCTTGGTAATAGTCAACTCATTTTTGTCATTCTTTTCAAAAACAGAAATCTCCTGCGAAGAAGCTGAGCCATGCAATTAGTAAATCACTGGGTTGTGTACCAAGTAGAGAACCACCTCGTCCTGTATTTCCCGAGCAGCCAGAAAAGCCACTCGATCTTGCACATATAGTGTGAGTATCTATTTTAATCTGTCTTCCGCTTCATCAGTGATACGAAGCAAGGTATTTCTGGCCGTGTTTGCCTTTGGAAGAGGCCAGCAGAAAGGAGCCCTTAGAATTATGAAGTTGCAATGCTGTAACTGTTACAAGTGTTTCTCAGAAAAATGATTTGAAACGTATTGTTTTGTAAGAATATCTTGTTTATATGCAGTTAGACTAAGGCCTGACTATATATTCTCCTTGGATCCATTAGCGTGTCAAAGTACTAACGAGTCTTACCTTTTGCACTTCACTGTATTGGATCTGGCTATTTTCTCACTTATTGTCAATTGTTTTGTTTCTATGATTTTAATGTTAAACGTATTTACTTGCAAGTTAGTGTTGCCTGCTATTAGCAGTAGTGGGGTTTAGCTTGTTGCTGTTGCCTGGGAGCATTGATTTTGTGTTCTTACTGGTCTCACTGGTTTGGGTTCTTCTGCTCAGTGGCATTGTGTCACCCTTTCATTCTGACCTTATTGTCGAACCGATGGAATGATTTTCATGAAACACCGTTGTACTGGTGTCGGTTTGAACAGACTTGGAATCAGCCTGCTTCCCTGTTTGCCAGTTTCCACATCAAAAGTGAAGCCCGAGACAAAAAAACCCCAAACAAATTCTGTTACTGGATGTGTATAATAACCTACACCTCCAAATAGGTCTGCTTTAATGTGCTACAGAGCCGAGAAGAAGTTTCGGTCTTTGCATATATCTGAATTTAAGCACGTGCTATAGAGAAGAGCAAGGAGAGAGGAGCAAAGCAAAGAGATATCATTTATATAAAATGGAGCACTCCTATTTTCGTGAGTATTGAGTAACTTGCAGTTCTGCGAGGAAGTGGAGCTGATGCTCTTTTAAAGACGTCAGCAATACCAGATTCTCCTTGAAGCATTGCCTCTGTCGCAGTCCCCGAATGGAGAAGCGAGGTGCCTGGTACCGCGGGGCGGGTCGGTGCTGGGATGCGCTGCCGCGACCTCTCCTAGCGCCCTGCCATTTCCGCTGACCGGCTCTTCGGCGCGCTCCTTTGGACGCTTGCGCAGTCATTAAGGAAAAGCTGGAGGCTAGCTTGTCAAAGTGTTGGCAAGGTGAGAATTGTAAAGCCTGACGGAGTGCGGTAAAACACGCGGGTGGCTTTCTTTTGTGAAAAGCAGAGAAGGTCCGTAACGGCACGGCAGAGTCGTTGCAGTGCCAGACTCCTGGAGAGCAGAGCTCTGGGCTTTCCCCGTTTCTGCTTAGCGGTGTGATTGTTTTTTCCAGGCCTCGCATCACTGAGTATTTACCGGCTTTTATAATGCTTGCTAGAGCGAGGGGAGCTGATCTGATTTAATGGAATAGAGTTGTTCTGATTTTCTCTGTGAAATTGCACTTAAATTTTAAAAAATACTAGTCTGTCATGCTACTGTTCAACTCCGAGCTGAAGTCTATGTTCTCCTAAATGAGCGGCTCATCAGACCCTCAGGGACAAGATTGTGCGTTGTCCACAGAATTATCTCCCCGCCTTGGCCGGGATGTGTTGTGGCGCCTGTCACTTAGCTTAAATCCGGGTTTTCTGTAGTGAGGCTGCTGCTCAGCCTCACGGAAAACAATTTCGTGTTTAGAATCTTATCAGATCATGAATCCGTTCACGTTTTTCTTAGATTTTCCTCTGTGCCGCTTTCATGTTGAAGCACACTAACATTCCCAAGAGAAAATGAGTAGTTTACAATGTAATACTTCTACAAAAAATAACAGACTATGTAATTGCATAAGTAGAGCGTATGGAAATAATGACAGCAGTGGTAGCGTGACTGCCTGCCTGAAGGAAGGCTGCGGGAACCGATCCCCCAACTACGAGCCAAAGTTTTACCTCTGACAGAGATTACAAAGTTTGATGAATTACTTCTTTGTTTTGCTAGGACTCATTAATTTGTTAATGGATCAAACCAGTTTCAGCCCTCAGCTAGACAAGGAAATGGTAAAGGCAAGAGCGGGCGGCTTGGTTTTGTGGTTGTATTTGTAATACACGACCCACAGAAGGGGCTGGTAGAGAAGTGCCTCCAAGCTGCTTTTTGCTTCCAACCGGTAGCAGACCGTACCTTGACTGGCAAGCATGGCATTGCGTTTTTTCTGAGACCTGGACAGGCTGGAGAGTTGGGCGGAGAGGAACCCAATGGAATTCAACAAGGGCAAGTGTAGGGTCCTGCACCCAGGGAGGAATAACCCCAGCACCAGGACAGGGTGGGGGTGACCTGCTGGGAAGCAGCGCTGCGGAGAAGGGCCTGGACGTCCTGGTGGACACCAAGCTCTCCATGACCAGCGGTGTGCCCTCGTGGCCAAGGCGGCCAACGGTGTCCTGGGGTGCATGGAGAAGAGCGTGGCCAGCAGGTCGAGGGAGGTTCTCCTCCCCCTCTGCTCTGCTCTGCTCTGCCCTGGTGAGGCCACATCTGGAGTTCTGTGTCCAGTGCTGGGCTCCCCAGTTCCAGACAGACTGGGAACTACTGGGGAGAGTCCAGCGGAGGGCTGCGAGGATGAGGAGGGGCCTGGAGCATCTCTGGTGTGAGGAGAGGCTGCAAGAGCTGGGGCTGGTTAGCCTGGAGAAGAGAAGGCTGAGAGGGGATCTGATCCACACTTATCAATATCTAAAGGGTGGGGGTCAAGAGGACGGGGCCAGACTCTTCTCAGTGGTGCCCAGTGACAGGACAAGGGGCAATGGGCACAAACTGGAACACGGGAAGTTCCATCTGAACATGAGGAGAAACTTCTTCACTGTGAGGGTGACCGAGCCCTGGGACAGGCTGCCCAGAGAGGTTGTGGAGTCTCCTTCTCTGGAGAGATTCCAAACCCACCTGGACGTGATCCTGTGTGACCTGCTCTGGGTGATCCTGCTCTGGCAGGGGGTTGGACGAGATGATCTCCAGAGGTCCCTTCCCACCCCAACCAGTCTGGGATTCTGGGACTCTGCGTGCCACAGCAGCGGCGGGAGCCAGCTGGGAGAGGGGCTCGCTGCGGGAAGGTGGGCAGGGGATGCCAACGGCAACCAGGCAGGACACGGCACGGCACCTTCTGCAGTGACCAGGACCACTGCCCAGCCACTCTCGGCAGCAGCACAACAGCTCAGAGACATCTGCTCTGTGCTGCCAGCCTTAGCTAATTAAAAAAAAAAAAATGCCCTAAGAAGCCAAAATATTGGGAAATCCTGATAGTGCCTAATGCTACAAGGATGACTGCGGGAACAACAGATAGTGGTCTGGTGTAAAAATAATGTGAGTAGGTGATTTACACTGAGCACTAAATCACATGAAGATGAAATGGACACGGGACTGAAATGACCTACTGGGGTTTTTATACAAGTGATGTAAGACTTTTGGGGTTTTCTGTGTAAGCGATACCATTGAAATAAATAAATAAAAAACCTACAAAAAAGACACACAACCCCCTCGCGACAGTTTTTCAGTGTGAAAGGTGACGTAGCCAGTGGAGATTCTTTAATTGAACTCGACTTATAGAGAGGAATTGCTCAGGGCCACAGTGGGACGTTATTTAGGGGTCGGTGATCATGACTTGATCGTCGTTTTTTCATGTAACCAAGGTGCACATCAGCATCTAAAAATGCTTTAGAGGAGACTGTCTCACAAAGCTAAAATCAACTTCAGCTGAGGAAATAATGTGAACGTAAAAATATTAATAACTAGGAACAGTTTAAGAATACTTGGCCAAATGTCCCGGGGAAAACAAGGTTTGGAAGGGAAGAAAAACCAACTGTACTTGTCAAGGGAAGGGGAAAAGACAGAAATTGGTAGCAAAGAAAGTAAACTAATGGTTTCAAAGTTATTTGAGAATAGTTTTCAGGTTGTGCTGTGGCAGGGGGACAGCAGTTGTGCGACGTGCTGATGGTGAGATGCTTTCCTTCCAGAGACAATCCAAAAGGATGCTGAATTGCACCGCCCACGTTTTGAGTCCAAACTGCATTTTGAAAGAATTTCTTCATTTGGACCCTTGCTGCTGAGGGTTGATATGGCTTGGAGCATTGGGACGTTCCCAGAGCACGGGAAGAAGATCCCTGTGATCTCATTTCTTTTTTCAAGGCGTTGGGGAGGCGAGGAATGAAGTCAAACAGGGCAACCTCTGACGTGTTATGTTTACCGACATGACTTTGGTGGCGAATGAAGTAACTGAGCAGTAGATAAGCTGTTTCGTTGATCAGTAAATAAAAAGGTAACTCATGCCAGTCAAGCGTCGGCTTTTGGCAGTTTGGTGTACTCAGACTCAGTTTGTATCTTTTTTAATGAGATTGGTTTTGATTAATAAAGCGATACTGTTGGCATAATGCATTTATTATGAGCATGGAATAATTTAGAAAACAGTAATCAGTACAGCACATATGCAGCAGGTCAGGAAAAAATTGTTTGGCTCGTTGTCCTCAAAGTAACGGCAGAAGGGAGGTCGCGGGCAGGGTGTGTTTTCAAGCGGCGTCCTGCGGAGATCGAGCCTAGCTTCTGCGCTATTAACACTCGTCTTCGTGAGCAGGAGAACGTACAAAGGCACTACTCATAGGCCAGGTAGGCAAGTGAGAAAAATACCGGAGGAATGAGGAAGATTGAAAGCACGGTGTGCTGGGCAGGGTGACTCAAATCTTTGGAGCTCGTGGGATGCACTTGGCCGAAGGGGCGTTTTCGGGACAATTTTGTAACCGAGGATGCTGACGGGGTCTGAGAGGGCGAAGGGGAGAGTTTACCCTTGTGCGTGGTGGTGGCAGCCTCCCGGTCGGAAAACGCTGCAGTTGCAGCACCCACGCTCGCGGCAAATGCGGAGAGACCAAAGGCTTTGAGAAGGTGCATGAAAGCGATTAAAGGACTGGAAATAGATACGGGAAGATGCATAGCTTTACATCCAAAGACTCAAGTAATGTAAGTGTAACGCACAGAGGTTAAGGAATGATTTGATATTTCTAAAAATATCTATCCTAGAGAAACTCAAGATAATCCCAGGGAGCTTTAGCAGATAGGCTTAACAAAAGGCACAGACCAGAAGTTGAAGCTAGACAAATTCAGAATAAAAGTAAGAAATATGTTTTTAATAGTGAATATAAGCAAATATTTGTTAGACTAGATTACCAAAATCAAAAGCGGTGGTGGAATGTCCACCACTGAATCTTTAAAACCAAGAGGAGAGTGTTTTTTAAATGAAGTAGGAATTCCAGTCAGTCTTATGTTCTGTGTTTGACAGAAGCTCAATTATTGCAGCATTTCCTTATAGCTTTATGGGCGATTTATTTCTCCAGAGAAGGGCAACCAAGTGGGGCAAGGTCTGGAGCACAAGTCTGATGGGAGCGGCTGAGGGACCTGGGGGTGTTGAGCCTGGAGAACAGGAGGCTGAGGGGAGACCTGGTCGCTCTCTGCAACTACCTGGAAGGAGGGTGCAGCCAGGTGGGGTCGGTCTCTTCTCCCAAGGAACAAGCGATAGGACAAGAGGGAACGGCCTCAAGTTGTGCCAGGGGAGGTTTAGGTTGGAGATGAGGAGAAATGTCTTCCCCCAAAGGTTTGTCAAGCCCTGGGACAGGCTGCCCAGGGAAGTGGTGGAGTCCCCATCCCTGGAGGGATTGAAAAGACGTGGAGCTGTGGTGCTTGGGGACGTGGGTTAGTGGTGGGCTTGGCAGGGTGAGGTTAATGGTTGGACTCGGTGATCTTAAAGGGCTTTTCCAACCTCGACGATTCTGTGAGTCTATGATCCTATGATTCTATGTGAAAAACGCATGCAAAAATTTTAATGTGGTCTCAGAGTCAGGAATTTTTCAGAATCCGCTGCTAGAGCACCGTACGTACGCTCCATAAGGCAATGATGGATTTGCTTTACTTACATTTCCAGAAATAAGTGTTCCTGAAACTGCCTCTCCCTCACTTTACCTGCATTCCTGCAGCCGTGCGGGGTCAGTAATAGAAACAGTGGAAATCCTGCTATTTTGGTGTATTCTGCTGCTCTTCCCCTTACCTCTCCCTGCATCCTCCTCCAGGCTGTAAGCTGCGTGTAGGTGGGAGCTTCCTGGCTGCTCTGGAGTAATTCTGCGTGAATCATCCTCTTTGGAGTTGGCTTTCTGAATAGGATTGCTGGAACCCGCAGGCTCCAAAGGCTCCCCTTTTTTAAGGAATTACAGTCTATATGATGGAACAGGCATTAAAAAACTCTTCTTAGTTTATAGTTGATAAAGGTGAGATTGTATTTGACATGGATCGTTTTGCCTGGGGGAAATCATTTAAAGTTTTCCTGCACTGCAGGGTTATTTCAGGTTATAACTTGATGGCTGGCCCCTGGCCCTGGCCCCATCCCACGCGACGCCCTCCCGTTGAAGCCTTTATTTTAAGATGTTCTCGGAGATGGGTCCTTTCGGTGGCACAACCCTGCTGCACAAGGACGTGAATCGCCATTTCTTAATGGCAATAAGCACGCCGGCAGGCGCTACCGCTGCCCGTACCGTCCCGCAGTAACCACGGCAGCGCCGGGGTGTTGTCGCGCTGTAGCTGGACACAGCCGTCCTCGGTGGCGCGGCCGCCGCTGCGGTGACGGACAAGCTGCGTCGCGCTCGGCTACGGCACCGATGCTGCTGCCCTGAGCCGCTCCTCTCTCCTTGCTGTGAGAAATCCGTGTCGTCACGGGCGAGGCGGCAGAACGTGGCGCGTGTCCCCTCCACAGCCGTTCCCCTTCGCAGCCTGGGGGGCTCGGCGTGACGCCAGCGGAGGTGGGTTTGTGCTAACGAGCTGCGCCGAGGCCCCTGGCAGCCGACGAGCAGCCGGTGGCTCACGGGAAGGGAGCAAATGCCGCGAGGCTCTCTGGGTGATGAATGCGTGAGGCCTTGGAGAGATAAAGGACAATGGGTTACTTCAAATCAACTTTATCGTAGAGGGCTGGAGACGCTTCTTTAAGCCTTCAGCGGGGGAGTGAAAATGGGATGAGGGGGCATTTGCAGGGACTCGCCAAGCGTTCACGCTCCTGCTGCCGGGGCTGACCAAAATAAAGTTGGGGGCCGTTGGTGCTTACGTTACTGTGCTTTCCTTGTGCTCAGGCGAGGCCAATATCGTAAGGGAGTGATAATCTCCATGTAGAAGTTTGCCCCCCCCCCCCCGAAGGGAAGCTGGGATATTTACTGTTATTGCTAATATTTACTTCAGTACAGTGAACGGGGGGAAATACTCTGCTCTGTCTGCATAGAAGAGGATGTGGCCGACACATGCTAGCAGCGTATATATTGTATATACCGCACAGAGTGCGTGCAGCCGTGCCCCGGCTGTCAGCAAAGTACAATTTCTCTTTACGGTGGCAGAGCGGTGTAGCAGTGGGGGCTGAATGAGGGAAACTGCCTACGGACTGACTTCTTGTTCTTCCCCCTTACGCTAATTTATTTGCATGTCCCATTAAGTTAGAATGTGAATTAGATGCTGTTTCTAGCGAAAGGTCACTTTGCAGATTTACCTGAGTTCAAAAGACCAAGACAATCGGTTTAACCCTTTGAGAAGGGCAGAAATTGCTGAATTTAAAATGGAGCACGGTTCTGCACCGCCCGCTTCCTCCGAGAGATCGCAGTCACCGTTTCGTTCTCTGCCAGCAGCGCTATGACTGATTTGGGAGGAGATTCGGGTTTGACACGGAACATATTTCCTCCCAGAAACTTTTGCAGTGCGTCGTGGTTCAGCCCCAGCCGGCAGCTGAGCACCGCGCGCCCCTCGCTCGCCCCTCCTCCCCCGGTGCGGTGGGGAGGAGAACGGAGGAAAAAAAAAAAGGTAAAACTGGTGGGTTGGGGTAAGGGCAGTTCCCTGGGACAGCAAAGGGAGAGGGAAGAACAACAACAGGCCTGAGAAAGCGGGTGACACACAGTGCAGTTCGCTCGCTGTCCGGATCCCCATGCCCCGAGCGGCGGCTCTTCCCCCGCAGAGACTGCGCGTGCCGCCGCGTGCCGTGGAGTAGCCCTTTGGCTGGTTTGGTCAGCTGTGTGTCCCCTCCCAGCTCCCTGTGCACGTTGACTCTGTCCCAGCGAAACCCAGCGCACCATGATAACATGCGAAAGGTCGGCCTTTGCACGTGACGATAGGTTTTGTAAGGTCTTTGTGAAGAGTTACGGTGAGAATTCTGGTTTGCAGGTTACAAAGGGGTTTCTGGACCCGCAGGTCTACGTGGCCAGAAGTTTTCTCCTGTTTGACCACTAAACACCTATTTATTGAGTGTCCCTGCCTTTTGCCCCAAAGACTTCCTGAGGCAGCGATGACTTGGGTCTCTTGCGTTGCTTCAGCTCAAAGCGCTGGAGGGAGCGATGACCTGTCACAAGCCATACCCCTTCATCGCCTGCCGCTGCTATGGACAGCTCTGCTGAAGAGCTTGGCCGACATGGGGACGACAGTGGAAATCAAAACCTGATAGCTTTACACAACTGCCTGCTGCTTAGCCCAGGCTGCCCGTTGCCTCCACAGTGGTTACCAGTGGGGCTAAAACATCGTTAGCTAAGGTAGTGAGTCTGCTTTTGGTGGAAATCGATTCTTCTCGCAGTTGCAGATAAGCTCTGAGGTTCAGAGGTGCCGAGACACCTCGTTGTCTGAGGTACGGTGCACCAGGGGTGCTCACGCGGCTCGGAGGAGACGGATGCTCTCGTCAGCCCTTTCCCCGGGAGGAGAAGGGAGAGCACCCAACATCGGCAGTGCTGGCCACTGCATTCGGGTGTCGTGGCCTGTCCCTGGGCATCGTTCCGCTGCGGCTACCGCGGGTTCTTTGGCTATCAAGTTAATGTCTTGTGCATTACTTGCCATGGTTGTCCTTCTAAACTGCTCTGTTTGAAATATCTCAAAACCCAATACTCCTGGCAAGAAAAATAGCGTCGTGTTGAATTTTGGTTAACTGTACGTAACAGCAATAAATTATAGAGCAAACCAAAATGCTTCACTATTGTTTCCTGCGTGGAAACCCTCAGGAGCCCAACCCCACCCTCTTTTAGGATAAGCTTTGTACATGACAGCTGTGATTGCTGAGGGTTTCCAGCCCCTCTCACACAAATCGGTCCAGCCTGGCTCAGTGACTGGACTTCTGTGAGAGTGACGGTCCTCGATGGAGGACCAGGGACAAAGGGGATCCAGTGGATTTCGTGTATTTGGATTTTCAGAAAGCCTTTGAAAGGATAATTTGTCAAAGGCTATTAAAGAATGAAGTTACTGTGGGAATGGAAAAAAGGTCTTTGGATGTACTGAGAAGCGCCAGAGGTTAGGGGAGCAAACGGCAGAGCGTCATGGTGAGTTCTGCGGTGGAGGGGGGTCAGCGCTGGGGTCCATAAGCTCATCCCAAAGGGAGGAGGTGGGATGTCCCCGCTGCTGCTGGTGTCTGCTGGAGAACGGCTTTGTGAAATGTCACGGAATGCTTTGCTGCTGAAAGCACCTCCCTGGGACCGGAGCAGAGACTGTCTGATCAGCAATTCTCTTTTTATTCTCCTTCTTCCTTGATGCGGGGCTTGGCTGTCCAACTGATGAACGGGAGTGATAACTGCAAACAGATCGCAGGTCTTCTTCCAGTTAGGGGCGTTTGTTGGAAACCCTTCCTGTAGGAGCTCTGTGGCCTCCAAAACCTCCAGGAAAGCACAGATCCCTTCTCTTGGAATCAAGGGTTCCCGATCCAAATCAGCTGCTTCAATATATTAAGTAAAATCTCGTTGAACACAAAGGAAATGAAGGAGAAATACGCTTAGGTTGCCAGTATTTATTGCAAACATATATCAAAGATGACTTTTTATAGAAGTTAAGGTCAGAAAACATTAAATCACCCAGTCTGACGTGTATCTCATTGATCACTAAACGTCACCACCTCCCTTCTGCAGTGAGCCCAGTAATTTGTGTTTGGGAAAGGTTATCCTCCATAAAAGCGCTCACTCCTGATTTCCAGCGGTTGTAAATGCAGTTTCTCAAATAGCAGTTTGAATGGCTAGTCTGTCTTTCTGTCTAATATTTCTGGGTTATTTCAATTTTTTTTCTCTTAAACTATGTTCCGTTTCCCGCTCCTGTTTTGTTTTTCTTTCTGTCCCTAACCACATTTCCCCCGACATGGTCAAGGACCAGGTTAGCTCTGCTTCCAGCAGACTGCCTTACCTGCCCAGGCGAAGGTCTCTAATCCCTTTTCGTAGTCACTGCTTTTGGAAACAGAGTGCTCTTCCCTGCATCTAGGCTGCTTTTTTATGTCCTAGATGTATAATTTTACGTTTGGCCGTATTTAAATACAGTATAATATCAAAACAAAGTCTTAAAATACAGCTTATCGAGGCTCATTTTCTGTGTACTTTGAACCTGTAATTAAGTCTCAAATCTTTTACAGTACTCGCTAGGATCATTTCATTTCAAAGATTACTAACTGACAGATGTTTTTGAGATCTAACAGTCCTTAATCCATTGTAAAAGACTTTGTTGATGTTATATAGACCATATTTTCAAACAGGCCGTTTTGTAGCAGTAAACCACAAACTTTATGGCAAATTCCAGCATCTGAGCTCGGCAGCGCCTGGCACAGCAGCAGTGGCGTGCAGCACTTCGGACCGGCAGCACGGCTCAAAGGTGGTTCGGAACGCGGGAGGCTCGGGGTGAGCAGCCAGAGCTGGAGCCGTCGCTGCAGCATCCGACCCCTGAGGTTGCACGAGGGAGATGTCGAAGCCTCCAGCGTCGGGCGAAGCGGCAGGAGCTGGCTCTGAGGAGCAGCCCCCCGAGCGCTGCCTCTGCCGGACGGGGTGTCTGAAGCCATGCCTGTGCCGCAGCGGGGACGTGGCTGTGCCGGACGGCTGAGCAGATGCTGCTCCAGGAGACTGTTGTGGCTGTGAGATGACAGCTGCCAGCGCTGGGGCGTTTTCTGGGGCTGACAGAACCCCACAGAATCCCAGACTGGTAGGGGTTGGAAGGGACCTCTGGAGATCATCTCGTCCAACCCCCTGCTAGAGCAGGATCACCCAGAGCAGGTCGCACAGGATCATGTCCAGGCGGCTTTTGAATCTCTCCAGAGAAGGAGACTCCACAACCTCTCTGGGCAGCCTGTCCCAGGGCTCGGTCACCCTCACAGTGAAGAAGTTTTTCCTCATGTTCAGATGGAACTTCCTGTGTTCCAGTTTGTGCCCGTTGCCCCTTGTCCTGTCACTGGGCACCACTGAGAAGAGTCTGGCCCCGTCCTCTTGACCCCCACCCTTTAGCTATTGATAAGTGTGGATCAGATCCCCTCTCAGGCTTCTCTTCTCCAGGCTAACCAGCCCCAGCTCTCTCAGCCTTTCCTCACACCAGAGATGCTCCAGGCCCCTCACCATCCTCGCAGCCCTCCGCTGGACTCTCCCCAGTAGTTCCCAGTCTGTCTGGAACTGGGGAGCCCAGAGCTGGACACAGAACTCCAGATGTGGCCTCAGCAGGGCAGGGCAGAGCAGAGGGGGAGGAGAACCTCCCTCGACCTGCTGGCCACGCTCTTCTCCATGCACCCCAGGACACCGTTGGCCGCCTTGGCCACGAGGGCACACCGCTGGTCATGGAGAGCTTGGTGTCCACCAGGACGTCCAGGCCCTTCTCCGCAGCGCTGCTTCCCAGCAGGTCACCCCCACCCTGTCCTGGTGCTGGGGTTATTCCTCCCTGGGTGCAGGACCCTACCCTTGCCCTTGTTGAATTCCATTGGGTTCCTCTCCGCCCAACTCTCCAGCCTGTCCAGGTCTCGCTGAATGGCAGCGCAGCCTCCTGCTCTGTCGGCCTCTCCTCCCAGTTTGGGATCGCCAGCATTCAGGACGCTTTTCCCCTAGAAAAGGAAGTTGAAAGCACGTGTGCGCTCCCTGTACCGCGCCAGCCCCTTGGCAGAGCCGGGTGCTGCTCCGGCCGTGGCAGGGAAATGTCCTGCGCGCTTCCTGCAGGCACCTTGCAGGGACGGGCAGTGGGGGGGTGAGGGTTCCCTCCCACCCGGGCTCGGTGGGGCAGGGCTGGGGGAGCGCCCGTTCCCCCCTGCAAACCCCAGCTCTGCCGTCCCGTCCCGCCTGGGGCAGCGTGTTTGGGGGTCGGCAGCACCCCGCATCCCTCGGTGCCGCTCTCGGTGGCCGCAGGAAAGGACAGACCCGAGTTCCTCCTGGGCTGGGGTGGGGAGGACGAGGAGGTTCCTCCTGCGCAGGGTTCAGCATCCCGAACCTGCGGCGTGTAAATTATTGTCAGCGAATGCGCTCTGGTTCCCAGAGCAGGAGGGGGAAGAGCCTGCTGCCTTGGCACCTCAGGGGTTTTCTCCTTGCACCGACGTGTGTCCGCACAGGTGAGTCTGCGCGGGGTGCGTGCACGAGTTCACAGCTCAGCGTCGCCCGCTTGCTTTTCTCCTCTGACCCTTTGTGCTGGAAGCGATTCCAGTCGCCATCCTTCACGGCCGCCGTTTCTGCTGGCCCGCGTGATGAATAGCGGCAGGCAGCCAGCCTCCCGCGGGGCGCGGACCCGTCTGCCCACGTCCATCGGCCTGAAGAGCTCGAGGTTCCCCCGCCACGGTCGAGCGCGCTCGTTTGGGGTGTGCAAACGCCAGCTCTGCACCACCCGCTGCAAATCCCCGGCCAGAGCTCCGCTGCGGGGATCCCGCCCGCGTCCAGCTCGGCGAGCGTCCTTCTGCGCTTGCGCTGGTGCCGCCGTGACCTAAGAAGGTGATGCGGGACGCTGAAAAGCGCATCTTTGTTATCGCCCTTGGTTAGATGCTTGCACGCGGTTGTGAGGTCTCGGCATCCCGTTGTTTTCATCTTTTGGCATTTTTTGAAACTTGCTGTATTTTCCTACGATCTGCATAAGCGCGTGGTGTGAATGGTTTTTGCTGGAATACGATGGCTTATTTTTAACTTTCATGCTCGTTCTGTCACTGCTGAGGAGCGGTGTCTGCTTCTGTCACGTTATAGGCAGTTTTTACCAAAATTGCATAAATGTACATTTTAAAAATGTAAAGATGTATAACAGAAGACAGATTACATCTTTTTTTATATAAAAGGGCTATAAAGCTAAACACGTTTGAAACGCGTATTCCCCTTGATTTTGGTGTTCTGCTAGGTTTTGCGTTTGAACACGCCACCTGCTCCACAGAATTTCCCTTCGTCTCCCGGTGAGCGAGGCACGGGTCTGTATTTTCTGTAGTCGTCTTGATCATCGCTCCTTCGGAATTAAAACGCGTTCAGGCACCTCCGCATGGGCGGTTTGATTTAACTGATACCCCAGGCGCCTTTTCTGAACAGACTGAGCTGAAATTCCCTCCCAGAGCCGCCTCCGCACGAGGGCTCAGCATCTCTCGCCGGGAGAGGGATTCTTCCCAGGTTGGCGTGCTCTGCTGGAGAGGCAGCCAGTCCTGGAGGACGGGGCCGATTTCCTGACGTTTGGTTCTCGAATCGTTGAGCTGCTGTACGTAGGGAAGGCGTTGGTCTGGCTGAACGCGGAGCAGCTCGCCACCCAACGCCGTCCCTCCTGGGACCGCCGTCCCTCCCGCCCCGTCCAGGGGATCGACGGGTGCCGTGGGCTTTTCTGTTCCTGTTTTGGCCGCTGCTGCGATTGCAGAGCTCGGAGCAGCCAGCCTTGCGTGATGGACTCCTCTGGGCTGCAGCCGTCCGTATTCTCCCTGGCGGAACAAGATTTTTCTTTGGTTTGAATTCTTTTTGTTTGTTCCGCGGCAGGCTGTGAGTACGTGCGTTCTTTGCTGGCTGAGAGAAATCTCTTGATTTCAGGCTGGCGGGAGGTTCTTATGATGTTCTCCAGCAAAAGGAATGGGAACCTCCACGTGGGGGGATTATAATTCTGGGGGTTTTATTTTGAATTCTTTCTTGTTCATATGGTACATCAGTCTTGTAACGATCTTTTGACGGCATTAGTAAGCAGCTCTCACCCATCCCTTGGCAATGCGATATCGTACAGGTACTATGTTCTATCGTCGAGTTACGGGACATCGTCAATATTTCTTTAACAATAATTTAACACCTTATAATAGTTATTTCACCGTCACGGTTCCAGAAATAATGCTGCTGTTCTGGGACGGAATACGGAGCATTAGTTAGAATTCCTTTTATACATGAAAAAGGAGCTGAGACTTTTTTTTAATGCTCAAACTATTGATGCTGAAGCCAAACAAATTTCAGTTAAGAATCTGCTTTTTATGATGCAGATAGTAATGGAACAAACCGCTAAGGGAAGTTGTTGTGACTTTTTCTCTTTGATGCCTTAGATCCAAACTTGTTGAAATCAGGCTTTAGACAGACCTAAATAACTTGTCTCAATGCCGGAGTAAGTGGGTGAAATTTAAATTTTTTTTTGTTTGTTTTTTATATGCAGGAATTCAGATTACATGGTGGAACAATCTTTATTATACTTACAATTTATGAACCGTATATTATTTTTTCTTTTAGTTGAAAACGTGCAGGAGTTTGCGTTTTACTGCATGTACGCTGGTTAGATCTGTGCTTATATTCTCGTCGGTCTTTATCTCTGTTCCTTCCTTCCTTTTCGATTTCCATCGCTGCTCTGCGTTGCAGAGAAGTCTGAAGACTTTAAAATCACCGATGTTTATATGGCAAATAATTAGGGACCCAGAATTTTTACAAAGGAGAGGAACTGTTCCCCCCTCTCTTGCGTCCAGGCGGGACGTTGGGTGGCTGGAGCGGCCCCGTCAGAGCCACGACACCCCTCGGAGCCAGCGCTGCCACCTCGCTGCCACCTTTCCTCTCTTACGGGTTTGTGCTTCTCTTGATGAGCATTGCATTTTGAAGAGCAAGTTTTACACTTTTATATTCATTTATTCGAGGGGAAGAATGTAGTGGAATGTAAAGTGTTGCTTGTTTGTTAAAAAACTTTGCGCACGCGTCGGCGCGCATTCTGGCTGATAGGGGTGTCTGCCCCCTCGCCTTCACGCAGCTCAAAATGGGTTAGATTAGAGAAAAAAAAAAATTAAAAAATCCCCAGTCCTTTTGTAGCTGGACAATTCACCCTTGGCCGAGCTGAAAACATTTTGTGGGACAACGTACCTTGCGCCCAGGAGATGCCGGGTCACGTGGCGGCTCCGTTTCCTTAGAGACGGCGCCGTGCCGCGCGTCGGGATGCCGCGCGTCGGGATGCCAGCTCGGTGGAGGACCGGAGGGGCGTTCGCCAGGACCACAAAGGTTTGCTGGATTTGCATTCCTCGCCGTCTCGCTGCTTTAGCCTGAAAGCGTTTGCCGGGTTTTTGCGTGCTGTCGGGATGCAGGAGCGCGTCGCTAAGGCGGAGGGAACTGCTGAATGGTATTTGGAACGTAACCCCGGGCTTTGGGGGGGCCGGGGGGGGCTCTCGGGGACAGCGAGAGGGATGCTGCCGGCGCGGAGCGGCAGCGCGGCCGTGCTGTCAGGGTTTATTTGTTTCTGGCTGTTGTAAGCAGACCGTAGGAACGGCTCCGAGAGCGGCGCGGCGCGGGATGTCGTACTGCTCAGCCCGGAGCCGGGAACTTCCCGAATGCTTCGGTTCCATCTTCCCTGTGAGTCATTGCTGAACAGGGCAAGAACAAAGTCATTCGGAAGCGATGCCTCACCTGAGGTCTCGTTTACCCTGGGAACTGTTAGTAATCGGTCCTTCGGACCCGTGTGACGTGTTAGTGGGAAACAGCTGAACCGACCGTGACGTTTTGTCATGGTAAGTAATACGCGTATTGCGAATTACTGGAAATAAATAGGCATAATAACGAACTCATTTTTGTGTCGGCGTCTCTGAACAGTTGCTGCTATTCCGTTTACGTGCCAGAGAGAGCAGCCAGCTGAAGAATGCTCTAATGGTTTTGTTAGAGATGTTGCATACAAATAAACTGGCTATTATGTAAAAAACCAGTGAAGACTTCATTTTAAAATTGCTCAGAAACAATAGATTGTATACCTTTCTCTAGGTGTTATTATAGTGCTCAGAGATTTCTTTTCCTCAGTACTCATCTTTTTGTAAAATCTCACATATCCGTATATACTTTCAGGTTTGTGATGGGTTTTAACTCCTTAGCATGTCTCATTTGTTTCTGATCATCTTAACAGAAGCAAACACCTTCAACTAGTTTTTAAATTGCCACAAACCCTGTAAAATCGAAATAGCCCGTTCGTCATTCCTGCTGCTAAAATAGCCAAAGCTGCAGTTTTCCAGAGGACAGAGCGAAAAGATGAAAGCTGTGGGTGCCCTCGCGGGGCGCAGGGCAGCGCAAAGCCCGGCTCAGCGACGGGGGCCGTTAGCCCGGCGTTCGGAACGACTCAGGTCGGGGAACAAAACTGCGTAATCCAAACGCATTTAAAATGGTTCCCTTTGGCAAATGTTTAGGCTGCTCTGTTTGGATTATATGCCTTTAACCTAAATCGTTGTTGGATTATACATCGTTAATTATTTTTTCTGCCTTCCTTTGCATCAAGAGAGCTTTTGGCTGGTTCACTACTCAGTGGCATTAGGAAAATTAGTCACGGTAAAAAAACCAGATGTAAAAGCTGCATAAAGGCACGTAGAAAACTTTGCTCAAAATTTCAAAGGGAAGCAGAGAGCACATTTCTCATTCCTAGTCCACAAATAAAAACCCACTCTTGAATAGTATAAGAACAGGAATTGCCTATTTTCTACTGTTAACAATAACAGAGAGAACAAAGGAGTAACTAGTCTGTAATCCATACATGCAAATTCTCTTGGAAGTTGCTCCCATGATTTGCACCGGAACGGGGTGGTGAGATCCAGTTTAATACTACGGCTGTTGTGTTCCCTTTTGATAGGAAAAACCCCGTTGGCTCAGCATACCCCTGGATGTGTTTGCCCTTGGCGCTCTCGTTGGAGAAGTGTCAGCAGCTATTTTTAAACAATTCCTGATTTTTTTGTCGCAAATGCGCTGTCAGAAGGTAGCGCAGTGAGGAGCTGCTGACGGTTCTTGTGCCTGGAATTTTACAAAAGTTGTGCAGAGTAGGAGTTCGGTGCCTTCCTGAAACTGCAGCCGTGCACGCGATTTTAATTACAATGCAACGCTTCTTTAGAAATGTTTGAGCAATGCTGAAGGCGGGTCGGGGCCGCAGAGGCTTTTCCGCTGGTTCGTGGCCGTTCAGGACAGCCACGACGCGTTTCCATTCCCGCGTTTGGCTCAGCCGCACAATTAACTGGTTGGCGTGTCCCGTAAAGGCACGTTACCCCCGTTTGTGGTCTGGGGTGGGTTCCCTGCTCAGAAAAGAGACCGAGTACCAGAAACCTTTACATCTCTTTTCCTTACCGAAAGTGCACTTGGACTTTAAGCAGACTTTCTTTTTTATTTAACAGTAGAAATAACGGGTAAGCGTTTCCTGCTTTTTGCTGGAGTTTTTGGGGAATTTACTGGGGCATCTCGCAGGTGACAGCAAAGCTCAAGGCTGACCCTGACTAGCTGCTCGCCCTGGCTCCCCGAGGAGAGGAGAGGAGAGGAGAGGAGAGGAGAGGAGAGGAGAGGAGAGGAGAGGAGAGGAGAGGAGAGGAGAGGAGAGGAGAGGAGCCCTCGAGCAGAATAGCGGTGAGGTAAGAGGTGGCAGGAGGTTTTCGTTGCCCTGTGGCCGTACCTACGCTTGCTGGGGAGCCCGAAGCCGGTGTGGTTTTAGCCGGACCGCAGCTGTACGAAGTCTTGGCACCTGCGCGGGGGCTGCTCCTGAGGACGCGGGTTCATCGCCTGTGGCAAAGTCAAGGCAACTGGTTTTTGGAAGAGCTGCACGGTGTCATCCCCCAGCGCAATTCAGCTCTGGTCCAGCAGCAGCAAATTTCCTTTGGATGAATCGGGGGTAAATTTGCCGCGGGTTCGAATGTCTGTTTCCAGCGCAGAGTCTGTTTGTTTCTGGTGTGTCCTGTGCACGACCTGCTCGTTTCCACCAAGGCAGCACAGCGTCGTGTTCTCCAAGTCCGTGCCCTCAGCTTTGTTGCTCCGTTCGTGTTCTCACAGCTTCCAGTGCCGGCACAGCTGTATCTGCTCACTTCCTCAGAAATACGAGGTTATAGCCCTTCACTCCCCGTACTCTTGCGAGAGCCGTGCTCTGCCGCGGCTCGTGCACCACTGACAGCGCAGCAGTCGCACACACTCGCTGGAGGAAACCGTTGTGCCACTCTCCCTACACGTAGAACTGGGCTCCGTGCAAGAGCACAGACCGGACAAAACTGAGGTGCTTTGGTTCCACGTCCTGCCTGTGCTCAGAATGCCCTTTTTATTTGAAACGGAAGAAATTGAATCTGAAATAGTTTCAGAATAGAAATAGAACTCCAACAATTCTACTCTCTTTAAACTTTTCTCATTGTAGCAGCATATTTTAATTATGTGGGGTTCCTGAATGTAAAGCAGAGTAAGACTTTTAAATTATTTATAGAATCACAGAATCATTTTGGTTGGAAAAGCCCTTTAAGATCACCGAGTCCAACTGTTACCCTCACCCTGCCAAGCCCACCACTAACCCACGTCCCCAAGCACCACATCTCCACATCTTTTCAATCCCTCCAGGGATGGGGACTCCACCACTTCCCTGGGCAGCCTGTCCCAGGGCTTGACAACCCTTTGGGGGAAGACATTTCTCCTCATCTCCAACCTAAACCTCCCCTGGCACAACTTGAGGCCGTTCCCTCTTGTCCTATCGCTTGCTGCTTTCCATCCTTCACCTCCTCCCTTCCTTTATAAGGAGGGAGGAGGAGGTTTCTTGTTTCTTAATCCAGACTCCTACCCAAGATTAAAAAAACCCACAAAACCCACAAAGGAAAGATTTCATGTATTTCTGGTTTGTGCATAGTACCTCTAAAAAAAAATATTTTCTATTATCAAATATTCTCCTGCAAAAGTAGCCAGAAAGCCGCCTCTGGTTTCTAGGCGCAAGCAGTGTTCCAGCTCCGTTTCCAGCCTGCGGCTGGATTGCAGTCAGCAGTTTGAAATATCGCCCCCGAAGTCCTCCTGCCAGGAGGAATCAGAAACCTCGGGCCAGATCCTCCCGGCCCGCCGAGCCGTGCACGGTGCGGGTCCAAACGCGGCTGCCCAAGGCGCTGAGCCCTCCGGCTGCTTGGCTCTGCCCAGAGCTGCTCTCGGGGAGCTCTGTGCGGTGACGAGGGCTGCAAGCGGCCGCGGCCCTGGCCGTGGGGTTTTGATGCGTGGATGGTGCAAAGGAAAGAAAAGCCCCAAAGAAAAAAGAGCAAACCCTTCTCAAAATCCAGCGGGTTTCTTTCTGAGGGATGGTTCGTGTGCTCTGCAGCATCTTCTCACTGCGTCGTTCACACCCTGCCTTGTGCCTGTGCAAATGCGGTCTTTTCTGAGAACTTGTCGGGCAGTACGTTACATGAGGAGAACATGCAGTGTGGTGGGGAAACACCGAGCGGTGTATTCCATGCCAGGTCATTTTGGAGGGACCCGCTCCCCGCAGCGTCTCCCGGCTGGCTGGGAGCCGTGGGAGGACGCGGCTGCTGCCAAAGCCTGATCCTGAATTTACATCTTTCACCTCTTGCGTTTGGCTGGGAATTCTTACCTTTGTGTCCGATGGGGGTTTTGCGCCGTAGGTTTGTCTTCAGTCCTTGTAAGAAATCACACAGATACATGGCAAGCAAATGTTTCCAGAACTTTTCCTGCTGCGAGGCTTTTCCCACACGTTTTTGGGCAAAGGCGCTCAAAGCATAGACACAGATGTCACTACAATTATTTCCTAATTCATGAAGTCCGAGTGAATCACCGCAGATATTTAACCTGAACCACAAATACTACCGAGATCAGAAGATCTCTTTGTTTTACTTCCTGTGCAAAACAAAAAGCTCAGGTATTTTATAAGAAGCATTAAAGTTTCCGGCAGGAAGAGGGTGCCGGAGCCGTAGGAGCAGTTCTTGTGCTTGGCTGCACTTTGGTCCTTGCACTTTCTGCTCTTTGGGGTTTGTTACGTCTTTGCTCGTCTACTGCAGTTTGGGTTTATTAGAAATAAGTCAAATTTGTACGTAGGTTGCCATCAGATCACCACATAATTGTCTGCTAAGTAGGAGGTTTGGAACTCCGATTCTCTCTGTGGAAGGCGTGTGTTCCAGCTTTCGGTTGTTCCGTGGTTCTCTGCTTTCCAGCCTCCCTCTTGAGCTGTGGTTCCTGAACCTGAGTGTAATTCCGCTCCTATCCTTAGAGAGCCGAATGCAGCAGAAAGCCCCGCGGCCCCAGAAGGTGCCCTCCTACCCCTGCACGGGGCTATCGCCTGTGGCTGTTTCGCTGCAGCATCTCCCCAGGGATGTGCTCGGCGACTGCCGTGAACCCTCGTGCCCTTTGCAGTCATGTTCCCAAGACGAAGTCTATTTGTGTCCCCAGCCTGTTAATTCTGTGTGAAAAGGGGTGATTCTAGCACCCCCTTCTTTGCTTTCTGGTGTGAACTTTTATTTTTCGTTATCAGCTATTGCATTTTTAAATAGGTTCTCCTTTTCTTCATGGGTCTGCCTCCCGTGCCTCCTATTGAACAGACGTATTGATCTTACCTTCTGCTTACTCAGGCACGTAGTCAGAGGAAAGAGGCAGCAGGAGATCATTATTTAGATTTGAGTAATAAATAATGGGCCTTAGTTATGGTTTTGGTTATATATAATACGCTGTACAAAAGAAGTCATTCTTTTTTTCCGCCTACTTAATGATAGTTTTTGAGTAATTAGAGGATAAGAGTTCACGCAGCAAATAACAGTAAAAGAATCACCCGCTTAAAGAGTAGAACAAATTTGTTCGGCAGAGAGAACATTGGAGAGAAGGCTCCCTGTTTCCAAGCGTGTGGTGTGACCCACTAACGTCGGAGCTGATGGATTGCAAAGCCAGGAGGCATCTGACACAATTAACTTCCAGAATTGTTTCAGGTAGTTGTTGGGCTCGTCAGGCACGTGGAGTGGAATAGCAAGGACGATGTTTAAAAAAGAAGCCTGAAAGCATTTTCACCTAATCTTACTGAGAAGTAGTGCTGTGGGCTGCTGCTGAAGCCACGTGAAGCTTCAGTGCCCCGCAGCATTCCTCACTACCCCTTCTGCTCCCTCCTCCTTTCACGTAACGAACGTCGGTATCGCGGTCAGCCCGTTACCGCCCCAGCGTCCTTCCCGTTTGCACACGAGCTCTGCAGTACGTCCCAGCGTGTTCTTTGAAAGCATGTTCTCTTGCCTAGCGTGGGTTAAAGCTTTCGCTTTTAGACGTGCTTTAACCTGGACCTGGTTTGGTTAGACGATAGCCAGTGCTGGTGTGAAGTCAGGCCTGAAAGGCCATTGCGAAGTGCACGAGCCTTCTCTGTTCTGGTCTTCCCAGCTGCTTGCTCACCACTTGCCTCCTGAGCAAGTGTGGGTTTATAATCCTAGAATCATGGAATATCTCGAGTTGGAAGGGACCCATAGGGATCATCGAGTCCAGGTCCTGTGATGCTGGTGAGTACCGTGGTGCAGCCTGCTCTGGTTCTGCAGATCACCCCAGCGCAGACTGATCAAAACCTCTGGTGTAAAAAGGAAAGGCTGCCTGATTCGGGATGAGGTATGTGAGGGTAGGTGAACACTGGCATCGCCTGCTCAGAGGGGTGGTGGGGTCTCCATCCTTGGAGATACTGGGAACCCAACTGGGCAACTGGCTCTGGCTGGTCCAGCTGGGGCAGGGACATTGGACTGGGTCATCTCAAGAGGTGCCTTCCAACCTTAGCGATTCTGTCGTCTGAAATACCCAATTGCAGGAACCAGCTTCAAGATGCTGGGGGCAGGGTAGTCAAGCAGTGCCAAAAATCATCGGTGAACTCGTGATTGTGAGTTCCCTGGCTGCCACCACCGATGCCGGGGTTTTGCCTGGATCATTGCTGCTGATCAAACACCATCCTCTGGCAGATTCAGGGCAGGGAGTGACAGGACAAGAGGGAATGGCTTTATACTAAAAGAGGGGAGGTGGAGATGGGATGTGAGGCAGAAATCCTTCCCTGTGAGGGTGCTGAGGCCCTGGCACAGGGTGCCCAGAGAAGCTGTGGCTGCCCCTGGCTCCCTGGCAGTGTTCAAGGCCAGGTTGGATGGGGCTTTGGGCAAGCTGGGCTAGTGGAGGGTGTCCCTGCCCATGGCAGGGGTGGCACTGGGTGGGCTGGGAGGTCCCTGCCCACCCAAACCCGTCGGGGATTCGATGATTCCTGATTAAATGCTGTGTGGCTTTGATATCAGAGGAAGAACTGAAGATGCAAAGTCAAAGGAATAAGCCTTCGATCAAGTCCCAGTGCTGCGTATACTGTTAATTTGAATGTGCCTGGGACCGTTCTTTGCCAGTGAAGCCAGCTGGCTCTGAACCGTCACATCCATGCTGTTCATCTTTCTCACCTTCCAGAAGAGTCTGGCCACATCTGAACTGCTTGCTGGAGTCATTCCTGGCTCCTGCTAACTCCCAAACTGCTCCCAGGGATTGTCTGGGAGAGAGCTATTCGACCCAGGCCAAAACTGCGCTCGGGTCTGCTGACAATTAAAACGTGCAGATGATCCCGTTCCGGGACGTTGGAGGACTCCCTGGCACTCTTTCATTTACTAATGTAAGTGGGGCCAAACTGGCTCTGGATCAGGCCATCAAACTACCTTCTTGAAGATTTGCGGGACGTAAACCGTAGGAACAGTTCGAAACTGAGGCATGCTGGAGTGGGCTCTGAATCTTTGACTCGGTAAAGGGTATCTCCCAGTTTTATTACTGGTTTTGGAGAATTTGCAATGCAAGGTGGGGGGAGATTTCAATTGTATTATCAATATAGAGCATTTTGCATGTGGTGAAATGGCTTTATCCTCTTTCACTGGGGGAGGACACTAACCGTTCCCTTGCTCCCTTGAACTTTCTCCCCCCACTCCACCCTTCCTTCTGGTCATTTAGATCCAACGATCACCTTGCCAGAGCAAGTAGACTTGTACAGCTGCTGACACTGGACCTCGATGGCCTGGAAACGCTTTCTTTTCACACTTGTGTCTTGTGCCTTGTTGTCCTATTGCAGTGTCTGGCATCTTACCAGGGAGGGGAGGGACACTGTTCTCCTTAGAGCCACCCCGTGTCCTTGCACTGCGCTGAACGTGTACCAAAGCTGGTCTTGTTTGTGACAGATGGGAGGATTTCAAACAGGAGAAGTGGTGAGATTCTCAGGCTAAGTGCATTTCAGGTGTTTGTCGCTGTATCTGTCTTCTTGGCCACTGCTGGGGAGGGTCGTCAGTCAGCTAGCGAAACAACGAATCCCAGAACGCCCGACGGGTTTGGGTGGGCAGGGACCTCCCAGCCCACCCAGTGCCACCCCTGCCATGGGCAGGGACACCCTCCACTAGCCCAGCTTGCCCAAAGCCCCATCCAACCTGGCCTTGAACACTGCCAGGGAGCCAGGAGCAGCCCCAGCTTCTCTGGGCACCCTGTGCCAGGGCCTCAGCACCCTCACAGGGAAGGATTTCTGCCTCACAGCCCATCTCCATCTCCCCTCCTGCAGCTTCAGGCCATGCCCCTTGGCCTGGCACTCCCTGCCCTTGGCACCAGCCCCTGCTTTAGTCAATCTCCTTTAATCAATCTCCTCAAAATCTCCTTTATACACTAGCCTGGAAGAGTATGTCCTCCTTTGGCTTTTGGATTATTATAGAGTAAAATTGGCTGGAAAGGAAGCTTAAAAACAAAACAGTAGCAATGGATCCTGTATCTCGTCATCTTAAAGATAAACAAGACCTGCTAGAATAACAGGAAGCACAGGCAACCCACTAATCATCTTTGGTATGAATAATGTCCATGGTGTCCCAGTAAAATAAATGACATATCATCCCAGCATCGAGCGTAATAATGCCTTTACTGGTGTTGATGAACCTACCAGTCTATGCATAACGACAGAGCAACAGCCATTCGGAATGAAACGTGCACCTGCTCCTTCTGGCAAACAAACCAGCAAGTTTCTGAGTATCAAAACCACATTCCCTGCTTCGTTAAATGTACTAGTTATCATCTGTGAAAAGGTCCCGGTTTCTCATAAATCAGTACTATAACTGCATTAACTGAGAGGCAGTCACCACACTGATGTGCCACAGGGTAGTAGCAATATGATAGCCAGCTCCTGGTGGTAACGTCAGCCTCCTTTAGAAGGGATATTGCCTCATCCTTATTTGCATCCGGACAATGAAGGGACAAGATAATCTGTTCATACGTCTCGGTAAAACACTCTCTCTTCTTGCGGAGGTACCAGAATTGCCATTGCCTCTTCCAGGTCGGTGTCTCAACGGGATTCTTCCACATTAGACTGCCCTTTCTAGTTGACCTGGTCTAGAACTGCCAGTCCTCGCACACAAACCCTACGTAACTGGAGCTGCGATACATGTCCCCACCCTGAGAACTCCCCTTCAGGAGCCATCCCAGCCTGCCGATGACCAGAAATCGCTGCCGAGTCTTTTCTCAGTCCTTCTGCAATAGTAGGACCATCATTAAGTCAGTGGTGGGCCATTTGTGGTTTGGCATTGTGTGAAGCAAGGACAAGGAGGGAGCACTGGTCCTGAAGGTCCTCAGCCAAGTGGTGCATTAAGAAGCGAAGAGCAGTGCTGCAGAGGATCCCATGGAAAACGAGTGGTTTCTGCCACAACGTGCTGGAGCACAAGTCCTAGCGTGGCTTGAGCTGGTGACTGTAAGTGCAGCGATGTACGTTCCCATCAGTGTTAGCACTAAGCTTGCAAAGTAAGGGAGGGAGACGGGCAGGAGAATGGGCTCTGTCCACGTCTGCACTTTGAGATGTGAGGTGATAGTGTTGGGAGAAGTAACAACTTCACATGCACACAGTCCTCGACGTAGAATACCACAGCGTGCTCATGCCCCCAGTATTTAGGTTGTTGTGAGTTTGCGATAGCAGTACGTAGTAGTCCAGGATTACTGGAATTTGGCCTGAGCTCTGGTTAGTGTGATAAACTGGTGTAGTGTCCTCAGCGACATGGCCTCAGATATGGATGCAGTTCATAGAATCGTCGAGGTTGGAAAAGACCTTTAAGATCACCAAGTCCAACCATTAACCTCACCCTGCCAAGCCCACCACTAACCCACGTCCCCAAGCACCACAGCTCCACGTCTTTTCAATCCCTCCAGGGATGGGGACTCCACCACTTCCCTGGGCAGCCTGTCCCAGGGCTTGACAACCCTTTGGGGGAAGACATTTCTCCTCATCTCCAACCTAAACCTCCCCTGGCACAACTTGAGGCCGTTCCCTCTTGTCCTATCGCTTGTTCCTTGGGAGAAGAGACCGACCCCACCTGGCTGCACCCTCCTTCCAGGTAGTTGTAGAGAGCGCCCAGGTCTCCCCTCAGCCTCCTGTTCTCCAGGCTCAACACCCCCAGGTCCCTCAGCCGCTCCCATCACACTTGTGCTCCAGACCCTGCCCCACTTGGTTGCCCTTCTCTGGACAAGCTCCAGCACCTCAATGTCCTTCTGGTAAGTGAGTTGTTGGCTCATGAGAGTTTAGTGTGTGCTTCCACCCCAAACCCAACAGCATTCCTTGAGCGAGTGGCAGTACAAGTTTGATGTGCGCCACGATGTACAGATTGCCAAAGCATGGAAGTTGAGGAAGGACAGCGTCGTGATTTGACTGACGGTGTCTGTGATGTGTCGTATTGATGTGTGCATGTATTGAGCAAAGTGTGGTTTTGCAACCTTACGTTTAACTAATCAAAACCTTGTATATGGAGTTACCCACCTGGGGTTACCAGCAAGTGGCTTTGTTTTCCAAAGAGGGGCGAGGGAGAGGTCATCTCTTTTATTAAATCAGCTGCCATAACAGGAAGGAAGCACTGTGGGTCTGGGGGCACAGCCTTGCTTCTGTCACTTCCAACCATCACAGCATTTGTCTTTCTGGGTGGCACTGCTAACAGACAGGACTGTGCTTACTGCGTGTAACTTCAGTCGTCAGTATTCTTCGGAGGAATCTTTTTGGTCTCCTGAGAACCAAAGCTAAGGCGGAGCACGTAACGTCATTGTGCTGTTATCAAAAGGTATGGACATAGTCCTTCCAGGTGTAAGATGTGAGAAAAGCAGGTCACGCTTCTGTTGCTTTGAATCCTTCCTGGTACAACAGAGAGAGATCCGTTTGTACATGGTTCGTGGGAGTCTCCCACCGGACTTCCAGGTGGCTGTTCGGGCATTTCTTTGCCGTGCGGTACAAAGCAAGAGTTATATTAAATCAGGCTGCGCTTTGTAGCCAACGCCTGTCTCACCTGGAGGGGAGCGCTAAGCAGAACAGCGTTACTCGTGTGTGGCGTTAGGAACGAACGGCGCTAATGAGTTCGGATGACCGGCGCTTCCTGAGCCGCTGTACGAGAAGCGGAGCGGCTCCCGGGAGAGGCGTCCCGCTGCCCTGGGCTCCGTGTCGCAGACAAGCGAGCAGACTGCCGTGCCAGCTGGGAGGGTCCGTTCGCACCTACGTTTCATCAGCCGTTAATTATCATTTATGGTGGGGTTTTTCAGTTAATAATCAGAACTAGGATTCCCTGGGGATGCGGTTGCTATTCCTTTGTTAGAGCCCCTCTGTTTAACTTCATACAAATCTCTCTTGTGATATCAAGGTCTTGACTACGCTGTGTGCTACCTGCGACACCAGCCTGCCTGGCACCTAGCAGTGGTTGCTGTTAGCCTTTACCTACAAACACCCACAAAACTATCTGTTTTCCTCTAGATCGCCCCTTAAAAGTCCATCAGCATGCCTGTAAAAAAAAAAAAAAATAATAATAATAATAATAGACTATGGTCAACCGCTCTCTGCAGTGAGATGTAACATCAGTATGATTTTTCAGTTTCATATATCTAATATAGCTGTCTGCCTTCGGTTTGTGGCCACCTTCTCGTGTCTGTCTGGTTTTAGTTGTAATCTTTGTAATTGTCTTTGCACAAAGAAACAGCCCGACCTGTGAGCGGGGCTCCTAAGCAGCGCCAAAGGGACTGAGAATAGCGTATGTTATAAAATCATACCAGTTGAGAACTTTTTGGATTATAGAGCAAAACTCAGCTATAAAGTTAGCAAATATATAGCTGTTCAGTTTGTATCTGTATAAATGCAATAGCTACAGTTTTAGAAAAAAATGACAAAAAAGGCTGACGGATGTCGTGCAGTTATCATCAACCTGGGCTAGTGGAGGGTGTCCCTGCCCGTGGCAGGGGTGGCACTGGGTGGGCTCTGAGGTCCCTGCCCACCCAAACCCATCGGGGATTCCATGATCCCCATTAATTCCATCCCTAATTAAAACATAGCTTAATTCCAGGCATTATTATATAATTAAAGCAACACTGGCATTTATGACAGTGCTGATCGGTGCACCTGAAAAATACTGCCTTTTTGTTGTGTGTGATGTACACACTGGTTGTTACTCCCCAAACGCTGGGTAAAGGCAGGAAATGTTATCCGTTACACGTTTGCCACGGGTACGCTTTTAACTTCTGCTGCTGGAAATCCTTACCTGGCTCGGGACCCTTCAGACCCTGCTTCATTGTCCTTCCTGAAATTTCTCAAATTTCAGAATTTCAAGTGTCAGTCATCGACTTCAGACTCATCAATTCCAGATCCGACCGACAGCGCATTCTTTCTTTTTTCTATTTTCCTTTTTTTTCAATTGGCTGCTGTGACAGCCCCTAACCCTCAAGAGCAGGTTGCTTTTCCTGAGCTCTGCATTTTCCGAGGCTCTGTGCTCTGATGGAAGCAAATAAATCATGTTGCTTTGCTGCACGTCAGCAATCTCAGCCACGAGAAGTGTTTAGAGCGGAAGGCGGTTGGGTAAATTTTGTTTACTGTGGCTTTTTTGCAAAAGTCCCTTTACAGGCTGATTGTCCAGCGCAGCAAAAAGTCTCAAGACTTAGTTCCTTTTACTTATTGAGTTTTTAGACTTCTGAGGTCGCAGAATTGTCCTGGATTTGTTCTGGACCTTCATCAACCAAGTCTGAAAGAAGACAAGCAAGTCATCAGACCAAGGTTTAATTGTGCTTTTCCTGAGAATGTGCAATGATTGATTTTCCTGCTTAGGAAGACTGTTGACACAAAAAGCAGTGACTAATCTACTTATTTCTCATTTTCAGACAAGGTTACTCTCATACTTAGACAAGGTTACTGAGAACAGATGTGAGAGCACCTGCAGTTACATCTGGATCTCATAGGTTTTACTACAGGTAGGAGACAGTAGTTAGTAAGAGTAAATACTAGAGGTAGAGAGCAGTCAAGATCTTTGCTGATTTTATTGGAATTATGGCAATTACCCATAAAAGCTTGTTGACGTGTTTAGGAAGATGATGGGGAAATCTAAGAACAGAATATCATCCATCCTGGGACTAAGGATGTTCGGTCCAATGTCTTGTTTCCAGTAGTAGCCAAAAGTGGACACGTAGCGAGGGAGTTGGTCATGGCAGAAGAGACGGAGGTAATATTCATTCATAAATATGTTCTGAAAAAATAAAGGAAGATAAGTGCCTGGGCTGGAAAGCTCAAACCTGTGATACCTTCTATAAAGATGATTTAAGGTGTTTTAGCTTCAGAATTAAGTTTATGACATCTGTGTAAAAAAAATATTTAAAAAAATTGTGCGGGTGAGTAAATTGTTTAAAATGGCTTCCAGGTGATGACGTAGCTTCAAACCGGATGGGTCACTCTGTCAAGCCTTTACTCCTTCCGCCCCAGATCTGTGCTGAACGCAGAGGACTCTCAAGCCCTCTCCACCTCCGTGTGCTGACAGCACCTCCAGGGCCGCGCGATGCTCGGGTTCGTGACGAGCGTGCAGTCCCTGGTGAAACCCAGGGTTAACCCAAGTACCCAAAGCTGAGCGTTTTCTCCTCCCTATCCCTGGCCAGAGGAGCACGCCACCGCTAGGTGCTTCTCCCCAGCGCAAGTGTAAGACGAGTCCCGGCCCTTTGAACCGCCGGTGCTGTTATTTCCTCAGTTATTTCCAGGTCTGGTTGTAGGAATAGTCGTAGGAGTTTCCGACGTGGTGGCTGAACGGGCTTGCACCTACTGCAGTGCTCAGCGGCAGTGAAGGAAGTAAAAGCAGCACTTTAGTGTTGCAAAGGACACTCTCGTGTTTCTCAAGCTACTAAAGGTTTATGCGATATACACCTGGGAGCTCCCGTGTGGCATGGGAGTAAAGATTGCCGACGTCTTGATTTACGCCCCGGCTCAGGCGGAGCTCTGGCCTCCCAGCCGCTGGGCTAATGTCGCTTTTTGTGGGCGTCGTGAAAAAAGAGAATCTGAGGAGTCTGATTCCTCAGCTGCTATGGCTGCCACGTTTGTCCCAGCTCCCCGGTGTCTGAAAGATTTCTGTTATTTCACTGCTTATTTTCGGCACGTTTCTCCCCAGGAGCAGCCTAGGCTGGTTAAATACACCTGAAGTGCCAGATAAGTTAAACCTGAAAACTTTAACCGAGCAAAACAAAAGTTTTGCAGGAAAGTCGCAAGCTGTTTGTGCTGTACGTGGATGTCCCTTAGCTGTTTTACCGTCTCTGCCAGCGATGGTCTGGGGTTCCTCCCGCCGCAGGCATCCCATAGTCATGTTTTCTGGTGGGATCATCACAGGGGCAGAAAAGCTGATTCAAGAACATTTGTCATTTTTTCTGTTATGTCAATAGGTTGTAGCAGATGCCAACTATCATGAGCATCCCCAGGGGGGGAATTCCAAAACTAGAAGTTTTGGTAGATAAGGGTGACCTGCACAGAAAGTCCCAGGTTTATTAAAGCAGCTCTTACCTCTCCAGTGGACACGGTTACAGCATCCTCCTGATTTCAGGAACAATGGGATTTTTCTGTCACGGTTACACAAGAAACTATAGTGCCATCTTGACAGAGTTACGGTTTTTTGAAAAGATATTCCCCAAAAATGTATCAATGGCCTCCAGAAATTCTCTGGACTGGGAAAGGCTTTCTTGTGCGTAATAAAGAAGACGAAATTGTGCAATTAGAAATCTTTTAACCAGATGTTCGTATTTAATTTTTTTCTTTGCCTTTATCACTGTCAGCGAGGATTTAGCTGGAAAGTTGAGGACACTGGTATTTACAGAACTGGACCGAGCCTGTGGAAATGTCTCGTAGTGATACTAAAACCAGATTGCAAATGGGGAATTACATCCATCTTCTTATTAGAAGAGTCATATAAAAGCAATACTGTAATAAAATAAAGAGTTATCCTTGACTTAAAATAGTAGACCCACGTGGGAGAACTTCTGTGGGATAATGGAAAATGTGGTCTCATGTAAAATTTGTTGTTTAAAGTAAAATTAATTCTGTGAAAACTCATGCTGCCTGTTGTATACATCCCGTGGACTGTATATGCGTGCTGTCCTCTTGGTCTATACGTTCCGTATGCCCGCCATGCCGTCGTTAAAGGGCGCGCGCCTGGGCTGCCGTGTCTCCGAAGCACTTTGCTGGGACCTTGCTTCATCCCTTCCACCGACATGCAATGCCGTACGGTTCGTTTAATTCCCCTTCCCGTGCCATTCTGAGGAGCACCGAGGTGGCATTTGTTGTGTCTAGGAGCGCGGTGCACACCGCGTCTAAGCGTGCGTGGCAGGAGAATGCAACGCTGCCAAGCAAATCTTTAGGGAAAAAGGAGTTTTGCAGTGGAGACGTGGACAGAGCGTTCCTCACAGGCAGTCGGGAAGAAGTAAGTAGGGAGATAGAGGGGCAGAGGGAAACTGCTGTTAATTAACTGCTCGTTACCACAGGATGTGTTTGTATTTTCACTAGCAAAATTAATGGCTTCCAAATGTACCACGGCGTGGCACGTCCGTCAGCTTTCCAGCCCGTTATAATCCTATTTCTGCTTTTTCATACAGCAAGAAGTTCCTTTTCCAAAGGAACACGTTCATTAAATATCTAATGAGCAAGTCATTTCTTGGCATAATGTTACATTTAGAACATTAACATAAAACACGCAGCACAATTATTTCTGGGCAAACCTGTCCTGAACGAGGACTGAGAGCTGCAGTGCTTTGCACCCAAACCCTCCATGAGAAGGAACGCAGTAAGACCTACAGGGAATATATTCCTTGTGATTTGTATGTTTGACACCCAGGTGATTTTTTTTTACTGGTTGGTTGATTCTGCGGATTACCGGGCTCTGAAAGCTGTCGACTGAAGTAAGCTAGTGAGTCTGAAGGCGATTCTAGCGTTCACGCGCCCGGCCGAGGAGCCGGCCCCGCGCGGCCGCGCTGGCAATGTCAGGGGAGGCAAAAGCTGCCCAACGCCTTCTGCACCGTCGCGCCGTAGACGGCTGAAGTTGGCAAGAATTAATTTCAGTATTAGCTGCAGTAAGCCTTACCAAAAGAGAATGCTAAGCTGGTGGCAAAGACAAACCTGTGAAGAATTGAATCCGTGTTCCAGGAAGGTACGCAGGGAAGCGTGGCATCCCTCTCCGTTAGGACCGCACGAGTCCTGCGTTGTCTGATGTGCAAATCGAGCTTTCGTCTGCGCACAGACAGCCCTGCACGTTTTTGCAAGTCGCATTTTAAAGGATGGTGGATGTATTTGGATATCACTGGAGGGTGAACGTAGGCAAATATTGATTCTGTGATGGCAGCTGCTGTAGTTGTCGTCTCCCCACGGCTCGGATCCACCGGCAGAGCTATCTGGGGACGTCCCATGTCCTCCCACGCCCCGCACAGCCACAAGCACACGGAGCCCGGGTGGCCGTGGCAGTAGGAAACTTTCCGGTTTGAAAATCCAAATAATGGGAGCATCAGTCCAGGGGTGTATTTCCTGGGGCAGCAAGGAGCACGAGGCTCTATCGATTTGGTTTTTCCAGCTCACTTTAACTTACTAAAATAAAAACCAAACGGATGGTGTATGTGGTGGTTGTATGAATGATTGCTCGTTATGACAAATCTTTGCCTAATTTCTTTGAACATTTCAAATAATTGCCCTAATTTGAATGGTTCCTTGCTTGAACCACTAGACAATGCCAAAGGTCAGTTAAGTGATCAGAAACATTAGTTTTATCTTCATTTCAGTGTAACACATGAATTGTGAGAAGCAAGTAGACTAGAGTAGACCAAGCTCTTCGAGGACCGTTGGGCAAAGCAATTTCTGCTGCTGCTGCTGCTGGGACACGACGCTGTCCCCGAGCGCGGTGATGTCCTTTCCCTAGTGTTGGGTTGTTTCCTTTTCCGTTTGTTCGATCTCTAACTGGAAGGAACATTTCTGTTTCAGTCCTCCTCGGCCTCTGGCTAACATGAACGACACCATGGTGACCCACATGTCCTCTGGAGCACCTACGCCAACAAAAAGGTATGCGTGCCGTACTGTACCGGTTGTTTATTTCTGTGAGAGGTAAAAAAATGCAGAGTATGGATTTTGTATCACTAGGACTCTTCTAATAGATTTCAGGTAACACTGCCACTTGAAAGTGGCTACGCAGCATTCGTCATATAAGGGGTTGTTTGCAGTGCTTCGTTTTGTTCTCTCTGAAGAGTGATTTTCTTTTATTGGAATAGATCTTATTTATTACATGAGCATGACTGAAGAAATATCTAAAGAGCGCTGAAGAGATTGTTTTTCTTTTTAAATAGAGCATTACTTCCCAAGCTGTTCTGAGAAAGGCTGGTCTTGTTGTATCATAGGCTCCTCTGCTTACAAAGGAGAGTAATTCCGTTCTGCTGGAGACATTTCACATCACGCGTATACTGCCGTGCCGTTGCCAACGCTTGTTCTCCACGCCAAACACAGTTGAGCTGCCAAAGTTCTTTCAAGTTGCCCATGGCTACTGGAGGCATTTAGGTTTGAGTCGAATTTGGGGGTACATTTACTGAGCTGTACATATGTAAATTATTGTATGGATGTACGTATGTAAACATGCAAAAAACTAGTTGACTCCAGTATTTGCACTTTTCTTTCTTGTTAAGATATGCTAGGGAGAATAGCAAGGTGGTTCACTGGAGCCTTCACTTGTCCAAAGCTGTGAATGAATAAATGTTCCTTGCGAGGAATGAGACTGAACTGTCACTATTGCAGTGACAAGGTGGTACTCAAGAGGCAAGCCAGAGCCCTCGTTTTCAGCAGCAGTCCTTCAAACGGAACTAAGCAAAACCCATGTACTTTCCTTCTACTTTCCAAGACCAAAAAAAAATCGGTTGTGTATGCAGGTTTGAACTGGCTACATTAAAATTATTTCAAAGTCTGTCTATGAATTGTCCCCTGTAGTGGCTACACACACTGCACAATATACGGTATGCTGTATGACTTCAGATGTGGGATGTGGTGGAGTCCCCATCACTGGAGGCTTTCAAGATGCAATTAGACAAGGTGCTAGATAATCTTATCTAGGCTACCTTTCCCACCAAAGGCTGGACCAGATGATCTTGTGAGGTCCCTTCCAACCTGGGCTGTTCTGTGGTTCTATGAAATGCTTCTTATTCTGTGCAATACACCTTTTGCTGAATTAGAAGCGAAGAGGCTGAGAGAGCAGATGATTGCCAAAGGCAGTGCTTTACAGAGTATGCACGTAGGCAGTCCTTAAGCACATGACCCGTAACATCTTCTCGTTTATTGAGTTGCAAGCAACCTTATGGGCAAGGTCTTTTTCTTTGTCTCTGCTTTTAACCTCTGTTGGGGGTCCAAATTTGTTTGCTGTAGTGCAGACAACAATCGTCTTCAAATCTCTGTCAGAGAAGATCCTGCTGTAGGCACACGTCCTCTGTGCTCACAAGCTTGAAACATTGCCTGAGTAGCAAAGTCTGCAAGGTTCTCCTGCAGCCTCCTCCTCCTCCTGCATAAAAGGTCTTACAGAATGGAATGGTACAACCCTCGGTCAGTTCTGGCTCAGGAGCAACAGTTAATTTGGGTAGTGATCACCTAGTTCCGTAGTTTCTACTGCTTTATTTAACTGGTTTTTCCCAAGCTTAATCCAAACTGGATAATTTACATTTAAAAAATCTCTAATTCCACAGTCATCAAGACCATCTCACCTGTCTGGTAGGTTGAGCTTCCTGGTGCCACCCGGTCGTGTTCTGGCTCACCAGTGTTCCACCTCTTGCCAGTACATGAAGAGTTTCTGTGCTGGTCAGTGGGCGATAGGTGCCTTTTTGTCTCAGGGAATAATGGAGTCCCAGGAACTGTTCCTTCCTCTGCTTCTTTCCACCTGGCGATTCCTTTCTTTCTCAGATTGTGTCTACTGTGTTACCTATAAATATCATGTCTGATCTAGAAGAAGAGGACAGAGTGAAACTTGAGTTTATCCCCAGCAAGTATCTCTGCTTTTTTTGTTTTGCATAACGCCAAGAGACAGACTCACGCAAAATATAAGCTTAGCAGTGAGCGTTCTGCAGGATGGTCTCTGATGGAGGAGGTGAAGCAATCCTCCACAGGTACGCTTTTCAGTTGCTGATGTAGTTCAAGCACACGGGAACAAATACTGTACTGCTAGAAGAGCAAATGAGAAAATGAAACAAGTATTGGCTTTATTGCCAAGTACCAGTTTTGATCCTTAAGTACATTGTACCTAAGGGAACACTTTTTTTTTTTTCCACGTCAACATCCAGAAACTCATTCAGGATACATCTTTTAGATCATAATCTGCCAGTAATGCTTCTGTTCTTCTGCAGGCAGGGCCTAGCCTACCTATTCCCTTAATTGCAGAAGGGGGACGCCATAGAAAATGCTGGGAAAATACCGTATCAGGCACTAGTCCAAAATAAGAAGAGGGCTGGATATTACGACTTGACCCTTCAACTTGTTTTCTTGGCCATGTAGACCTTACAATACACTGCTGAGATGAGGAATAGTAGAACAGCATTTTTGTATGGGATAAGGAAGGGAAAGAAAATCGACAGCTTATGGTAAGTAGGTATTAGAAGGTAAAGTAGTGTTGAATGGTAACACTAATTAGATTATGACAAGACCTCTACATTGCCAGGGGTTTTAAGGGTACAAGAGTTTCATGCCGATATTGTATCCTGTCACCCATGATGACAAGTAGCAGATACTTAGCTAGGATTATAAGCAGCAAGTCATTAAGTCAAATCAGTAAGGCAAATTTTGCTCTTGGTTTTTGCACTTGCTCCCATCTTGCAGCCCTCATCAGTTTACTTCCCGATTTGCAGTATATAGAGAGACCACTGCTTCGTAAATCCAGCATCCACAAGTGAGTCCTACAACTATGAGCTGTTTAAGAAAGCTCTTCCTTTTTTGTTCTAACATTCACCACCTTTGTGCTATTGAAGGTTGTATATATCCCACCTGCTTCTAGCCTGAGTCTTCATCTACTTAATTTTTCCTTGCACAGAAAGTAATCTGTAATTTGGATGAAGCTCGTTGTCCTTGTCACAACCTCTTCTTCTTTCAACATTTCTTTTTGGTGCAGGATGACCAGAACCACACCTAATAGTCAAATCTGAGCCCACTTTGGTGTTCCAGTCCCATATTCTTCTGCTTGTGTGAATTGCGGGGATTCACCTACCTCTTGTGAGCAGAGACTGTCCCAAAGGCACGCAACTAAAGAAGTCTCTCTCTTCTCTGATGTGGGCAGGGATATACATAGATCCGGAGCGGATCACAAGAATACCAGAAATATTGGATGTAGAAACTGCAGTGGTCAAGGGAAACATAAATAGCTTTTCCACAGTGCTACCATGATTAGTATTTTGACCAATGAGGACAGGATAGAATCGGCAACAGGGCTTTAGAATCAGCAACACCCTTTGGCTTGGAGCATTCTTGTATTTATAAAGGAGCAAGGTCTCTCTTCTGTCTGTTGTCCAAGACAAGATCAGGTAGACTGATGATAATTCAGAAATAAAGATTTGAGAAATTAGACCTGTTTGGACTTAGGGCATGTCATCTGCCTCTACGCACCCTACAACTGTCAGCTGCCAAGATTTGCTTAAAAAGTTCCTCGTGAGAATCAGTTATCATTTGCTAACTCAGACCTCATTACATCTGCAGAAGGGATCTGAGTGAGATTATCAAGAAAGCCTGGATGGTAACAAAAATGGCAAGATAGGCTACTTCAGCTGTTGGGGCCGATCCTTGGTCACAGTTGATTGCAAGCAGCTCGTATTGTGAAAAATATGCAAGTAACTATTGATGGCTTCCCATTTGAAAGCACAGAACTTTTCTGTACTCTGATAAATAAGTTGTTTCCTCAGCGATTCAAAGGCTGCACTGAGGTGACTCAGGATGAAGACCTCTATAGCACATATACTTTACAGGTACCATCCCCAGCAAAGGCTAAGAAAAGAAGATGGAATAAACATGGAATAAACACCAAAGAAACGACCTGATTCTGCAAAATGATCATTGGTGTCATTCTTTGTGCACAGTTTGCTCTTCGTGAGAGGCGAGACGTTCACAGAATGTGGAGTGGCACTAGACCAGGCCAGAACGCATCTCTAGAAAGCCGAAATCATCTTACTTTCAAGTGTCATCTTCCGTCAGGCATCGTGAGAATTCACAGGCGGCAAATACGTGGTAGATGCCATCGTCTGTGAGTGCCGTACCCGTATTAGTACCTGCCTCTTACCAAGGTCCTGGCTCATCCCTCTTCGAGGATCCCACTTTCAGAATTCTGTTAGGCAAGGTTACTTCATCTAGCAGATTCTGCAAGAGTTCGTGGGAGGAGGCTTCTTCTCTCTATACTTGCTTATTCCAGAGAAGGAAGGGGGTATTTAGCTTTTCCTGGACCTGGGGGGAATGGACAGGCTCCTCAGGCTCAGGTAGTAATGTTTGCCTCCATCATTCCAGCTCCTCAGGCTCTCAGCTTGCAGAACGCATACTCCTCCATAACCACTCAACAGGCCCCTGGGGATCTACCTGAGGCTCGCAGTGGGACCCAAACACATCTCTCGAAAGGTATTGTCATTCAGACCCTGCTTAGTGCCTGTGTTCTTTGCAAAATGTCTAGGCGTGGTGGCTACGTACGCCTGCCCAAGTCTGACCAGGGTTGGTTTGGTTTTAATCACAGAATAATGAGAAATACAGGTCTTCATCAGAGCTTCCCTGCTCAGCTGAGGTTCTACAAGGAGCGATCGGTGAAAGCCATTTCAGACTATAGCAGTTGTGTGATCCAAACTGTTTCCGTCTCTGCAGGGCTTACCTGCTGGCGTTACTGAGCTGAACTACACTGAAAGGCACTTCTGAAGTAGCATAGTTTATCTTAATCAGGCCGTGTCCACGCATACCAAAGAAATGCTGCTTACCAGGTGTTACTTGATACTGCTAAAACTTTGGCTCAGGTCAAGAATACATATTTCAAAAAGAATACGGAAACACTGCAAAATTAATTAAAGCAGAGCGACAGAAAAATCTACAAGCTGGAAATGTGATGCTGAAGGAGCATTATCTGTTCAGTTTATTAGGGAAGGTAGAGATGTGGCTTGATTGCTAGGTTACAAATACTTACACATGGAAATCCATCCAGCAGCAGGGTTTTTAGCCTTGCGTGGAAGGGCATCGCAAGGTCCACTGACTTCTGCACAGCCTCTGCAAGCGGCCGGGCCAGACGGTTACAGAGTCTGGGCGTTTAGAGCAGGCGCGGAAGGTGAAAGGTGCGGAAGGTGAAGCCTTGGCTCTTGCCTCAGCCTGAAAGAGCTTGTATTTGTCTCAGCATACGCCCGTCCACGCAGGGTGTACTGTTTCCAAGTATCGTGAGACGTTCGGTGCGCTGAGCCACTGAATACGCATTGTCGGTTCGTGTGTCATCGAGTTTGCCAGGGGCGTAGGAGCGCGCATCTGCGATGTCTTTGTGTCCTCCGTTCCTGTAAATCTGGAAAATGTACAGGTGTCGTAGTCAATGATAGAGGAGAAACGGGTTTTCCCCCTTTGAAAACTTCTTATATTTCTGTTTTGCCAGTTCATATATGTCTGATTGCAGTGTTTTCCCCAAGATTTATTCCTATCGCTCTAGGTTAATCCGTGATGTAGAAGATCATCACTGACTCAAACTGAGGCCTCGCTTCCCTGGCCGGAGGCACCACCGCATCTCAGCGGTGGGAGATAAAGACGGCAGGGTCGCTGCGGTTGCTTTGTGTGAGCCAAACAGGGCTCAGAGCCGCATTTTAATGTGCTGAAGCTGCTCAAACTGGCCACCTCTCAGTGCCTTGGCTTCTTTTTGAAAGCCAAATTTTTTCCTAAAATTGACTGTATTTTATACACCTGGAATAAATGATGGATGAATACGTTAGAGGTTACCTGTTTGCCTGTCTGTGGACACCGAATTCGTCCTGCAAACAGGAAGGATAGGGCTCGGCCCCTCTTTCAGTGTCCTCAGAGCTGAAGAAGAATGAACGGGTGTCAGCAAAGCACAATGGCATTTGCCAGAAATAGATTTGATTTCTGTGGTAGTGATATTAGAGTATGAGCCAAAGGTAGTGTCCTGCCTAAAGCCTTCTGAAGAGCATTTTACATTTCTTCCTACCTTCATCAAACTTTCTTCCTTCACGCTAAAATATTTCAGCTTCCACCGGTAGATTAATCCAAGAGTCAGGTTTTTGTTTTGCTTTGCTTCCTTTCCCCAAAAGTTGGAGCAAATTTATTGGAAGGTGCAGTTGGAAGGGATAGTACATGGATACCTGTACTTGATTTTGTTGGAAAAAGAGAATTGCTGCTGCAATTTTTTAATTGCATCCACATACTATTAGGAAGTTGCTGTTCACAGGGTTTCCTATAGATATAGATATAGATATAGATATAGATATAGATATAGATATAGATATAGATATAGCTGTCTGGGTAGTATAGCTAACGCAGAACCTCAGTGGAAGTCCATACAGATTAATGTATATGGCTTAAAAAGCCTTTTTCATGTGTTTCCTAGTTAAGTTTTTAATAAGAGAAGGAATTTAGTCATAATAGTGAATTGCACTAGATTATTTGTGAAGACCGGCCTTGTTCCAGTTGTAACCTGTTTGTCACGGTGGGCACGGGGAGGGTGTGGGTCTCTCTGGGAGGCACACGGGTTTCCTGCGTCGTCCCCAGGCTTCCACGCAACCGGAGCTAGTGCAGAGCCCAGCCGTGGGCCGCGGCTCCATACTGACCTCTGCAAAAAACAGTTAAGCCAGAGCGCATCCACAAGACGCACGGAAGAGAGCCTGAAATCAGTAACTGCTGCTGTGGGACAACGAGAGACTTCTCTAGCTTCTGCTTGACAGCTCTGGCCTTGAGAAACCGAGGCACCGGTCTGGCTCCCAGCCGCAGAGCAGGCCGTCCTCGGTCTGGGGCGTCCCGGGGGAAGAAAGGCTGTCACCAGCAGGTCGAGGGAGGGGGGTCTGCCCCTCTGCTCCGCTCTGCTGAGACCCCCCTGCAGTGCTGCGTCCAGCTCGGGGGTCCCCAGCACAAGAAGGACATGGAGCTGTTGGAGCCAGGCCAGAGGAGGCCACGGAGATGAGGCGAGGGCTGGAGCACCTCTGCTCTGGAGACCTCAGGCTGAGAGAGTTGGGCTGGTTCAGCCTGGAGAAGAGAAGGCTGCGGGGAGACCTTCGAGCCCCTTCCAGTCCCTGCAGGGGCTCCAGGAAAGCTGGAGAGGGGCTGGTGCCAAGGGCAGGGAGGGACAGGCCAAGGGGCATGGCCTGAAGCTGCAGGAGGGGAGATGGAGATGGGATGTGAGGCAGAAATCCTTCCCTGTGAGGGTGCTGAGGCCCTGGCACAGGTTGCCCAGAGAAGCTGGGGCTGCCCCTGGCTCCCTGGCAGTGTTCAAGGCCAGGTTGGATGGGGCTTTGGGCAAGCTGGGCTAGTGGAGGGTGTCCCTGCCCATGGCAGGGGTGGCACTGGGTGGGCTGGGAGGTCCCTGCCCACCCAAACCAGTCGGGGATTCTGGGGTGTGATGATCCTCATGATGGTTCCCTCCATGCGTTGCACAAGGGCAGGACGGGGGCCAGCTGCACTGTCGAGCTTCTCGCTCTTCCAGGACACAGTGAATGCCACCATTCAGCGGCGGCAGAGCAGGATGGAAACCTCTTTTTGTGATTTCCTGCTGTTAAAAACACAGAAATAATCTCCCTTTGACAACTGTTTGTTGGGAATAAGACTGAGCTGGACGAACAGGATTTTCATGCCTGAGCTCACTTTTTTGGTGAACTAAAAAGTGAAAAACAAACAAACCAGAGGAGCCCTCGCCAACGCTCCTCTTCAGTCCGTGCACATCTCTCGGAGGAACCTCCAGCATTTCCAGCCTCCTCATCCTCTGCTTTCGGTGGGCAAATATCCAGAGGGACAATGAACTCCTCAGATCCCAGCATTTCAGTAACTGCACGTTGCACGAGGCAGGGAACTTTCTGTCGTCTCTGAAATGCTGTGGACAGAATGAGGTCAGAGAAAGTTTTTTTCTAGTAAGCAGGGAGTTGTGGGAACAGAAGCGTAGCTATGGCCACGCGCAGCTGGGGGGGGGGGGGGGTTCACATTCACATATGTAACATTGACATTTTGATATTTTTCATCTTGCAAAATGTAAGTTTCCAGACGAAAAACCCCGACTGATTCAATGGCATGTTCGCATTTGATAGCGTTGTGTCGGACGTGGCAGACAGATGTTCCGTACGTTTATTGGGGCAATTTCAATGCACCCTTGCCTGCATTTGTTACCTATGATACAACAACACACAGGATTTCTCTGATCTTTACAGCCAACGCGCCTTTCTCAATAAATGGAGATGATTATGTCTCTTCTGTAAGGCTAGGCCAGGCCCAGTAAATGTTATTTGGTTTAGCTGATTTATCTTAAATTACTTCAGGACTAGGGTTTTTTTCCTCCTGCTGTGGTCAGTGTGTGCTGTTCTTTCAGTAACTCTGTTCCCAAAGACAGCCTGTCCTCAATTAGGCTAACGACGAGTATTGCCCTCTTTAAACACACTTGGTTTCTCAGCAGCCGTGGTCAGTCTGTAGGTTGTGCAGCATCTCTCACATTGCAGATCCACGTCAGAATTGAAATGCATTGTATTTCGGTGTTGGTAATGTATATACTGTGTGAACAGACAGACGGATCCTTCTCTGTTTTTCCCTAAAGGCTCGTATCTGTCTCTGTCGCCATTATAGCCCCATAATTGCCCTCGGACTGAGAAGGGTCTTTAAAATAGAAGTCCTTGCCAACAGCCGATGAAAGCAGTCACCGTGTTTGCTACCTGTAATACAACAAAATGATGCATTCTTTTTTTCTGGTCTCTGCAGCTAAGGAGCCCGGAGGCTACAGACATTACGTTTGGTCAGGTGAAACGTGTTCTTACAGCCTACAGACAAAGTTATTTGCAACTTAAGAACTGCACTTGAAAGGGATATGATGTCACCTGCCTAGACGACATCCAAAACCCTTCTGGTTTCCTATCTGAGAGGTTTTATTTCCACTAACTTGGATTTTTTTTCAGTCTTCTGCTCCTAAGTCACTGATTATCTGCTCTTTGTAGTCCTTCGTACTCTTCCTGCCTTGATTTTTGTTTGTCCTTGTCTACCTTGGCCGTCTCCAGTGCTGCTGATTGCCCCCCGAGTCCTGCCCTGCTCGGGGCTGGCAAACGTAGGCACGTCAGGGCAGTTCCCAGCCTTTTGGTCAGACCTCTGGGAACTCTCCTCTGCCATCAGCTCTGCACCCGCAGATTTCATATCTACGGCATCAATGCTGTCCTTTCTGGGGTTTTTTTAAGTTCTGTAAACCCAAGGTGATTTTTATTTGCTTGGCTAGCTTAATTTATCTTCTGACAATTTCCAATGTGCCTTTTTTCTCCTTTGTTCCCATGTCCACATTCATCTCTCTGACATTTCCTTCTAGCTGTCCAGTCACCAATTCCACCTGAAAGTGACTGAAACTACTGTTACTGTCCGCTCCGCTGTTTTTCTTTGACACAGGTGGAGTACATTCATTTTCTTATATTCTGCCCCTTAGACCTCTGTGACCTCTAGAGATCCTAGATCCATTTTAGCTGTAGTTTCAGCCACAAAAAGCTTTTGGGGAAGAGAGTTCAATAGCATGAGCCTGGGTGGACTGGGGGCATCGCTGGGATAGATGCGGCCGGGGTGGTCAGGCACGTTTGCACCATAATACCTTAAATATGCCTACATGATACCAAAATAGACTTTCTCCTAGAAAAGGGATAAAAGTATCTCTTTGTCTAGAGGCAAGGGAGATCCCAGCTCACCTATAACCGTGCTCAGTGAAGATGTGACAATACTTTATAACAAGGTGAAAGAGAAAGGGATGGCAAGGAGGGAGGAAGGGTGAGGACAAGGGTCAGCATAATGAATCAACCTGATAATTTCAAACCAAATATCTAGGGGTTTAAACTGATATCTAGATGCCTATAGGTATTTTTTTTTTAACCTGTGGTTTAAAATCCTCCGTGTACAAGTCTGTGGGATGCAGGTTGAGGAAGATGCATTAGGTGAGAGCGTGGAGAGTTTGATGGGGAGGAAAAAATGGTCAGAAGGCATCAGCAAGGGGAATGGTTGGGACATTTAGACACTGCTCTTAAGTGGCTAGAAGATTCAAGATCAGGAGGAAAACATCTGATTAAAATAGAAATCTTGGGTTTCGAACCTGGATGTGAAGGGTGTTGGCATGCAGCTGCCCTGGGGCTAATGCAGACCTGGGAGGGTTTGCAGGCACCGTGCTCTGCAGCCTCATCCTGCCCTCAGCAAGCGTCTCGTGGTGCTGCTGGGTGGGAACAGGAGACACGGGACCTGCGGGCAGGACAGCTGTGCTTAGTCCTGGTGCTGCTTTAATGGTATCTTCTAACCCATCTCTGCTGTGTTGGCGTTGGTCGACCTTTACACCGCTTCTCACCTCGGCTACTTTCACCTTTCCTGCAGTTTTCTCCTTTCTCCAGTAGTGCTGCTTCAGTTGATCTTGTATGCTGCCGCCGAAGGAATCTGTCTCCTTCCTTCCAGTTCTTCCTCCCTCCGGTTCATGATGCGTTTCCCGTAAGAGCAGTGCAGTCTAACTGCTGTCACGGGGCTGCCGGGTCCGGCTGAGCGGTGGTGGTGAAGCACCATGCCAGGCAGGACGGGCATGGCAGCGGGACTGTCCATCAGCAGCACCCCAGAGCGCTGCACTCTCAGGATTTGGATATGCTCGCAATCACCTTTCTCATCGCTTTCAAACACTTTGTTCCTTCTTCAGTTCTTTTTTGCTCCATTCTCTTTTTTACTCCATTAACTTCATACTCTTATTGCTCTCTACAGCTACCTAAAGGAGGTTGTAGTGAGGTGGGTGTTGGTCTCTTCTGCCAAGTAACTGGCAAAAGGACAAGAGGAAATGGTCTCAAGTTGTGTCAGGGGAGGTTCAGATTGGAGATTAGGAAAAATTGCATCACTGAAAGAGTGGTCAGGCATTGGAACAGGATGCCCAGAGAGGTGATGGAGTCACCATCCCTGGAGGTGTTCAAAAAACGTGTAGACGTGGCACTTCGGAACACGGTTTAGTAGACATGGTGGTGCTGGTTTGACGGTTGGACTTGATCTTAGAGGTGTTTTCCAAGCTTAAAGATTCTATGATTCTATGATTCATTTTGCCTACATGTTTTTTTCCCCTAGCTACCTGCTCCAAGATTTGTCAGCCTAGTTCACCTCAATATTTATATTACGCAGTCACAGAAATCCCAGACTGGGTGAGGTTGGAAGGAACCTCCTGAGATCGGCTCATCCAAGCCTGGCTCAAGCAGGGTCAGGTAGAGGAGGTCACCCAGGACCGTGTCCAGTTGGGTTTTAACATCTCCACAGGTGGAGACTCCACAACCTCTCTGGGTGACCTCTGCCAGTGTTTGACCACCCTCGACCACCCTCGTAGTAAAAATGCGTATTTTGCGTTCAGATGGAATTTCTCACGTGGTGCCCGTGGCCCCCGGCCCCGTCCCTGGGCACCACTGGAAGAGCCTGGCTCCTCTGCTTCATCCCCTCCCCGCAGGCGCTGCCAGCCATGGATTCCATCCCCCTGAGCTGCTCTGCTCCAGGCTGAGCCGTCCCAGCTCCCTCAGCCTTTCCCCACAGCAGAGATGCTCCAGGCCTTCGGCATCTCGGTGGCCCCTCGCTGGACTCTCTCCAGTCTGTCCGTGTCCCTCGTGGACTGGGGAGCCTGGCACTGGGCCCAGCACTCCCAGGGTGGGCTCACCAGCGCTGAGCAGAGGGGCAGGATCATCCCCTCCCTCCGTCTCCTGGCAGCACTGTGATGCCCATACTTTCATTTTGCTCGAGTCGTCTGTTTTTACGCTTCCACGTGCTCTTCCACATATTTGGTATAAGTTTCCTGATTAAGATTTTGATTTTTTTTCAAGTAACTTGACAGCAGCATCCCTACTCAGCCAGCTCTTATCGCTGCTGTCCTCCCGCAGCCGCTTGGCTTCCCCCGTCCCGTGTCTGCTTTACGTTCAGGTGGTACAAGATCGCGTTTTGCCCTGTGTTCTCTGCTTCAATGACGACCACCCGGCACGCGGCTGCTGTTGGACTGCGTAATTACATCGTGTGACGTTCGGCGTGGATGTACGCCCCGTCGCCTCTCCCGCACATGGCAGCTGGAGGTGGGGGTCGGGAGAAACCAAAGGGTGGTTCGTGGTGTCGAAGGGACGCGGTGGCTTCCCCGCGACTTCACGTCTCTCGGCCGGATTCCATCGCTGCCTGAGCAGAGCGCCGCGGGTCAGGCACAAGCACGGCTTTCAGCCAGGAATTGCCGTGCTGCGTTTCAGAGGCTGTATGATGCAGAGAATGGTGGTAATTATCCTTTTTGACCTCCACATCTATTTAAATGAACGATGGGGGAAAGTAACGTGACAGAAAACAAGAGATCCCTCTAGATTATGTCCTGGCAACTCTTTCAAGAGTTCTTTCCCTTCTCAGTAGCCAGAGCAGCAGAGTGCAATTCTGTAATGATTTACAAAGTTGTGAGCCAGCATAATAGAAATTTGCAGGGATTTCTTGCTGTAAATTACAGGTTTTTAAATAAACTCTCTATTTCAGTCAGCTTTCCTGGTAGATTTTCAGAACAGAAATTAGTTTCAGACACCGAAAGCACCATTTAAATACCTTAGTAATTTATTGAGTTGCTTATAAAGCTGCAGAGCCACGTCTTAGTGTGTAAGTTCTGGGGCAGGAGCCAAGGAACCTTTCAGAGCCCATTTCTCCCTGCGCCGCAGTCGCGCGTTGGAGCCGCCGGCACGGCTGGGCACCCAGACCCGACCTCCAGCCATGACCGCCGAGAAGCGGCACGAGGAGCGGTGACCTCGCTTTTCTGTCCCCACTTCACTGCTTCCCTCCGTCCCTCGGAAGCAGCACGGTTAGCCTTCTTTCTCGCTGTCTTTTCACTAGCGCTTCGCATGGCGTAACCTGATTTGGCCTGCGGTGGCCGTTGTTGTATGAAAAGGGTGGGGAAACGTACTATAAAATGACATTTTAATGCTGCTTTGAAGAATTCGGTTGCAGCATGTGGCTCACTCGGGAGGGAGAAGGTGGTTCTTTGTCCCTGATGCCACCTTCTGCAAACTGAAAGATTCTGTGGTTATAGTATAATTCTGAGTTTCTCTACCAGGGATATATTCATTTTTTTTAAAAGCAGAAGGAAACAAGCCCTCAGCGGTGTGTGTGACCGCTGTCGGAACTCAAGCCAAGCTGAGGACGCCTACGCATCTTCTTGGAAGGTGTCGATATGACTCAGAGTGCCGGCTGAATAGAAAGTCGCTTTCTAAAGGCATTTTTTCGACAAAAACTTTCCCAGACCTTAGGTTTTAAAGGCATTTCCAGAGAGGTGCAGCAGAACCGCCCCGCGGTGTCCCTGCCCCACCAGCCGGCCGCCCTTCACCTGTACGCTTGCGGTTTAATCGTGGAAAAAAAGCCAAGAGAGGGTTGACATTGTGGGGTCAAGAGACGACGTCGCCGTTTCTCTGCTCCCAGGCTGTACGGAGAAGTATTTTTGCCGAAATATATGTCTGAAAGTGGAAGGGGTACCTTCAGGTGCCTGCACACGTTATGAAACAATCGGTCCGTACCCACGTAGAGGGGTAGGGGGTAAAAATAGCTGACATAGCTGTGTCGAGAACCAGTCGTGTCAGCGAATGGAAGTTGGGTGGTTCTGCCTGGGTGGGCGGCCTCGTGAAGAGGGGGAGGCACTAATTCAAACGCTATTGACTCATAAAGCTTTGACACTATCCCATATGGTGTTTTCATAAATAAACCAGGTAAACGTGGACTGGTTGAAGCTGCTGTTATGTGGGTGCAACACCAGTTGAAAAATTACGGTCAGAGGAAGAAAATATCAATATTTTCCTAGCAAAGAGGGAGCGCGCGTCAGGTGGGATCCCGCAGGGTCCACTCCCGGTTCCGCGTTAGGCGGTTTAGTCCTTGGCAGCTTGCACGATGAAGTAGGGAACGCGCGTACAGACATTTCATACCGACGCTATGCAAGGGAGGTGCTGGGCATCCTCCAGAGGACAAGTGTCTCATTCAGAACAGTCCTGAAATTAATAAAGCAGCTTTGGGCAACGGGAAAGAAAATACAATGCATGCGTAAAGGAGTAGAGAACGACCGACTAGACGGGCCTGTTGCTGACAAGTCTCTGGGGAGCTGCAGCGGGTTGGGAGCTGAATGCGAATCGACAAACTTCCCACAAAAAGGAGATGAAAATGTGACTGGGGTTGGTAGCACCAGGAGCTCGGTGAGTCAGCAGCGGTGGCTTCCGCCCGATGTGCTGAGTCAGCTTTTGGCCAGCAGATACGGAGAAGGCGGTAGGCGCGCTGCCGGTCCGCGAGCAGCCGATGGTAGTGACAACTCAAGAAGGGGAGTCGTCTGCTGTGGCGGAGCTCCTGCGGCGAGCCCCGGGGCTCGGGGTCCGCCTGGGGAGCGGGGAGGGGAAGCCCCAGGTTTAGTTCTCAGCCACAGAAGTTTGAGATGAGTGGTGGGAACGGCAGGTCTAAGGATGGTTTAAGAAAACATCTCCTATCTCATCCGATTGACCCCCCCTTTGAGGAGAGGGTGGGCTGGAGACCTCTGGACGTCCTTCCCACGTCACAGTTCTAGTAAATTAATTACCAAACCCTAGAGCCGTTCGGATTTTCTTTAAAGAGTGTATCTAAGTGTGTTGGATGAAACAACTTCAACAGGAGACCAAACGTTCACTAGCAATATGGCTGGAGCAATATGGAGAAGCGATTCCTAAGTTTTTGTTATTTTCATTTTGCTTCAAATTATTTAGCAAATGCTGTCCAAATTCACGAGTGGCTGGGGCGACTCCAGAATTGCCTTCTGACGTAGAAGTGATGCACTGGGAAAAGGAAGAATAGAGAAGAGAGGGTCAGAGCTGCATTTATCAAGGCCGGAGAGGAGCATTTGTTCTAATCAGGACAGAGGACGATGAGGTGTCCTTGGGAGCCGTAACCCGGTGGCCAGTGACCGAGAGCTGTGTCACGGTCGTGTGGTGCAGCAGGGCCGGGGGAAGCTCGGCTCGGGCGGGATGTCCTTCGGCAAAGAGCCGGGGTGCTGCGGGAGGACGGAGCTGGGCTCTGATGGACGGAGGTGCTGCAGGGCTCTGCTCGGCCCAGGAAACGGAATGCTCAGAACGTTTTTAATACAAGGGTAGCTAACAGCCTTCCGAAATACAGAGTGACTGCGCTTAAACCTCTGAACACCCGAAATGTAGAGGTAGAGGATTAGAAAGGTTTAAACATCCGAAAGCAAGTGAATACAGAATTATGAGGTGTGACATCCCTGGATGAGGCGGGGAGAGGGAAGGAGACGAGTCAGCAGCCTTGGGGTGCGATGGGGAGAGGTGAGAAGCTGGGAGGTGGTGATCCCAGCTCAGCCCAGTGATCCCAGCTCAGCCCAGTGATCCCAGCTCAGCCCAGCACTCCCAGCTCAGCCCAGCAATCCCAGCTCAGCCCAGTGATCCCAGCTCAGCCCAGCACTCCCAGCTCAGCCCAGCACTCCCAGCTCAGCCCAGTGATCCCAGCTCAGCCCAGCAATCCCAGCTCAGCCCAGCACTCCCAGCTCAGCCCAGTGATCCCAGCTCAGCCCAGCGATCCCAGCTCAGGTAAGATTGAGGTATATACACTAGGTTTGTGGTTTCTTTTCCCACCCTGTCGCTAGCTCTGTCTCGTATGGCTTCTGCTGTTTGCCATCCGCACTGCTGCTTCGCGTGGCACGGCTGCTTTGAACGAGCACCAGTTGCACTACAGACATTCGGGAGGTTTTCCACTGACACCGTTTCCGAAGAATCAAGCTTGTCCGTAGTTATCCCAGGCTTTCCCAGAGGAGCTGAATTCGGTGAAAGACAGGCCCTTTGGAAACGCGAGTGAAAGGTACGGGGCAGCGTGACTTTGCGTGCTGAGCGCTGCCGTGAAGGCTCTGCTTCGGGGACCAGCGCAGGCTGCCGTTTGCAAAGAGCGGCACGTTCAGCCAGGGAGCTCCTGGGGCAGCGGGCACGGTTTCATCCTTTTTGAACCTCGAAGCCTGTGTTTATGTGGGGTTTGCAGATCAGGATTGGCTCCACTAGCTTTTATATTTTAATACTACTTTTGCTCTATGAAAGCAGCGCGCGTACCTACGAGACTTTTACAATGCCCCGGTGCAAGGCGCAGAACTGAGCCCTGCGCTTTCTCCTGCCCACCGCGCTTAGGTGAGACCATACCTGTACGCTGCAGCTGAGCAGCAAACACAGCGCTCAACTCTTCCCAGGATCCATCCGCTTCTCTTGGTGATGGATTCATCGGGGCAGAGGGCTTCCCCCCGGTGAGCCTTCCTCCAGCTCTCCTGTAACCAAAAGCCTTGGTCTGACCGTGTCTCCACGCTGTCCGCAACTCCCTCCCGCTGCAGCTGACGGATCCACACGGCGGTTCCTGCTGTCCTAGTGCCATCCCGGGAGCAGGCAGAGAGGACGGGGGTTGTCAGCACCCACCTCCGCTCTGCATTTTGCGATTTTCGGAGGTTTGGAGGCTGCTGCGCGATGTGCTGGAGCACCATTCGGCAAGCTTCCCTGGGCTCAGGAATGTGAATGGGAGATCAGCTACGTGCTAGGAGTGGCGGTCAGGCTCACGTTCGTTTAACGCTCATTTGCCTTCCAAAACCAGGAACGCTAATCATTGTCAAAGCTATTGCCATTTCGAGTTACGAGCGTGGTCATTTCTGGTGGGCTTTTTCCCTTTCAAAAGAGCGTGTGTGATGAGTTATAATGAAAAAGCTCCTGGAATCTTAATCGTGGCCGCAGCAATGGGCCGGCTGTAAGGCACGGCTAAAACCAAGCTTTTCAGCACTTGCCAGTAGTCGGGCTTCACGAAGCGTAGATTGCTTAAAAATTCTTCCGCGCGGTGGTTAATGTTAAGCCTCTTCCTTATTACAAACCCACGATTACAAAGGTTGCTCGTTGCCCGGAGGGGCTGACGTGGGTATATTTTTTATAAGCTCTTATTCTGCTTCTGGCAGACTTCTCTGACATGTTGCTGCACATAACAGAGAAGAAAAGAGCTCGTATGTCTGAAAGACGTGAATTCTGTTGTCGTAGTATCAGTACATTGATGCTGAAAGCAAGAAATGCCATTTTTATAAAAGCAAATATTTCCTGGACGTGTGTGGAGGAGGAGTTCGCTGCGGTTTATAGACTGAAAGAGCGACTCGAACACCTGACAGAGGAATGGAAAACGGGATTGCTGGGACACCCGCGTTTTAGGAAGAAATACGTATTACAGTAGAACAGTGGTGATGCACGTTCGAGATGTATTCCTAGGTAACGCTCTGACCTCAGACCTGCACGGGACTCCCCGTCCCCCGGCAGAGCGCGGTGCTTTCTCTCCACGCGCCCACCGCGGGGGACCCGCAGGCAGAGCGTGGCGCGGATGCGGAGACCCAGCGCAGCAGCCGCACCGCACCTCTCCTCTGGGCCGGAGGGGAAAGGTGCTGCCCGCGTGCGCAGCGCCAGGGCGTAAAACGAGCCGTTTGGCTGTATTCTCTCGGGGGTTCTGAGGCGCTGTTGTCGCAAGCGGGGTAGAAACCAGCAGGTTTTAATTGCACCACGTAGACAAATAGTTATATCTGTGGGATTACTTCTGACAAATGTTTCTCGCATTTAATTTCTATTCATAGAAATATTCAAAATTACAGTGTCTTTATGAGTCCTCCAAACAAACCCTGCGGCGTTTCATGAACCCCTGTCGGAGGGCAGTTCTGCCGAGCCCAGCCGCTCATCTTTCAGTTCCTTCCCTCCTTCCTCGTATTTCTGTTTGGTGGCCCTGTGTGTGGGAGGCAGAGAAGAGACTGGACGCTGTCAGCTCTGGGTTTAGATTTGGTGATGGAACTGGCGCCCAGCGTGGCCGGGGGGGTCTGGAGGGTTTGGAGCAGGGGGGGAGGTTCTGCTCGGGCTGGAGGCTGCGGTGCCCCGGCACGGTGCGGCTCAGCCCGCTGTTCCCTGCGGCTCCCTGAGGACGGCGGATCCCGGTGGAAGGCTCGGGGCCGCCTGATGCTTCCCATCGCGTGGCTCGGGGCGGTCCCACTCTCCCGGAGTGACGGCAGCCTCGGGAAGCTCCACGTGCTTACATACCCCGGTGTTGCCCTAAGCTGTGGTTTGACCTTCGGCTCCAGGAGGTATCCTTTCCATGTGACCAAAACTTATTTACATTTTTAATTACTCATCTGTTTGTTTTAATTTGTAACTGTTTGTTTCGTTAACATTCATCAGTTATTTGCTTTGTATTTATGTTATGTTTTGTTTGCTCTCTTTTGCCTTCGTTGCTCCTAGGTTACAGTGCGGCGTGGACGCTGCCAGCCGATTAGCGGACGAGCATGCACTCATAGCAACCTATGTGAGCCGGCTGCAGAGCGGTGCACGGTTAGTGTTAGGAGAGCGTTCCTGGAGCAGGGACGGGCGCGGTAACGCTGCTTCCTCTGGGGAGTCACGTTCCAGTCAAAGGTATTTGGCCTCCGTTGGCGAATAGAGGGAAATGGATTTAGCGTTCTCCAAAATCCTCTGAAAATGCAGAGATACGTGGGCGCGCTTGCACACGCGGGTATGGGGAAACGCCGGGGGCAGTTTGTGTCCCGTCCCGCCCTGTTGCAGTCACTGCGTTACAGAATCCCTTACATCAACTGGGCAACATCATCCCAAACAGGTTAGAGAATTTTTCTCTCCATGACCATTCTGGAATCTCTTTTCACTGGGAGGAAACTGTCTGATTTCCACCTTAAGTTTTTTCACAGCCAGCTCATGCCACCAGTTCTTGTGCCAGCATCATCCTGTAGCTCTGTCCTTCTTTCTCCTTATTGCCTTCACCTCTCGTCGCAGACCGATGTCCCATCCTGTCACCATCTTTGTTACCTGGGCTACTGCGCAAGCTCTGTCCATCCCATCGACATGACCTGCTTCATACGACTGTTTCTTTCTGTGCCTTTCCGAAAAAGTGTTAATGCTTTGAAGAATTAGTTTCTTTTATCTCAGCTTTAGTATTTGTGCGCATTTATATTTCATGCCTGTGTCTACATAGAGAAATTTTACCCTAAAGCCCCAAAACACAGCTCTCCCATTTCCTCACAGGACGTAGCCGGGAGGTTTTCCGTATTCCACTTTTGGACCTAATTAAATCGTGCCTTTACAGAGCCAGAGCTGCGCTGGAAAGGAAAAGGAGGTTCAGTGGTCTGGAGGCTATCTGTAAAGGCCTTGCTCCAGCCGTGTTGTCATCCTCTGAATAACATTTGAGAGTCCTGTTTCATCCCTCTGTCACGCAGAAATTTGTATTCCAGTGCTGTGTTGCTGAAGTGCATCCTGGCTGTCTGGATCTCTGGGCAAAGTCGGGTTTTTTCCTTGGCGGTGAATCGCTGTTGTCTGCCGTCACCTGCTATGAGCTGCAAGCCTGTAATGTTGTCCACAAGGCAATAAACCCCGAGGAATTTCAGACTCTCGCCTTCACTCAATTACTGTAATCACAGGATTTTGAGATACAAAGGAGTGCATCTTGAAGAGTATATGACAGATCGAAATACTGTGCGTAGCTCATAGCTGCCATGTTACAACCAGTTGGAGGAGAGGTCCTCCAATTTAAAAAAGTCCCTTGGCAGTGTTCCCACAGGAACGGCGGCCTCCTAGAAGGAACCAAACGCAAAGAAACTCATTTCAATCCTATTTTCCTTGTCCATGGGAGTGTCTTCCAGGTCAGCACGAGAGCGCGATGGAATCTGCGCTCTGTTGCCACTTCTTTTGCCCTTCCCCCCTCAGCCCCATCTCCCACGTCGCTGTGCCCTTCTGCTTTTGGCGGCCGTGCAGAGACCCCCGGTGTGCTCCAGCCCGCCCTTGCCGACCGGCTCTGTTTCTGGCTGATGGCAATAACAGTAAATCTCGCTTAGGGACGGCATTTCCTGTAGTGACCACCGCTGGCTTTCTCTCTTCCGGTCCCCTGTTTGCGCCTGCTCTTGGCTGCCGCTGGAGGCGAGGGCCAGGACTGCTCTGGGCCAGCTGCGCCTCTTACGCCCCGCACGGCCCCTCGCCCGTCAGGGACCCGGAGAGACCGTCGGAGCATCTGCTCTGCCGTCCCCCACCGGTGGCCAGGCAGCTGGACATTTCAGAGGCAGTTGGACAATGCCCTTAACATGCTTTAACTTTTGGTCAGCCCTGGTGTGACATTAGATGACCATTGTAGGTGCCTTCCAACGGAGACATTCTAGTCTGGTCTGGTCTGGTCTTTTCTGTTTTGTTCTACTCTGCTCTGCTCCGCTCTGCTCCGCTCTGCTCTTATTCTACCCTATCCTATTCATTCCTGGGCTGAACCTAATACCTTGTTTCTCTAAAGATACAGCTTTTGGAGAAGACCATGATGGAGAAGCCACTCATTTCACTGACAGTATGTCCCAGTGATTAATTGCAATTACTATTTAAAAGAGCCCTACTTCAAATTTTAATTTATCTTTCTTCCACTTCCAATCTCATACCTTTGCTCTTTGTCACCCAGTATCTTTTCATGCTTTAAGCCAAACTTTGAGACCCCGTAAGCCGTGGCTAGCTGGATCCCTGAGATTTTTTTGTCATATTAAGAATTATTTAATTCACTGATGTCCTCCAACAAAAAAATCCATCCAAATACATAAGAAATACAGCAAACAGAGCTCAGTGGACTTCAGTTATCTTACACTAACATATTTTTCTTTTTTTTTTTTTGCCTATTGTATTATTGTGGTAGCAAGTGAAATTGGTTAAGTGCTTTTCAAAGAAATAATAGAAAATCCCCACCCTAAAGGATGTGCTGCAGGCAAAGACAGCTGCGGAGTGGAGCAAGTTATGCCGTATAGGGTTAGAAAGCTTACGGAGCTGACGAGTTATGCTGTATTACTTGGACGGTTGTTCGTTACATATTTCTTAAGCTCAGCATTCATAACTCACGTTCCCCATCATTCAGCCAGCCTGCTTGTCCCCACTCCCCACGACGCCTCTATTTCAGCTCCACTTTTCACCAGAAAAATTAAGTAGCCCTACCCGGAGTGTCATTACTTTTATGTATTACGTACTCTGCATTTCCTGCGGAAGACAACTGGCCACCGGATTTATGTGTTTCACTTTTGGTGGGTTGATCTAGGTGGCTGGATGGGTGGTTAGCTGCTTGGCTGGTCTGATTTGGTGCCCTTTGAATTCCTGACTCTCTGAAACTGCCGTTGTCTGCAGCACTGCTGGTTTTAAAGGAGAACGAAAGGAAAAAAGTCCTTTTTCTTAAAGCTATTCCATCCCCAAGGTCCCTACTCTTGGCTCGCCATCAGGTGACACCTGGACGTGTGGCCTCTGAGGTCGGTGCTGAAGAACAAGCCGTGCCTTCTGTTGCTGTCCTCTGCCACTCCGCAGCATCGTGAATTCCTCAGCAGTTTTGGAAGGAGCCGAAGATCTCAAACCTCCCCCCACACTGTATCATCTTCTCTTACATCCTTGACTCGTCTCTAGCCTACACTTTGGTTGTCCAAGCTCATTTTTGTGTTAGTATTTGACAAAGGGCACCGGTGTCTCGCCTTTCTCTTTTCCGACTGCGCTGTTTGCCCCCGTTTTGCTGGGCGTGGGTTCACGAGAGCCTCGAGCCAGCGTAAGCGCAGGGTGCCCATTTTTCCCCTTGCCCCCCGCCCCGTTCATCCTGCCGGTGCTCTTGCCTTTGTGTTAGCACACGCTGGGTTTGCACAGCCGCCCGCTGAGCTGGCAGAAAGCACGTTATTGTTCTGTCGGGCCAGTCCTAAGCCAACTCCATTTCCTTCGCTGCCTCGCCGCCTTGCCCCGACACTTGTGCCAGCACGGCCACGGAGGGCAGAGGCTGCCAACATCCCTTTCCGTGGGTCAGGCCGGGGTGACCGCCCAAGCAATACCTGCTGTACGTGCTTATCGCATCATCTCAAATGCTTCCATCGACACCTGAAGATCAGCATCACTCCACCCTGCTGCCCCCCCGCCCCGCCTCGGGGTGCTCATCCTGTGTGGCTCCGAGCAGCTCGGTGCTGTCTCACCGTCTGGGTGCCTCTGCCGCAGACCCGGGCTGTCCCGCGGATGACGCTTCCTTGCGCGTGTCAGAGCCCCCCAGCTCAGACCTTCCCACCCGTGCTGCCCGTGTGTCACCCACCACCCGCATCGCCAAAGGGAGAAGAGGGAGAGTCACGGATTGACTAACCGGTGCTGGATGATGGCACGGCGCTGCCAGAAGGGACCCAACCGCCTGGCACCGTATTTCTAAGATAGGGAAATCTAGACTATTGCCTTTCCAAAACGCTGCTGCTGCTGTGACGATCTCCGAACTCCCACTCCCGTACCCTCCTCCCTTCTGAGCTCTGGGCTTGAGCCAGGCTTATTCTTCCCCCGCTGCCCTTCCTGTTCTTCTCGCAGTGCTGTCCTCTAGTTTGTGTGCTGGCTCTGGCCCCGGGACCTTTCGCACAGGCAGCACTGGGTACCGACAGGACTTGGTGAGCAGGGGGAAGGTTCACGGTTCACATCTGCTGCTGTCCCCAAGGAGCAGGAGCTCTGCTGGGCTCCTCTCAAGGGAGGGTGTTCAGGGTAGGAATCCTTTGCAATGTCTCCACAGAAATTAAAACCACAAAGAAGTGAGTTTTTCTTCGTGAAGCGAAGTAAATAATTCTGTGGTGTTTTGTAGGTTGTGTTTAAAGCCCTCTCTGTTAATGCAGCAGAGCTGTAGGTTGCAGCAGTGGTTCATTTGTTCAAACTGGTTTATATTAAGGAATACACAGGAGGGTGTTGAGATGTACTTGAATGCCATGAGGTTCACACGGTCCCACCTCTCCAGCCTCTCCAGGTCCCTCTGGATGGCATCCCTGCCCTCCAGCGTGTCGACCCACCACACAGCTCGGTGTCATCAGGAAACTTGCTGGGGGTGCGCTGGCAGCCCAGAAAGCCACCCGTGTCCTGGGCTGCGTGTCCAGCAGTGTGAGCAGCAGGTCGAGGGAGGGGATTCTGCCCCTCTGCTCCGCTCTGCTGAGACCCCCCTGCAGTACTGCGTCCAGCTCGGGGGTCCCCAGCACAAGAAGGACATGGAGCTGTTGGAGCCAGGCCAGAGGAGGCCACGGAGATGAGGCGAGGGCTGGAGCACCTCTGCTCTGGAGACCTCAGGCTGAGAGAGTTGGGCTGGTTCAGCCTGGAGAAGAGAAGGCTGCGGGGAGACCTTCGAGCCCCTTCCAGTCCCCAAAGGGGCTCCAGGAAAGCTGGAGAGGGGCTGGTGCCAAGGGCAGGGAGTGACAGGCCAAGGGGCATGGCCTGAAGCTGCAGGAGGGGAGATGGAGATGGGATGTGAGGCAGAAATCCTTCCCTGTGAGGGTGCTGAGGCCCTGGCACAGGGTGCCCAGAGAAGCTGGGGCTGCCCCGGCTCCCTGGCAGTGTTCAAGGCCAGGTTGGATGGGGCTTTGGGCAAGCTGGGCTAGTGGAGGGTGTCCCTGCCCATGGCAGGGGTGGCACTGGGTGGGCTGGGAGGTCCCTGCCCACCCAAACCAGTCGGGGATTCGATGATTCTTTAGATAAGGTAAACATAAATCTGTGAAATTTAAATAATGTAAACAGAACTCTGTGAAATTAAGCTTAAAGAAATGTAAATTATCTTGTGAGGTGGTAACATGGACTAAAAGTAGTGTTTGCTGTGCACGAGGCACGTGTCTCGTTCTGTGCTACCGCCCGTGGCGTGGTCCCGATGCCGAGCGCCACCGTAAGCACGTGCGGGCGCAGCGCTGTGTTCTCTGCCGCAGCCGACGTGTCTGTGAGTCCCCGCAGAACACGAAGGATGGCGCTAGGAAGGCTGCGTTGCAACGTGAAGCGCTTTGCTCGTTTCCACACTAATCCTGGCTGGTTTCGGTTAGTGATGGCCTGGTTTAACTAACCGATTCGGTGGCTTCCCTTGCAAAGGGAGACCGTGGTGAGAAATCTTTGTGCGGCAGTGAGACAACAAGCAGCTATTGAAAAATTGGGTTGGATGTTGACTTCAAAAGTTGCTCTTTCATTTGGCTTTCCCTGCCGATTCTTTGTGGCACGGCCGCTGTGGCACCGACGCTGAGCTGGTGCTAGACCTTAGCGTTGGCTGGTTCCAATTAACACAGCTTGCAAGCCATCGTTTGTCCCCCCCGTGTTTCTAGTTGAAAAGACAATTATTTGTGAAGGCTGGAAACTGATTGCCAGACTGGATTAATCACGTTAATGATTAACACGCGCAGAGGGGACGGTGCTGGTGTTTAACATGAGGAAGCTCCCGGTGTTGCCCTTCACGCCCTGATCGTGGGGTCTGTCGCCTTCGCTGTCTCTACTTCTCCTGTTTCACAGCTCAGCGTCCCTTTCTTCTCTCACCTCGTGGTGCTGTCACTGTTGCTGATGATTATCGGCGATAGTTTTAATACCCTTCCAGCAAGACTTCCAGGACAGCCGCCGGCTGTGTGCGTGAGGCAGTGCCAGGCAGCTGGAGCTGTTGCATCCTCTGCTAGCTGAGGTGGGAAGGACCAAGCCTCGAATTACCACGTCTTGTACGTTCGGGTGTTGTAAGGCAGTAGTAAGTCAGGTGTAAGTCAGGCTGACTTCCAAAGCACTATTTGCGTTTAAGTTGATGCTGTTCAGGGACAGAGTCCGTTCTCAGGTCAGCATGGTTCCCCCCGCTCTTCCTCCTGGAAGTCATCCTGACTTTGACACTTGTCGTCCTACATCTCCTGAGGACAAAACTCTTCTCCATCATTCACCTATTTGCCCCCTTTTTACCTTGAGTAAACCAAAAGGGTTTTGCGGAAAAGCTCCTCAGAAGCAAATTACACTTGTTCGTAATGATATGTAGCTATGAATCGTGGAAAACAAATTGTTTTAATCATTTCACACTGGAATATGTGAATCCTGGAGAAAACGCTACTGGGCAGGAAGCCTTGAGAGCAGTCCCCCCTTCGGAAGCGGAACGAAAAAGGGAATGATCTAGATTATTTCCAGCGTGACTCTTCTACTTCCCATGACTGTCTCTTTGCAATAATACATCCTTTTCCCTGTCAGCCCCCGGTATGAGTAATATTGAGAGGCGGCGGATATTGACGGGGTGTTTTGGCTTTTCCCCGGCAGCGTCCTGGACAGCCCCGGCAGGCTGGACGAGGAGCACCGGCTGATTGCCAGATACGCCGCCCGGCTGGCTGCCGAAGCTGGAAATGCAGTAAGTGAATATTCATCCCTCTTTACCGACCGTGCTATAGGGAAGGTGGGGGGGGAGGTTTCCGGAGTCTAATTAGTAGCTCACTGCTAATAGCTGCGTGAAATTGTTGGGTTTTGTTTATTCAGCTGATGCGAGAGCAGCACGCTTTCCTCATTTTCAGCAGAAATATGCTGCGTTCTCGGGCAGCGGGGGAAGAGCAGGGAAACGGGAAACGACAACACGAATTATTAGAAACGAGGTCAGAGGAGGCAAGAGAATAAGCAGATTAGTCCTACTTAGTCTAGAGAAGAGATAAATATGTAGATACCTGAGGAAAACAAGCCATGGGACAAATGTTGTGGAATATATTTTTTCCAGAGGGAAGGAGCCTGAGAGAGAGACAGGAAGGTCTTTTTTATGTTTGCAGTCTCTTATAATAGAAGAAACTAAAGGAAACACCCGCTTTTAAATTGGTAGAAATAAATGCCGCTTTAAGAGCAAATTGCTACAGGAGATCGTGGCAATTAAGAGTTGACTGAAATTCGATGGAATAATTGCGGGCTGGCTGGCTGGGGAGGTACCTGTCTGTCTGCTGCGCTGTCCGTACCAACGGAGAGCAGCGTTTGCAGGAAAAACCTTCCTCCTTCCCGAGCGGGGGGATCTCCCTCCAGTTTCGGCTGCCATTTTACAGCATTTCCGCCCAGTCCGCTGCCTCACACGTGTTCAGAAACGCGGCTACGCTTGCTGTCTGCCCAAGGTCCTTCGGCCTGGGAACGACGCCGGACAGAGCGCGCCGTCGCCCCTCGTTGCCGCTCTACGGGATCGCTATTGCAAAACGTTATTATCCATACGCCGTTTCAGATATAGTCCTGGCCTTCCACAGCCTCCAGCAGCAGCAGGGACCTCTCCTACGTATCTCAGCACTACGGCAGAATGTGTGCCCTGCCACCCGTTAGCGTGGCTAGTGACGCTTAACGACAGTGTCCTCATCACCTTTTCATTACGTATTTGTTGTAGAAATACTGTCGAGTCCCTCCCCAGCGAGGTGGGCTCGTGCGTCCTCACAATTTCCTTCAGTGTGCGTTCAACCAGTGATCTGGTTTTGTCACACGCGTGTGACCAGATACTGCCCTTCTGTAAAACTTCAGGAAAAAAGAACCATGCTTTTTAAAGGTTTTTAACTGTCAGTTCCCATTAGCTCTGTCAAATAGTATATTTGCATTTCTGAAGAAGTTATTCAGTTCTCTGGAACTACGTTCATGTTGAAATATTAAAGGAAACCAGTGCAAACTTTCTGGTTTAGATGGAAAAGGAGGGGATTTCTATGTAATCTTCGTATAAAATGGAAGTTGTTGAGATGCTAAGTGCTGAATCAGTTTCCCTCTGGAAGATGGTGGAAGAATTCTTACTCATGCCTTGACTTTTTCTGGTAGTAACAAAGAAGCATTATGAAAACTGGAGAGTCACAATATTGGTTCTGAAAGAACCCGATCGTTTAAAAATCTGTAAATCACCTCACCCTGTTTGTGTGTACTTCGTAGTTCGGAAAGAGGTCAAAAATGAAGCGGCTTAGTTGGATGGAAAGAAAGCAGCGGTTAGAGTTTCTTGAGACTTTCCAAAGACCTTTGACAAATTACTGCTTTCTTTTCATCAATTAAGTTACGTCGTAGGGTAGATGTCAAAGGGCCGCCAGGGACTGAAGTGTGGTAGAGAAAGGATGTCAGCCTAATAATAGTGTGTTTCCATTGCGACCGAAGCCCAGCAGCAAGGAATCTAAAGGTTATTCACTGGGTCCGCTGGTTATTCACAGTCCTACCACTAATCAGCTGAAATGGCGATATTTTTCATGTTCTGAAGGAATCTGAGTTGAAAGGCCCCCTTCCGAAGGCTCTGCTTCATGGCAGGTTCTAATTATTGCTTGCCAACGGGAGATCCCCCTTCCCAAGCCAGCACTTGGTATGACTGGTGTCCAAGTTGGCCATTGCAACTTGGTGCAGGAACATCCCGCTGAGCTCTGGGACGGCGTGCCGTGTCTGCAGGGCTCGCTTCTGAGGGTTAAAACACAGCGACGGGAGGAAATTAGAGGCTGGGAAATTCAAAACAAACAAACAGGAAAAAAGGAACAATTTTTTTCTTCCCATATGGAATTAAAATGGGGAACATGAAAACCCCAATGCAATAAATACACATCTCAGAGATCCAGCAGGAGAAAGATGCTCGTGGAGAATGTGGTGGCCAGGCTCCAGCATGACGGGGATGACGCAGTAGGATGTGCAGGCAAGGGAACGGTGTCGTACAGAAGGGAAATACACAGTTTAACAGTGTAAAAATATCATGGAAAAAGAGAAGAACTGCAGAATCCTTGTGGGTGGAAATTCCAAATTCTTGCTAATAGAAAAGAAATAGTAGTGATGAGGAAATGTTACGTGAGGTGAGACAAGCCGCGAATTTTGGACAGGTAAGTAACAGTGGGAGATTTCAGGTAGCCACATAGCGACTAAATCAACGCCTTTTCAGAGGGAGACGTGGAAACACGTTGGAATGCAATCAGCGATGCTTCTTGGAGCCACTAGTTTTAGAATCCACAGAAAAGGTGCCGTCCTGGGTTTGGTCCTGGATGGTGCAGGACAAGTTTGAGTGGTGTGAACGGTGCCAGCTGGTCCGTAGCGGTAACCGTCGCACCCTTACCTTCAACAGCAGGAGAGAGCACGCCGAGTAAATCCAGTGTGCGGGTATTCCGTTTCCAGAAAGGGAACTATGCAAAAATTGAAACAATTAGAAAAAATCCTAGAAGGATCAGTGCACAAAGCAGGAGGCCTGTAAGCTGCCTGGGGGCTGTTAAAATCCTGTGTTAGCGGCTCAGGAGATCTGTGTGTCAAAACCGAAAAAGAAAACAAAACCATACAAAACCTCTTTTCATGGGTCAGTGAGGATGTCCCAAGGAAAGGATGGCACTAAAGAAATGCAGAGCTTGCCCAAATGCAGAGAAAAAGAAAGGCTATAAACACGGCTGGTTAAATGTTAACAGGAGATTCAGAGGCAGGAAAAGACTTTGACGAGCACTTCACAAGCGATGCTGAAGTCTCTGGTAAAAAGATTTTCAATACCATCAGAAGTAGGAATCTAACTAGGGAATCAGTAAGAGGTTTTGGTGCCCAGGTCAGGAATGAAAAGACCATAGCAAAGGAGCCCAACGCGTTGTTTGCATCAGCCTTTGCCGCCGAAGGCGCCTCACGGCGTGGCTCTTTATAGCAGAGACGTTGGAGTCAGAGCAGTTCAAAATCCGTGTACAGGAACTTCTACAACAGGTACCAGGTGTCGGTCGGTCACCGCAGCTGCGTGAGAGGCCTTGCCAGGCTGGAGACACGAGCTGACAGTTACGACGAAGTCGCACGCATCCCCACGCCAGTCCTGCACGCAGGGGCTAGCAGGCAGCTCAGCAGGCGAGGACCCGGGCATCCTGGTGGACAGCAGGAGCAGGAGCGTGCCCGCGCAGCAAAGCAGCCCATCTCCGGTGAGAGGGCAGCCGGCAGAGGGAGGGTCCCTGTCCAACGGACGCGACTTTCCTCCTCCGTTCAGAGCTGGTGAGCCCGCGGCAGCAGTACTGCGTCTGCTTCGGGGCTCCGCAGCGCAGGAGAGACGTGCACGTGTCGGCGCAAGCCCGGCAGAGACCACTGGGATGGCTGGTGGCTGTAGCACACGACATACGAGGAGAAGCTGGGAGCCGGGCGTGTTCAGGATGGAGAAGAGAAAGCAAAGCGGGGATCTTACCGCTGTCTGCAGCTACCTGATGAGCCCAGACATATGGGTGCCCGTTGGCCGGCCGAGGTCAACCCGCCACAGAGATGCACAGCAAAAGGACAAGAAGCAACAGATGAGAAGTTGCAAGAAGGGAAATTCCAACTATATATTAAGAAAAACTTTTTCACCACGATAATGGTCAAATATTGTTGTCCAAGAGGTTGTCCAGAGAAGAACTGGAATCTTGGAAACATTCAGAGCTCAACTGAACAGGTTCTTGAGCGACCTGCTGTGAATTGGGCCTGCTTTGAGCGGTGCATGGACCTCCAGAGGTCCCTTCCCACCTCTATTTTTCTACAAATCTGGACCTTAATGAAAGTGGAGAATTGAAACAAAGCACCGTAAAGGAGTTCTGGAATATTTGTCAATGGAGACTTTAGAGGCAAGATAGACCAGTGTCTGCTGGGAATACTTGACAGAGGTTGATGTGAACAAAATTCTTTCTTGATGTCCTCTCCAGCCCTGCCTCTCGGGTGTAATGTGCTTTATTTTTTGACATGCTCTAACTGCTAGAAGAGGATCCCAGATACGGACTGGCCACACTACAACAGCCTGATGCCAAGTTCCTTACTCTTTCCTTTGAAGTCGCTGGCAGTGGTCACTGCTGGAAACTGTACATTGGCCTTCGTGGCCATGGATCCGACTCGGTCCATCAGTTTCTGCTTTTTTTAGATTAGACAAACTGCTAGAACTGCCTTCTGCAGGCTGGTTGCAATAACAAATGCCTCTCGCCATATGAATGCAAATACATTCCGTTGACATTTTTAGGGGAAATGCCTTTGCTTGAAGTCTTACTGGGACGAAATAATTTGAGGCAGATCTCAGAGTTAATTCCTGAAATCCAAGTCTGTTTCTTCTTAAAGAAGAAGAAGAACTGGGGAGGGAGGAGAAGAAAGGAGAATGCATCGTTTGTCACTTGGTACGCGCGAGTTGCTTGGTGGCGCAGGCGGGGCGGATGGCACGCAACTGGTGCAATTACCCACTGCTCGACAGCAGCTCCGTCTGTGTTCGCTCCAGCGAGCTCTGACTGGGCTACTCTTGTTTTCTTCGAGCCGGTCGTCGGAAGACAAAATCCCTTTTATTGCATTTGAGTTGCTCAGGGCTACGCTTGGCCTGCCAGCTTGGCCACAGCAGAGTGCTGTGCGTTACGGTAACTGCTGGCTGGCTCTGCCAGACCGGTCAGCTAGAAAGCGAGAGAGAAAAGCAGGAGGAGATTAGATGAATAAAGTGAGGAAATGAATGGAAAGCAAGCCAAACTTCGTTTAAATCACAACTTTCAAGATCACAGCTTCATCTGTTGTCTCCCTCTGCTGATCTGTCCAAAATCTCAGTCTGAGGTAAGAAAAAATCCGGTACTTCCTATCCAGCGGCAGCTTTTCGGTAAAGGCGGGGGCTGGAAATGATCTCCTGTGTGCCACCCCCCTCTGTCCCTTCCAAAATCTGTCCCTTCCAGACAGATACCAGAGCCCACCTCAGTACTGCCCTCTTACGTGAGTACGGGCGATCCCGCAGATCAGGTGGCTGCGTACTTTGGAGAGGAGGGGTGGTTACCTGTGTTTTAGGGGAGCGTATGTATATACGGGCATATGTATATAAAGCAACCCTAGGCCCTCTGTTATCGATGTCCTACACCTCCCTTTCTCCAAGCCAAAACCTCCTTCACCTCCTCTCCCAGCTGCTCTCCCTCAGCTCCCTTTCCCCATTTCCCGCTGGCAGCACTCTCCCAGGTCCTCCTCAATTTCTGCTGATGCACCTCAGCAGGTTGGTTCGTACGAGCACAGGTCGGTGCCTGGTCCGTGAGCCAGACGTGCCTGCTGCTCCCCGCTGACTTCTGATGGAGGGTGACCCACCGTGGCAGGCAGGAGCCGGTGGCCTCGGCCGGAGCAGAGGTCCTCAGGGACCGTGCACTCTTGGCAGGACTCTGCTGACCTGTGCAGCCTTGGTGGTAGGAGAAGCACGAGCACCTAATAAATATGAGATAATATTCAGTTATGGATGAGTGGATAATTAGGTTGAGTTATGTGGATGAGTTACGATAATTAGGTTCTTGCCCACGTTGGTCTTTTTTGAAAAGAGTGTGTGGTTGCTCTTCTTCCCTCTACATGAAGCACTGCTAAAAGCCTATCATCATCTCATCTAATTAAAGCTCCTGTACCTACAACCTAAATAATATTTGTAATATTCCCTTCATGTAATTTTTCTTTTAGGCATTAAGCATTATTTCACAAGTATTTTTTACATAAAGAGCAAGTAAACCAGATTTCCTGTTTGCAGGATAAATCTGCAGCTTGGTTCTTGGCTTCTTCTCCTGGATACAGTAGTTATATGAACCAGTTTTGTTATTTGTTTCCTCCTCTTCTTTGTCTGTCGATCATAAAGAAGACTGTGATATCACAGAGGTGGGCAGGTGAAGTACTGGTCCATCTTTCCATGACACCACGAGGCCCTCGCACCAAGGAGCCTGGAATCTGATGCCTGTGAGACGCAAGCTTTACAGTTCTTGGACAGTTTCTTCCAAATCAGGGTGATGGAGGAGTGTGCTCGCAAACTGGCCTCCTGGGAGCTCGATTAAGCTGTCGTTAAATCCTCTGCTGTCACTCAAAAAACCAGGTGTACCGTAGGTGAGGTCTGAAGGCTCCTTATTACAAATACCAGTCTGACTTGGAGTTCCAGCATGGCACTCTCTCAAGTTTAATGGCCTGTTCAGAGGAAAACTAAATTACAGTGCTAGCAGGTTTTACTGTTCCTAGGGGATATTAAGGATTTAAAGTAGATTTTATGATCATCGTCTTATGAATTTTCTGACCGAGATGGGGCTTGCCACATGGACGATCTTCTCAAAACCGTTGAGGTTTCGGCATTCCTGCTGAGCACCGGGAAAGCAGAAGACAATGGCAACCACACCTTCAGCCGTGCTGGAGAGTTTGCTTGGCTTTTAAACTTCTTTTAACATTTTAACTTTTACAATGTTAGTCCTCAACTCGAAAAGCTTCGGCTTTGGTCTCGCTGCTGTTTGGTATAAAACGAGAGACCTACGCTACAAGTGACTGTGCCAAAAAGTCCTTTTTCTTTTCAAGCTCCACCATACGTCCAAACGCTTCACCCTGAACAAACTCTGTAGGTTGTTTCTGTAGGGATCTGTAATGTTTGGGGTTTGGTCATAGGACATTGTTGTCAGAAAATTGGGAGCTGCATCCAACAGGGCCAAGAAAAGATCTCCACGATGCTTCTGTGCCGTAGTAGAACTATTCTCTTCCCAAGGTATTTACTCCTTACTGAGAAGGAAAGCTTCAGAGGACAAAAAACAATATAAACTCTCTTCATTTTCTCTTGCACATGGAAAAATGAGGTTTGTGGAGGTTTTTTGTAGTAACTTTGAAGGCCCCACCTCTCATGCTGGTGTCTCCCACCGGGTGTTTGCTCTCTGTAGTAGAAAGCGTTTGCAAGAGTTGAGCAGAAGGGGGATGTGTCCCTGGTGTTCAGTGCTGCTGAGCAGGTAGGGAGCTGAAACTGCTGGGCTTTTTAAAGAAAGGAATTGTAGTAATAAATCTTGGAAGACACAAGTCGTTCATACCTGTCGGGTAAGATGGAGTGCAAATCTAAGAGTGCTGACTAGTAAATCAATGGTTTGGGTCGGGTTTTTTATTTTAAGCACAGAGGTTACGTATAACTTACCACATACAACTTCACCGAGAGGACAGGTACCTCTCATGGAGGTCAATAGCAGCACGCAAATGCTCTAATGAGTTCTGCCTCCTGGATTTACGAGAAGAATAGCATCTGCCATCGTAATCCTATAGCACATACCTGAAACTCTTCCAAAGGTGACGACAGTAAGAATTTGGTGTTAATAAAATGCTGGGCAGAAATGAGAGCAGTGACTACAGTTAGATTTCCTTCCCTGTGTTCCGGAGGAGGTCATTCCCTGAAGAAATACAGTCTGGCTGTCCCGCCAACGCCCAACCTGAAGCCCAGAGTGGTATCTGCACATGTGAATGATACCTCATACTTTATAATTATCTCCTAATAGTCATATTTAGAAGATGCATTTGAAATACGTGCACAAGAGGTAATGCGATACCCATGTGAAACTCTTAGATCTATAACAAGTCCCACGCCGTGTCCACCAGCTTCTCAGTTGTTCTCAGAATCCTTTTACCCTGAGTAATACTTCCTCTGACCCATGAAATCTGATGTTGCAGAAGATGAGGGCATCCTGAGATTGCTGCGACAGATGGACCGGGGTTCGTTAAACTGTCTACTCAGTAAAACAGCCTGCAGTCATCGTGGCTTGAGAAAGGTAGCGACAAACTTCTTCAACTCCGGGTGTCCGTTGTAAACTCTTTCATCGTGACGCTGCACTTTTGCACAGGCTACAGCAAGATACTTGCCTGTCACAGAGAAAATAGTTCCATCTCCCAGCAAGGCTGTAAAGGCACTTGGGGGATTACTGATCAAGGATCAGTCAAGGAAAGATTAAGGCTACTGATCCTGTGAGCAAAGTAACGGATACGAATTTTTCCGTTTCTTAAATAACTTTCCATTTGTGAGAAGAAGCGAATACAGATGCCCAGCACGCTGGATGCCTGGAACTCAGGTGTGGTTTTGTGGACAGAACGTCAGATTTTGTACAAATGCTGCACAATCGTGCTGTGTAAGACTACCAGGCTTTTGTAGTTGGAGAAAAAACCAGTTTGAAATAAAGGCAATGCTTGAGCTGCTAGAAAAGCCAGGCAAAAATGCAATATAAACACATTTCTCTCCTACACATAGGATTTAATTTTTTTACTATGGAAGGAAAGTAGTTTGCTTTGGCATGATTTGTTCTTTAGAACTCCATGTAGACTATTACTTTGTCTTCTAAGTATTTGCAAGTGGTTTTATTTTGTTTTTTTTTCCTCAAGAGCTGAGGTTAATGTCTGGAGTCGTTAGTTCCTTCTCGCATTATTTCTAGGTGTAAGCTTTATGGATAGCCGCATCTGGAGTGCCACCTTACAAAACTTAGTGCGTTCGGAGATGAGCACAGAAACTCTGAGATTGCCTCAGGTTTATTTAAGATCTAAGTCCTCTGATGAATTTCCTCATACCCCGGCTACTCGAAACCTCAGTCTCTGTTGTCTTCAGTCTGTTTTCTCTTTTCTAATCAGAGTTTTCACCCCAGGGCTGTAGATTCCATGTCCTGGACAGCTAATGTTTTTAATACTAGACCACCATTGGATATTTTTTATAAAGCCTAACCCAGACAGCACGAACCAGAATTCCCGGGCTGCATCCCGACCAGCACTGCTGCCTGCGGCTGGGCTTTGCGGGAGGGATGGAGCCTGCTGCCTCCCAGGACGCCTGTTCGTTGGGCGTGCGGCACAGGAGCTGCGTCTTATTTCCCATGCCAGGTCAGGATCGCCTGGGGCCGGTCTCACGTATTTCCTGGACAAGCGCGCTGGCAGTTAGACACGTACCTCTGGTGTTTTCAGCAGGCTCAGTGCTGTCTCAGGTGACTCTTTGGTTCACTTGTGGATCTGGAAGAGTTTAGATACCTCTCCTCCTGAGTGCCCATTGGATGGATTAGGGAGAGGTAAGTGCTACTTCTCGCTGGCTGAGCGTGTGATAGACACCTAGACCTTATGTACAGCAGTTCTTAAAAACTTCTGGTGCCCACATCGATAACACTGAGCGCTCCCACCCTCCAGAGCAGTGCAGCTGCATACAAACCATCTGCTGCAGATAGTTCTCGGCTTAGGGTAAATCCCAAACCATGCTGAGAATTGCTTGAGAGAGCTAGTTAGTCTGGGCTAAAAATAAGGCAGGGGCCATACTAAATCTCTAACAATACGGGTGATCAAATTCCTCTGCCTGGTGCTTTGTATTCCACCGGTGTAGGCGTTCCCTTGGCAAACTTTCAGGCTGAGCATCAGGTGCCTTTTAAGTTTAAGAACCTGGAAGATTTAGATGTTGGTGGCGAATCAGCAGCCTGATTTTTTTTTTTTTCTGGGCTTGTTTAACCGTGAGAAGACTCGTTTGGGGTCTTTTTGTGATTTAATGTATGATGGTTGCAAGTAAGACGATGGAGTCAGACTCTCTTCAGTGGTGCCATGACAGAACAAGAGGCAACGGGCAGTAGCTCACTTCCATTTAAACAAAAGAAAAAAAAACTTTCTTATGATGTAAGTGCTCAAACACTAGAACAGGTCACCCCAGCAGGTTGTGGAGTCTTCATCCTTGGAGGTATCCAAAACTCAGCTGGACAATGTGTCCTGAGCAACCCACTGTAGTTGACATTGCTTTGAGCAGGGGTTTTGGATGAGACCATCTCAAAAGGGCCTTTCCAGCCACGACAACTCTGTGACTCTGAGTTACGATAAAAAATTAAAGAGACTCTTGAAAGCAATAGAACAAATAAGAGAACATTGAATTGTCATACAAAATAGGCACAGTTTCCAAAAGACCTCGTGACTAGCGATGTTTGAAAGTGAGCAGCATGAGGGATGTGTCTCCTCTAAGTTCTCCGCAGTGTTGTCTTTGCTTCTGAGGACTCGAGTACTTTAGGTCATGAGGGTGATTTCAGGCTTTGGACATGATTTCTGAAGAAAGAGATTAAGGACAAGGTTGTGTTTTCATAGGCAGAGTCCTACTTTGCAGCAGAGCAAAGGTTCATGTGCTTTGGCTGGAGCCCCAAGAGCCCCACAGGTGAAACACGTCACCTGCACTTGTCCCCATGGCTGATTGTACCAGGATGCAGGGAGAGACCATGGACCTCGGCTTTGGGGGACCAGTAGGTCCGATCAGTGTTACCTACGGTGAGACTGTTCAGGTCACCCCAAGATGGAAAGAGTGGTGGTGGTGGTGGTGCCTACACAGTGCACCTGCCCTGAACGTTGGATGAGATGAGATGAGATGAGATGAGATGAGATGAGATGAGATGAGATGAGATGAGATGAGATGAGATGATATGAGATGAGATGAGATGAGATACCTACCGCTATACTTGGCTGTACTGGCAGGTCCATCCCAGCTCCTCACCCACACCAGCCCCATTCCTCGATGGGAGAGCAGAGCCCACCCTGCACCATCAGCTCCTCCCGCTGCCTGGGGGGAAGAGGAGGGTTTCTGACCCTGCTGCAACAAATTGTGTTTCTGCACTTCGGTTTCTGGGTTGATTTATTTTTATTTTTCACACTGTTTATCTCCCAAGATATTTTGTTTCTTCTTGCCTGGGACTTGTCTTACCAAGCAGTTTTTTGCACAGGCAATTTCCCCATCATTAGGAGACTGCTGAAGAGTCCGTCAGATCACCCAGGAGGACGCAGAAGACCAGCTTGTAGGCATGTCTTGCAAGCAAGGCTCATTTACCTTGAGCAAGCCCACCCACCATGTGGGTTTTGCCCAAAGAAGAGAAGTGCTATCTGCAGTTCAGGCCTAAATCCAGTCAGGGTTGGCTCCAGATCTCCACAGCAGAATAAAACTGAAAGCCTAGCAGTGTCTGTCCCATTCGTCCTGGATCTGTCACTCTCCACCCTGTCTCCAGGAGCACTGATGGGTACCAAGCTCTTCCATCTGACTGCTGGTTTTCTACCACATAGTTTCCGAAAATGGTTGTGAAAGTGTCTTCTCAAACCAGGATCCCAATCTGAGGTCCTTCTGAAAATGTTGTGGTAAAAATCTCTGCAATCTTGAGGTCAGCTGAAAACAAAAAGGCAGAAGGAGAGCACAGACGTGCTCTGCTGTGTCAGAAGACAACCCACGTCTCAAGTACACGGTCAGAGGCAGAGGCACCGTGGCCTTCATCATCTGCGCTACCCGTATGAACACACCCTCTCTGCACGGGGCCCAAGACCCCCAGAATAAGGAAATCTGACGTGGGGACTGGAGCATCTCTGCTGTGGGGAAAGGCTGAGGGAGCTGGGACGGCTCAGCCTGGAGCAGAGCAGCTCAGGGGGATGGAATCCATGGCTGGCAGCGCCTGCGGGGAGGGGATGAAGCAGAGGAGCCAGGCTCTTCCAGTGGTGCCCAGGGACGGGGCCGGGGGCCACGGGCACACGCTGGAGCCGGGAGGGTCCCTCTGAACCCCAGGACATGCTCCTCAGGGCGAGGGTACCTGAGCTCTGGCACAGGTCGCCCAGGGAGGTTGTGGAGTCTCCCACCTTGGAGATACTCGGAAGCCGCCTGGACACGGTCCTGGGCCACCAGCTCTGGGTAGGCCCCACGGTCCCTTCCAACCTCAACCGTTCTGTGAGTCAGTAATGACCTGGTGTTAGAAGGAGACCCTCCAAACCGTCTCCTTCCTCAGGCAGACCTGTCCACAATAAAAGATGTCTCCCCAGCTCCGAGTGGACAACTTCTTGTGTCTGATGGCCAGAAGGGTGGCTTGGATTCATACGAGACCTAAGCAGCATCTGTCATTCTTTTCCCTCTCCCTCTTGGTCCATGGAACCGGCTTCTTCACCACCCAGCCCAGCTGCCCGCAGGTTCTCCCAGAAACTTCAGGCCCCCGTTTGAGTGCCCAGCCCTTTCCTCAGCAGAGGTGCTGGCTGCCGATGAAAAGTGCCGAGCACAGGGATCACCAAGGTCGGGACTCACTGGGAAAATGCAGCTCTTCAGCAGCCTCCCAAAGTGATGCTTTTGAGGGGTTGGAATTAATTTGGTTTTCCAGAGGCAGCGACCTTGCTTCGTGTAATGTCTGTGAATAATCTGGTCCATAAGCTAGAAGTTATTCTAACTTTTCTTCACTAGCCGACATAGGGGAAGGTCAAGGTTTCACTAAAGGCTTTTTGATGCGGGTGTAACTCCATCTCTTCCCAGGGAAGCCTGTCGGTGCTTTAGGAACAGACAGGGATGTGGATTTTTTTTCTGAAGGTCTTTAAAAAAAAAAAAAGGCAAATAAATTCTTCAGACAGATAGCGAGGATGCTGAGCCCGGTCACCCTTTCAGCAGCCACCCGCCCTGAGATCAGAGCAGGTCAGGTGTAAAACCACATCCCGATGTGCCCCGCGGTCCGTCTCAGCACCGCTGTTCTCGGGGTTTCGCAGCCTGGGCTGTGGGCATCGTACCACGGCATTCAGGAAATACGGGGCCGGAGCCAAACTGCGTCATGTGTGCTCACGGGTCGTGAATATCTTGTCTAATTTTTCTCTGTTCCTCATCCACAGCCTCGCCCGCCAACAGACCTGGGTTTCAGCTTTGATGCCAATAAACAGCAAAGACAGCTGATAGCAGAGCTGGAGAACAAGAACAGGTAAAAAGCGAGCTTTGATCAGTATTGTTTTGGGAACAACATCCGAGGAGTCCGCGTGCTTTGCTGGTTTTATCCTTTTGTGTTGGATTAACCAGATTGTTTTCCTGGTCAGTGAAAGGTGTAGCTGCCTCGTTAACCCTTAGCTCAGCGCGGCTGCGGCTGCGGGGCCCTTATTCCCCAGGGAGCACGTTGATTGTCTTCTCTGACCTTCTTAAAACCATCTTAACTGCCGCTGGGCGTCAGGAGCTGCGTTGCCGTCTCCTTCTGCCGCCTGCAGACCCCGCAAACTTCTCGCGGCAGGGCGAGGCGTCCAGGTGGCAGCAGGAAGATAAAGCAGCTGCGCCGTGCTGGAGCGAGTGGCTCGAAAAGCTGGTGGGTAAAGCCGGCTTGAGAAGAAGGAGTGGGATTTTCCTTCTGCTGGGAGACAAAACAGTCTGAAGAAACTGGGAGTAGAAATAGGAGGTGGCTGCCCCTGGCTCCCTGGCAGTGTTCAAGGCCAGGTTGGATGGGGCTTTGGGCAACCTGGGCTAGTGGAGGGTGTCCCTGCCCATGGCAGGGGTGGCACTGGGTGGGCTGGGAGGTCCCTGCCCACCCAAACCATTCAATTCTTTTTCTTGCTCCAGAGGGACTGTTAAGAAGAGATCGCCCTGGGTTTATTACAGTATTGCGTTTGCACTTGCCTGCTTCTTCAGCACCCACCTTTGAGCTCGTGTTTCTCTGGCGGAGAGAAGCCAAGAGGGTGCTGCTCCAAAGACCAAGCCGTTGAGGGGCTGCAAACCCCGTGTGCTGCAGGACACAGGCAGGCCCTCGGCTGCCCACGGAGCCTCTCCGGGTGCCCGATGACGTGCTGGCTCCGCAGCCGTGCGTGGGTCTCCCTGTGCTCCAGCTGCAGCTCAGCTGGCGTGCCTGAGCTCGCCGCCTGCCCGGCCCCTTGCCAAGGCACCTTCAGCACAGCCGGTACAAATTCAGGTTCGTTTGGAGGAGAACCAGTTCCTGGAGAGCACGGGAACAGCTCCATCCTTGCAGCATGTAGGCACCGTAGCTTCAATACGCTACCGAGAGACCTGGCAGGTATTTGAAATTATTCGTGGAGATGACAGATAAGGGAGATCTCGGTCGGTGCTGGTATGAACCCTTGCAGGGAGAGCAGCTCAGCAGTTTTAAACAAGAGCAGGGGAGGGAGAATTAGAGATCATAATCTTCACTCTCAGAAGGATTTCATTTCCATTGCAAGAAGCGAGTCCTTGGCCATCAGTGCTGCGTTCCCTCGCCCCCGGCTACGCAGAACGCAGCGCCTTTCACTGGGCTGCTGGCTGATCGCCTTCCCTCTGCGAGACCTCGGGACTTTTGTCTCTCTTACTATGAGCTGTTATTTTCCTTATTCCTGCTGCCCTGCCAGAGCCCTTGGAAAGGTGAGCGGGAGGCTAAGCGGCGCTGGCAGAGCTGCGGATGCAGCTGCAGAGCCCTCCCCACGGCGTGTGCAATGCGGCTGGTGCTGACAGTGGAACCGTTTCCTCGTGGAGCAGCCGCCGAGCCCACTCTGCAGGAAGGGTTTTGGGGAGACGTTGCCAGCGTGCGGCACATGAGCGATTTCATGCTGCTTATTAAGTAACGAAGTCTCTTTGTGTGTTACAGCAATTCACAGGACGGCGCTAACTGACCTCTCTCGGTTTTCAATCTGTGCCAGTCATACGTGAACAAAACCGCTGTGCTTAAGCTGCAGAGCGACAGAAAGCGCTCGAAGGGCTACGACAGTGTTTCAGAGCAGTGCGGCCGCTGACCTTTTTCCTCTTCAATCTTCCCTCTGTCGTTTCTGTAGAGAGATACTCCAAGAAATTCAGCGGCTCAGGCTGGAACATGAACAAGCCTCTCAACCCACCCCTGAGAAAGCCCAGCAGAACCCAACTTTGTTGGCCGAACTCAGGCTTCTACGGTAAAAGAACCCTCTACAGCTCGTGCGCGTTGGGGGCCGCGGGGCTGCTCCGTGGCGCAGGCTGGTGCTGGGCGGAGGGTAACGCCAGCGAAGCTTCGGTGACCTCACGCCGTTACCTTCAGATGCTGAAGTCTGAAGACTGACAGCATATTGCAATTTGCCTTTTCTTTCAGGGGATTTCGAAGTAATTAAAAATGTCTCTTAAAATTAATCCTATTTGTATAGTTTGGAAAACTGTCTGTAAAGAGGAAGCCGATAGGAAAAACTAGCAGAAATGGCGTTAACCGCTCGCCATTTATTGGCCAAAGGAGCGGAGTGAAGGTGAATGTCAGTTATGTGATTAGTCAGTGAAACTCCCTGGGTTCATACCTGCAGGTAGTCAGACATACATCCAGGGTTGGAGAACACTCTTCACAGCCTCCTTGATTAAGTTTGCATTTTGAAGTGACAGGGAAAAATTGTCAGTATTTATGGAATAAAGTGGTTATAGTTGGGTGGTCACAAGGGCATTCTCTGGCTATATTTTATTTCGTCTTCTATTACTAGTTAATTCAGAGCTCAACCTTCACAAATGCCATCCGTAACCTAAAGTAGGTTCTAAAATTCAAGCTCTTGGCAGCAGCAGCTCTTTGCAAACTGCGTTGTGTGTCGTGCGTTGGGGTGAACTCGTGGCTAAAGGTTTTCCAGGAGCTCCGCTGCTCTGGGATGGAGCTGCTGCAACTGCAGGCAGCGTCCGCGAGCTATCAGCCAGCCCCGATTGCAGAATCGAAGGCTTTCGACTTCTTTCGTTGCTTTTTCGTATAGAATCTGCTGCATTATAGTACATTTTGGTATCTCGCTGATACTTTTCATTCTGTTACCTAATGATAATAGCTCATAGATTTTCTAGCTATACACTTTGCACAGCTACGTGTAATTACGTTTAAAAAGCTGGAGAGGATGCAGAAGATACCCACAGATGTTACACAAAATGTTATGCAAAGAGGTGGAGAAAAAGGAGGTTGCATGTCATATGTGGTGCCTTTAACTTTGGATTAAGACATTGTGATGTCCACAAAAATAACTGTAGATGAACAAATAAGCCTTTCTAATCTGGGTGGGGGTTTTTCTTACAGTTATTTATCATTATTTATGATTGGGATTTGTGGGGCCCAACGTTTCTTAAATCATATAAGATACCGAACTTCGTGGTTCATCACTGAATTTCTCCTTATGCTAGTCACTTATTTTTTAAAATATAAAATAAAACCAAACAGTCATATTTCCTTAAATATCTCACAGACAGGCATCTGTAGGGATACCGTGGTTTCCTGATGCCAAGGAAGGGGAAGGTCACTTCTTGTCTCCTTTTCTTGGTACCTGGGTTCTGGCACAGCAAATATGTCAAAGATTATACGTCGCATTGGTGGACAGAAATAGCTCTGCCGAGGCTCCGTCCAGACGGGTGATAGCTTTTCCCTCCCAAACATCTGCAGCCTTTTCTCCTCTTTGTGGTTTTTTTTTTTTTCCTTCTGCCTTTCCTCCCGTAGTTCGTTCTTCCTTCTCTGAAAGCGCTGCAGGATGCTGGGTCTGACGGTGAAAGAGTTCTTAAAAGGAAGAGAAAATTGGGCGGCTTTTCTCAAAACGCTGTGCTCTTGCAAAGGTGCTGAGTGCAGGTTTCTGGATTTTACGTGAAAAGCCTGATTGTTAAATATAGGTTTCACGGACATTGCACTGTGCTTTGCTCTGTTTTGTTAAATTGGAAGCAGGGGGGAGTGATGAAAACCAAAGACTTATAGGGGTGAAATTCCTGAAGTGGTTTTGAAGTACCCAAAGTTTATTTTCTGACTCTTTCTTTCATGTCCCTTGAACAGACAGAGGAAGGATGAACTGGAACAGAGGATGTCTGCACTGCAAGAAAGCAGAAGAGAACTGATGGTGCAGCTCGAAGGGCTGATGAAACTGCTCAAAGTAAGCCATGTCCTGCCAGAGACGCAGAGCATCCTTCTCTTCCCCGGGTCGGGAATGCGCTGTCGCTGCTCTGACCTTCCTGCTGCGCGGCCGTACCGTTATAAATACTCCACGAGGAACAGGAGGAATTTGCAAAACCGTCGTCTCCGTGCTGGCTCTGCGTCGGTGCAGCTGGCTAATGGGTTCTCGGGTTCGCGTGCTGCCGCTTTGGCGAAAGTGCCAAGAGCCCGGAAGAGGCGGAAGGCTTTCGTGAGGGATTAGATTTGGTAATCAGCTGCGGGCAGCTCTTCCAGCCTTAGCTGGAAAACAAACTGGAAGCCGCAGTTGCTGCAGTGCGGAACGCAACTCCCCGTGACGCGGTGCCGTGTGTCACCAGGGAACGTTGCACCAGCCCGGCCCTGTCTGGGGCTTCGCTTGAGCGTGATGGTGTTGGCTGTGCTCTGTGATAGATGTTGTCTGGATCTCTGGTGAGATAGAGTCCTGCTAGAGGTGAGCTCATGGTTGATGAAATATTATTATGAGTTTCTTCTTTCGGTTCTTTAAATGGGACAAGAGTCTCTCTGTAAAGCGAGCGGCAGAACATTGCCCTTGCTCAAAGGTTTTTTGATCTAAGACAAGATGCGACAAAGGTAGGGCGGGCAACGGAAGCCGCGGGAGAGAGATCGCAGCGCTGGCGTGACAGGAGCAGCGCGGGGTCTATAGATCAGCCCTGGGCACATCTTCATAGCTCCAGAGAAACGTAGAGCTTGTCTGCACTTGACAGCGATAATGAACTGGCATCGCCTGTACACCTAAAGCGCGGTCGCTCTGCAGGTGAGGCTTGCGTGCTGGAGCAGGAAGGCGCAGCCCAGAGGCTGTGGCCAGATGCCCTCCTGAGGCGCCTGGACTGTTTCGTGGGCACGTGGCACGTGGTCAGCGTTCGCAGCTGGGAGGCTGGGGGTTAACTCGGTGGTTCTGCACGCTGTAACGTGTTCCTCTTCAGCCTCTCAGTGTCTGTCTGCTAGAAATATTGAAGACCATCACTTGCTAAATTCCCTTTGATTTCTTCAGAGCCGGAACCTTTGTAAGTTGGGGTGTGATATCTCTGAAAACGGACATCTGAAACTGAATTACGGATCGAGGAAAGTAAAAAAGTTGTTGCGTCAGAAAGTGTGATTCCTTGTGGGTCAGCTGGCCACAGTCTGAGCGGTTTTCTCGCACACGCTTGAGGAGGCTCTTTATAACAAAATCATTTGGATATCTGCTTTAACGTGGTGACGAGCTCTGACGGGAGATTTTCCGTAGCCCTTATTATTTTCAAAGCACTCGCAAGCCTTCACAAGTTAATTCTCCCAGGCACGAGCTGATGCGAATGCTGTCATCTCAGCAGGGTGTGAACACTGTCATCTCAGTTCTGTCAGCTGGCCTGACTTTCCGCTCTTCCATCTCGAAAGCCTTGAAGGCCAGGTGGACCGTCTTTCTCAATGCCCTGCTCTGACCCTGTACAACAAAACTGTTTACAGGCTGTAAGGACAGATAGAACTGGACATAAGGAGAAACTTGTTCCCCGTGAGGATGCTCAAGCGGTGGAGCAGGGACCGGAGAGGTGGTGCCATCTCCAGCCTTCAAGGTTTTCAAGACCCGACTGGATCAGGCTCTAAGCAACCTGGTCTGAGATTAAGTCGACCCTGTTCTGAGTAGGGGGCTGGACTTGAGACCACCTGAGGTCCCTTCCAGCCTGAATTACCTGTGAGCCGGTGGCTGTTGGAGTCATCCGGTTCCGCACGTCGCACAATCTGGGTCTTTGCGTCTCCCCTCAGGAGCTTTCCGTGGAGCCTGGCAGCTTCTCCTTGGTTAAAGCATCTTCCAGAAAGACATCTGTTCTTGAGCTGAAGAAATCAAAAATGGAAAAATCACTGCCAATGCAAATTTGCTTGCACAGTTAAAAATTTATGCCTCATTTTCAGTTAATGTATTTAGCTTCAGTTTACGCCCATTGGCTCTGGTACGCGGGGTTCTGCCTCCATTAAATTAAGGAGTACTTTAGCACCCCTGGCTTTTTCCTACGCAGATACTTACTCATCTCAGTGAAGGCACTTCTCAATCTTCTCTTTTAAATCAGTTAAACAGGTGGAGCTTTTCTGAGCTTCTCACAGTCCCGCACTTCAGTACTTCTTACGGTTGATTTCTTTGCCTTCTCCAGATTTTTAAGACCATTTTTTAAATTGGGGAAAAAACAAACTGTATGTTGAATTCTTCTCTGAATCTTAGCAGCACTGCGCAGGAGTTACAGGAGGAGTTTCATTGCTCTTCATCACCGTTTTCCTTTTTGTGCCTTTCCGCACCGGCGAGTGCTCTTTGAAAGCTGCCAGTTATCCAGATCGTGCTCGTGTCAGGTGCTTTATTTATTTTGCATAGTGCGAACTGGTTAATGACAGTGCATTACAGGTTTGGCCTCTAAAGGAACTGCAGATATGAAAATGTGTTACATCCGTGCGGTTCCTCTAGAAGCCCAACCTGTAATACATTCAAATAACAAAATCAGATTTATTTGGCAGGACCTCTTTTCTGTGACGTTACAATGCTTTGCGTATTACGTATTATTGGGTCTTGTATCAGCATTTCTGTTACTCCGAACGAGTTAACGGCAGGGTAGGACGTTTGTGCTTATTTACGTTGTCCTACCTCCCTTGCTGAGTACGAGTGCCACACAGCACCCTCCAGCCCTGGGTGCTCCAGGATCTGTTAGAAATTGCCTTCGCCGGACCGGGTGACCCCTCGGGTAATTGTTGTAAGAATCCCGGCCGCGAGCTACCCAGGCCCGCTGACCTAAAACAGTATTTCGAGTAGATACTTTTAAACACCTTCTCTCATTATTAGCAGAAAGTACTGCACTGTTTGCCGATAGAAACTGCAAGGGGAAAGTGCTGTTAGTCAAACAGAACCGAAATCCTAATTCCCCTTCCCGTGTGAAGAATTTTACCGCCATTATCAAGAAGCAGGATGCACCACCTCTAGGCTCTGTTTTGTTTCTGGTATTTGTCTTCATTTCAAAGTCTCCTTTTTGGTGGTTTTAGCCCTGCCAGATGCGAATTTTTCCTGCAAGGTTTTAGCTTCTCTCATCATTTGGTACACTTCACAAATTTTCATTTATAATTTACATCGGCTGTTAAGCTTTTATGGTTTTTTCCATTTTCTTGTGCGGTATTTTTTACATTTTTAATGCTGCCTTCGTTTCACCAGTTGGAGCTGGATTCAGCTTACCTAACCTTGGTTATCCCAAAGTTTGGTACCTCAGCTCCCTCTGTAAAAAAGAGGAGAGAGAGGAAAATTGTTCTCGGGAAGTTCATCCATTTTCCGATGGCGAGCCGTGCTGTGATAGTTGGCCTCGGAGCAGAGAAGAGCCCTCCACGATTTGGGTTGCCAGTGCGGAGGTGATCAAAACCCCATGGTCAGTGTCCTGCTCTGATGTTCATTAGCCCGCGCAGTGACCTACCCACGCCGTTGCAATTTAGAGTTGAGGTTGAGTTTTGCATCGAGTGTCCTTCCACATCTCGTTGCCAACGTGTGTTGACACCCTGTCGGGGGGTTCGGTTACAGGAATCTGTCGGTGGTGGTCCCCGAAGGAGAAGTTGTGGTCGTTCAGCTCTGCACAAAGCGCTGTTGTTGGTATCTTCTGGCGCTGCGAGACGCCGGCTGTCTCTGTCCTTGGATGGGCACCCGCCTGCCTGCTCTGCTGCTGCTGCGGATGCCGACGTGCCTTTGGATCAGGGCGACCGGCGCTTTCCCAAACCATCTCCAACCACCACCCCGGGTCATCTGGTGCCCAGACCCGTTCCCGGGGGGCAGTGTGGATAAGGCCACCCCGATTGGGGTGATAAGGGATTTTAGCAGCACAGACGTGTGCGGATCGTGCCGGAGAACAGGCCCTTGCACAAGCTGGTTTAGTCCTGTAGCCTCTGAGTCCATGGGGCCGCTGCAGTGGCCACCGTCAAGCTCCCCGTTGGCTACTGATCTTGTCTCCTCCTGGCCGCTCCAGCCAGCCCTTAGTGAAGCAGATGGAGCAGATCAGGAAGCGTTCAGGGCCAGGTTGGATGGGGCTTTGGGCAAGCTGGGCTAGTGGAGGGTGTCCCTGCCCATGGCAGGGGTGGCACTGGGTGGGCTGGGAGGTCCCTGCCCACCCAAACCCGTCGGGGATTCCATGATTCTACAAAGCCCCTCGCGGACGAGAGGCAGCCCGTCCGTCTGGGCTGATCGGTGGCCACAGCCCGTCAGTACTGTCGTCAGTGACTTTCTTCCAACATTTTTTATCTCCTTTTCCTCACCCAGGCCGTTGGCTTAGCTTTCCCTTCTTTCCCGAAGCCTTCCGTAACACACCTCGTGCCATGAGCTGGCACTCTCCTATCAGCAGTCCGCAGCGATGACTGTCTGCCCTCTTGCAGGGCTTTTGCTTGCAGCTCCGCGGATATTCAGCAGACGGATCCCATTTCACTTCTTCCATTTCCTCAGCGGTAATTTCCTCACCAGCCGATTTGATGATTTATCTAATAACTGCTCAGTCCTTCTAGCAAAGCTCCACGCCTCCAGAGATTTTTTTTTTTCCTTCACATCTGTAGTTAATGCTAAAGCCTCATTTTTCAAAGTAAAAACTTTTTTTGTAGAGTGGAGATCATTTAAGATCTTTTCCCTGACCTGGCTCCCCATCTGCTCCTGCGAGTCCCAGTGCTGGTCAGAGGAACAACTGGGAACGTGGGGTGCGGGGGGGCAGCGCCGGCCCCCGCAGCGGATGTGGAGCCGTGGTTCGGTGGAGCCGTACCCTGCATCAGTGCCGAAACACTCGCCTGAAAGAACCCCAAGTCTTGGGAGAAAAAAACAAAAGTATGTGCTGAGAAATGTGAATTCTCTGCAGTCGCTCCCAGATATCTCCGTAGCGCCCTCAGCGCAGTTGGGAAAACAGCTTTTACTGCAGCGCTCGGTGAGAAGAAGCTGCTCTGAACTAAGGGACAGGTTGAGGTGAATCCCACTCGGACGGGAAATAAATGAGGGAAGGTGGATAGACAGGTTCATGGATTTCAAAGCCAGAAGGAGCTTTTATTCCATGAATTTTAATCCCATGACCTGAATTTCTGGGGAGACGTGCTTACCAATGGTCCTGCTGCCCTCTGCACTGGTGGTCCGTGCCAAGCCGGCATCGAACGGGACACACGCTGTTACCCTGAAAAAGCTGTAATTGCGCTCTCGGCATGTGAGAGTCATCAAAAACACGCTGCCGGCCTTACTTGTCATGCACGGCATTGCTACCCGCACCACGACTGCCGTGCTCCTCCACACAACCGAGCAGACAGAACAGCACGTAGGACTCGCCATGGTCGTTAGATATGCGAGGACAAATCTCTGAAAACTTTTGAATTATGAAAGCAGCTCTCCACTATGGGATATTTTGCTCATTCCCAGGAAGGCTGTATCGTTGAAGTCAGAATGTGGCCCCGCTGGCCCAGCAGGATCACAGCATACGTTTCTCTGCTCTAAAAGAGGATAAATTCATCCATATTTCATCTTTTTTTGGGGCTTCCAAATTAATAGTGATCCTGACAAACGTTGCGTTGCAGCTAGGGAATTGTTTTCTCTGCATCTTGTCCCTTACTCCGCATCTTTGCTGCTCTTGCCCCCCAGCCTCTCCCCTCCCCTCCCAGACCTGGTGGATTGCCACTCGTTAATTTGCCCTTTGGAATCCCGTCTGCGGAGGTCCCTGCGGGCCCGGTGCTACCAGGCACTCTCTGACGAAAAGGTGATGTTTCGCCTCTCGGGCTGCGGCAGCCTGGGTCTCCAGGTTCGTGTTGCACGCTCCAGGTGGTGTTCCCAGGCACTGGAGGACGGTAGTCGGGTATTTCTTGCCTTGAGGGCATCTAGAGAGGCATTTCTGAGTCCGGGGCAGGAAGGGAAGCCAGGAAAGGTTCTGTGTAAAAGATATCCACTGGATATCCTGTCCTACACCCAAGATACCCGTACCGTGAGAGCCATCCTGTGTATCTGACTTTCACCAAAGCCGAGGGCCATTTTAGACGAGAGACTTCTTTTGGGAATGGAGGGAATGACACCTTTGCTTTCCCACCGCAGCTCTCACATCCGTCCTCCTTGTTCCCTTTGGTGTCTGCAGATGTTTCTGCAGTTTGCCATGTTCTGTTCCTCCAGTGGGTCTGTTGCGTATTTTGTGTGCTTGTGTTTCCTTTTCATATGATAATTAATCTATCCTGTTTCTCTCTTCACTCTTTTCTTTTGCCAACCCTTATAGGAAGAAGAGCAAAAGCAGGCAGTAAGTTGACTTCAATTTGTAGGTGATCTAACTCTTTTCTTTCTGCATGAAAACAATTTTCTGTTAATTGGCTTGGATGCAAATAAACCACGGGAACGCGGGGTCTTTCGCACTTGTAAATTTGAAAGCAGCCCTCATCGGTTTCCAGTAGAGCATGTTTGTGTGTGTGTCCTTAAAGCTGTTCCTCTCTCCCTTTCCAATTAAGTTTATTGCCGTGGGTACACAACCCGTGGCTGTTTTCATTAGGTTTTTATAGAATTGTGCATGATCATCCAGGGCTGAACATGTGGATTCTCAGCTGGCTTCATAATCTATTTTGTTGGAGGTTCTTTGGGGTGTTTTCCATGCTAAGAAAGCTTTCTTGTCTCTTCAGGAATCCTTTCATTTGCCTCCTTGCCACATACAAGTCCATGCATGAAAACTAATTAATGACTTAATATTCTGGGCATGGATCCATATCATTCAATCATGATAGAGTCTCCTTGAATTAGTCCCAGTACGTTCATTGTAAAGAGGATGAGTAAACTAACAAGAGACAAGAATGCATTTGCTTTGTTACTGATTTTCATTTTCTCTGCCCGTCTATTAAAATCGGATTCCTGTGTTGATTTCAATATCCACTCCAGAGGGAGCCCTTTTGCTTTTCTCAGAAATAGCCAGATGTTCAATATCTTCTCTCCAACAGAACAAATTTTCAGTGTTTTCGAACGTGATTGTCTTTATAGACAAAGCTTTAATGAAGATTAATCCTGTGTTTCCCATTGTTGGGGGTTTTTTACATGTTGTTTATCAGACACCTAAATTGGATATTGGATACATGGATTGGAAATTCTGGTGCCTTATTTTCTGTAAGGAAATAATATATGTTTCTGGATAACTTCTATTGCTGAAAATGCTTTGGTGCTGCATGTGCTGAAATTGGCTTTTGGTGGCTCCTGGATGGCCTTTTATTAAAGTTCTGTCGTCGATTTAAAAAGAAGATGGTGATAAGTATGCATCTTCTGTTGGAGCCCAGTTCATCTTTAACCGATGCTGCTGGTGAAGATTTATCCCCGGCTTTGCTAAGGCACCTTGCAGAAATTCCTTGGCGTAGTGAAGGGACCAGATTGCAGCATGTGGCAGCGATCGTCAAGGAATTTCCTGGAGGAAGGAAAGCAACCAAGCCTCCACTGTCCCTGTCCTCTGACTTCTAACTGTGCAAGTGGAATGCTGTACCGTATGTCATTCTCTTACCCAGCATCATTGCTAGGAATAATCACCTGCGTGGAAATGCAGCATTATTTTAGCTTGGTTTTCCTGCACTCTGATGTTCGTCTTGATTGTGGATGGAGAAGAATGGTGAATAGGAGATCAAAGGAAGAATTTGCCTGATTTTACCTCCCTTCTTTCCCTGGAACACTATGTTAGTAGGAGGATGAGAGAGCCAAAATTGACTGCTAAGATAATGTGGACACATCATTTTGCTGCCCAGTCCCATTCTGTTGGAATCAATGATGAATGAGCCAAAAAGGATTTGAAACTCAAGGTGGCAGATTTTGACCAACCTGATCTGTAGGAATTAAAACTTCCTTACATTTGCATGGACTGAAGCAGCTTGAGATTGCTCTCCTCTAAACTGTAAAGGTGCAGCCTGAAAAAGCTGAAATCCCAGGATACAGTGCTCCACTTGCCTGAGAAGCACCAGAAATCACAAAACAGCTGAGGTGGAAAGGCACCGCTGGAAATCAGCTCATCCACCCCCCCCCATGCTCAAAGCAGGGTCAACAAGAGCAGGCTCCTCAGGAATTTGTCCCATTGTGTTTTGAGTATCTCCAAAGATGGAGACTCCTCAACCTCTCTGGGCAACAGGTTCTAGTGCTTCACCATAGGAGAGTTTTTTTCTTTATTTTTAAATGGAATTTCCTAAATTTCCATTTGTGCCTGTATTTCTATTCCCTTGCCTCCGGGCCTTTCATTGGATACCGTTGCGAAGGGTCTGGCTCTGTTTTCTTTACTTTCTTCCATTAGGGAGTTGTATGCATTGATAAGATCCTCCTGAGCCTTCTCTTCTTGAAGCTAAACAGTCCCAGCTCCTTCAGCCTCTCCTCGTACGGCAGGTACGCTGGTTCCTTAATCTTCTTTTTTGGGCTCTTCCTTGGACTTGCTCCAGTCTTGCTCCAAATCTTTCTTGGACTGGGTTGTCCAGAACCGAACCCAACACTCTAGGTGCAGCCTTACCAGTGCTGAGTTGAGGAAGGATCCCCTCCCTGGACCTGCTGCCAACACTCTTTCCAACACAGCCCCGGATGCTGTTGAAGGGTACATTGCTGGTTCATGTTCAGCTTCTCTGCGGGACCCCAAGGTCTTTTTCTGCCAAGCTGCTTTCCAGCCAGTCAGCCCCCAGAGTGCACTTGATGCACAGGGTTATTCCTTCCCAGGAACAGGACTTTGCACCCTGTGTTGAATTTGATGAGATCCCTGTCTGCCCATTTCTCCAGCGTTTCAAGGTCCCTCTGAATGGCAGCACAACCATCTGGTGTATCAACCACTCCTCCCAGTTTTGCGTTGTCTGTGAACTTGCTGAGGGTGCATGCTGTCCTGTCATCTAGGCCACTACTGAAGACGTTAAACAGTAACTGGCTCCTGTATCAAACCTTGAGGCACAGCACTGGTAACTGGTCTCCATCTGGACTGATGTGGCTGATAACAATCCTACACATCACACACTGTATTGGTTTGGGCGCCGTTCTGGAAGGGAGGTAACGGCATATCTGCAGCATGAAGTCCAGAAGAACTCATTGGACCATACACTGGCTTCCAGATGTCTTCAGGACTTCATGGTCATCCATGTACTCCAATAACAGGAATACTTGAATAAAGGGCCGAATGTCTGTGAGAGTGTGGGCTGAAGAAACACAGCCAACTGAAGAACTTTAAAAATATCATCAAACATCCCACTGTTCTTTAGAACCTCTACCAGTTTTGGTGGCTCTAGACTCGCATCTTCCTCTACATGTGTATAAAACCCTACAGCAGCTAGAAGAGGGTACAGTTTACTGTGTGCTCAGCCAGCCCCATCCTTGGGTCCACAAGTATGCACCTTGGAAAAAGCAGGTAGAGGAGAAGAGCCTAGTCTGGTTAGTACCTCACAAAGGTCTACAGACTAGGCCAGAAACAGCAGGACCACGTATGAGGGAAAATGTGGAGCACCATCTGGGTCCTGTGGAAGAGAATGCCCAAGTGCCGTAGTGATCTAAAGTGACGATCATCTCAACCCTTGACGAGATGGACTGATTATGTGGTGACGTCATGAGTTTACAAGAAGGGTTAAAGTGAGTGACGGGCAGAATAGCAGTCACTGGTCAGGACTGGCAGCACATCGTAGCAGTAGCATCAGCATCCACGTTAGGAATTTCTGAGCTCCCTTCACTGCTAAAGCCACAGGTCCCGTTCTGCCTTCTCCACGCGGCTAGTAAGATTTACAGGGATGGGTCAAAGAGGATCGGCTTTTCTGGCTGTGTTCAAGCAAGTCGCTTGGCCAGCAAAAAAGGCTTCCTGAACAAAAAGCCATCTCGTTCATTCTGCGTGTAACTGAGACAACACACGCTGTATTCCAGGGGCTGAAGGTGCCGGGGTTGACGTGGCCATTTTGAATGGCTTGACTGTCGTCATGAGCCAGCATTCCACCTGGTGCAGCAAGACACTTAACCCGGAGGGGCAGTTTGTCCAGGCATTTGCAGCCAGAGTGATTGCATGTGTAAGCATTGAGTAGGGGTCTTTCTTTGCTGCTCCTGGGAGGCTAAAAAGTTATTTGACTGCTGAGGTTACCACCAAGTGCCTACAGAAAACGGTGTGACAACTGACTGCTAAGATTGTTGTGCCCCAGCTAATAAAGATCTTTGCTAGCACATATCCTAATTTATTTTCATGTCACAGCTGGTGAGAGGCTTAAATAATCTGCTAAATATTAAAACCTCTTTGGTTTATAGTCAAATGAACAGCCATTGGAGCTGTACTGTTCAATATTCAGAAGAACGTTAAAGGAATTCACAAAGATGTACATCACATGTACGATGTCTTTGGCGTGTAGTACAATTCATACAACAAATCCAGAAGAGCATCAAGCACTCGTGCTGCAACACGAGAGAACTTCTCTAATGCCAAACAGGCACAGAAATGGCTTCGCAGCAGAGGAGCTCACATGGGAGTGTTTAACCACTGGAATGGAAATCTTTTCCTTTCAGAAGATGGTGGGAACCATACGACATAGCAGAGCAGACTGGGCTCATGAATTTTGAGGTTATGTTACCAGTCAGCACAAGTGGACACGGTCTCACCCAACAATCCTCGTGAAGGCATGGAAATTGTGGGAGGGTGGCTCCTTAACCCGGCAGAGAGGGAGTCAGGAGTTCCCGTTGTCCTTCCATCGTTCAGATGATTCAGAGTGTGCAGAGGATGCCTTTCAGTCAGCTTGAGAAGTGCAAGGGCAGCAGTGCACACACCTTCATGAGGTCAACCTTCTTAACCGATGGCTGTAGCAAAGCTGAGCCCAGACAACAGGCCAGGGTGATACCTGCGTCCCTTCCCCAGAGGTGTAGAAACCTGCAGGTGGGGAACTCCTGACCCTGAAGAGCCCTGTAACACCCGAAGAAGTCTCATCATGTTGATATCCGAATCTGAGAGTGCTGTTCAGACCTGCATCCAGCTTTGCATCAGCTAAAGGTCAGAGTGGATCACTGACGCACGTCTGGGTGACTCCCACCATCGCGTACCGATGCATTTTAACAAAAATATGAAGAATTCCTCCTAACGCCTCAACACTGCAAGTCAGCTGCCGCCTTACGCTGCATGGCCTCCTTCACCTGCAGGGTATGCCTTTGGTCTGTGCTGGTGATTAGCAAACTCGCAGCGCTGCTGGGTTGTGTCTGCCGGCTCTATAGCCGATATGACCCAACTTGCTTGGGTGGCATTCGTTTATACTGAAAAACTTCCCTGAAGTGGAAGCCCACCTCCTGGAGGGTGGGAGTGGACAGCCCAAGTAGCATAATGTAGAATAAGACAAAACCGCCTATTCAGGATAAATTTAAGGACCAAATCTGGTTACCCGCCATGCCAGCAGCCTTGAATGCCTTCTCTGGTTAAGCAGACAAGTATTATGGCATGTAGGCTCTGCCCGTGCTAGTAAATGCACACGGAAAAATTCTCTGATGCCGAGAGCAACGGAGATGGAGACGCCTGCCTCCGTGGCAGCGGGTTCTCTTAGCCTCCAAGACCTGGTGGCTGCATGCAGCATTGGGAACGGTGTGCCTGGGAACCGCTGGGGAATGTGCTAGCTGAAGTGTGTCACACAGAGAGCACGCTAACACTTAGATACTGTAAATTATCTTGTTCCAGTGCCAGAAACACTCCTGCGTATGGTTCAACTCCCTGATGTGGACAGACATAGCTTTAGAATAAGCTTTTGAGTTGGTGCCTCCACACTGAGCGCCATGTTCCTGGGCCTCCGGGAGGAAATCAAACCTAGGAAGGCTCCTGAAAGAGCCATTTAGATGTTAAAGATTTGGAGTCGTGTAGGGAACCAGCCCTCCGTACCTATGGAGCTTATCTGTTAGTAGACATTTCAGCTGGGTCTGTGCTGACCTCGGGTGTTGGAGGTGAAGACGACCTTACCCCGCTCTTTAGCTGGCAGCACTGCCCCTAGCAGATGACGTTTTGGGATACAGGGAGGAAGGTTTGGCAGGGAGTAGCCGTGGATATGCATCAGGATTACTTCCTTGGAAGTCTGTTTGCTCTGATGGATCACACCGTCCTGCGGTGGCCGAGCGTCAGGTAAGAGACAAATCCCCGAGTCACGTGGTGGTGGTCCTACCGCAACGGGATGAGTGCAGGGAAATGCCGACTGAGGTGTGGAGCTGGTGTCTGCAGAAGACCTGGTTTCCATCTGAAGAGAAAGCAAATCCCTCTCCCCGCGCTAGCGGCGCGTTAGCGAGTGTCCCCAGCTCATGCCGCCCTCCCGGCCACCCCTTGCCATCTGTGCCACGCTCGGCGGGCAGAGCTCGGTCAGCCAAAGAGCAAAGCGGGTTGCTGCTTTTCGTTCTAGTGCCGTGTCCGGCGGACGGCGGAGGCCAAACGCTGCAGGAGTCTGAGCCCGGAGCCTTCCCGAATAAACGCAGCCCTGCAGCGGCCGGGTCTGGTGGCTTTGCATTAACCTGGTGCTGGCAGGGGGGGCGAGGAGGAGGTGCGAGAGCCTCTCGTGGTGCTCTGCTGGGGACCTGGTGGGCTGCTGCTGTCAGCCCAGAGCGGATCCAGGCGTCCTGTCCCGTTTTGGGACGAGGGCGCACCAGCAGCACGAGGGAGTGAGTGCTGTCAGACTAAAACAGCAGTGAGCACGTAGATGTTTTTAATCCTGAATTGTAGTAACCAGAGATATTTTCCAAAATAGCAGTTGAGAAAGTTGTCAGGGAGAAGTGTGGTTTTTTTCCTGTCTCCCGCTGTCCCATGAAGAGGTAACAGCCGTAACGCAGACCCGTCCCCGCAGAGCGCCCGCTCCATTCATGCCTTCCCTGAATCGCATTCCTCCCTACTTAATCACATTTTGGATTGCACAGCTAGAAACAGGCAGGAGTTTGTTCGGTTTCTTGTCTTCCAAGTTCTGCCTTGGCTGAGAAGGACACGTGTGCCAAGTTCCAACTTTTAAGCCGCTACCATTTTTAACAAAGCTCTGTGCAGAAGCATTGCGGCTACACTTGCTTTTGACTCGGGGTAAAAATATGCCTATTTGTTCTACGGTACTTCACAGCCAGCTGAAGGGCTTGGGTTTATTCTCTAGACAGATCCTCTGTCAAGAAGCCGCCCAGCATGAAAATTTCTCAATTTTTATCTTCTAGAGGTTTCCGTTTATTTGCATATTTGTTTGTTTTAATGCACGTTATTTGTGAGAAGAGGATGAGAAATGAAAGGCTGCTGTAGCGTTTACACCAGCACGCGCAGTACTTGCACCCAGCAGCTCCTATAGATTTATCGTGGGCGGTTATAAGGAAAATCGAGGCTTGGTCATGTGCCACATGCTCAGAGGCGCTCCAAGAGCCCCGAGAGCTTATTTCCATATTCAGAATGTTCTCCCCCTCCTTCCGATGTCCCACTTTGATGTTAATACATTTGAAACACAGCGGCCACAGGAGAGGAGCGTCCCCGTCCCCGCTTTGAGAAGGCACGCCGTGCGCCCCCGGCCGTGGCAGCTCCGCTGTTCGCCGGCCGTGCGGTGGCGGGGGGCGGCGAGATGCATTTCCCTCGGGTGGAATGACCCTGGTTCACACACCGCTTTGATTGCAGTTCCTGCCGGCTCCTGGGTCGTTGCCGAAATCGTAGGGCCGTCCCGTGCCAAAGGAGCCTCTGCCATGGGGCGTGGGGGCGAGGGGCACAGCTCTGAGAGAGCTCGTGTGTAGGTGTGTGTGGGAGCTGGATTTCGTCTGGAACGTAGCGCCTGATCCGTACATTTCTTCGGGACGGGTGAATACAGCCGGTTCTTCCTGATTTCCGCCGTGACCCCGGGGTTCCCCGGGCGCCAGGAGAACCCAGGTCTTGCAATGGGGAGGTGGTGCGGAGGCAGCCCCGTGTCCCTGTGCTGCGCCAGCCTCCCTAACGCGGGCCCAGCGCCCGTCCTGCCGGCTGCGGGGTAGCTCCAGCGGGTCTGGGGGTGCTCCTGCGCTCCCCGGGGTCCTTTAGCAGCGGCGTAGCTCAGGCATCACAGTGTGCCCCAGCAAATAAATGTGGAGATCAGGGGGAACTGCTGCAGAAACTACGGCTTTGCTCAGCCTTAGCCTGGGTCTGACCTGCTGGGACGAAGAATCCCGTTGGAATCGCAAGCACCATCCCACAGCACCCACTTTTGGGGTGCCCAGGCTGGGCTCAACCAGAGCGAATGCAGCAGCGTCCGTTGACGGGGTCTCCGTGTCGTGCCAAAGTAGTCGGCGGCAGGAAGAGCGTCGTGCCTTCAAGCCTAAACTTACCTTGGGGGTAGGGGTGCATGGGGACGGTGCTGACCAGCACCAGACCTGAGCGGTCTCTGCATCTTTGACATGAAGAAGCTGGTGGTGCCCCAGAGACCGCAGAGTCAGAACAGTGTCTGAGAGGTGTCTGAGCACGGGCTGTCGGTTTGGGCTCTACTAACAACGGCTTTATTCTGCGAGTCACTGATGTGAGACATTTTCCTTCCTGGCAGTTTAGTAATATTTCTCAAATGCCCGGATAGATTTGTCAAATGCCCAGGGTTCAGCTTTACAGTAAGCTGTCTTTGACAGCAAAGCCAGCTTGAAACATTCCTTTTCCTCTGCCAGTATTCCCTGCTCCAGGAATTATGTTCATGCAGTTTTTGAGGGGCCAAGGTACGAATCAGAGCACTGAAGTCGTCCTACTTAAAAACAGCGTTCCTAGAAAAAAGACGGAACCCGAAGCTTTTGCAACTACACCTTCATTGACCTTGCATCGGATCTTTGAGAAACACCGATCCAAACTGGAAGAGGCTGGATGCGGTTCCCGAGACTGATCTTTTTGTGTCGATCATTTAAGCCCCTTGGCAGAAGACAGGTCATGAGCACCCGTGGCGCCGGGAAGGCGTAGCGGCAGGGACGCGGTAAGGTACGTGCCCCTTCGGAGCAGGAAGAGAGAAGGATAGTTTGTGTAACGGCAGATGAGAAAGGAGGTTATAAAGGCTGAGGAGCAATGTCTCTCCGGAGTCAGTGATTATTCAGAACCAGTGCTTAGGCTTATCCTGCAGGAATATTTCATCAGTCACTATTAAAGATCTCACGTGCAAAGCCAGAGCGGGGTTGGGGTTTTTTTTCTGGTTGAAGATATTTTCCCACTACGTGGGTGTTTCTGTCCTTTGTCACTTGTTCATGAGAATTCGCTGTGGTGTGTCGGTGGTATTTTTCATTTCACATAGATGTTTCCACCAAAGCATTTGTTGCCACATTTGGGGATAGATATTCATGAGCCTATAGATGTTGTGTTTCCGTTGTGGAGATATCATTAGGATGACTGGCGACGATGTACTACAAGGATTTGCATTTGTTTTGGCAAGATCTAATTTTACTTGATGTTTGTTTAGTCCCTAAGAAAAGTGATGCTGATGATGAGTTTGGCAAGACTGAAAGCTAGAAGACAAAATTCTGGAATAATTTATTTTACCGTATTTTCTTTGAGCATGGCTTTTAACTGGTTAAATGATTATCCTTGTAGAGTCCAGGATGTGAAATATTTATTGCTTCCCTGCTGAATTTCATAGCCGTGGTGACTCTTCTAAACCAACGTTTTCTTCACTTTGTAGTCAAGGACCTGCTCCAGTACGTAAATAAGCTTAACTAAGTGCAGACAGTGCATGCACGCTCCTTCAGGACACGATCCAGCATAAAGCTTAATTCTCTGCAATTACTAATTCCTTCTACTGTGCTGTAGCCCTGGGTTGGCACCCAAATACAACTGATTGATGCCATAAGTAGGGGATATGCTTAGCTTTTCCACGGCATTTTAATCTTAACCAAGCTACATAACCATACATTGTCACATCTTTCTATATTAAATGGAGTGCGTCCATTTCAGAGATAGGGAAAACCGATGCTTTTTTAGACATTCAAGACTATCCAGCAAGATGTTGATGAAATTCAGATGAGAGCTATTGCCTGTATCTTGGCTGTCACTTGTAGAAAGGATTGCTTCTCATACAGAATCGCGATAAATACGGCAGAAACCCACATTGCAAGTGGAGATGCTGTAACTTCACCCTGAAGGACTGCCTGCTCTACACCTTGCAGGAGTACGTACCGTCCACATAGCTGACCTGCAGACACTCGCAAGGGTGGAAGGTGTATAACGCTGTTAATGCCCAGTAATTCGATTGCAGAAAAATTAATATTAAACGTGTTTCTGTGTGTCCATCTGTAATACTTTCCCTCCTATCGTTATCCAAGCCTAGAAGGGTAATCAAAGCCACATGAAGGACATCTGGATCCAGTGTTGGTTTATATGGCACCTGGCCCTAGTTAATAGTAATGAGGAAATGGCAGTTTGGGATTTCTTGACCTCACATGAAATTCATTTCACTGGGCAAAGGTTGCTAACAGATGGCAGCAATTTGGGGCGCATTTCATCATCTGTTACACAGACTTTATTGCTCGTTTTGGCCCTTTCCTTTGTAAGAAGCTATCCCTTTTTCCACCTCATCTCTTTATAAGGGTTGTCTTTTTCAAAGGGAGTCCTGAAACATCTTGTTAAAGCATGTTATATGCAGCACAAGGGTTTAGGTATGGTCTGATACAACAAAATAATCCCTTTGAGCATAAATCACTCTTCTACTAACTGTGTTGTAAACTTTTATCTTTTTGAAGTTGGTAGTTTCTTCTGGGTTATTGGCCTCTCTCCAATTTGTTCTTTATGTCCCCAGCCCACAAATACACTTTTGCACTCCGGCTTGGAGCAAATGAAAGAGCTGTGAGAAGACACAACCCCGTAATTGTCGACACTACGTGCTCTCTCAAACCGGCATTCGTGTCACTGAAGTCATATTTAATGATGTGCCCCAGTGAGCCACGTGCCAGCCAGCCTGGATTTGACAAGCGCATAACACCTATAGAAAGGATTTGCATTTTGGCATCTACCTTGCTGTTGTCACGTTGGTGTTGACTCAGTTATCCTTGAAAAGCGTCCCAAGTCAAGCAGCCAAGAGGAGATGTTTGCACAGCTTGCTCTGGCTTGTCCATAGGTTGGCTGGAAGGTCTGTAGGTTGGCTGGAAGGTCCATAGGTTGGCTGGAAGGTCTGTAGGTTGGCTGGAAGGTCCATAGGTTGGCTGGAAGGTCCGTAGGTTGGCTGGAAGGTGCCTGGGTGTCCTCCCTGCTGGCCGTGGAGCTTGGGGCCAAACGGGACAATTTGTGGTGCCCTTGAAAGGGTAAAACCTTTCAGCTATGTGTTTTGCTTTACTTTTTTTTTGGGGGGGGGGGGTGTAGTTATAGCTGATTTGAAGCATGCTAGAAGTAAGATAAAGAAACCTAGAAAATATGGATGAAGTGCTGTTTAGCGTTAAAGAAATATTATGAATTCAAGACCATGGAAAAGACGAGGTTCAGTATTTGCTTACTTGGATGTTATGTTAGCCATTATCGTGATAGCTTCCTCTTGTACAGTGATGGCTACTGCAATGCGACAACATATATTTACAACCTCACTATCAAAAAAGCAGAATACTTCACATAGTCAAACACCGGTGTAAATATTACACTGTACTAAAGAAATAAAAAAAAAAAAAAACCACCCCATACCTGGAATCAATTTATCCTTCGTGCTAGATCAAAATAGTCTTACCTAAGAGCCTGATTGTATGAAATATCTGTTCCAGCTGTAGATTGAGCCTTTCATGATGCTTTCAGACTGAAACGTCTTGGCGGTTGTATTTATCAAAGTGAAATGAAAGTTGTTCTAACTACTAAAATCATCATGTAATCCAAATTTGGTTTAGAGATGCTTGTATTGTATTTGTGATTTAGTCTGACTACTGTAAATAACCCTACAATTTTGCAAGCCTAAAGCAGATGTGCTTAAATCCACAAAGAATTAAAACAGCAGCGAAATAGAAAATCTCGGTATTTTAACTAATGTAGTTTAGGAAGATCTCTGCTAACGTGAAAATTAATTTTCTTTTCTCTGAACCTTTCTCTGTTGAAATAAATTCACCATGTGGAGGTGAGGGGGTGCTTGCTTTGAGAAAGATCTGAATTCCAGTAGTCTCCTGGGACTGAAAAAAATAAAAGCAGGAGTGCGCCCTTGGTGCAGTCAAACCCCGTCGTCTGTACTCATTGGAAAACATCACATGTTTGCTTCGAGCAGCCTCAGTTCTCCGGATCATTGGCAGTTTAATCCTGTGTTTCTGACAACATTAATGAGTTCATCAGATTAAATAAGATGCAGAATTCCAGGAGTTGTAAATCTTGTCAGTTGGGTTGCAGCGTTATGAACGCTCCTGTGTGTAAAAGAAGTCGAGCTGTGCATCCAGAGGTCAGGTACGCCCTGTCTCCGCGTGGTCGGCGCGGTGGTGGCAGCCTTGGTCAGCGCTGCCCACTTGGCGAGATCGAGTTGCCAAATTCTTAGCTCCGATGATTTCTCTCAAGGAAATTTCTGCAGTGTCTCTCGCCCGCTGATGTACAGCCTCAGTAGTTGGCTTGGACCTGTCTGAGCTGGATGCTGACAGCCAGGTTCACTCCAGCCCAGCCTGTATCTTCAGACATCCTTCTTCCTCAGTGTCGGAGTCTGGAGTCCTCTGGTCCCCGAATCTCCCACTGCCGATACTGGCTGAGATCAAGAAGTTCGTCATCTCGATATCAAGGATATCAAGAATTTTCACCATCAGTTTCAGATCCAAAGTCTTACTTTCATTGTCAAGAATGGTCACAGACAACACGTCACCAGTGACATTAGGCAATGCCTCGTGGGATCATCATCTCCTTTGACCACAGGAGGCAAAGGCCATCAGGAGGAAACAGGCAGGAGCTCTGAGCTCCATCGTGTCCAGCCTCCCTGCCAGGGAAGCCATCGCCAAAGTCTTGATAGGTTTATAGCACAATTCCTTGGCGTGGTTCTACATGATAAGAGATCAGGCTTGATGTCTAGAAAGTCTTTCCCAGCTCTGTACTACCCTAAAAAACAGCAGGTGACTGAAGATTATTAGAAGAACTTTCGAGTTTTAGAGACTCTATTGATGGTGGCCCTGGTCATCATCAGTGAAACCTCTTAAGAGATTCGATAATGTGGATGATGTTCAGCCATGCTGCTGTACTGGCCTTCAAGCCACCCATGTTCAAATGGTTGGAGATGACAGCTAAGCCCATCTGCCAGGACTGGTGTATCTTATCCCACCCCCATTCTCGCTCCCTGCGTGTCGCAGAACCCGTTTGCTGAAGGGCACCTTTAAAAGGCTGGTGACGACAAAGGCCCAAGTTCTTCTGCGTCCCATCCGCAAGGTGCCAGACCACAACAGCCAAGCCCAGCTTTTATTTAAACCGGAGCAGGGTGATTCTCTTCCTCTTATAACTCTGAGGTGGTAACGAGAGACGCAGGGGAGCTACGAAGGCAGCTGGGTCAGACAGCAGGAGACGTTTCTGAGACCAAGAGCAGCACGGAATGATGATGTAGAACGTCAAGGCCGCAAGCGTTGGATTTCCCTAGAAAAGGGAGTGAGGGAAAAGGTCTAGATCTTTAAGGAGCTGGTATTTATCGGGTGGACTGTGTGTGCTGCCACGTGCCGTGCGCTGCCTGCCTGCCGTCTCGGCTCCCTGCTGCAAACCCCACAGGCCATCGGTTCAGCCAAGGCAGCAGTTGCTCGCGCAGCGTCGCAGGCAACTGCTGCTCTGCCCACAGGGAAGAACCCAAAATACAGCAGAGATCATCAGTCTGTGTCATCCGCAACGGTGCATGCTGCTCAGCTGACAGCCCCGCAGATTTGATGCTGGTTTTGTGAGCCGTCTGAGAATGAGGGAGCATGAAATCTAAGAAACTTCACTGCTCTGCCCACGGCAGCAGGCACCAAGGGCAGAACCCATTGCCTCTGCCTCCCGTGTCCGTGTGTGCGCCAGTCTGTGCTTCTCAGGATGCTGCTTCTCTCAAGTGGTGCCTCTTCCTTGAAGCTGTTACAAAACAGCATCTGCTTGTTGCTGTACACAGGCGCTAACTACAGTTTTTATTCCCAGTGGTTTTTTCATTCAAAGACGAAGGAAAGCTTTCGTCCTGGTGCTTGACCCAAGAAGATGCAAAAAAGGTGCCTCTGTCTCAGGTTCAGGATGGTAGTGCTTGCTTTTTGTCTTACTGTCCTCCAGCTCGGGCGCGATATGCCCAGAGTATGCCTCATTCTCACTTTCCTATGTATGCTCCTGGAAAACTTGCAGAACGGCTCGTATTGTCGTCATAGGGAGCAAAACCTGCAGGGACTTGTCTGCTCTCAATCAGCAAGAAATTTCCTATCGGAAGCACAACACTTAGGTTTGACCCCAGTCATCAACCTGTGTTCTGCGCACGGGACGCAAGGTGGTACATCAGCACGCACGGGTTTCCATCGGAAAGCAAGGTCCGGAGAGGGAGGAGAGAAGCCGTACGTTCCCTGGGCCTCGCTCTCCTGTAGTGACAGGACTAAGCCTGCCAGATTATCTCCCTTCCTTTTGTGGCTATTTGCAGCTCACTGAAAGACCACAGCATCACATCAGAGGCTCTCGTGACGCATCGTACTCCGTGTCTGTGTGTTATTAATTAGCTCGCGAGCCACTCCTTCCAAAGATCAAAGGAGCTCTGCCAGGACATGAGGAGCTTGCTTTTAAAAACATGCCTCCAACAGCTGTAAGGCGACCTACTGCCTTTTGCTAACGTGCGATCCTTGGTTTGGGTCTCAGCAACCTTGGGGAGAGCAGTTCTTCCATCTCAAACTCACGTGGCAGCTGATGCTTCTCCCGTCCATCTAGAGAGGATTCTGCTTCCTCAGATTTCTCTTAGATCTCGTAGATCTTCCACCTCGGACTAAGGGTGTAAGTCCTGTTTGCTTTTTGTCGGTCCAAGGAAGCATGCTCATGGGATTCGCTCTACCACGCGCTCAGAAGAAAGGAGCCGGTGCTTCTCCTGCCCTCGCAGGGGCTGTTGAACCAGCGTGAATCCTGTGAGCAGCGTGAATCCTGTGAGCAGCATGAATCCCATGAGCGTCCTTCCCGTTGCTCACTGTCTAAGCCCACAGCAAACGCGGGCACCTGCCCCATGCCGGGAGAAGATTGGTCCCATCTCGTTCAGGAGCGGTGCCTAAACACCCGCCCCGAGAGCCGGCCTCAAACCGGCACTTTCGGCAGGTAAGTCACCGTCCTCTCTCCTTCGCTGCGGATGCTGCCCGCGTGGCCGCGCTTGCCAAGCCTCCAAGCATCATCACCAGTACTGCCGGGCAGGGGAGGAGGAGGAGGAGGAATGAGGTTCGTGCCGCGGGCGCAGCGGGACGAGGCGGCTTTGCTGGCTCTTTCCTCTGTCATCTGCGTACGCTTTTCTGCTCGTTGTGTAGGCCATTGCCTGTGGAGGCATACACCGGGGAGTAACTCCACACACAGATCATTTGATTACTCAAATGGATGAGGTTATTCATTTGTGAAGTATTTGCAGCATCCTTGCGCCTTACAGACAACCCATCTGCATTTCTTATTGCTTCTTTTAAGAGCCAAGCATGTTAAAAAAGGATGACAAATCCTTGAGAATTTTATAGGTAGCGCACTTCAGAAAAGTAGTGAAAGTTGCTAAGTAACCAGCTGCTACTTACCTATGAAAATTTATAAGACCGTGGCTTCAAAGAGTGTGGAAATGACTAGTTAGGGGCACTGCAAGCCTTCCACTTTCTGCATCAAGCACAGATATATTTATCCAAAGAACTACAAATTTCATCAAGGCACAGCAATTTTTCTCAGTCCCAAAATAAATATTTATTCGTAATCACAGTCTTCCTGAAATGGGTTTAAAAACTGTACTTTGATCAGTTCCTACAGAAACTCTTAATGTTGCGTTAGCAATGAGATGTGCTTTCCTGAAACTCTGGTCCTCGTTGGATTGTATCCTTCTCATCAAACGCTTTATCTTTTAATCTATTTTAACCACTTTACAGCTATTCAGAGAAAACGTTCAGCTACAGGAACCAAACTGTGTGCGTATTTTATTATTCAGTGGTTAGATTTAAGTTTATTGAGAGTAAAATATGCATTTCCGTACCCTTGTTAAGACGCTAGTCTGTGGTCAGATACTTCTTCCTCGCAATCTTTCTTCTTCGAGCTTCGGCTGTGTGTACCAGCTGTATGTAGACATCGCCAGCATTTAGCAAACTCACCTCGTTTGGAAGGAGAAGGCAAAGACTTGAGCAGCGTCTCGCTCGAAGAGTGAGACCGATGGTGTTGGCTCCAGTGGTGCCGCACAGCACCCAACGCTTGGGCTCTTACGCTAGTTCAGTTTTTGTGACGGTCACTATCTTCATAAAAGTAATGTTTTCCGAGAGAGTTCATGGCCAGAGAGGTTTTTTCCTTATGTTTTTGTGGCACGTCAGCTCCACATCTTTCAGGAGGAGTGTTAGGAAATGGACAGCAGAGAGAAAAGGGACAAATCCTTCTCTAGGAACGCGACAGAATAAAAAGAGCCTGGAAGAGAGCTCAGTGCCCTCGGCCGTCGCACCTCTCCCTGCCGAGCTCCTTGCACGGAGCAATTCACGGTCCTGCTCACGTGCCTTCCGAGCGAGTCCTTGTGCTGGACCGTGGGGCATCACCTGGGGTCTCTGCGGGGTGTTCCCGGGTGGTTGGACCATCCAAGGCGTTGCAGGACAAGGAGCTTAGGAATGATACTCAGCACATGGCAATTTCTTGGCCCTTTATTCTCTCAGGTAAGGTTTGTAGCTTGGTCTCAGTGCAGCCCGTTCCTGTCCACATCTGGGAGAAATGCAGGTTGGTCCTCACTGTATTCTCATTACCAGGGATAAGAGCACTGTGAGCAGGACTGGTGCATTTTAATTGGAAGAGGGGAATGATATTTTGCCATCTACACCCATTTTCACAACTGAAAATTGGACCCGGAGCGTGACTCTCTGAGGATTTAGGTCTTTAGACTGGGAGAAGCTCAGGGTGAGAAGGTGCAGAGGAAGTTCAGCATGCAACTTCAGACACAGCTCAGCAGAGATGCTGAACCCACCAGAGACTGTGGAAATTGGGAACTTCCACATTTCTCACAGTAACAATGCCAGTGCTTCTCAAAGAACACGAGCTATATTACCAGCCACTAAGTTTAGCTGGTGAAGCTGGTGTTCATGACACTCTTGGTGGATGAAAAACTGGACATGACCCATCAATGTGCGCTGGCAGCCCAGAAAGCCACCCGTGTCCTGGGCTGCGTGTCCAGCAGCGTGAGCAGCAGGTCGAGGGAGGGGATTCTGCCCCTCTGCTCCGCTCTGCTGAGACCCCCCTGCAGTGCTGCGTCCAGCTCGGGGGTCCCCAGCACAAGAAGGACATGGAGCTGTTGGAGCCAGGCCAGAGGAGGCCACGGAGATGAGGCGAGGGCTGGAGCACCTCTGCTCTGGAGACCTCAGGCTGAGAGAGTTGGGCTGGTTCAGCCTGGAGAAGAGAAGGCTGCGGGGAGACCTTAGAGCCCCTTCCAGTCCCTGCAGGGGCTCCAGGAAAGCTGGAGAGGGGCTGGTGCCAAGGGCAGGGAGTGACAGGCCAAGGGGCATGGCCTGAAGCTGCAGAAGGGGAGATGGAGATGGGATGTGAGGCAGAAATCCTTCCCTGTGAGGGTGCTGAGGCCCTGGCACAGGTTGCCCAGAGAAGCTGGGGCTGCCCCTGGCTCCCTGGCAGTGTTCAAGGCCAGGTTGGATGGGGCTTTGGGCAAGCTGGGCTAGTGGAGGGTGTCCCTGCCCATGGCAGGGGTGGCACTGGGTGGGCTGGGAGGTCCCTGCCCACCCAAACCCATTGGGGATTCTGTGGTTCTGTGACTCTCTCTGCAGTCAGTGGTCCTCCAAAGAGCAAGTCAGAGGCTAAACCAGCCTCCTGCTCTGAATCACTTTCTGGAAGATGCTGTCCCTCCCACTGTTGACTTCAGCATGACCTCATGCCCCACTAAGCAAAACTAGACTTCACAAAAAGTCCTGCCGCCCCCAGCTCTCCGCATAGTTTCTATTCTTAGTCCATTGACGAGTAGTTTTCATCTCTCTTTTGATTTTTGGCACATAAAAGTTTCTCAAAGGAAGAGTGGATGAAAAAGCAAAAACTTTGTGCGCAGTTCTTGGGAACACCAAAGCAGCACGGTGTTTTTCTCAGTCACCATTCGCAGACTCTGTGGAAGTCATCTCCAGACCCTGGTATCGATGACTGTGCTTCAGTTACGTGAAGCAGCAGGGAGACTCAGTGGGTGCTCCACCAACGTTAACTCCTTGCGGTTTTGATCGCATAAAGCTTTACGTAAAGCCCAAAAAGGTAAGATTTGAGGACTGTTTCCATTCTTTTATGTCTTGACTCTTTGAGCCCTAACAGGCATGGTAACCTTCCCAGTTCAGCTCCTGGAGACTCTCTGCAGTTTGTCAGCACTGTTGGTTGCAGACCGAGTGCTCATCTCTCTCGTGAATAACGCATTATTTTTTTTCACGTTCCAGGCAGCTCCGAGTCCCTGCCCTGCGAGCAGCGTATTGCACAGCCTTCGCGTGCTCCATGCTCGTGCTGGCCCGCGTGCCTCTGTTCCAGGGCCAGCTCTGGGACACGTATGTGTGGCTCCAGCCCGTATTTCTAACTGAATCCTGCCTCTTTCAGCCATTTCCATGGCACCGCACAGGACTGCGCTGTTTTGGCAGCAGGTTAACCTACGGCAACACCTGCCTTGGCAGTGTTCATCACCAACACAGAACTTCCCAAGCACAGTCTCCAGTGTCCTTGAGGACCGCATAAAATATTGGGAGAGTGTTCCAGGAAATGATGGAAGCCGTGAAGAATTTAAATATTTTCCCGAGTTTTCTGTCCTCGCCCACATTCTGTCTTCAGTAGCTTCCTCTCCTTGTTGCCAACAAACTCAAACCTTGAGCCATGTGTTTTAAGGTCCTTGCTTTTACACTCCCTCTCTGACATGAGAGCCACAGATTTAAACAACAGATGAACAACCTTGCAAATCCATCCAGTGTTTTCTCCTTTTTCAGCATCCGAAGCCGTATCATTAATTAATGATTAATTCTCAGATGCGGTTAGTAATTGTTTCCATCACCACTCCACATCAGTCTTCCCCTGGGACGACTCTATACCTTTTTTCCTCTGCATACGTCAGTAAAGTCTCAAGGGCTCAATTTGGAACCAGAATTACCGTTCTCCTCCTTCACCCGATGGCCACTGTGGGTCCCTTTACGAGCGTCTACACCCCGTGACTTGTAGCACTTACACAGTCCTCCTGGCAAGTGGCAATGCCTGCTGCAAATTGCTCATGGTCCTTCCTCCTCACTCATGAGCTGGCTCTGAAGATCTCCTCTGGATGATTCTCCTGGAGGTGGGAGGGATCTCTGGAGGTCCCCGGTCCAGCCTCCTGCCCAGAGCAGGTCCAGCTAGATCAGGTTGTTCCCACCAGGCGTGCAGAGAGGGGAGGACGGCTCCCTTCTCTGGCTCTGCCGACTGCTAGCACACCTCGGGAGGTGGCTGGCCTTTGCTGTGAAGGCACGCTGCTGGCTCCTCATCCATGGTGCTCGGCTTGCACCTTCTGCAGCGAGGATGGGCAGGGGCAATGTGTCAGGGAGGCTGGGAGCCCAGCTTTGGGCTTCTTCCCCTATGGCAAATTCATTCGTTGACTCAACATAGCCTTACTCTGTAATGAGTAACATATAAAATAAGTGCAGTGCAAGAAATAGCCCGGGAGGAGCAGCATTCTCATGGTTGGGCACCTTGCATGCATCAAGAGGCACCTTGCATGCATCAAGAGGAACAAGTCTTCCTGGAGAGACGTATTGCTCTTAAATACGGAGCATCTCACGCTCTTGTCAGGACAGGTCAGATAAAGTCTGAAACAAACCATGAAGCAAATGCAGGTGTTTATTTGGTCGAAAAGAAGAGCGTTGACTTGAGAAGTCTCCATTCTGGATGGCTTTATGGAATAACACAGGAGTTGCAGGCTCAGAGAAATCAGATTTTTCAGTAATTGCATGGTGCTGTAAGAAACCGTTTCCTCTTTTGAAAGAAACAGTATCCGGTTAATGCATTTTTATCATTGATCTTTTCCATGAAGCAGGTGTTTTATCGTCAAAGAAGCCTTTTTTAAGTGAGTGAAACATTTCAATTCCTTGGGAAGACTACTGTTCCCCTCCCACTGTTTTTTTATACAGTCCTCCAAGTTTGTGTTGTCTAAATGTAGAAAACATTTTTTTTTGTTCAAAAACCTCCCCAAGGCCAGGAACTTCACGTTTCAGTGAGTGCGTTTATGTTCAGAAGACATTTACATTTGCATAGCAAAGGTTCTCAAGTATTCAGAAATGTCAAAATTGTGTTGCACGTATGGATTTCATGGTGCTCTTAGGCTAATGCACTACACCTGCTCCGAAGGATCAGATTGTAGGCAATACGTGACATAGAAAATGCATGAGACCGGAGTTTGCTCTCCCCTTCCCAAGCCCGTGCTGTCCAAGATGGGTGACCACCTGCATGGCTGGAGTGTTTCGCTCTGGCTGTGCTGTGTATCAGTGCTCCTTAGGGAAGGGTTGATGGTCTTACCTCCTGGCTTTCTGCTCAGGCTGGCATGGACCCTTATAGGCTCCCACGTGTCACTTGAGTTTCTTGCCCAAATGTCTGTCTTGGACAGTAGTCTGAGCAGGTCACGGACTCCCGAAAGCGAGTGACCATTTGACTGGCTAGTCTGACGTCCTTTTCATCATAGGACATTTCACCTGGTTAATTCAGATTTTGAATCCAGTAAAAGTCCATTCTGTTATATTATATTATATGATGTATATTATCCATTCTGTATATTATATAATAATATATTAGGAAAAAGTGTCTTCCCCCAAAGGTTTGTCAAGCCCTGGGACAGGCTGCCCAGGGAAGTGCTGGAGTCCCCGTCCCTGGAGGGATTGAAAAGACGTGGAGATGTGGTGCTTGGGGACGTGGGTTAGTGGTGGGCTTGGCAGGGTGAGGGTAACAGTTGGACTCGGTGATCTTAAAGGGCTTTTCCAACCAAAATGATCCTATGATTCTGTGAAATGTCTCTAATGTTATTGTGAAAACATGATGATACAAAGGATCCGTCGGTTTGCATTGCAAGTAATCCTGCTGCTGCATTGCACGTTGTTGAAAAACGTGTTGTACCCATCCCAGGATTCGTACATATCTGGCTTCACCGGGTTTTGATTTTACCTTTCCTTGCTAGATTAAACATCTCTGGTATTCTGTATTTTCATCCTGTGAATGTACCTACCTCCGTAAAGTCAGCTCTTAATTATCTTTTGAATAACCTAAGAAGGTAGATGTCGCCTCATCTTTTCAAATCTTTAACTAATGCCTCTGTTTGGCTTTGTTTCTTGTGAGCACCTTCTCCTCCTCGCTCTCCGTTTTACAATGTGGTCTCTAAGAGTATTTTGCTCAGCCATTCCAGTATCATCACCCGTAGCACCATCGGTAGTTATTGGCTCCACTTGCCGCACCAGCCAAGTGAAAGGTCCTGTTAACGGTCATCAGTTACAATCCTTTAATTTTTTGTTAGTAGAATCTCCTACCAGATTTTTCTATTATTTTGCCTGGTTTCAACATCAGGCTAACTGGTCTTTGCTACCCAACCATTCTGCTTTTCCTTTTCAATATTATCCAGGAAAATGCTAATACACCATCTGGAACTTCCCTGTTACTTCAAGATTTATTAAAAATGGATATCAGTAGGCCGAAAAACTCTTCAAGCAACTCTTCAGGGACTCTTTGGTTTAAGTTATCCATCCTGCTGCCTCTAAAAGTATCTTCAGAGAACAGAGCGCTGAACACTGAAATACCATGCTGCAATCAGGTCAAAACCTGGCCCCAGAACAGCGATGGGTTTCCCCAGCACCAATTATTTCATCTTTGAAGTCCAAGCGGTAATCTTGTGTTGGGTATGGCACACTTTGTAGAAGCAAACGGTGATCTCTGACCGTTCTGAAGACCAGCAGGGTTCCTAGGGGAACTCTCACAGACCCATTTCAAATTTAAATCCTCCAAACCCAGGCAACTTCACTTCTGCGCTTTGCGAGTGGGTGCTGTGATGCTCCCTCGTTTGCTGTGATGCTTAATTCCATGAGTGCTCTTCGTCCGTATCGGTGACCTAACGGCTCCCTCATATTTCAGATCCTGGAACTCTGGGTTAATGATGTATCTAAAGGAAAAATATCGGAGAAGATGTGCCACCACCCACACACATCTTTTGGTCTTTATGTTCTTCACCTTTCCTAAACAGGAAAAAGTTGGATTTTAAAGCGCCAAGCCTGCCAATTCTCTGTGAACCCAGTGTCAGCGCCATTGGTTTCTACTGTCTCGTTCACCACAATTTCTGGGGCTTTCTGCTTCTTCTTTGGACTTTCAGATAACCAAAGGACTTTTCATATTTTTATATCTGAGTTTTCACAACACTGTTGTCCTTATGTACCAATAATATTTTTGCTTTTGCTAAGGTGGAAAACAGAGCTTGTGTCTCCCCCGTTTTCTCCTTTTCCATTTCAAATTCCTCTTTCTGGAACAGGACTAACCGGATCGGATCGTAGGCGTTTTTCTTCAGGGTGTCTCGTCCTGTTGTGGATGCTGGGATAGAGGTGAGGACGTATTAATGGCGATACCTTCAGAGCGCGCCCTGGGGGTACCTGCCTGACTGCGCTGTCCTGGTAACTAGTACTTATCTTGGAGTTAGTAACCAGTAACTTGTACTTGCCTGGTAACCAGCCCCTGGTCCCTATCCCGTGGGCACCCGTATGCCCAGGCGTCAGAACCCCTTGCTCTGCCATGCGTGCGTGCGCCCCACGGCATCTCTGTTCTTCTGAGCCTCCAGTTCATGTGCTCTGCCTCTGTATTAATGATTCATCCTAACCTTTATGTCATCAGGAAGTTTCATTAGAGTGCAGTTATTTTTGTGCACGTAATTAGAATATTAAATAGATGAATCCCTGCGGAATTCCTCGCGTATCCTCCAGCCTGCAGGTTGTCTTTCAGCAGAACCCATTTTCTTCTCACTTTTTACGGGGGGTATAGAGCCACAAATCACCACCCTGCCTTGCTAGTTGACCTGTGTTGACAACTGTTTCAGAGAACAAACCCAAATACCAGGTTTATCTCCTGTAGCCTGTTATTGCACGGTGCCTGGGGCAGATTCCTTGGTAGTTCATTTTCTGAGCATCGTCTAACGACTCTCTGTTCTGGCTTGAAGATTTCACGCTTCTGTCTCATGGTCACAAGTCGACAATCCATCTTTTCAGGCATGCTTGTTTCCCTTATCTTTCTCTTTGTTGTATCTCTGGCAATGGTTATCACATCGGGCTCACCAGAACCCTTTATCCTTTGGATGCGGTGTTTAAGCCTGTGCTTCTAGATGTGTATCTTTTTGTCTGGCGGCCCCCAGAAGCTGCAGGCTTTGGAAGGTTTCTTTCTGGGCTGTGAAAGGGGAGCACAGCTCATCCAGGATTACAAAGGCACTTTGTTGTCAATAGCTGTCATGCATTTAGACAGAGCTATGGTCCCTGTCCAACTTTCTTGCAAGTCACATGCCCTTGCCTGCTCAGAAGTTCATGTGCAAACTTGTTTATATACTCTCTGTTTAGCTTCCTGCTCTTTTTACCAAGGAAGAATTTCATCAGTGACTTTAAGGGCTGGATCTGTTCAGAGACCCATTAGTTCTGGTTCTTACCCCATAAGCTCTTTCACTGGGTGCCTTCCATCATGGTGGTACCTGCATCCTGCCCGGGAGCCACCACAAGCAACACAGACCCGCCTCTGCGGAGGGAGAAGGGACTTGTCCTTGGGAAGCCAGACGAGTGTCGTTGTGCTACAACATGCTGACTATTGCAGCCTCCCGCGGCTCGGCGGTGACACTGTGTTGGAGCGCTCGGGCTGGTCCATGGCCGCCCGCTCGTACGTAGCCACAGATGAGGAGAGACACTTTGATCAGGCCGCGTGTGCGTGGAGTGACCGGTGTGGAGCCAGAGCGGCAAGAGGTGTGCTGGCAGCAACCTGCTCTGCGGGGCACGAGTTCCCGACACGAGCTGTTGGTGTTTTCTAGGGAGATGGCCTCTCTGCCGCGTCCGATGGGTGTATTGTCCCTACACTGCTGCCGCGGTGTAACCGTGCTGAAAGTCAGAGTTACAGGTCACCTTCGTACTTCTGGTAGTGCAGATCTGCCTTCTCAGCTCCGGCGAACCTTTGTGGCCTTTTTTTTAATGGGAAGGAAGTTGGACCCGAGGCACTTCACGTGTCCCCTGGTAGTGTCTGCAGACCAGAGAAACCCAGAGCCAGCACCGCAGAGGGTAGCTGCAGGGGTCGGTCTGGGTGCTCCCAGAATTAAGACGTTCTGCTCTGCCCCGATGCCGCAGGACGGGGCGCGGGGCAGCTCCTCCAGCCCTCCTGCACCGCAGCCGCTCTGCTCGCCTCCAGAGACGCCGCGGAAAGCTTGCCAGCCACGTCAGCGATGCCGATGGGTTAAAGGGATAAAAGTGCCAGCTAAGAAGCCTGAAAAGAAATCTCGAATAATTTTGAAAGATAACACTTGCTTTTAGTCTTTGTAATACAAGTCGGTGGGGAATCGGGTGGGAATGGAAACTGTAGGAGTCCTGGGAACTGCTGCAAGGGAGAGGGCAGGGCGGCGTGGGGGCGATGCTGGATGCTGGGGGAGCAATCTGGTCCATATTGAGCGCAGTTACGGGATTCCCACATGAGGCCCCGCACATGCCCCATAACTGTGGAAATGGCGGATGAAAGCAAAAATGTCAGGCTTTGAAAGGAGCTAGGGAGAAGGAGGCATTCTGTGTGGTAACCGAGATTTTATTGTTTCCTGATCCCTGCTCTATATCCCACAGCTGGGGGGATAGAGAGGAATGAAAACAAACAGCGTTTCATGAATGGAGGAGTTCAAACAGCTATCTCGCACTCGCTGGCGCTGCAGACGGAGCAGACCTGCTTCTGGGGGGGTCTCAGAGCGGCGGCTGGGCTCCTCGGCAGCCAGGCAGCACAGGCAGCACAAGGTGCTTTTTGCTTTTTTGCTCTTTTTTTTTCCTTTTTGCTTCCCCCCCCCCCCCCCGAAAAAGCCAAATGATAGCAAAGCGTAGGGAGGGTATCCTCAGGACAGTAACCGCTCCAAAAAAGGCAGGAGCTGCCAATACAGATCACATCGGCTGCTTTGTTGTACCAATAACAGGATTGGGCTGCTGGAAAACATGGATCCTTCTAAATTTGACCAACGGAAAAGTCAAGTGGAGCTCTCTCTTCTGCCCCCCCCTCCATTTTCTCTGTTGTAATTCAGGGAGAATCGTCCTCGTCGCTCTTCTCCTTTGTAAGACATGGTGTTTAATTCTGCAGGGGCTGTGCATGGCTCCACTAAAGGACCAGCCCTGCCTGCTGTGCAGGAGGAGGCAGGGCAGGCAGGGAAGGCAGGGCAGGCAGGGCTGCCTGCACGGCCGGTGCCTTCGGCAGTGCCACGAAGCAGCTGCCCAGGTCCGATGGGCAAACGCTCACCTCCCAGAGTGGTGACAGCGAAGCTGCATAAAATAGCTGTCCTGAAGCCACGGGTTATCCCTGCGTTAGAATCAAAGCTGAAGAAGCAAAGTGTAAAAAGAGCTGAGTAATACAAGCCGGCTGCCAGGCCGGCGGTGGGAATAGCGCCGAGGCGAGATGTCTCCCAGTTTGGCAAAAGGACGCGCCGGGCCCTGCCCAGCTGCCGCAGCTGCTGGCTGCGCTGGAGGCTCCGCGGCTCCCGGGGCACTGCTGGGCCCAGCCCTGGGGATGGGAGCGGGGTCTCTGGCGAAGCGGTTTTAATTTAGCGCTAACGATGGTAGCTGCGCTGCAGCCCGGCGGTGTCGGTCCCTGCAGCCCCCAGCCCGGTGCACGGCTCTCACCTGCGGCGAGGGCTGGAGCTGCGCTGGGGATGGCAGAGCCACCTTCTTCCTGAGCAAACTAGTTGTTAATTAACACTGGGGTTGAAAAACAAAAGCCGCTCCGTGCGCGGTCTTGGCCCCCTCTCCTCCCCTCTGCGTGCCCCCCCGGCACGCTCAGCCTCCCCGCCAGATTGCCCGTCGCACAGCCCACGCAGTATCGCGAGGTGCGTTTGTGTACCTAATCTAATTATGTCATTTTGAACAATTAAACGCAAACCTTTCGGTGCGACGGGCGATGTGCTGTCTAATAATCCTGCCAACCCGGCCCGGCCCCTGCACCGCGCCACGGGGCTGCACAGTCGCCATCACTGCGTCGGCATGGCCGACAGGCCCAGCGTCGCCGGGGATCCAAACCAGCGCAGCCCGGCCTCGGAGGCCGGCGGTTGTATATTTGTAACGTACCCCCCGGCAGGCCCACGCAAGCCCTCTGTATAAACACCGATGTTTATTTTCTATAGACAGATGCCCAGGGACACAGACAGAAGTCGGGGTGCCAGCAGCGCTCCGTCCGCGCAGAGCACTTTTCTGTCCCCGTTTCGGCGCAGCGTGTGCAGTGTGCGATGTGTTCAAACAGGCTGCACCGGGACGGACGTCCTTGTCCCCGCAAACCAGCTGCTCCCCAGCTGCCGCCCGTGCCGGGGGACCGGGGAGACCGGGGTGGGGGGAAACTGGGGATGGGGGGCCGGGGGGGCCGGGGGGGCGGGCATCGTGCCTCTCTCCCTCTGTTTCCCTGAGAACAGCCCTGCGCTGGGTTTTGCTCGGGGGATTTTATTAACGCCTCAGAGAGGTTGTTAGCCTTCCCAGCTAAAAAGCCTTTCACGTGTTCCTGGAGGTGGCTGTTGTTGGAGAGGGGCGGCGGGCAGCGTGAGGCCTGTTGGAGCCGATAGCCCTGGCTGACGTGCCGCGGAGGACAGTGAAATTTAATTTTCCTACAAGAATAAGGTCAACAGGACCGATTGGTGGGGATCTGATTTAGTGACCTTATTTTCTAAGTATTTCCCTCAAAGAGTATTTGCGGAGAGGGGGTTGAATTATTTTTAGCACACGCTTCGATCGAGCTGGAATTATTCAGGCAGAGGCAGCAGTAGTTTCATTTGCAGCACTGAAAGGATTTTTTTCCTCCGTTTCTGGTTAACATAAATAATTTTTAAATTACTAGCAAAAAGGAAAAACCGCAACATGGCGATGCAGACCCAAATTCTGGAGAAAAACCTCGCGGGGAAGTTACAGCCCCGGTGACTGCAGTCGCGATATTGAGTTGCACGAGGGGCTGCGGGCAGGAACGGGAGGACGGCTCCCGTGGTGTCCCGGAAAATAGGATTTGGTACCTGCGAGCTGCGCGGTTGTTGTGCACTTGTGTCGTCTGCTTCCAGCACCTACCCGATGTGTCCGTGAAAGCTGTAAGGACAAGACCAAACCGTCTTACGCCAAACCGGCTTAACGGCATTCCAGTTTCTGTCACAGGTTAAAGCAATTCAGATACGTGTGTATTAGGAAACGGCAGCAAACGGTGAGCATCCCCCGTGTAGTTCCCCTTTGCAGACCGACTCCAGAGCAAACTCCTATTTTCCTCCGTAGAGCCGGAGCAGCGTAGGCTAGATGAGCCTCATGCAAAGCAGTTATAAATTTGGTTGGGAAAGTTTTCTCCCAGATCAGTTGTCAAGGGCTTTCTGTTAAAATAGAAAGACGTGTAAATTGAAATTCCTCTGTAGTTCATTATTTCTGTTCTGAATTAATTACTGTTCAGCCTTCCTGCAAGGGACTTGGATTTGCTCTTGACATCAAGCAGGAGGAGGTTGCTGGGGCTTTAGGGAAGGGGATGAGAATTGAAAATCATCCTGAAAAGTTGCAGGAATATTTGGAGGGGGGAAAAAATTGGATGTCAGTATGTACAAAGGAACGTATGCAGCACGTATGCGGGAAAAATCAGCTAAGCAAATACGAAACACGGAGCAGCTGGAAGGATAGTCATTCTGCAGAGAAGCACCGGGGGCCGGGGCCGATCACAAAGCAAATGTGAGTCAATGGGATTAAAAAAACAAAAAAGACTAGAGATGGCTTTGGGGTTCACTGGACCCACAAACCAGGCTCCTACTCCACCGCCCCTCGCTGCGGTCCCACCTGAACCAGGAGGTCCACTTCTGGGCTCCAGCTCTCCGAAAAGATGCGGCAAGTCCCAAGGAGGACGGTGAGGAAGCTCATCTTGGCCGAACCGCTGGCTCTCCCGGCAGGGCTGAAGGACCAGAGTGGTTTACCAGAGAAGAGAGGATGAGAGCAGGTTTAGAAGGCTCCAGACACAGAAGGGTCGCTGCACGGAGGAGGGAAGAGCTGCTGTCCTTGCCCCGCGGGGCTGGGCCATGCCGCGGGCTCCGCTTGCTGAAAGTTTCATCAGGGAGTTTGGTTTAGACTTTAGGAAAATCTGCTTGAAGAGGTTTTTAAGAGCGTGTCAGATAAACATCTGTCAGGAGAGGATTATGAAGAGCGGGTCCAGCTGTGGTGCACAGGGGCGGATGAGGTGTTTTCTTCCAGCTTCGTTTTCCTACGATCCTGTTCATTTCTGTGACAGCAAGTAACGTCCTTCCCCTGCACCTCACCGTGGTAAACAGCAGCCTCCATAATTCTTCAGTGCGGAAAAAGTGCCTGAAATGACAGGAAACACAAGTTATTTTTGTGACTTCAGTGGCAATAGTGCAAAGTTTCCCGTTGGTTCTACGATAGACTCTAGTGGAAGAGGTGCTCCACATCCACGCTGGGTATGTCCGTGCCCACAAAGGGATTGCTCTCGCTCCAGCGGCAGGGAACAGGCAGGACATTGAAGTGTGCACGAAAACTGCAAAAAAAAACAGGGAAAATGATGCCAGCGAGTGGTCAGGGTGGAGGAGGAGTTGCGTGGCACATGGCTGTGGCTGGGGCGGTCAGGCAGGACTTGGGCAACGCGTTGCTCTGAAGACCAAATCACCTTCAGTGAGACGAGCCCTTGGGTGGTACAGGTTTTGACAGTCATCTTCTGCTTAATCCGTGCAGAGCGCGCTTTGCTGCTGCTGCCTACGGCTCGCTTTTTTCATCAGAAAGTCACACATTACTAAATCAAATGCCTTATGAAGGATATTATTTCTCGGTAATTATCCTCGTCAATAAAACTCATAATCTTCTCAGGGAAGGAAATCAAGTGTTATTTCGCGAGGCCCGTTTTCAGCAAAACCAACATGTCCAACATCCGCTGTGTTTCTGTCATTTATCCCTCGTCATTAAAAATTTCAGGGTTTGTTGGTTGGTTTGAGCGTTTGCTGGCCGAGGATCGCTGTCTGCCCAACCTGCCTGCGGTTCTCCATCATATTCTGCACAGTAAAATATTTGCACTCTTCGGGACTCATAAATTTCCCCAATATTTCAAGATGTTTCTAAATAGAATTAACCTCAGTGCAAGGAGTGTCGCTGGTCGTTGTTTTCGGGCTCCTCGATGCTGTTTATTGAGTTGGCTCAGCCCCAAAATGAGCAGAGGAATGCAAGGGCACTGCGGCTTTTGGGCTGTACGTATGCATGAAATTTTAAACACAGATGATGTAGGCTAGACGGATGACCTATACATCCATGCAAAGAATAACCTGATTTCCTACTTGACAGGGTTTTTGGTGAAATATGCAGAAAGCATATTTTTTCTTCCCTGCTACATGATATTTTGTGGTCACGGTACGTGCGATAACATCAGCAGAGGTTACTCTGCCCGTTCGAGCGGGCTGGTGTCAATGTTGTTTGGAAACATGGGGATACAGGGGGTCTGCGGGGCTGAAGAAGCCACAGAGAAAGCCAAGGGCAGTGTCGGCTCCGGGGGGGGGCTCGGTTCAGTGTTGCCCCCCCAGCCCGTGCCAGGGGGAGAACACCTGGGCGAGAAGAGAGGGGCTTTTGTTTCCAAGAGAGCCCCTGCAGCATGGAGCAGAGCTCCAGTTACGTACAGTGAATTTTATAAAAGCTCTTCAGCTTGAGCCCCGCGATCCTTGATGTGAGGAAGCCGGGCTCAAGAGCCATCTCATCATTCTTGAGTAAAGACAAGGGGAAGCATGGTAAATGTGAATCAGACATTGCATGTGCGTGATATGCAGATGAAAAACCCAAGGCCATTTCACTTTCTAATGAAGACCTCTGCTTTTTCTTGGATGCCGTTTGACATCCTCTGGCTTGCTTCATCTCCTGCAGCAAAGATGCAGAACAAAAAACGAGAGTTGTAGGCCGTGTGCTCATATTCTGTTTCTGCCATATTTTCCGGAGTTAGTTATTTTGGGCATGATGAGATGTTTACTTGTCTAAGTCACTTACCTAAAATCTGTTAGCTCTATGGTTTTATATGGATGCAAGATCCCTTTTATTTTAGTCTATTCATAGGAATATGCTACATAATAAAATGCATTAAAATCAATGTATATTTCTTGCAAAGCAAGGTTTCTTGGTTTCTTGGTTTCTCAGTAAACGTCTGTAGATCGTAGAGATGTAGGGCCTTCTGGGGATCTTTAGCTCAACTTTCTGCTTGAAGCAGGGCTGCTGCTGGCCCCAGATGAAGTTAGTTCTGGCATCATGTAGGCAAGCCTTGAAAACCTCTAAGGATGGAGGTCCCTCACCTCTCTGACAACTTCACAGATTCACAGAATCCCAGACTGGCAGGGGTTGGAAGGGACCTCTGGAGATCATCTCGTCCAACCCCCTGCCAGAGCAGGATCACCCAGAGCAGGTCGCACAGGATCGTGTCCAGGTGAGTTTTGAATCTCTCCAGAGAAGGAGACTCCACAACCTCTCTGGGCAGCCTGTCCCAGGGCTCGGTCACCCTCACAGTGAAGAAGTTTTTCCTCATGTTCAGATGGAGCTTCCCATGTTCCAGTTGGTGCCCGTTGCCCCTTGTCCTGTCACTGGGCACCACTGAGAAGAGTCTGGCCCCGTCCTCTTGACCCCCACCCTTTAGCTATTGATAAGTGTGGATCAGATCCCCTCTCAGCCTTCTCTTCTCCAGGCTAACCAGCCCCAGCTCTCTCAGCCTCTCCTCATACCAGAGATGCTCCAGGCCCCTCCTCATCCTCACAGCCCTCCGCTGGACTCTCCCCAGTAGTTCCCAGTCTGTCTGGAACTGGGGAGCCCAGCACTGGACACAGAACTCCAGATGTGGCCTCAGCAGGGCAGAGCAGAGCAGAGGGGGAGGAGAACCTCCCTCGACCTGCTGGCCACGCTCTTCTCCATGCACCCCAGGACACCGTTGGCCGCCTTGGCCACGAGAGCACACCGCTGGTCATGGAGAGCTTGGTGTCCACCAGGACGTCCAGGCCCTTCTCCGCAGCGCTGCTTCCCAGCAGGTCACCCCCACCCTGTCCTGGTGCTTGGGGTTGTTCTTCCCTAGGTGGACCTCCCCATGGAGAAGTTTTTCCTAATGTCCATGTCCTACAAAACCCTCTAGTCAGGGCGACGTACGAGCTGGTTGTGTTCAGCCTGGAGAAGAGGAGCAAAAGGGAAATCCAGCTGTAATCTTCTGTCTCCTAATGGGCGACTGAGGAGAAAGCAGAGCCAGGGTCTTCCTGGAGGTGCATGGAGAAAGCAAGAGGAGATGGCCACACATTGACCGGGGGGTTCTGGCTGGGTGTGGACAGAAATTCTATGAGAGTGGTTAAAGTCTGGAGTGGGCTGCCCAGAGCGGGGGTGGGATCTCCCTTTTGGGGGATTTTCAAAGATCAGCAGAAGACGACCCTGAGCAACACTTTGAAGTTGACCTTGCTCAGTAGAGGAGGTTGGACTGGACACCCTCTGAGGCTCCTTCCAACCTGAATTTTTCGATGCTTGTTTCATCCTGTTCTCCTTTAAAACTCTCCTCTGCCAGTGGTGATGGTAGAAAATTTGGCAGCAGGTCACCAGGGAGGTGGGGGATCTCCAGTTAAGCAGCCGGGATGAGGAAGGTGATGGTGCAAGAATATTTCGTGTACCTGCTAAATGCTATTGCGGTCCCGGCTTCCTGTACTTGTGTTGAAGTGGTTTTGATGCACAGGCCAGAGCTCTGCCTCTTTTCTTCAGGAAATATTAAAGATTTTTAGGTTAAACCTCAGAACTCTTGTATACAAGACTTGATAAGCTGGGGCCAATAAATCGAAGTCAGCTCCCAAACATTTCAGGAGCTGGGTCAGAGGTTCCCTTCACTGTTTTTCTAAATGGAAATCCGTCTTCTGTGTCCTCCCCAGTGCAGTTTCCAGGGCAATTGAGCCAATAATTCCCAGGATTTTGTAAGGCTGCAACTCCAGCGGAGCCAGGAGGAGTTTACAAACCTGTTCAAATCTGCCTCTGCTCTGTTTACAAAAGGCATCCCGGAGTTTCCCGTCCTGTGAGCTCGGCGGCGGCGGCGGCCACGCACGGCTCCTCGCTGGACCCATCTCTTTACCCGGCAGAGCTGCAGAAGCACGTGCCCGTGCTGGGGAACGGAGCCGCCGGAACAACAGCCCCAGCACGGGCTCCCTTCAGCAGCTTCGGAAACCGGAGGGCCAGCCTCAGCTCCGGCATTTCTTGGCCCTTGCATCATTCCTTCCGTCACTCCCTTTGCCTTCAGCCGTTGGAGAGGGAAGGTTGCGAGAGTGATTTATTGACACCCCCCGCCCCGGCGATGCCGTCTGGTTCAGCCTCTGGAGCCGTCCATCCCCAGCGTACCCATTAACGGTCGCCAGCTGCCTCCGGGCCGTCCCGGTTCACCTCCGCCGGCTGCAGAGGCACAGCTACACCCGCCGCATCCTCCCACGGCTTCCTTTGCCCCGGCCGAGCCCCGGCACTGCGCCGTGGCACCCGTGGGTCGGGTGCTGGCTGCCTTTGCTGGCAGGGCTCTGCGCCGCTCCCTGCGCGGCCGCCCCAGGTGTCTTTCTTGCTTTCTCAGCAGATAAAGTGCTTTCTAGGACAGGGCTGGTTTCGTGCTGTGCAGCGTGAGCCCGGCTGTCGGTGAGGCTCGTCGTCACCGTCGGTGCCTGTGGCTTTTTCTCGTGTCCTCAAGCATCCTGCTTTGGGTCACCCTCCGGGTTCCTCGTGGCTGCAGATGCCATCGGGGTCCCACGGGCAACGCGCTGCCTGAGAGCCGTGGGCTGAGGGGTGGTACAGACAGTGTCGACAGTTAGGAAACGCCAGCTCATACGTTCTTATTTCTGCTTTCTGTATGTATCTGCATCACAGCCAGAGGTCATACACCATTTTTCCACGTGCATCATTTTTCCACAGGACTCATCATTCGGCGCAGAGGAAAAACGTGCAAACATGTAAAGACTATGCCGTATAAAGTACAAGAAGCCAGATCAATATGTAAAATAGATATTTTATTTTATCTGGAGTTAGACAAAACCAGATATTACCAGGTGCTAGAGAACCACATGCAGCCCTGAGCCTGAACAGCACCGGTCCCTCTCCCACGGGTGTTGGTTGCTGTGCCCGCTGGCGCTGGAGTATCTCTGCCCGCCGGAGGCAGCCGTAGGTTCTGCTCCAGCATGACCTGCAGAGCACGGTTGGAAAGTCTCGCCCAGCCCGCGTGCAGCAGCGAACACCCCACACGTTCCGGAGGTTGTTGCTGAGGTCGAATGGACACTTGTTGGCTTGTAGTTCCGCAAATGCATCGTTACACGTCTGCTTTGGACTCGAGCTTTCTTCCTTCCCCTCCCAAGGCTTCCGTCCGTCGCGTCCGTGATGTCGGTGCTGCTTCTGGGTTTGAGGTTCTGCGGTGATGGTCGCAACTTTTCTTGGATGCCTGGTTTCTGAGTGGGCCTGGGAAAGCTCCACCAGCGCTCGGTCTGTGTCAGGTCCTGCCACAAGCAGAAAGGACTCGTCATCCCAAAGCTCTTCAGCTTTTCGTTCAGCCCAGGCCCTCTGTCCCATTCTGGACCTGCTCAGGTGTCGTCTCCACTCATGAAAAATACGGCCAATTGATGCGGACCGTGGCCGCACAGAGATCTCCCAGGCAATCGCCCACAAGGAGATTAGATTCTTTCTTTCCTCCTAGAGACGTAAACTTGGGGGGGCTTTGTGACAGCCCCCGCCAGCCTGCAGATGCAGCGCGCGCGCAGGGGCGGCTCAGACCTGTCTTTTGGTAGATGCTGCCCAGGGAGGTTTAGTGTCGGTGGTGGCCAGGAGCTGCTTTTTCGTTCAGCTCTCCTTGCCTAGGAAGTCCACCCCAGGTGAACCCACGAGTTTTTCTTGCTTTTGCTTTTCCATTCTGTCCCCCGTCCCACGGGTGGGGAGTGCACGGGCGGCTGGGGGGGTGCTTGGCTGCTGGCTGGGGCCAGCCCACCGGTGCCGGTCCCCGTGCCGCTGCGGGAGCACCGGCAGCCTGGGGTCCGCAGCCCTGCGGCGCTGAGCAGCAGCCGCCTTCCCAGCAGGCAGTCTGGGGCGGCGCGTGTTTCTTGTGAAGGTGATTTTCAAGTCTTCACTGAACCGAGAACTTTCAGATCCTCCTTCAGCTACCGAGCGCCGTGGGGTGCATCGCCTGGGGCCGCTGAGCACGGGCCGCTGAGCGTGCACGGGGAAGGGGCGGCGGGGAGACGCAGCTCTGCCCTGTAACTGCTCCCTGTCGAGATACGTCGTCCGTGTGTGACCTCACGAGCTGTTCTCAAAATCACTACGGTTTCCAGGAACCGTGTCATCGCGCGGACGAGGGACATTCCCAGCCCCTCTGCTCCGCTGGCTGCAGTATGCAAATCGGCACGGCCCATCTGCGTGCCCAGCAGTTAAAAAAAAATTAAAAAAAAATAATGCAAGTGGTTGGGCACTTACTCTAAGAATATCAACGTAGGCAGCATGTCTCAAAGGTGTCGTCCCCCTCCCCGGGGTGAAGTCTCCTGTGCGCGGCGGTGCCCCGGTGCTGCTCTCCCGGCTGTTGCTGCCAGCCCAGCGGCGAGGGCGTCTCTGGGGCCCGGGGGCTGCCCTTGGTCCAAGGAGCGAGCACATCTGCAAAACCCGCCGTGGGCCAGATGTGGGGATGGGTGGGATGGTCGCGTTTGCCGCCCAGGGTAAAATCTGTCCCCTCGTGTGTTGTGTGTGTTTTGGGGCGAGGAGGCCGGCGGTGAGGTCTGGCTGCATTGCTTGAACTCTCGCTTTTCCAATCACAACGTCTCCAGGCGGCTTCTCGTTTGGAATCCCTCTCGCAGCTGCCCCCGTCTGTGGCCTCGGGTGGTTATAGCCGGAACACGTGCCGCGGCGCCGCGGCGCAAGGTGCAACCTGGGCACCGAGCTGCCAAACGTAAAATATCCCCCCACCCTCCTCTGCCTCCCTCCTGGGGAGAGGGGAGCTGCGGCTCAGCGGCCTCTGCTGTGTGTTAGCGCTGCCTTCCCTCCTGGCCTGCAGTCTTATTTACGCTGGTTTTTCCTCGTCTCAGCCGAGGCTGACGCAGTCTGGGAGGAGGAGAGGGAATGAGCCGGCTCTTCCGAGCCGAAGCCACGGGATGGATGGGGGGACGCTGCCGGTTTCACCGTGTCACGTCCCACGTGCCGGACTGGGAGCACTGAGCGGTGGGCATGCATCTTTTGCCACAAATTTATGCAAATTCAGTCACTCCCGCCTGTTTCTGTGCATTTTCAGGTCTTTTTTTAAGGTTTTATTTGAGGTTTCGGTGCAGGGAAGTGAAGTTGCTGGTGCGGCATGTGCGTTTTCTAATGCTTCTGCCTTCGAAAGATGCCGTGTCCCTCCTGCAGCCCTCTCCCCTGCAGACACCCCTGTCACAAGAATATTTTACTCACTTCTTTAAATCCCCCTATTATTAACACAGTTTCAAAATGACAATTTTACATATGACCAGGTTTCCATATTAATAAGAATATCAACTTCGGGCTGGCAGGGAGACAGGCACCAGCCAGGAGCTGCGGCCGTCCCCACGCGGTCCCGAGCAGCATCCCGGTCCTGGGTGCTCCGGGGGGGAGCAGCACCTTGCAGCAGGGCAGCGCTCGATGTGACCTGGCTGAAACGTGTCGGCCGCGGATGCTGCGCCCTGCGGCAGCGCGAGGACCGGCTGCGCAGGGTGCCAGCGGTGTCACTGTGCAGCATCACCGCTGCGCCGGCCGGGTTGCCCCGGTAACTGATGCACGTCAAAGGGAGCAAACGATGAACAGGCTTAAAAAAAGACGACAAAGCAAATGGCACAAACAAACCAGGTATTTGCTCGGAGGGGTTGTACGGTTTTAATGCCCTCAGTGTGCAATTATTTATAAGTAGCTTTCCTTTAATCAAGGGCAGCACAGGGACCGTGCTTACATATATATATACAGTCGCAGATCATAAACCCTTGCTGGCAAAGGGTTCTAATCACTAATAACTCTGTAATTGAGCCAGAGGGCTCAGAGGCTGTTGAAAGGCACGAGTGGCTGCAGAGAATAACCAGATTATGAACAAGGAAGTAGCCCTGTGCCCATTCAGAGCACTCGTAAATAATGGCCGATGCTCGGGGAAGGGTGACGTCTTCGCTCCCGGGCGGCGAGGATGGACGCGGGGGAGCGAGCGGCTCCCGGGGACGAGGGGCCCGGCCGGGCTGTGCAGCCCCCCTGCCCTGAGCACCCGGGCTCCCTGCAGACGTCCTCAGCCACGGCGAGGTGCATCGCGTGATGAACGCCGCCTTGCTCGCTCTGCTGCTGGCACCGCGTGCCGAGTACTGAAGTGGGATGATTTTTTTGAAAACACGGAGCCAATAAGCGCACGTCCGTAGTCTCCTCGATTGATCTGCCCCGCGCACGTTCGTCGGTGCCTCTCCTTTCCCTGCTCATCGCTCCAGTGCCTAACCTCCGTTGTGCTCCGGACGCTTTGCTGGGCAGCGTCGTCTTTGAAGCCAGCGGGAGTTTTGCCCGAGTGAATATTAAAACAGTTTTCTCTGAACCTTCAAACCACAGAGAAAAAAATATTTTTTATTTGTTTGTGATTCGCTATGAAATTCGGCAGACTTTGAGTCCATAGGCAGCACCTAAACGACCCTTGGGACCATCACTCGCCGTCCGTGGAGAGCCGTAGGGCAGCTCCGGAAGTTTTCTCTAGCAAGGCACCGGCACCCGCGATGCAGAAGCTGCTCGTGAGGATCTTGGAGCGGCACGACAGAGATGGGGCGGGTTTGGCTGGAAGAGAATGTAAAATAAATAAAAAAATGTAAAAAAATCACTATTTTAGTAATGAACACAAATATATAAAATATATAAAAACATATGAAATATGTAAAAATAAATGAGAGAAGGGGATGGACCTTCAGCAGAGCCTCGGTGGCACCGCGGAGCTGTGGGGGTCTCCTCACTGCGTCCTGCGGGAAGGACGGGCAGGTGCCAAGCGCTGACGGGAGCCCAGGGCCAGGGAGGTCGCCCCGTGCCCCCCCGGGGTTTGTCCAGGTTGACGTCTGGCCGGTGGCACGGTGAGCGTATGGTACGGAAGCCGTGGGTCAGATCCTGCGCCAGAGGCAGCGCAGCTGTGAGCACCACGTGCGGCCCAACCTTGGGTGCCCGACGCGTGATGCGCTGCGCCACCGCCGCGGGGTCCTCCCACGACATCTACCGATCATGCATCACGTATTACTCAAATTGAGAGTGTTTTGGTGAAGCGTCTTTCCTTATGCATTTTTTTTTCCAGTATTATTTTTAGACATTGACCCAAAAACAAAAAAAAAAAAGTAAAAAATTTGGAAACTGTGTCTCGTGTCTCCCGTGCAGGCGCAAGCAGTGGGCTCGGCACACTCCTCGCCCACCCACGGAGCCGGCCGCCCCATGCCCATGCCCGTCAGATCCACCTCCGCCGGCTCTACCCCAACTCACGTCCCACAGGACTCGCTCGCAGGCGTCGGGGGAGACGTGCAGGAAGCTTTCACACAAGGTGAGTGTCACACTGAGCAGAACCACACCTGGGGTTAGTCCTGCCATCTTCCCGGAAAAGAGGGGAGATTCAGACTAGATAGAAGGAAGAAATTCTTCCCTGTGAGGGTGCTGAGGCCCTGGCACAGGGTGCCCAGAGAAGCTGGGGCTGCCCCTGGCTCCCTGGCAGGGTTCAAGGCCAGGTTGGATGGGGCTTTGGGCAACCTGGGCTAGTGGAGGGTGTCCCTGCCCATGGCAGGGGTGGCACTGGGTGGGCTGGGAGGTCCCTGCCCACCTAAACCCGTTGGGGGCTCTGGGATTCGATGTACAGCAGAAGCATAACGCACCAATAATTGTGAACCCCTTTCCTGTGCTCTAGACCAAAGAGATCAGGGGCACATTTTTAACCTTTACAACTTAATGAAATGATTTCTGTGATCATGATCTTCCCTCCAAGGAAGGGATCTTCCCTCCCAGAAAGTTACGCCCGCAAGCAATGTAACAGGCAAGCATTCAGTTCAGATCTGGGCAATCACCACCCGCGTGAGGTTTAACAAGGGCAAGTGCCGGATTCTGCGCCTGGGAAGGGGCAACCCTGGCTGTACACACAGACTGGGCCATGAGACGCTGGAGAGCAGCCGTGCTGAAAGGCACTTGGGGGTCTTGGCCGACAGCAAGTTGAACGTGAGTCAAGAGTGTAGCCAGGCTGCCAGGAAGGCCAACCGTACCCTGGGGTGCATCAAGCACGGCATCGCTAGCCGGTCTAGGGAAGGGATTGTCCCACTCAACACTGCACTGGTGCAGCCTCACCTCAAGTACTGCGTGCAGGCTTGGGCACCACAGCACAAAAAGGACATAAACCTATTGGAGAGTGTCCAAAGGAGGGCACCAAAGATGGGGACACCACAAGGGAGAGTGAAGGGGCAGGCGCTGATCTCCCTGTGGTGACCAGTGACCGAACCCGAGGGAACGGAATGAAGCTGTGACGGGGAGGTTTAGGTTGGGTATCAGGAAAAGGTTCTTCACCGAGAGGGTGGTCGGGCACTGGAACAGGCTCCCCAGGGAAGTGGTCACAGCACCGAGCTTGACTGAGTTCAAGAAGCGTCTGGATAACGCTCTCAGTCATATGCTCTGATTTGGCTGGTCCTGGGTGGAGCCAGGAGTTGGACTCGATGATCCTTATGGGTCCCTTCCAACTCAGGATATTCTGTGATTCTGTGATTCTGTGATTTTAAAAACTAGTCATGTTTACAATTCTGGTGGTTGAACTGTGCTATGATTTCCAAGAGGAAAATTGGAAGGAAAAGAAAATTGGTGGAAAAAAGCAGTTTAATGACCAAAAGCAGGAAAGCAAGCAGTCCTCTTATGCAAAATATTTATCTAACAGCTACTCACCTCTCTGCTGGTAATGAGACAGAAAGGAAGCTGAAATTTTGCAGCAGAACTTGGTGAAGGCTGCTCTAACATAGCGGTTGGTGGCTGTGCACATCTGCTGAAGAGCTCAGTCGATCTGCTGGGGAGAAGAAAAAGTGCTAAACGTGAGAAATGGATGGAGGAGAGGAGAGGAGAGGAGAGGAGAGGAGAGGAGAGGAGAGGAGAGGAGAGGAGAGGAGAGGAGAGAGAAGAGAAGAGAAGAGAAGAGAAGAGAAGAGAAGAGAAGAGAAGAGAAGAGAAGAGAAGAGAAGAGAAGAGAAGAGAAGAGAAGAGAAGAGAGAAGAGGGAGGGGGAGGAGAAGGAGGAGAAGACCATAACAAAGAAGCAGCAGGACACACAGGACAATGAACTTCTTCTTGCTGCAATAGTCAGAGCTCCTTCTTTTGCACCTTTTCTACTTGTTACTCCCCTCAGCATTTGTAAAAAATATCACTTTCTGGCCTAAACCCATTGCTGCCGACCGCTCCCTAAGTAGCCATGAGAAGCACCGGACTGCCAGGTAGTTTCAGCTGTATTCCTCGCTGTCCACCTTGTCCTCCAGTTCTTCGGTAAAATCGGCACAGTTGGATCAAATGGGTAAGCCGTCCGATTGCAAATAATACAGCTTATCGCGCTTTGTAGAAAATCAGGGCAGCAGTTGACACACATATTTTTATTCCCCAACTTCTGTAGGTAGTGTGAGTTTATACTTAGCTGCTGTTGCTTTTTAAAAAAAAAAAAAGTTTTACAGTCACGCATTTCAAAGAAGTCAAACTTTTCCATGTCAAAGCCATTGTGGGCTCAAGAAGGGCTCCAAAATTTGAAGGCAACCCGAAGAAATGGAAACTTGTTCAGCTCAATGCAGACCACCGCCTCCTCCTCAAACACCGAAGAGCTTTGACTACCTGGCGACCTTGGAAGGCGGCAAGCAAAGACATGACTGTCAGGCTGATGTCAAGAAACTTGGCAAATATTTTTTACCTTCAGGGACCATCTCACTGCAGAGCAGGGGAAATGAGTTATTCCTCAGTCCTACCTCTTCAGCTCTGCTCGTGGGGAAGGAAGCCATTCCCAGTAGGAACGGGTGCCTGTATTCCTCAGGAGTGGTGTCACTCGGGGTTTATGCGCTCTTTCCTTCTCTTTTGCCCGTTTTGGTCCAGAAGTCTTCATCTTTAGTACTCCAGAAATATCCTGGGATGTAGAGCTGTGAGAAAAACAGCAGCAGGACCTGGTCTGCCCGGGTACCTTGGCAGACACAGAGCTTGTTTCTGAACATGCGCCACGTTTCTGGAGATGGACATCCACTCGTATTTCGTAGTCCTCTTATTGACAATCAAAGAAGGAAGGACAGAAAATCCACCTCTCCCTAATGCACAGGCAATGACGGGCAGCGACTCTTCCTACGGATGCTTGGTACCCGCGGGAAGTCCCAGAGCCGTAGAGCCGGGGTGCTGCAGCCTCTCTTGTGCGTTGGTCCTTCGCAGCACACGAGAGCCCTCGACTTGTTCCAGAGGTGAAGTTGCTCATTTCTTCAAACGATGACGAGTTGTATCATATGGAATCACAAAAGCGGAGGTGGTGTTTTCTCATTCTGCGTAGGGAAGATCATGAATATTAGCGTCAAATACCTTTGTCAGATGGACAGTCTCTTTTTCAAAACAAAGAAAACATCAAAATAAACTTCCCAGAACTGATGATGTATCTCGAAACCAAACAGACTTTAAATAACAATTTGCGTTCCTCGGCTGCTCGTAGGATATATCCTTCTGGAATGATCTTCCTTGCCTAAATGGGCTGCTGCCAGAAGAAGGTGAGGAAAGAGGCTGCAAAATGGGAGCGGAGGAGCAGGAAGTATCGGTGAATGCTTCTAATTGGCATTTAATGCCTGGAGTGCTGCAGCGAGGACTGCAAGCCCTCGGCCCCCAGCGTACTCGACGGAGGGAAGGGCTGTTACTTGTTCTCCAGAACTTCGGCCGGTGAACAGGCCAGGTGATGGAGGACATCCGCCTGAAAACACCGAGTATCTACAACTCATCCGTGAGCAGGATCTGCCTTTTTCCGATCCCATCGGTAGGAACAAGCTCCTCATCTCTCTAAACACTTCCAGAAACGACAGCAGAAGCAGGCATTTCCAGGGAGGCAGGATGCCAAATACCAGAGGCACAACACTCCATCTGTTGCTGTGGGTGGTCCAGTCGCCTCCTCTTCATCTCTACAACAAGTTTGATGGTACAGCCGAGAGCTCTCAACTGATTTCTTTGGCAGCTGCCTCTCCTTCCCCCCTTTGCAGATTGGCTTTCTTTTTCCGGGCTGTGGAAAGTGGAACAGCAGCGCAATGAGTCCTGCCGGTTACTGGGAAAATCTGCTCTATCTGGTTCATCGTTTTCCCCTTTCCTTTTTTAATTAGGAAAGCACAAAGAGACGAAATGATCTCCTTTCTGCTGCTAGGAGGAATGAGCGCGTGATTATAGTAGTACATTAACAGTCCTACTTGATTTTTTTTCATTTTACAGCACTGCTTTGGCATCCAAATTTGCTCTCTACCCATCTGGTTTTTTCTTTGGAGACACAGGCAAAAGCCATGACACAGCAAACCCCTCTCTGCACGGTTTACAACCATCAGAGCCGCCTTCCTCAGTCTCCTGGCTCCGGCAGAAGCTGATGTAATTAATCAAGGGCTCGTTCATGCCTTTTACCTGAATGACTGCTTCGTAAGGGGCTGGTCTTCGTCGGGACCTGTTGATATTGCCCAAAGTGAAATCTTGGTTTTTCTAGGTTTTTAACACCTGACAGCATCTCAGATAGACGTTACGATGAACCAGGTGTGGGATAAAACTATTTGGGGCTGGGCTAAGGACTGGTGCGGCAGCCGCATCCCAGCAGCTTGGTGCCGGCGGTGGTGGTGACTGCCCGGAAGCGACGAATCCATAGGCAACGCCCGCAGTGCACTTACCTTATGGTTTGGGGAGGGGGGGGTAACAAAAACACTTCAATTAGTTTTGCTGAGTTTTGCATATCCACCAGATCCTTATCAAATGTCACGGTGGGAGAGAGGAGGAAAGGGGAGCGAAGAGCTCGGTGCTGTTCCACCTCTCGCTGCCGTGACCTCGCAGCGGGCAGGAATGTCGACGTCTCGTCCTTCCTCCCAGGGCACGAGTCTTCTGCGAGCTTCCCCGTCAGCACGGGAACGTTGAGAGAGGGAAGCCTGTAAAGACCTGAATCCCAGTGATCTCGATCATATAGTCTTAAGGTTAGATAAGCTTCCTCCGGAGCTGATCTCTTGATCCTCCGCTTGGCCAGAGGGAGAACGGAGTCACACAGTATCAGAATAAAAGGCGGCGATGGCATTCTGGCTGGAATAGATACAGAGGCCACCACCTAACCGGAAAACTCGTGCTGCTGTTCATCCTCTTGAAAGAGAAGGAAACGGTCGCTCGGGGTTTCCCAGACGCAGACGAGCCCCCGCTGCCCACAGAAAGGTGAGAGCTCCTCTCGTGATGGCCACAGGGATGGCTTGCTCGGCTACCGGAACGACCTGCGCAAGAGAAAAACGGCCAACAGACTCCCTAATACGTTTCCTGGAATGATCCTTCCAGCAAGGCAATCAGCACAATTAGTGCTATTTCATATTAATCAGACAAATTCAAGGCGAGTGGAGAACACAGGAAACAGGGTAAAATTTCTGTCTTTTCACAATCTAACGTAACTGAACGCCTCCAGCCAGGGGGGCTTCGGGCGGCTTCTGCACGTAGATGTCCAGACGAGCTCGTTACCGTTATTCACCTGCCCCACAGGAGACACGGGCTGGAATTTACAACCTTCACTCCCCAGAGTAGCGCCGGGCAGGGGTGGCCGTGCTTCGCTGGCACATGCGGTGACACGACCCGGGACGTCTGGAGACCCGGATGACGTAACCTCCGTGGTGCAGGAGGAGCAGAGGAGTCCCCTACGTCACCGGTCCCGGGCTCGTCGGCCACAATCTGCATTTTTTTCCCTGGGAATTGCACGCTGTTTGTGCACGCGCAGGAACACCCAGCACCTTGCTGCTGCCTCGGGAGCGGTGCTGGTCAGCGGGGAACCTAACCCGGAGGAGAAGGATGCTGACGGAAAGCAGGTCAGCTCGGTAGCGTGCTCTGGCAGGGCTCAAACAGTGCTAAAATCCATATGGAAAATGTAGGAGCGGGCACTCTGGATGCACCCCAGCCAAGGACGGAGCAGAAACCAGCACGGCATTAGGGAGATTAAAGCAGCACGGCTGGGATGAAAGAGGCACCCGACTTCAAACGAAAGTAAACGTGTAATGTACAGTTGTCATTGCTGCAGTTCAGTACAGCTGCAAAATGTCACATCAGATGTCTCCGGCGATTCCACATGTGTTGTCTTCATGCCCTCGCTGGAGTCCTTGGCAGGACGGGATCCCAAACGCCGAGATCTTAGAGCGCTGTCAGGCGCTCGCCATCAAAGCGGGGCTCCCAGAGGCTGCGCCGGTGCGGACATCTGGTGCCTCTTGGGATCACGGGCCGCCCAAAGTCCCCTTCTGCGCGCAGTTACAGCACGGGACGGCGGAGGTGGGGGAGTGAACCCTCGCGGGGACCTGCTCCCAGCAAAGCTTCAGCTCGGGGCCGTCGGCTCCAAAACCCGAGAGACTGGCTACAGACCAGCTGCCGGGGCAGCAAACGTCGCCCCGCGCCATCAAAGCCTCCAATAAAACTGAAGCAGTGCAGCGCAGAAAGGTGCCGGAGGGAAAGGGGCTCGGCGGGGACGGGGGGGGTGCTGCAAAACCGGGCTGCGGTCGGCAGGACGCTCTGCCACAAAAACGTGGCTGGCTCCGCCGGAGGGACCGGCACGGCGAACCAGAGTAGATGGCGAAGAAGATCGTTGTCTTCCCAGCGTCAGCAAGAGGCAGCAAGCGGCAGCAAGCATCGTCCCCGAGGCGCGGCAGCTCCTCCTGCCCTCGCTCAGCTCGTGGGGGGTGGCTCTGCAGACGGCGGCCCCTCGCTGCTCCCACTCCTTCCTGCAGAGCCCGGGCGGGTGTTCGGGTTGGTGACGGGGCGCGCGGGCCCCTTGGGCAGAGGCTCAAACCGGCCGAGTGTCCGGGCTGGAAGCGCGCAGGTCGGTGTGACTGGGGGTGATGGCAGGGTGCTGTGCCCCCGGGTGCGGGGCACGCCGAGGAGGAGGAGCAGTGCTTCCTCCAGCGATGCCCGAGGGGAGCTCTGCAGGGGGCAAGAACTCATCCTGTGTTCCCCTCAAACCTCAGCCGTATCGGTTGCGTCAGAGGAGCCGGCAGCGATGACGACTCTGCACAAAGAGCATGGACGAGCCACGCCACGGCCAGCACCCAGCACCCAGCACCCAGCACCCAGCACCGACTCCCATTGTGCGGGGAGCAGCACCTGCCCTGGAGCTGCCGTACGAGCTGTCCTCGTCAAGGGGGAGAGCGGCGCGATAGCTAAGGACCCAAACAGCCGGGCAGGCAGCCGGGCGGAACTGGGCTGGTGCCGAGCAGGTCACCATCGCGCTAACCGAGGCGCTTCGATGGGGCCCTGCCCTCCGCTGCGCGTCCCAGCTCTGTCCCGAGGGGGGACCCCGCTGGCGGGGGATGCACGGCTGAGCGGCGTGGCGCGAGGAGGTCGGGCGCTGGCGGCGTGGCACGTGCGATTCCGCCGTTTGTGTCTCTGCTCTGCTCCCAGGTACGAGGAGGAACCTCCGCAACGACCTGCTGGTAGCGGCCGATTCCATCACCAACACCATGTCATCGCTGGTGAAGGAGCTTCACTCAGGTAAGCGTTCACCTGAAGAGCAGGATGGTGGGAATCAAAGGCAAAACCTAAAACACCTTCTCCCCCCCCACCTCTTTTTTCCCAGGCTCAGCCTCACTCCTCCGTTCTCCCCTCCTCTACCTCCTCCTTCCCCAGGTGTCGCAGGGCGAGCAGGGAAGGGGGAGTTGAGGTCACTCTGTTCTCTGACTCTAGCGGAGCGGCGCATCTGCGCAGCAGGAAAAGGAGAGCTTGAAGCCACAAGTGGGAGATTTGTCTTTAGGTTTACTTTTTATAAAAACTACTTAAAGCGCACGGTGAGGTTAGGTGTTCACTTTTTCAGTGATGAAATGAAAAAATAATTTTTATAGCTGATGTCGCTGAGAGCTCCAGGTACCCTCTGACCAGGCTTTCCCGTGATTTTGCCACCAATGGCCAAGGCAGCGCTCTGCGGACACAGCCCTGGCCGACCGCACCGGCGGCGGTTCCCAAAGCAGCCTCAGGTCTAGCTCCCGCGCTGCGGCACGCATCGACGTAACAGCGCCGAGCAGCTGCTCCAGAGCCCCGCGCGCCGGACCCGCACCACGCGCTGGCCTCAAGTGCCGCTTCCCAGCCCCACCGTGGGACGTCGGAGCCGGGGCAGATTTTTGAGTGATTTTCCCCAAACTCTGGCTCAGCGAGGGCGATCCTTGAGCGCAGATGAGACTCCTCTGCGGTGAATCCCCGTCAGATGCCGTAACCACAACGGTGTAGTGAGTGTGCGCGTTGCCAGTTGCAACAAAGGATTAAACAGCGATGTGGAAAAAAAGATAATTATTCCCTTTGTGCCTTGTCACTGTGCCGGTGGAGGTAAACACCCTGATGGGACCGGAGCGGCTCCGGCCACCCAGGGATGCACCCCGCGGCTCTCGAGCTTGGTCGGCGATGGAGCATGCAATCATTTTGGGTTCCAGCAGCTTGCTTGTGGGCTGCCTTCTCTTTTGAGAAAGAAGCAGGGCATTCTGCATTCAGACTGAACCTCACGGTTTCCGTTTCGCGCCTCCCCCAGCCCCTGTGCTGTATCCGGTAGTTGCATCATATAATCCCCCCATAAACTTATCAAGCTCCACGTTAAAACCAGTTGGGCTTTTTGTTCCCGCTGCCCTTGATGGAGAAGTCGCAGTTATAAACCGGGTTGATATTTTACTGCTAAGCAGTAAATTCGCCCAGCCTAAGCCCCGTGTCTTGGCTGCACAGGCAGCTGTGAGTTAATAAAGTCTTTCATGTATGACAGCAGCGTCGCTGGTGCCATTGCAGGGAAGGGCCCTCTGTTTCTGCCATAAATCACCACGCTGGAGACGCACAGCTCGCTTCCCTCCGGGCTGAAACCCGCTGAACAAACCCTCTGCCCAAAACAGATGTCTGCAGTAATTTATTTTTTTGCTTTTAATAGAAGAGCGCCGTCGCAGCGCCGTGGCCGAGCTCAGGGTCTGTCCGGGTCGGCGGGGCCCGCGGCAATCCTGCCCTCCTCTGAGAGCCCCCGGAGCTTGGCACGTGCCAGCAGCCGGGCGAGGGCTACCGACAGCCCCTTCGGGCTTGCCGGGGAGCCTGCAAAGCAGCGATGCTTCACCGGGGAGCGAAAATGGAATTAATTACCGTCTCCTACGTGAGGATACACGGATACTAAAGCAGGCTCCCTTGCGAGTATCTGAAAGCATTTTGTTTGTGTAGATTAGGAAGGGCATGAGTTATCCTCAGCTGATGAGAGTCGGTGGGTTTAACACCCGTTGTCCCGGAGGTAAGCTGTGAGAACAGACACCTCCTCCAGCCCCGGGCTCGCCCGATATAGCTGCCGGCATTGTGTTTGCAGCCTTTTGTGAGACACGGTGCGTGCACCGCCCACGCCTCCGTGCGCCTCCGTGCCTCCGCACCAGCTCGGGGAACGGATTCCCGTGGGAAGGAAGCGCCGCCGAGGGTCACCCCTGCCCGGGTGGGCGTCCAGAGACGCGCTGACCGTCCCCCTTCTCCTGCGCCTGGGGAGCACCGACGCCGGTTTTACTCCCACCGGGGTCAAACTGCGCCCGGGCGTGCCGCGCCTGCCCCGCCACGCTGCCGACCCGGAGGCGCGTTCAGGACCCGCAGCGACCGCTGAGCTCCGGGTCACATCTCTCGTTATCAAACACGCGTTTGGTTTTGTCAGTCATCTCCTCTGCGCTGACGCCGAGGACTCGTTGGCAGCCGGCGCTGAGCGGGCAGAGGTTGTGTGACTCCGGCGTCTCACGGGCCCCGCTGTCAGAGCGGCGCAGAGAGCGAGCGCTCGGAAGGTCCCCTTTGGTCAGATCAGCTCAAAACGCTTCGGGGTTTGCAAACGGTGCCGTTCCTGAGGGGGGTCTCCCCCTCCCTTTGCTCTCAGCGGGCTGCGGGGCGGGCGGAGCTGGGTGTCGCTGCTCGTAACGACCGCTGCCCGCGGGCACGGGTCTCACCGCGCGGTCGCGCGCAGCGATAGGAGCCACCTCCTGCAGAACAACGTGACCTTCTGCTCCCGCTCCCTGCTACGTAAATACGAGCCCGGCCAGAAATGCTCTTCAACTTCACCGGAGTTAAATTTAACGAACCGCCAGCTCTCGGACGTAAAACGAGCGCCGGGCGCTGGGGGCACAGCCGGTCACCAGTTACGCAGCTCTGCCCCGCCGGTTCTCACGGGACGCCGTGCGCGGGCAAACGCTGCCACGCCAGGGGGGACCCTCTGAGGCTTTCGCCTCGCCAGAAACCATTTCCGCATTTCCTCCTTAGGCTTGACCTCAGCCCAAAAGCCGGGGCCCCTTCCCGCTGCGGACACTGTGCAGTGCCCGAGGGGCTGCGGCCCTTCCCCAGCCCCTACCCGTCCGAGCAGGACGGAGTGGGGACGGTTCTGCGGCCAGCGGTGAGCAGGCACCGTGCCACCGTGGCTTCCGTCCAGCTGCCCTGGGGGCCCCGAGCACCCGTCCCCCCCCGCACCCCTGCCCAGTTCTCCTTCCTGCAGAAGCCCTCCCCAGGTACCCCCTCTCTCACCGCCTCGGCTCATGTCTGCTTTCTTTTTTTCTTTTTTTTTTGAAGCGGAGGAAGAAGATGACGAAGAAACAGAAAAAATGCAGAACGGGAAGGACCGAGGTAAGAGGACAAACTCCGTTCTCGGAGCTGTGGAGCGTTTCGGACCCGCTCCTCTGCAGGAGCTCAGTTTGCCGGCTCCGTTTGGAGCCGCCAGCGAGGGCTCTGGGTGCGGATGGCTCCGGGTGGAAGCAGCCCACGGCGCTGCCGCGGCACCTGCAGACACGGCACAGGTTTAGCTGCCCGCCCCGTCATCGCCGCGCTGCCAGGTCGCTCGCTCCATCAGCTGCCGTGGCTCGAGATGCCGTCATGGCCAGGGTTTCTTCAGCGTGCGTATTCAGCTCTCGAGAATGTTTTTCTTTCGGCAAAGGTCACGCACGGATCTCTGGGATGCGTAAGAGGAGGAGGAGTCACTTTGAGTGCCGCGAGAAATCCAGTTCGGATGAATGTCAGAAAGGACGCGCAGCGTGGGCTGGTTCCCAGCGACGCTCCTGGGCGGTGGGACCGTCATCTGCTGAGCCGCCGCCTCCTGTGACCTTGGCTGGACAAACGTTGGGAATCGCTGTGCCGGTGGTAACCCCCGTGGGCAGTGCCGTGGCCGAGCGGGGTTTCACGGGGCGCTCTCATCTCTGCGGCCCCCGGTGTGCAGGGCTGGACGCTGACCCTGCCCAGACCACGTCTGCCCGCGGTGCCAGCCGCTCCGCGCCACGTGCTAGCAGCGTTATTCCCGGGGCTGGACGTGATCGTCGCGGGTGCGGAGCGCGGCCCCGAGGCTCGCGAACGACCGTGCGGCGTACGGTTGAGTCGGAGGGGCCTGCAGGAGAGCCGCTCCTCCTGCCGCGCTGCGCGGGCGAACAAACAAGCAGCTCCCGGACCCTCCTGGGGCAGGGACCTCGCTCGGGGGCTCCCGGCTTTTGCTTTCTGCGTTCTACGCCGAAGTGTGAGAAGCGGACTTGGACAGGTTTGAATCAGCCCGAGCATTTGTCTCGCTTGAGCCAAACCTAATTTCAGCATCAACAAACTGGAACTTTTTATCCTTTTCCTGTTGTACGCACATTTTCCTTCTGGCTGAGCTGGAGGGACCGGGCTCGCGTTTCTCACCGCAAGAGCTGCTCTGCCCGAGTTTTCCTGTCCAGCGAGTTCTGCAAAGCGTTCGGGAGTGTGGAAACGCTCTGCGTCCTGATGGCGTGTCCGTCACCGTTAGACGTTGTAACTTTGCGTGATGAAGTGCATCGCTATTAGACATTACAAGTTTGTAGGAAAAAGTGCAGCGAGATTGATTTCAGCTAAAACGGGAGTTTTCAAAGCAGAACTGCATTGGCTCTAAATCACAGGACCCTCTTTGCCCTAGAACATTCCTCTTCAGTTAAATAGTTTAGATGCTTAGCAGATGACCCGTCTGCTTTTTACCAAATGTGCATTGTGTCTTGCATGGGAAATAGGGAAAGGGGGATTTTCGAGGAGCTGAAATGTGATGTATGGTAGCGGAGACGTAGTAAGACACATTCAGCTCTGTTACTCATTGCAGCAGCATCGGAGTTGGGGGGGGGACGGAGACGTGTAACCAAAAGCAGAACTTGGTCCAAAAGCCTTCGTGTGGAATGTAAATATCACCTCTGCCAGGGAGTAAGCGATTTCTTAATGTCACAGAGTTAGTGAGATAAAAATCTGGCAGAAAACCCAAGGACCGATCAATACCTAAGCTGCGGTGCTGCTGCAGAGCGCGCACGCTGCCGGGGCTGCTCCGGACCCCAGAGCAGGCGTGGTGACTGTGAGTCCGGCTCCGGGGTTTGGGCGGGCGTCAGGAAAGCGCCTGCCCTCTGCCCCGCGTGGGCACCCACGGCCGGGACGCTGCGGCACGTCCGACGGCCCCTGTACCCGCGCCGAGCTCCACCTGCCCCGACTGCGCTCTTTGCACAGGGACGCTGCGTGCATCCCTGCCTCGGCAAAGCTCTCCCTCCCCGCAGCCTCAGCCCGTTACTTCTTCCCATCCTGCATGGACAGGAATTAAAATTACTCGTAGCTCGTGTATTCCCCAGCTTCCGCAGCGGCGTAGGCAAGGGAGACACAGGGACGCTGCTGCCGTGCGTTTCCTAGGGACAGCATCGCCCTTGGGCTTCCTCACAAGTTTCTTCACAAAGTCATTTCGTATTTCTCTGCGTCCCCGTTAATCAACCTCAGAACTCGCTTCCCCGCTGGAGAGGCTGACGTTCCTGCACTTGATGCGGCAGCGGCGTGGTACGGCTTTAGCAGGATGAAATCATTCGGGAAGACTCCGAGTTGGCTGTGTCTTTTGTGGTCAGGAGTACAAATGAAGCAGCATCTCCAGAGAAGATGTCTGCATGGCTTTCCTGGCACGGAAGAGCACAGCCGGGAGCTGGCAAAGCCGCGTCCGTCCCATCGCGTCAGACGTCACCCCAGGGCGGTGCGGCCAGCCTCAGCCACTCTTTGTGTTGCCCCTTTTGAAACCTGGCGGTACGTGTCCATACGTTACACGTGTGCCAGACGTCACTGCAGGTCAGATGCCCGCTTGGGCGTCCTGCAGTCGCTGTTTGCCGTGGTCCTGCTGCCCCTCTCCAAGACGGCGTGTTCCTGTTGGTGACCGCGGTGGACCCGTGACAGCACCACCTGAAATGAGACTCTCCGTGAGCTGGTCCCTTCATGCGTTGGCCATTTGGATTTTATAACCCCCGAACCGCTAGAAAAGGGACAAAAGTGCCGCCATCTGCTCTCTCAAACTGCTGGAAGGAAGCGCGTGGTTTGCAGCCACATAAAATTTGTTAGACAAAAATATCCAATTTGAAATACACCTGCCCGTGCTGATCAGAACTGGAGTCCGTGCAGCCATCTGCTCTTGGAGGGCAGGACAGAGTCCATCCCCGGCAGGTTTGCAGGTGACACCGAACTGGGAGGAGCGGCCGATACCCCAGAGGTCGTGCTGCCATCCAGAGGGACCTCAACAGGCCGGAGGAACGGGCTGGCAGGAACCTCACGTAGTTCAGCAAGGAGAAGCACAAAGTCACAGAATCACCAAATCCCCAACGGGTTTGGGTGGGCAGGGACCCCACAGCCCACCCAGTGCCACCCCTGCCATGGGCAGGGACACCCTCCACTAGCCCAGCTTGCCCAAAGCCCCATCCAACCTGGCCTTGAACACTGCCAGGGAGCCAGGGGCAGCCCCAGCTTCTCTGGGCACCCTGTGCCAGGGCCTCAGCACCCTCACAGGGAAGGATTTCTGCCTCACATCCCATCTCCATCTCCCCTCCTGCAGCTTCAGGCCATGCCCCTTGGCCTGTCACTCCCTGCCCTTGGCACCAGCCCCTCTCCAGCTTTCCTGGAGCCCCTGCAGGGACTGGAAGGGGCTCTAAGGTCTCCCCGCAGCCTTCTCTTCTCCAGGCTGAACCAGCCCAACTCTCTCAGCCTGAGGTCTCCAGAGCAGAGGTGCTCCAGCCCTTGCCTCATCTCCGTGGCCTCCTCTGGCCTGGCCCCAACAGCTCCATGTCCTTCTTATGTCGGGGAAACAAATCCTGGGAACAACCCCAGGCACCAGGACAGGCTGGAGGTCACCAGCACGCGGCTTTGCAGGGAAGAACCTGGGGGTCCTGGTGGACACTGAGTTGACCATGAGCCAGCGACGTGCCCCTGTGCGGCGAACACGAGTGGCGTCCTGGGCTGCTTTAGGCAAAGCATTGCCAGCCGAGGGAGGGGATGATCCTGCCCCTCTGCTCAGCGCTGGTGAGCCCACCCCGGGAGTGCTGGGCCCACCCCGGGAGTGCTGGGCCCAGTGCCGGGCTCCCCAGTCCACGAGGGACACGGACAGACTGGAGAGAGTCCAGCGATAGCAACGATTAAGGCATTGAAGGGTCTGTCACACGAGGAGAGGCTGAAAGAGCTGGGATCAACGTGTGTAAACCACTGATGGAACAGAGTAGAGAAAACTGAGCCAGAGTCTTCTCAGCGGCACCCAGGGGAAAGGCGAGGGGCGATGGGCTCAGGGGGATTCTGTTTAAACGTAAGAAATACGTCTTTAGCGTGAGGCTGGTCAGACGCTGCACGGGTTGCCCAGAGTTGCGGGTACCCAAAACCCGGTGGGTCGAGGTCCCGAGCAGCCTGGGGTGCTGGCCCTGCGCTGGGGGGGTTGGACTGGGCGCTCCCAGCGACGCTGGCGTGTCTGGGATTCGGCGGGGTCGGGAGCACGTCTCTACCCGCCTGCTGTTTCACAGGACTTGCCGTTCATCCCCATGCCTGGAAAGCTGTTCGCCGTCCTCGGAGGAGATTCCCGTTAGAGCAAGAAGAGGTTGGGGCGGGTGGGTCTTTTCATTTTACGGGAAATAAAGTTACCTCCTTGCTAAACGCGCCTTTCCCCTGTGTTGCAGGTTAGAGGGACGACGGCAGGCTGCGCAGCGGTTCAGGTAAGGACGGGTATCTTTCTTCTTGCCCTCTCCAGCAGCGCTGCTCTGTGGGCACCGTTGCAATGCCGAGGACCAGGTCCCTGTCACCTCCTGCCCTTGGCCTTTATCTCCCGCGCCGCGCAAGGAAGGTTCCCCCCGCCCATCGCTCCGCAACCGTTCAAAAGGACGTTCGGTTTTTTTCTTGTTAAGACCCAATTTTGCTCCTGCTGCAGACAGTGGGAAAACATCATTAACTCCAGCGAGAGCAGCATTATCTGCTGTTTTATTCGTATAGCTTCTATACCGAGAGGCCTCAGCCAGGAAACAGGACCTTATTGTGATGGACACTCTCCAGATGTACTAAAAATACGATCTCTACCCTCAAAGAGCCTGCGCTGTAAGTTATAATAAGGCACGCCAGATGGATATCCAAACAGGTGGCTGGAGAGCATGGGGCGGTGTGAAGGCAGCGAGCCCCGGCCCCGCGCTGACAATGCCTCCGAGATCCCTATCTTCCCCATCCGAGCCGCCCGTGGGAGGCACCGGATCGGGTGTCCGCACTCCCCGTGCGCTCCCTGGGTATCCGCCGTAGCCGCGGTGCCCACCTTTCGCCCCTCCCGGGGGGAGAAGGAGCCTTCTCCTGGCAGAAGGACGCGGCGCGGACACGCGCGTAATGAGCCGGAAAGGGACGGGGGCTGGCGTGGTCGGAAACCTTCTTCTTCCTCTTTGGAGGAGGAGGAGGAGGAGGAGCTGTCCCTTTGCACGGGAGGTCGGTTACCTGTAGAAGGCGGACGGGACAAGGTCCGTTGTCTTTAACTTACCAGCCCAGACCCAGCCCGCGGTGATAGCGGGCCGGACGAATTAGTCGCGATGGATCTCAGACGCAACTTTGCATGACAAAACCAGCCCGGTTGTCCTCTAAAGGGGGTTTGCAAAGGAGAAAAAAAAAAAGGGGCTCTGCCCTTTCTGCCTCCCTGCCATTCTAGTGCCGGATAGAGATAACCCGAAAGTGGCCGGGGAGTTTTTGTGATAGTTTTTTACATTAGAAATTCAAGTCCTGCCTCATCTGGGAAGCAATCTGGTAACTCAAGAAGGAGTGAAATTATACCATTAGAGAGGAAGCCAGCAACGGAGAGCTGTTACACTGGCTCTGTGTGGCTTTTTCTTAATGTCCCTTTAGCTCTAATGGCTTTGGAGAAAAGGGTGGCTTTGACCCTGGTCACCCCGTAGCCGCTGATCTGGAGATGAGAAGCTCCGTGTTCCCCGAGAAGCCCGGCCGTGCCTCCAACAACACCAAGGGCCGGTGCTGACGAGCGCTGAATTAGAGACAGCTGAAAAAGAGCTACTTTCAGGTTTCTTTATCCTCCAGAAAGAATGTAACCAGACATGTCAGTGAACGAAAAAAATCCAAAACCAGTGGCGGTTCTTCTCCAGTTCCTTGCGTTCCCGTCGGTGGTGCTAGGACCTGTGATGGGTCCTCCTGAACCTCGGGGGGGGCAGGGGCAGGCCAAGCCGCACCGGGGGCTCCGGCCGCCCACTGACGACGGAGGGGGCTGGGATGGGCAGCAGCGTCGGGGGCTTTCTGTCACCAGACCTCGGCAATTCTGGGGAACAGCGCCCGGCACCAACCTCCCCTTGGCTTGCAGAGTCAAGCGCGTCAGCTCCGGTTCCTCTGTTCCCCTGGGGCCCGAGGTGAGGAGCTCTGGGGTCTGGGTGAGATCGCGGCGGGCGCTGCACGCCCGGTGCACGCGGAGCTTGCCGAGGCCCCGGAGACGCAGAGCCCCGGCCAGCAGGTTCAGGAGGTCCCGGCACAGGAGCTCAGCGGGGCCGTGAACAGCGGGGCCGGAGCTCCGCTCTCGGCGGGCGCTGACGGCGCGTTGTGTGTTTCCCACGGCGCAGGCACGGAGGGCTACGCTCACGGCCGAGAGGCGTCTCCCGTCCCGTGGAAGAGGCGCGTTTCCGCTGATACGTTCACCATCGTGCAACTGCGACCGATCTCCACCACCTGCTGACGACAGCGGCTTCCTCCGAACCACCCCGAGGGCTCTGCCCGTGGGCACTCGTCTCCTCGGCCATTGCATGTCCCGTTTTCCTCCATCTGTTACTAACGGTATTCAGACATTGCCCCATCAAACTCTGCAATTTATGGGAGGTTTAAAAAAAAAAAAAAAGAAAAAAGGAAAGCGAACACTCCCTGCTCCTGTTAAGCGTACGCATCTTCTTTATTTCCTCCCAAGCGGTGTCATCATCGCGTCACTAGCGGGTTATTTCTCTTGACTCCTGCCCCTCAGTATGCACGAAAGGACGGGTGCGGAGCCTCCTGGGGTCCCTCGCGCGTGGCACGAAGGGGATGCTGCCTTCAAAAAACCCAGTTCCCAAAATCCTGCGCTGCCTGTCGGTGTCTGGCTGCCGCCGCGTGCCGTGTCGCGTGTGGTCCCGGGAGCAGGCGTCACGGTGCGGGGATGCACGGCCGAAGGAGCGGCGGCGGCGGGGACGGGCCACTGGCAGTCCCGGCACCGCGTCTCTCCAGACCGTCCAGAAATTTCGGGGATTCAGGGGCGACCGCTGCTGGGCTCCGATTGGCACCTCTGCGTTCACTCGGGGGAGCCGAGTTCCGTTTTGCTTAAAACGAAGAGAAACGGCCGAGCCGCGCAGTCTGCGGCTGGCAGCTCACCGCGCCTTTTCTGCCATAGCTGCTTCAAAAACGTTGTCGTCAGTCCCAATCACTAGTGATTCCATTCCTTTTTTTTTTTTGTCCCTTGGTGCTTAGGAATGTTATTTTTAGTGGAAGGAGCTGAGTGCCCTAATGCATCTATAAATATTTATCAAGGGTGATGAATGGAAAGGAGTGATAAAACCCGAAACCAGCCCTCAGCTTTTCTTCCTGTCTGAACCGATACGTGGCCTCGGTTCTCGGCGGAAAGTGCTCGCTGGGTACCTACAGCCCTCGGGGAGAGAGAAAATAAACAGACGTGGTGGCCACAGATTTAGCTGAATATAAATATTGTGAATGAGCTGTCAAGAAGGGAAGGGAAGTGATGATAACCTGGTGCGGCGTGTTAGCTTTAGCCTGCCAAACACAGCGCGCCCGCGGGGACCGGGAAGGTTTCGTGGTCGTCTCCGTGTGCTTTCGGATGAATTTGCTGAATTGGGACCCGCGGCGCCTTTGGCCGCAGCTGCAGGCGGGTTCGAGCGCCGAGACAGGAATGTCCTGCCGATGGCCGTGCTCGGGGACCTGCTGGCGTGGTGCGGGCCGTTGCAGCTGTGCAGGCGTCGGGGTCTTCCTCCTGCTGACCGGCGGCGCGAGGGACGGGCAGTTTGCATCGTGCCGGGGGGACGTCCCGGCGCCTGGCGCGGGTGAGAGCCCGGGGGTTCCCAGCCAAGCCCCCCCCCGTCCGGCGGCAGAGCCGCGGGCATCCTCCAGTGACCGAGCGTCTGCACCGGCGGCGGTGCCGGCGCAGGGGCTGCACCGCGGGGCAGCCCGGGGCGGTGGGGGGAGCCCGTGGCAGCGCGTGGGATGGCGGGATGGAAGTCGTCGCCTCCTGAGAGGTCCCGGGTCCCAAACCGTGGGAGGGAAGGGACGGGATGAATACACGTCTCCGTCGGGGAGCATGTTACACACGAAGCCTGGATCACCGGGGAGCGTCACGTTTGCTGCTTTTCTCCTGTTATTACTCACCCTGCGACTTTCCCTTCTCGCTTTTGCCACCACGACTGCCGGGAGGCAAAGCCTCCTGCCGCAGCCGCCGCCTCGGCCGCAAGCGTCTCGCTGAGCCTGCGGTCCGGCCGCGGCTGGAGGAGGTGCAGGTAGCACCGCCGGGACCTGCCGCCACCGGCCCCCGCCGCTCCTGTTGGGGACACCCCCCCGGGGCTCTTGCCGCCAGCGCTGCCACTGGCGGGGACGGTGGCAGCCGGGGAGCTGGGCCGTCGGGGCTTTGCTCAGAAAAGGCGGCGGGTTCCACAGGGTTTTGTGCAGCCGCAGCCGGGATATCGTCTGTGTATGTTAAACGTGACCCCGCGTCTGTGGCGCCGCATTCCCTCACCCGAGGTGCCATTTATTTTAGCCGGCAAAGTGGTTTAGCAGACAATTTTATCGCAAGGCCGGGGCTGCAGGGTGGTGCTGGCTAATGCCAGGAGGACGGGGTTCGCCCAGCAAGCTGCCGCCGGAGCGGGGGGAACCTGTGCCCCCCCGTCTACAGGGTCCAGGAAAGGCCGCGGTCCTGCGGGCACGGCTCCGGTAACACGCACCCTGCAGCCGGCAAGAGCGGCCAGGCGCTGGGAGCGATGAGGGCGAGGGAGCTGCCAGCCGAGCCCGTGCGTCGGATCACCAGAGCCTGAGCTTAATTGCAGTTGTCCTCGTCAGCCTGCTGCTGATAGCTTCCCTCCGCCATCGCCCGGGGCTGACGGGGACGGTGCCGCGGGGTCCCCCGGCCTTCCCTCGCGGTGCGCAGTGATGCCGAGGAGAGCGCGGTTAGCTGGCGTGGCAGTGCCCCGGGCGGGCTGTCGTGATGTGTCACCCAAGGGTGTCATCTAGAGAGGCCACCACCGGTGCCCAGACCCCGTCGGTGAAGCCCAGCGTCCGGCACGCCGGTGCAGGCTGTCCGGCTGCCCCGGGGTCTGCCCTCACCGCGCCGCTGCCCCGGGCACCAGCCTGGCACTGGGGTGGGCAGCGTGGGCCCGAAGCGGGGCTCGGGGCACGGCCTGGGCCAGCGGGGCCCGGGAAGCACCAGGAGAGGCACGGGTGCTGCGGTCTGAGCTGCGCCATGGCCGTGGCAGGGTTCCTGTGCCCGGCGGGCTGCCCGGGACCACTTCCACCGCAGGGACGCCAGGCACCTCCGCCGGTGACGTGCTGAGACACTGCGTGGGGGAAAAACCACCCACGGCCCCCGCTCGCTCCTGGTTGACTTTGAAACCCGCTGATGAACTCTTGCTTGCCTTCGGAATAATGGCGTGACCCCGGGAGGGACGCTTCAGGCCGGGCTCTGGTCCGTGTCCCCGGGCTGTGCCCTGCTCCGGCGGCACCGCACCCTGGCGGTACTGCACCCCAGCCACACTGCGCCCCGGCAGCACTGCGCCCCGGCGTGCACATGGGTTCCCGGGCCAGGGGCACCCACCAGAGGGACCGGCCACCCCCAGCCCTTGCTCAGCACCCGGGATGCAGCGTCCCAGAGGCTGCCCAGGAAATCTGTGCCACGGCACCGGAGAGCTCCCGCGGAGTTGCAGCAGCACCAGCACCAGGGTCGGAACCGTGTGTGTGTGTGCGTGTGCGCACATGTGTGTGTAAGCACCCGCCTGCACTGCCGGCAGCGTGTGGCATGCCGGTGCTGCTCTCAGGAGATCTGCTGGGTCCGAGTGTGCCTGCCGGTGCCTCGGCACTGATGGGGAGGCATGCCGGCGCTGCGGCATAGCCACGGCGGCTGAATTAAGCCCCTTGTTAACGCCCACTTGGGCTGCGCACGGCTGGGGCCGGGGGGTGAGCCGGGGGGGTTGCGGCACCTTCTCCCATCAGGCAGAGCCGTCCGGCGCCTCGGCACACGCGGAAAGGGAGCGCCCAACCACCGAACGCCCGGCGGAAATCCCACAAAATGAAACTCTGCAATTCCCCTGGGGCCAAACCTGCCTGAACAGAAAAGCAAACTGCCACCTAAAAACGTTTTCCATTACCCGGACAGAGCCGTGTCCCTGCGCTGGCATCCCTGGCCGGTGCCCCGGTGCCAGGGGTTAATGCCAGGAGAGGGAAAGCCCCGGTGTTCACGGGGAAGGGGATGGGGACACGTGCCGTGGTGCATCCTACGCCCGGCTGGTCTGTCGGTGATGTGCGAAGGGAAGGCGGCGGCTTCGGCCACTCGTGCGTCCCTCGGCACACGCGTGCTCGGAGGTTCCCCAGCTCCCCGAGCCCCGGCCGTGCCCACCCAAACGCGGTGTCCTGGCAGCACAGCCCGGCAGTTGGGGGCCTGGGGAGCACGGCAGGCTCTGGTGCCGGTCCCTATTCCGGAGGATCCCCGGGAGCCGATGGCGTGAGCGTGGGGAGGGTCCCTAAGAGAAACCTGGGAATGGAGCCGTGGTCTCTCTCCTGCCGGATACTGAATAAACTCGCCTCGTCCCTAAGGGGTGTCGTGTCCCGTCACCGTGTGAAAAAAGCAGAGATGGCCAGGAAAAAGGAACAGACCCGAGGTTTTTCACAGGCAACGCCTGCTCCAAAGCAGCGGGCAGCACGGGAGCAGCTGCCGGCACGTTGCCGTGGGTCCGTACGGAGCCGCAGCGCCGGGAGATTACCCGCATTTGTCATGGCTGCAGGTCACTGGAAGCAGACAGAGCTGCCTGTGTTCGGGGCCGCGGCGCCTGCCGCATCTGTGCCATCGGCACGGCGCCTGCGCCCCGCACGGCTGCCCCCGCCCTGCCAGATGTTCCCCCCGCTGCAAACCCCGCGCCGGCGAGCACATCTGGTGGGGGCAGAAAGGGCGAGGGCCGGGAGCATCCGCACTGGAGTCCCCGTCGCTCCCACGCAGCGCTGGAAACTGTAACTGGGGGGGCGGCAGTTTGGGGCAGCGGGTGCTGGGACCCCCCAGCAAAGGACCCTGCAACCCTGGGGCCTCGTCTCTGCTGTTCCCCCCGGACCCCGGAGCCGGTGATGGAGGGCGGCTCGTGCCCCGTCCAGCCCCGCCGTGCTGGGTTGGCAGTGGCTCGCAGCCGGTGCCGGCTCTGCCATGCCACTGGACCCACCGGCGATGCCTCACGCCCACCCCAGGACCCTCCTGCGCCGGCTGCTGAGGCCGCCCTGGCTCCCGCAGACCCCCGGCAGAGCCGGCAGCGGCGGGGGCCAGGCTCCGCTCATGGAGAGGAAACCTTAGCCCCAGGAATCCGCGGCTTCAGGGGCACAGATGCACCCCCTCCGCTGCCCGGCCCAATTCGGCACGGCGCTGCCCGGCTCCAGGCGTCGGTTCCGTTGGGGATTAGGTACCTCGGTGGGAAAGACACGGATCCTTCCCGTAGCCGGGGGGGCTCCGGCTGCTGCCGGGCCAGGGGCGGCTTCGTGCTCCCCTCAGCCTGGTGCCAGGCCGGAGCGAGAACCCCCTGCCGGGCACGGGCCCCGCACCGCTGCACACCCAGCCCTGCCGCTGCGGCACCGGCACGTTCCGTGTGGGCATCGGCCCCGGCCACCCCCTCCCTGGGAGGTGGCACCGACCTCCTTCCACAGGGACCTGGCGTTTGCCCAGCGCGGCAGAGGGGGTGGCACCGGTGTTACTGGCGCCGCCGGGCTCTGCTCCCCATCCCGCACCCCCGGGGTGACTCTGCTCCCCATCCCGCATTGGGGTGACTCTGCTCCCCATCCCGCACCCCCGGGGTGACTCTGCTCCCCATCCCGCATTGGGGTGACTCTGCTCCCCATCCTGCACCCCCGGGGTGACTCTGCTCCCCATCCCGCACCCCCCAGCCCAGCGTGTGCCCAGGGAGGGGCAGAGGGTGCTGCACCCCCCGACCCCATCAGCAGTGCCCAGGACCACGTGGGGACAGAGATGGTTTGTGGTGCCCGTGTCCCGGTGCCACCTGTGTCCCCCCCCCTCACTTACACGCTCGTGTGTGCTCACACTCAGGCTGCCCCGTGCGCTGCCTGCCTGCTCGCCTGTGTGCCCGTGTGCACGCACCGTGTGTGCGTGCATGCTCTCCCGTGCACCGTGTGCACGCTCACCTGTGCTTTCAGGCCTGTGCACACTCACGGCTTGCTCTCGTGTGTGCACACTCCCACACCCCACGTGCACCTGCAGGCAGGGTCCCCACGGGGTTGTCCATGAGCGTGCACATCGGGGCGCAGCCGTGTGACCCAGCAGGTGACCCCGCGCACCCCACAGAGATCCCAGGGACCCCATTGTGCCCCACGGAGACCCCACGCACCCCACGGAGACCCCATTGTGCCCCACAGAGACCCCACGCGCCCCACAGAGACCCCGGGGACCTGTGAGCCCCACAGCCAGGCTCAGACCTGGGTGCCCCGTGCCGACTCCCCCCGTCCGGCCCCAGGAAAGGCCCCAGCCGGAGCCCACCCACCCCGCCGCCACGCTCCGGCGCTGCGGCACAGCCCATGGTCCCTCCCCCAGCGATGGCCCCGCGTGCTGGACCGTGCCCCAGCACCTTGCAGCGTGTGACCCCAGGGCAGGGGTCCACACACCCGCCCCCACCCTGGGACCCCCTCTGGGCCCTGCTGGGGGGCAGGGGGCACGGCCGCGGGGCGTGCAGTGCTCTGCTCCCCTCTCCGTGCTCCCCCCTTCCCCTCCTGCCCGGAGCACCGGGGGTCCCGTGGGTGCCAGAGCTGGGGGACGCCGCCCTGTTTTGGGGGGGGGGTCAGCCACGGCCGGCCCCGTGGCCACGCAGCTCTGACGCCCGCAGCCCCCTCCCCGGGGCAGCCCCCGGCGTGGCCCCCCGGGACGTGGGGCAGGGTGGGGGGCACTGGGCCTCCCCCCACATGGGGTCGGGGACCTCCGTGTCAGCGCCTGACCCTGGGGCCAGGGCTGCTCCTCAGCCGCACCGTCTGACGGCCACCCTGGGCCGCACCGGCCGCTCCGGCACCATCCATCACCGGGGAATCGATTCCTCCGCCCCGCTACAAGCTGCTGGTGCGACCCGCGCCCTTCCCCTGCCCTTCCTCCCCAGCCCTCCTCCTCCTCCCCTCTGCCCACACCCCACTCCCCCATGATTTATGGGGAGGAAGGGGAGCGCCGAGCGCGGTTATCGGTGGGCAATCGCAGGGCAAACACCGCGCCGGGGCGGGCCGCGGAGGGTGCGGCCGCTGGTGCCAGGAGCTGCCCGGTCATTCCCGGGGTCGTTCCCGGGGTCCCAGTCCTCACCGCACCCGCCCTCGCACCCGCCTGTGGCACACGGATGCACCCGGCTGCCTCGCACACGCGTGCCCTGCGCACACGCACCCCCATGTGACACACACCGTGTCCCCCGGGGACGGGCCACCGCCACGTGCTCCCAGTGGCACCGGTGCTGCCGCAGCCCCGGCAGCGCCTGCACCCCGCTCCCCGCGCCCCACGCCTGCTGCCCTGCCCCGGTGCGGCTGTGGTGTGCCGGGGGGTGGCACAAGGCCCGGTGGCACCTGGGGACGCGGCACAGGGGACACGGCCGCACTGCGGGATGTCTCCGAGCCCTCTCCTCCTCCCGCAGGCACGACGCCGGGTTGGGGACGTCCGGGCAAGGGGCCGGGGCACGCGGGGGCCGTCCTGGCCGCCCCCTGCCACACTTTGGGATGCCGGCACCATCGGCCAGTCCTGCAGGATTGTGCAGATATTCGGCGGCAATTACAGAACGAGGAGCCATCGGTCCTGAAAAGAAGGGGAGGGCGGGGGGGCGGCAGTGGAAGGACCGGCCGGCGGCTGCTCTCCCTCCCCGGGCTGCGGCAGCAGGAGCCGGGAACGGCACCGGGACACGGCACAGCATGGCGGCCTGGCGTAGCAACGGGAGTGCTGAGAGCACGGGGTCCCTCTGGCCGTGCCGGCATCACGCCTGCGTCCCCACGGCTGCGGTGGGGTGGGCAGAGGGGCTCCGACCGGAGCAAAGATCCCCCCCCGTTGCGGCGGCGGGGGGACGCGTGGGGCGCCGGCAGCCACAGGAGCCGCCCCAAGTGTGGTGGTGGCCGGGCTGGCGGCGTGGCCAGGGAGCGGGGGGCAAATGCAGGGCCCCCCCACAGCGGCTCTGCCTCTTCCCCGGGGGCGCCTCCCCGCCGGCGCCACGCCGCTGCCTTCGTTACCCCCGCGTCCCCCCCACGCAGCCCGCCGGAGCCCGCGGTGAGCGCCGCCGGGGCGGTGTGCCGCAACGCTCGTGGCCTGCGTCCCCTGGGCCTGGCAAAGGTGCCCGTGGGAGGGATGCTCCCGCCCCGGCAAGGCCGTGTGCCAGCCCGGCACGCTGCACCGCTGCCCGGCGCGTGACGCAGGCTCCCCCCGCACCGAGGCAGGATCAGCTGCTGCTCCCTCCGCGGCAGCGCTGACTAACCAGCTGACCGTGTGTCACCGGCTTAATTTGGCGCCCGCCCTCTTGGCGAGATTAATTAATCCAATCCCCGCGCCCGAGCCCCCGGAGGGAGCTGCCTTCCAAATTGGCAACTGTCACCGGGACGCGGTGCCGCCGCTCCTCTCGGCGATGAGGCCGAGCTGCCGGGGGCAGGTGGCTGCTGGGTGCGGGGGACCCAGGGGACCCCCACCTCTGCCGGGGGCTGCGGGAGGGGCGGCCGGTGCCCTGCGCGGCGGCAGGAGCGCGGCTGGAGCGGAGGCCGAGTCCGGCAAGCACCGCTGCCAGCCGTGATAAGTCTGGCAGGTGGAAGAGCAGGCAGGGGAGCAGGCAGGGGAGCAGGCAGCAGGTGAGGGCCCGGCTGGTCCCTGCCGCTGCACCGTGCATGGGAGGGGAGATTTACGGCCGGTGGGAAACACCTTGCCGGGAGCCGCTGCCCTCCTCCAGCCGCCCCGACCTCCCTGTCGCCCAGAGATTTAAGCCGGGGAGAACTGGAGCTGTTTGCCGAAACAACGCTGCCGGTGGAAGAGCGGCTGCCGGCGGAGCTGGCGGGGCAGGAGAGCGGGCAGGTGGGCAGGCAGCACGCTGCGCTCCCTGCTGCGGCCGCCGGCTGAGCCCCCACGGGGACGGGCACCAGGGACCGTGCCGGGCGCCGCAGCCGGCGGGGGGAAATGGCGAGCCGGCTGGGAAGGCCGAACGCCGGTGGCCGAGCGCTCCGAGGGACGCGGGGGTTCCTCGGCACGGCAAGCGGCACACCCCGCGGGGGGCTGCCCGGGCATTCGAAGGGTCTTTGGGGCTTGCAAACATCCCCGGAGATGCAAAGCCTGGAGGGGAGCTGAGCTGCCAGCTCTCCCGGCGGCAAGGACCACGGAGCAGGACGGCCGCGTTGGAGCACAGAGACGCCGCGACCTGGCATGGGAAGAAGGACAACCCGCAGCCATCCTCCTCCTCCTCCACCGGGCTCTCAGCAGAGCCCGCCGCTGGCCCCTCGCCGGAGCAGAAGAGCTCACCGGCCAGGTGTCCCCTGGCAGCGGCGTCACGCAGGAGCGGTCCCGCATCTCTGCCAGGATTTCGCTTGTCCCCCGTACGCTCACGTTCCCTTCGCCGTCCCCCTCGCCGCTGCCCAGAGGCCTTCCCTTGAGTTTCCAGCCCCACGACCGATTTTCTGTTCAGCTCTCACCGGTGCCGGCGTCCGGCCTCTCTCCCCACCGGCAAACGCCGCTTCCCCTCTACCGAGCACCGCCGCCGGTCACCCTGCTGCTAAACCCGCCTTCCTCCCCACCACTGAACCTGCGGCTTTTCGGTGACCGAGCGGCCCCAGGAAGGTGCCGGCGTTTGGTCTGCACAGGCAGCCAAGGGCCAGCCGGTCCCTTGGCGAGCGGGGGCTGCCCGTCCCCGGTGCCCCGCACCCGTCCTGGCCATTTCCTCCTTCCCGGTGGCCGGCGACGGCTTCCTCCTGCCGGGCGCGGTGCCTGAGCAGCACTAACAGGATGTGTGCGCCGCGGCCCCGCCGGCAGCCCTACCGCAAGAGGCGGCACGCTCGGCTGCTCGTCGCCAGAGCTTTCCCATCGCCGAGAGCGAGGCCCGGCAAATACCAAAACGGTGGCGGAGCCGCCTTGGCGGTGCCCTGCCGGAGAGGAGCGTCGGCACGTGGCACCGGCACGCGGCGCCTGGCCAGCACGGTGGCATTGCCGCAGCGGAGTTGAGCGTGGGGCTCCGGGGGTGCAAAGCCCCTCCCCGGCACTTGTCCCTTAGCACGGGGGATGCCGCGGGGAGTCATACTGGGAGCAGTGGGGACGACACGGGGATAACGCTGGGAGTAACGGGGACAACACCGGGAGCAATGGGGGTAACGTGGGGACGAGGCAGTGGGGACACGCGGGGTGTGGGCGGCACGGCCCACGCAGGAGCCCACCTTGCAGCCCCCCGCACCCCCATGCCCGCCCCCGGTCCGTGGTAGCGGAGCCCAGGCCCAGCAAGCGCCTTCTGCCGTTGAGCGGGGTTCCAAGGCAGCAGGAGGAAGCCCGCTCCGGTTTGGGGAGCGCAACGTCGGCAAGAGCCGACACGAGGGCGAAGGCTCCGGAGGGGAGAGAGGTGAGGCGCAGGAAGCGCCGTGATGAGAAGCATCCCACCGCCGCTGCCGGACGGATGGACGGACGGACAGACGGACGGGGGAGCCGCCCACGTCACCTGCAGCCCAGATGCCCGGGGAGCTGCCAGCGCCGCACCCCGGCTCCGACCCGCCGCGGGGAACCATGGAGAACGTCCGGAGGGGGAACGCTGCCCGGCCCTTCCCTCTGCCCCGGCCGAGCGCGGCTCCGGCGTGTTTCCAGCAATGATTAACACCGGCGTAGCGGCACCGTGTCCTCCGCTCGGCCAGAAGACGGGCTGGGTTCAGCGCAAAGCCTGGCCTGGCCCAAAGCCTGGCCCAGCAGCGGGTTAAGGAGCCCCAGCTGGTCACCTTGGCCTTTAGGGAACAACTCAAAACGGCAAACCCGAGCAGGTTCTTACCGGGTCGTTTCCGCGAGGCTTCCCTGGACGCGCCGCGGGTGAAACATGGTGGGACGGCTCTGCCCGGGCGGCGGGAGCAGGAGAGCCGGTGCCGCGGTGCAGCCGGTGCCACGTGCCACCCCACGCGTGGCGCTCCCCGCCCCGGCTCTGCTGCGCCCGTCAGTCCCCACGGCTGCTCCCCGGCGAGCGGCGCTGCCCCGCGCTTGGCCCCGGCCGGGCGTCCCGCAGTGCTGCACCGGCGGCTGAGCCGGGCCAGGGGCTGCTCCGGCAGGAGGGAGAGGGACGGCAGCAGTGCCAGATCCTCACCTCTGCCAGACGCTGCTGTGAACCCACCCACAGCCGTACCCACCCTCAGCCGTACCCACAGCCGTACCCACAGCCATACCCACTGCCATACCCACGGCCATACCCACCCACGGCCGTACCCACAGCCGTACCCACAGCCATACCCACCCACAGCCGTACCCACAGCCATACCCACGGCCATACCCACCCATGGCCATACCCACAGCCATACCCATGGCCATACCCACCCACAGCTGTACCCACGGCCGTACCCACGGCCATACCCACCCATGGCCATACCCACAGCCGTACCCACGGCCATACCCACCCATGGCCATACCCACCCACGGCCGTACCCACGGCCGTAGCCACGGCCATCCCTCCCTGCAGGTGTCCCCACCCACACCCCCGTGCAGATGTACGTATCTCCAGCGTACCTACACGCAGGAGCCCCACCGCCAGGCAGATACACCAGCTTGCAGAGGTCCCTATAGCAAGCTCTACGTATGTGCTGATACGCCTACACGGAGCCGTACCTATGGGCAGATACACGTACACGCAGATACACCCACACGGAGCTATCCCCACGCGATGATGCACACACCCGCAGCTCTACCTGCCGCGCCGGTGCTGCGGCGGGGCTCTGCGCCAGAGCTGCCTGCGCTCCGTGCCGTAGGCAATGCTGCCTGTTCGAGCAGCGCGGGCAGCGCGTGCTGCACGGGAGCCGTGCGTGCCCAGGCTGCTGCCAGGCTGGCCACCGGCCAGCGCCACGGGCACGGTCACCTGCAGCGCTGCGGCACGAGGCACGGGGAGCCGCGGGCGTGCCGGGGTGTGCCGGGGTGCGAGGGCGGCGGTGCCGAGCAGCGCTGCAATTAGGCTGGGGCTTCAGGATACGGAAAAAAATTCCTGCGGCGCAGCAGACTCCGCCGGAGCCAGGAGCAGGGAGCGGGAGTGGGAGCACGCGTGTGGCAGCCGCAGCAAACCCGAGCAGGGTGTTAACACCGGCATCACCAACACCGGCATCGCCAACGCCCCTCGCTGCAGCCATGGGAGCTGGCTGGGAAAGCTCTGCCGGCCCCGGTACAGCCCATGCCACGGCCAGGGGGCACGGCGGGGCCGCGGGGGGCTCAAGAAGGGGATACGGGGGGGCACGGCCGAGGCCAGCCTGCCTGACTTCAGCTGCAGGCACGCTGTTGCCGCAGCCACCGCTGGTGCCAACATCCCGAAATAGCAGCCGGCGCGGTGCAGCTGGGGAGAGCCGTCTCGTGTGCGGTGGCTCAGGGCACCGGGATGCGGTCACTCCGGCTGGGGGGAACGAAGGCTCTGCGGCTGGACGCAGCAGCACACCGGAGGGAGCGACGGCGGCTGCCGTCACCGCGGCACATGGTGCTCCAGCGAGATCGGCAGGGGACGGCAGGGCAGCCTGGGGCACATCAACCAGCTGGAGAAATGGGGTTTGCCGGGGCTGAGCCGCGGCAGCGTTTGCGGGGAGAGCGCGGTGAGGCTCCTCACCTGCGTCCCGGGGTCGGGGGCAGTCGGGGTGCTGGGTTTGATCAGCCGGTGATAGTGTCCCGGCACACTCCTGGAGCCGAGGCTCAGCCAGCCCGGGGCTGCTCGTCCCGAGGGTCCCGCACGCCGTGCCACCGCCGGGACACGGCTACACCGGCGCGACAGGGAGCTGGGGCAGATCCCGTATCTCACACGGCCGCTCGCTGCACCCAAGCCGGGCTCTGGAAGCACCGCAGGGCGATTCCCAGTGCGGTGCCGGAGCCTCGCCGTTGCGGACACGGCCACCGGCAGCCAGCGCTGCTGCCAACGCTGCATGGTTTGGTGGGGTCGATCCCAGCCCCAGCCCTGCGGGTGACCACCGCCGGCTCAAATGCAAGTGCCACCTCTGCTGCTGCCGGCGCAGAGCGGGCACCGTGGGCGCTGCCGCCGGCTGCGCGCGGGGAGGTACCGGCAGGGCCAGGCAGCCTTTCCCGTGCGCCGACGGGCACCTGCCCCTTTCCGGCCTCCAACACCGGCACCCGCCGAAGGGCTCCTGCCGGAGCCCCGTGGGAGCGGGAGGGAGGGAGCAGCCTTCCCTCGCAGCAGCGAAGGAGATGGCCTATTAAGTCAGGGGAATGCAACATTAATTATTATTATTATTAATTAATGTCTTATTTTACAGTGCCCCCATGTGCACTACGTGCCTTCCAGCACGGCAGGCGCCCGGGGTCCCTCTCCGGAAGGGTTCCTCTCGGGGCTGCAGCCCGGCACGGCGGGGCGCAGGAGTGGGGCTGCAGCGGGGCCCCTCCGTGCCCATGCCGGGGGCTGTGGCCGCCAGCCCGGGACCCTGGCACTCATCCGGGGGGTGCTGGGATGCTCCGCGGGGCAGGCTGGCTCCCCCGAGGTCGCCCCGTCCTCAGCACCCGCCGGTGCCAGCTTTGGCAGCGCGGCCCGTGCCCGGTGTCAGGGCAGCAGGGCGAGCAGCCCCGGGTGCCCACCGCGGCTGGAGGGACCCAGCAACCTCCCCCCAGCTCCCCGCGGCCCCTCAGGCCCCCCCTCCTCCAACGCTGGCTCACGGCTCCTCTGGGGTCCCCCGCGCTCCTCACGGTCCGGCCCTAAGCCCCCGACCTCCGGGCGCTTCCCTGACGGCACGGAGCAGAGCCCGTCCACCCTCCGTGGCTGCCGCCGGCTGGCGGGTCGGTCCCGGTGGTGCCCAGCTCTGCGCTCCCTCCCCGGCACCCACGGCACCGCCGATGCGGCAGGAACCTGAATCGGCCCCAGGAAACCTCAGGTGTGTTTACAAATCACGAAACTCAAAGACATCCTAATTGCCGACTCCTTTGATTCACCGGCTGCTTTCCCAGCCTTGGCGGCGCGTCCGTGCCCATCACCGGGCTTTGAGCCTCTCCAGGCGCCGCGAACGCCTCGCAGGGGAAGGTGCCCCGAGGATGCTCCGGTCCCCGCTCGGCCCCGGCATCCCTCTGGCAGCCTCTGGCCGGGAGAGGAACGGGGGGGTCTCCCTCCAGACCCCCAGCATGGGGGCGGCGTGGGGTGCCGGGGCGTGGCACAGGGGTGCCCAGTAAGCAGAAGCTCCCGGAGACATCCCGGCAGTGCCGGCGGTGCCTCGTGCGGGCCAGGGCTTGCTGGCACCAGGGGACCACGGGGACACGGCTGGCATGAGCGTGGGGAGAAGGACGGAGCCAGGGCTGTGCCCCGGGGTGCCCCGGGCTGGGCAGCCCCCAGGGTGGGGGCAGCGGGCTTGCCGGGGGGCACCGTGGGAGGGCACGGGGGGGGTCCCCGCCGTGGGGCAGCGCCGTGGGATTGCGGCAGGGTGGTCCCTGTGGCTGAGCGCTGCAGGGTGCACAGTGCAAACCACAGGGCAGGTGCCCACAGCACTGCACGGCACGGCACGGCACAGCTCGGCACTGCACAGCACAGCTCAGCGTGGTTTGCTTTGGCATGGCACTGCATGGCTCGGCATGGTTCCCGACTGCAGGACACAGCACGGCATGGCTTGGCACGGTACAGCTTAGCGTGGCAGTGCACAGCTCGGCACAGATAGACACCACGCCAAATGGCACAGTTCGGCACGGCTCAGACCTGCACCGCATGGCACTACACCGCTCAACGTGGCTTAGCCCCGTATGGCACAGCTCAACGCCACGCTGCATGGCACGGCACTGCATGGCACTGCTTGGCTTGGCACTGCACCGTGCAGCTTGGCATGGCACTGCACGCCGCTGCGTGGCCCTGCACAGCCCGATACAGCATGAAAACACTTGGCTTGGCAAAGGCCTTTATAGCATGGCATGGCATGGCATGGCATGGCATGGCATGGCACAGCTCAGCTTGGCATGTGCGGCTCAGCACAGCACGGCCTGGCCAGCCTGCATGGCCCAGCTCGGCGCTGCGCAGCCTGGCACTGCACGGCATGGCTTGGCACGGCACGGCACAGCCCGGTGCTCCTCAGCTGGGCACAGCACTGCTTGGCTCGGCATGGCACTGCTTGGCACGGGCTGGTTCCCAGCACGGCTCAGCTCCAGGGAGCTTTGGCCCAGCAGTGCATGGGACAGCTGGGCCTGGCTCAGCTGGGCCCAGCCCACTTTAGCCCAGCATGACATGGGCTCAGCTCGGTTTGGCTTGGCCGGGTCCAGCGTGGGTTGGCTCACCGCGGTCTGGCCTGGCTTGGCACTGCATCGGCTCGACCCGGTCTGGCCCAGCATGGTTCAGCCCGGCTCAGCTTGGCACTGCACCGCCCAGCCTGGCTTGGCTCAACTTGGCCCAGTCCAGCTTGGCTTGACACTGCACAGCCCTCGACTACGCTTGGCTCGGCCCAGCCTGGCTTGGCTTGGTCCAGCACGGTCTGGCTTGGCACGGCACGGCACGGCTTGGCTTAGCCGGGCTCACCAAGGCCCAGCCCAGCGCGGACCGGCCCAGCCCAGCTGAGCCCCGGGCACCCTGGCACAGCCCGGTCCGACACCGCCCGCAGCTGTTTTGCCCCGGCCCGGCTCGGCTCGGCCCGGCCCGGCTGGGCTGGACTGCGCTCGGCGCGGCCCGGCAGGCGCTAGGACCGCGCGGCGGGCGGGCGGCGGGCGGCGCGGCTCGGTGCTGCAGTGGAGGCGGCGGCGCTGCGGGAGGAGGCCTCGCCGGGCAGCGCAGCGGCGGCGGCGGCTCGGCACGGCTCGGCACGGCGCGCCGGGCCCGCACCGGCCCAGGTAACGGCCCCGCGGCGGCGCGGACACGGGTGGCCACCGCGGACCCCCGGGACGGGGCACCCCCCCCCCCCCCCGCCTCGGCACGGCTCGGCTCGGCTCGGCGGGACTCGGCTCGGTTCGGCACGACTCGGCTCGGTTCGGTTCGCCTCCGTTCGCTTCGGTTCGGCTCCGTTCGGCTCGGCTCGGTTCGGTTCGGCTGGGCTCGGCCCGGCCCGCAGAGCCCGGCGAGCGGCCCGCACCCCCCGCGGACACCCCCGCCCCGGCCGTTGCGTGTGTCCGTCCGTCCGTCCCGTCCCCCCCCCCACCCCGGCCCGGGGGGCGTCGCGGCGGCGGGCGGGGGCTGCGGCGGGGCCGGGTCGGGCCGGGGGGGCGCAGCGCCGAGCAGGAAAACATGGCAGCGGCCGGGCCGCCACCCGCCGGGCCGGGCCCGCGTCGCGCCCCCCCCCCCCCGCCCCGCTCCCGGCCCCCCGCGGCCGCCCCCGCTCCCGGCCCGGCCCCGCTCGGCGGGCGGGGGTGGTGGCGGCGCGGCCCGGCGGGCCCGGCCCCCGCTCCCCGCGGCGCCGCCGTGTCCTTGAGCGCCGCGCCGGGCGGCTGAAGGGCAGCGCGGGGCCCCGGCCCGTTCCCGCTCCCCCGCTCGGGGGGGTGTCAGCGCCGTGTGCGCCCCCGGCCCCGTCCCACCGCCCGGCTGCGGGGACCCCCGGGGCGGAGACCCCCGCTGGGGCCGGGGGGTGCTCCCTGCCCGGTGCGGGGCCGCTGCCCGCAGCCCCCGGCCCGGCGCCGCTCCCGCGGCCGGTAGCGGAGCTGCCCCGGGGACCCCGGGCGGGCAGGCGCCGGCCGAAAGTTTCATTTTCCGGAGCCAAAGCCCCCGCGGGCAGCAGAGGAGCCGCAGCCCCGGCGGGGAGGGGGCGGCGCGGGGCAGAGGCCTGGCAGGGTGCTTGGGGCTGCCTGCCCGCTGCCTGCCCGCTGCCTGCCCGGCTCCCTGCCCGCTGCCCGGCTCCCTGCCCGCTGCCCGGCTGCCCCGGCTCCCCCGGCCCCGGCGGGGCTGCAGCTGGGCCGCCCGCTCGCTTCCCCCTTCCCTCTCTCTTTATTTTTTCTCTCCCCCCTCGTTTTCGGGTGTTCGTGTGCGCGAACCTGTGGGCAAATGAAATTTTCCTCTTCGCTCAGTTCCTCTTTCTTTATTTCTTCCCTTTGTGTGACGTAGACGGTGTCACCACGGGATTGGCGTTCGGTGCTTGCATTGCTGCGCCGAGTGCGCGCTGGCAGGAGACGGCCGCGACGGCGGGCGCCCGCGTCCTGCCCGGCTGCACCGGGGGCTGCGCCCCTCGCCCAGCCCGGTGGGGACACCCGGACGGGGAGACCCGGACCAGCCCCGAGCGAATCCCCCCGAAGCCGGCGGCCGCGGGGAGCCGGAGGGGAGCGCGTGTTGTCGTACCCGGCGGCTGCTCCCGGCAGCTCCCGCGCCTGCACTGGCCTTTCGTGCTGAGTCAGCTCGAAACTTCCTAGCGGGAGCCGCTTTTCGTGACACGCAGCGCCCGCCGCCTCTCGAGGAAAGGCGGGATGCCGGTGCCCGTGCCGCTGGCCGGCTGGCGAGGCTGCGGCCCAGGCGTTCCCCCGGCTGCCTACGTGACCGCCGGGCACAGGCGACGTCCGTGCCTGAAATCCGTCCATGGCCGCTGCTTTGCTCCTGCTTCGCCATCGGGGCCGCGGCAGAGCCGCCGTGCCACTCCTCCGGGCCGTGCCGGGGCGGCCGCTCGGGGACATTCAGGTGGTGGTTTTCGTACGGGTATTTTTAGGACTGCACATCTGCGCGTCCCTGCCCGACGCCTTCCCACGGGCTCTGCCCTGCCTGCACCGCTGCCTGTGCCGCTGCCTGCCTGCCTGCCTGCCCCAGGCAGACCGGGCCGTTAGCGAGCGTGCGGCACCCTGCGGCACCCAGAGGGGAAAGCGCGTGGGCTTGCCAGCTAACTGCCGGCACGCGTGTGCATGTGCCCGGGGCGCCGTTTGCCAGGTGCACGCGTGCCCCGGCAGCTCCGGCTGCGCGGGAGGAGCCGGTGGTGTTTGGGCGTGCGGTTTCGCGAGGACAGAGCTGGCGTTCGCTCTCTGGTTTGCCGCAGGAACCCGCTCGCCCTCGAGGCCCTGCGTCCGTTTGGGGTTTTAACGCCGGCCGAACCGACCTGCGGAGCGGGACTCCCGCCGGTGCCACCGCCGTGGCGTGGGGCAGGGATTCCTGGGGCCGTGCCGGGCAGCCGGGGCCCAGAGGGGCGTCGGGCCGAGCCGCCGTCCCGCTTCCCCACCGCGCTCGTGCCGCGGGGCTCGGCATGCGCCGCCGGTTGGGCCTGTTCCCGCGGTTAACCGCCCTTCCCAGTTCAAAGCCCGTGCCTGACTGCCGGTTTGAATTGCCCCGGCTCCCTGGCTCGGCCCCCGGCCCCGCTCCGCTGCCAGCTGGAGGTTCTCCGTGGTGCCCGGGGCTCTGCCCGCAGCGGCCCTCGCTCGCCGTACTCACACCGTCTCTTGGCCTTCGTCCCCCCGACACGCTGAGCGCGTCGGGCTCCTCGGCTCTGGGCTGCGAGGCGTTCCCGGAGCTCTGGGAGCTCGCTCGCCGCTCCTTCGTGAAGCCCGACGGGTTTGCACCGTCCCGCCTGCAAAACGGCACCGCGTCCCGGTGCCGGGCCCTCCCACGCATGTGACCGTCCCACGGGCGGTTTCGTCTGACCCCGGCCCTCGTTAGCGCTCCTGCTTTGCAGGATCAGGCTCTGGGGCTGTGCTTGCGTTTGCTCGTGGTGCGGCTTAGCAGTGCAGGGCAGCACATCGCTCCCCGGGGTGCGGCGCGTCGTTTCCCGGGGTGCCGCGCCGCGCATCGTTCCTCGGGGCACGGTGCAGGGCCCTACGTTGCTCCGTGGGGCGCAGTGCTGTGCCGTGCGTCGCTCCCCGGGGTGTAGTGTGGGGCCGGTTCGGTGGTGCCAACAAACCTGGGGTCTCCCCTCCGCACGTGGTCTGGTTTTGGCGCCTGCTGTGAGCACACCCCGGCGTTCCCCGGCACCTCGTCCCCCCGAAACCCCGGTGGGAGCTGGCAGCGGTTCCCGGGCGGCTGCGGCGAGGGCAGGAATTGCCGCACGTGTGGCCGGGCGGGCGGCCGCTTCCCTGCCCGCCACGTGCACCCCCGAGCAGCGTGGCCAAATATTTTGCTCGTAAGTTATAATTACGGGGGATGAGGTCAACGCTTTGCCCACGACGGTGGTTTCGGCGCAACCATCTGTTTGGAGGCGATCGCAGGGGAGCTGCCGCCGCTCGGCTAAATTTTGCACCCTGGTTTGGGGAGCAAGGGGGGGGGGGGGGGGATGCCCACCCCGTCCCCGGTTGCCCCTGCCAGCAGCACCCCCGCCGCGGTGGGGCTGTGGGTGGTGGTGGGGGGGGGGAGCACCCACCGTGAGTCAGGGGTGGGGGGGCGCAGGGGGTGTGGGGGGGGTGACTCACGGCCGCGGCTCCCGTCCCCTCTGAGTCAATCCTGAACTTCTTCCTCGGCGCTGGGAGGGAGGAGGAGGAGGAGGAGGAGGAGCGCGGCTGCCCGGGGGTGGCGGTGACTCAAAGTGACAACAACAATAATAATACGCTGCGGCACTTGTCACGGGAGAGGCGTTTGGACGGGGTCCCTCGTGCGTCCCCACCGCCGAAGGCGGTGGGGACGCACGAGGGACCCCGTCCAAACCCGGTGGGTGTCACCGCGTCGGGGGATGCTGCATGTGGGGTCACGTTAGGACAGGGAGGGGGGGACTGTGGTGAAGGTGTCACCTGCCGCCGGCACGGGGGGTTGTCGGGGACCCCGCTTGCCATCACCTAAAATGGCCGTTTGGGTTTCTGCGGGTTGCCGGCTGCGGCACGGTAACGGCGGGTGCCAGCGAGGTCCCTAAATGTTAAAAAAAAAAAAAAAAAAAAAAAAAAAAAAAAAGGCGGGTTTTTGGTTGGGGTTTTTTTTTTTTTTATGTCAACACGGCGTGTCTCATCCATCCATCGCAGGTAACCTACTTTGAAACGCCTCTGCCGTGCGGCGAGCGTGACTCGCCGGGGCCCTGCCGTGCGGGAGCGGCACGGCGCGGGTTGGGGCTGCCGGTTCCCCCGCTCGCCGTCAGCCATAAGGTCAGCCCGAGCGGTTAAATAGGGAGGCAGGAGGGAACGCGGCGAGTCCCTCCCTGCGCTTCGGCGGTGAACGCTGGACGAGGGGTCTGTCCTCCCTTCACCGCCGCCAAACCGCTGCGGCGGCGATGGGGATGATGCCCCGGCGCTGCGGGAGGAGGGTCTCGGCGGCCTAGCGCGGGGGCACGGCGCCGCAGCCCCCCGTCCCGTCCCAGCCCGCCAGGGTGGGCGAGCCTCGGCCCGGTAAGAGCGGCGGGGGAGCGGGGACGGTGCCGGGGGCCGTGGCAGGACCCCGCACGTACCCTTCGCGGCGGGGCCACGCTCGCCGTACGGTGCCGGCGGTGGGGCCGGGGGAGCGGGAGGCAGCCGGTGCCGCCGGCTTCTCCCCGTCTTTGTTCGGCAGCCGCCGGCCCGGGGCTGCCGCGGGGTTTGTACGCAGCCCAACTATTTTTAGTGCGTTTGGAGACCATGTTTGCTGGAAGCGAATCAAAGCCCGCGAGCTGGCCCTTCGGCAGCGCCAAGCGGGGCGGCTCACGGCTGCACGCTTCCCCGGGCACCGGGGATGCCGGGGTGGGGGGTGAGGGAGGGTCACCTGCCCTCCGGGGCTGCCGGAGGGACCCCGGTGCGGTGGGGCTGGGCTGGCGGGCCGCGGGCGGCCGAGCCATTTTCCCGGGCTGCGGGGAGGCGCAGGCAGGCGCCGGCGGCAGCACCGCAGGGCAGCGCAGGCAGGGACCCGCCGGGCAGCGGGGACGCCGGCACCCCGCGGCACCCTTGGGTGCGGGGGGATCCCCGGGGGTGGGGTGCCCGGGTGCAGCCGGGGTGTCCCCGGGCGCTTCCCAGCGGCACGTGTCCTCCCGTGCCCGCAGCCGGGGCTTTGCCGAGGCGCAGCGCGGCGGGAGCAGGGCCGGGGGGCTCCGGAGGGCACGGGCAGGGACGCGGGGCCGAGGTGCCACGCCGCGCTGCGCCGAACGGCACGCCGTGCCACGCTGTGCCGAACAGCGTGCCGTGGCGCTGGGGGCACGGCAGCTGCCGGACGGGTGCCTGCAGCGGCAGCGTGTGGGTGCTCGGGGTGCTCGGAGCCAGCCCCGACTCCTCACCGAGGGGCTCCGCAGGGAGCGGGCACGGGCAGGCCCTGCGCGGCAGAGGGCCGGCACGGACGGTGCCCCGGGAGGGGGCCAGGCACCCGGCCTCCCGCCGGCGGCTCCCGAGCTGGCGCAGCAGAGGGACGGGGAAGCCCTTCCCTGGCCCCCACCTGCTGGCGTGGGGCTGGGGGGGGGGCAGCCTGCACCCCCGGGTCCCATCCTGCACCCAGCACCCCACACCGCTGTCCTGCACCCCCGGGTCCCATCCTGCACCCAGCACCCAGCCCCCCACACCCCACACCGCTGTCCTGCACCCCCGGGTCCAATCCTGCACCCAGCACCCCACACCGCTGTCCTGCACCCCCGGGTCCCATCCTGCACCCAGCACCCAGCACCCCACACCGCTGTCCTGCACCCCCGGGTCCCATCCTGCACCCAGCACCCAGCACCCCACACCGCTGTCCTGCACCCCCGGGTCCCATCCTGCACCCAGCACCCCCCATCCCACACCGCTGTCCTGCACCCCCGGGTCCCATCCTGCACCCAGCACCCCCCATCCCACACCACTGTCCTGCACCCCCGGGTCCCATCCTGCACCCAGCACCCCACACCACTGTCCTGCACCCCCGGGTCCCATCCTGCACCCAGCACCCCACACCGCTGTCCTGCACCCCCGGGTCCCATCCTGCACCCAGCACCCCACACCACTGTCCTGCACCCAGCACCCCCGTCCCACACCGCTGTCCTGCACCCCCGGGTCCCATCCTGCACCCAGCACCCCCGTCCCACACCGCTGTCCTGCACCCCCGGGTCCCATCCTGCACCCAGCACCCCCCATCCCACACCACTGTCCTGCACCCCCGGGTCCCATCCTGCACCCAGCACCCCTGTCCTGCACCCCTGGGTCTCATCCTGCACCGAGCACCCCTAGCGCGCATCCTGCACCTGTATCCCACACCCCCCCCCGCACCCCTACCCATGCCCCGCGCCGCCATCGCTCCTCCTGCCCGCACCCCTGCCCGCACCCCAGCCCAGCCCTGCCTGCGAGGGGCCGTGCCGGGGGGGCCGGGACAGGGACAGCCGCTCCCACCCTCCTCCCACCCGCCGGCCCCCGGCTGAGCACCCCGAGGGGTCCCGGTGCCCGCGGCGGTGCTGGCGGGGGGAGGGGGGGGTGCTGCAGCCCCGCGGGGCCCCCCGGCCCCCCCCCCCGCAGGCAGCTCCCCCCCCGTACCCCCCCCGCAGGCAGCCCCCTCCCTGCACCCCCCCGCAGGCAGCTCCCCCCCCGCCCCCCCGGCCCCCCCCCGCAGGCAGCTCCCCCCCCGTACCCCCCCCGCAGGCAGCCCCCTCCCTGCACCCCCCCGCAGGCAGCTCCCCCCCCGCCCCCCCGGCCCCCCCCCGCAGGCAGCCCCCCCCGTACCCCCCCCCGCAGGCAGCCCCCGGCGCAGCAGCCGCGGGGACGGGAGGGACGTGTCGGGTTTTGAGTTTCTGTTCCCAGCAGCAGCGGCCCTGCCCGCCCCGCAGCCCCCCACCCCGCCGGCTGGGAACGGGCTGCGGCTGGAAAGCTCTAGAAACAAATTGCAGCTCCGGTGCCAAAGGCAACAGCAGCCTCGGCCATGGCTAATGCAGCGTTTGCCATAGCAACAGGTGCTGGGGCTGCCGCCGCCTCCGCAGCCCCGCGGGGCCCTGCCCGCGCCCCGCGCCCTGCAGGATGCGCCCCGCGCCGCCCCGGGCCCCCCGCGCCCTGCGGCGTGTCATCCCGCGCCCCGTGCCGCCCCGAGCCCTGCGGCGTGTCATCCCGCGCCCCGGGCCCCCCGCGCCCTGCGGCATGCAGAATGCGCTCCGCACCGTGCGCCCTGCGCCGTGCACCCCGCAGAATGCGCCGTGCACCCCGCACGCTGCGTCGTGCACCCCGTGGCACGCACCCTGTGCACCCTGCACCCCGCACGGCGCGCCGCGCACCCCGTGCCGCGCAGCTCACGCTGCGTGCCGCGCACCCCGCGCCGTGCACCACGTGCCACGCACCCCGCACCGCGTATCGTGCGCCACACACCCCACACCATGCACCACGCGCCGTGCACCCCGCGCTGCTGCAGCCGGCTCCGTGCACCCTGCGCCCCACTCTGTGCACCCCACAGCCGGTGCAGGCCGGGGCTCGGCCGCCTGCTGGGGACGACGCCGGGGACAACGGCCCGGCCCAGCCCGGCTGAGTCAAGGTTGTGGCGTGTTAATAATTGCCGGGGCCGGGGCGCGGTGCGGGGGGCGGCAGGGCCGGCGCTCCCCCCCTCACGTCAGCCCTCTCTGCTTCCCGCAGGGGCAGGAGGATCCAGGCAGGCGGCGGGACGCAGGGGCTGGCCGCTGCGGCGGGCGACGGCTCCCCGACCCCCTCCTCGGTGCAGAGAGCCGGAGCGCGGCGGCGGCGGCGGGGTCCGCTTTGGTGCTGAAGAGGCGACGGTCCCAGGCGCCCGCCCTCGCTCCCCACCATGCCGTCCAGCGGGACCCTCGACGCCAGCAGCCCCGCGCCGGACCGCGAAGCGCTTGACACGCACAAGGTAGGGTCCCGCCACGGCTCTGCCGGCTCTCGGCGGGGGGGGGGGGGGGGGGGGCTGCGGGGGGGCCCCGCTCACACCGCGGCCGTCCCCATCACCGGGCTTGGCGCTGCTCCTGCGGTGCTGGGGTGGCGGTGGGCTCCGGGGGTCTGGCTCGCTCCTGGCCAGCGCTGGCTGGCAGGCGTGCCGGGAAAAGGGGGTGCGGGGTCACCTCTGGCACGCCAGCCCCGCTCCCCCTCGCCGCGGTGGGGAGCGCAGAGCCGGGCGGGGGGAGCCCTGACCCGCGGCCGGGATTAGCACGGATTGAGCTATTCCTGGGGGGAGCGCGGGGAGGGGACGGGGAAGCCGGGACCTGCTGTCCCCTCCCGGCGATGGCCAGCACCGGGGCAAGCCCCGCTGTGGGGAGAGGGCTGCCGTGATGGGGGGGGGATCCCCAAGGCTGGGGGCTGCCCAGCCCTGGGCTGGGTGGGTGGCAGTGGGGTGGGGGTGGCTGCGTGCCCTGGGCCCCGGAGCAGCGGGAGGGGGACGCAGGGCCCCCGGCCCCCAGGCTCGAGCCCTCGTGCCAGTCCTGCTCCCTCGGCTGCGGGGGCTCGGGGGTCCCTGCCCTCCGCTTGCCGGGCGGCACGTGGTGCACGCTCGCCTTCTCGTGGCTGCTTCTTGCGAGGGGCTCGTGGCCCCGGCGGGTGGCCCCCCACGCTGCCTTCCCCTGCCCTCCCGGTGGAGCGGCTCTGTGCATGGGGGGGGGGTGTCCCCCAAACCGCCCTGCCTGCTGCGGGACGGAGCGGGGCTGAGCTGGGGGCGAGGGGCTGCGCCGGGGCTGCGCCGGGGCAGGTGGCAGGCTCTGACCGCGTCCTCGGTGCTCCCTGGTGTCCCTGCCACACGAGGACACGCCAGGCCGGCGGGGCCGGTGCCGGCAAAGGCATCGCTCTTCCTGCAGAGCAGAGAAGCATCCCCGTGGGCGCAGGGCCCGGCCTGCCCCGGTCAAGGCGTGGGGACCGGGGCCGGCAGCCAGCTGGACGCCATCCTGCTGCGGGCAGCGCGGGCTCGGGGTCATCTGAGTTCCTCCAGGCTGGCTCGGTCGCAGCGGCTGTGCCGTGCCTCCGTCACCGGGTCAGACCTGGCTGGCCCCCGCACCGGTGCTCCCCGTCCTCCGGCCATCGCTCCTGGCTGCGGGAGGGGCCGACCCGTGCGCCCGCTGGGAAATGCCCGGCGCGTTCTCGGTACGGCCGAGGGGGACGAGGAAACCGGGGCTCGGCTGGTCGGTCCCGTGCTTTCCCCCGCAGCGGGTTATGCCAGGGCGGGTGCATGCGGCCGAGCACACCCGTGCAGGTCACTGGCACCGGGAGCGTGAGCGAGGCGGACGCGGCAGCCCACCCCGTGTTTCGGTGCGGTTCTGGAGGCGTGTGGCAGAGCCGGCTTGGAGAGCGGGGCGCGGGGCCGCGGCACGGGGGGGTGTCTGCGGGGAAGAGCCGTGGGAGAAACCGTCACCTGCGGTGCAGCCCGGCTCGCCCTCGAAAGCAGGACCGGTGCCGGTCCCCAGGGTGCCAGCGACCCACGTGGGCTGGCAGCGAGCGTGCCGCGAGCGCGCCCGGCTGAGCGCTGTCCTGGCCTGACCCCGCTGGGATGCGGCATCGCCTCCCCCGCAGCCACGCGCGGAGGTCACCTCTGCCGAAGGGATGCGTGGTGCCGGCGGGGCCGGGAGGACGAGGCCGTCCCCCGACGCCCATGGCATCGTGGTTTGCACCAGTGCCGGCTGCCCTCGGCACCGACCCGGCGAGGCTGAGCTCCAGCTCCCATGCTGGGGGGGGGGTGTCTCTGCACCCACCTTCTCCTGCCCCCCAGCCCGGTTTCCCCCCCGCCGCTAAGGGGTCCCGGCTCCCGCCCCGCCGCCGGCCCGGTGCAGCCGGGAGCTGGGACCCGGCGCTGCAGCCACGGAGCCAGCACTGCGTCATGCAGCAGCTCTCCTCCTCGGCGGTGGTTTCCCTCCGGGTTGTTGCTTGGCAGCGGCGCAGGAGCGCGGTGCATCGGGGACGCGCCGTGAGCCCCGCGCCTGGCCGAGCCCCGGGAGAAGGGGAGCGGGGTGATTTACGGGGAGATGACTCAGCTCTGAGCGGGCCGCAGGCGGCGAGGGGCTGCAGCACCGGCACCCCTGCGCCAGGCTGGGGGGGAGCGGATCCCCCCGCGGCCCTTTGCACCAGCCCGGGCTGCGTCCCTGCTGCTCAGGCGCCTGCCCCACTCCTGGGGTGCCGGCCGTGCCCTGGGCTCCCCCCGCTGCTGCCCCGGGCCCCACGTCCCCCAGCTCGGTGACGCAGGGACCCGGGTTTGCAGCGGTGGGGACGGCTCTGTGCGTGTGGGGGCACCTCCCTGTCTGCACAGCGGGGACACCCCCTGCCCCCTCACCCCCCCACCCCCCCGGCGTTTTGTGTGCCGGGCGCCTGCAGCGGCGTGGGGAGCTGATCCGGGGGGGGGGGAGGGGGCCGTCCTGCAGCCGGGGGCAGCGCCGGGGGGTCCCGACACCATGGGAGGAGCCGGCGGCTGCGTTTGCAGGCAGAGCACCGTGCCCAGCGCGGCCTCGCCAGGACGGGCCCAGGCCGTGGGGGGACCCGCAGTGCTGCCGCTCGGGCGCTGAGACGGGGCTGGGGCAGCACAGCGCCCGCGGCCCCCCCGAGAGGGGGCATTGCCCCTCGGAGCCCCCCCACCTCACCGGCACCCACCGGGTGCTGCCCGGCTCCGTCCTCTCCCTGGCCACCCGGCACAGCCCATGTGCCAGCGCCACGCACTTGACACCCCGCCGTACCTTTCCTTTATGTCCCACGTAAACACCGCCGAGACCCGGCCGCCGTCGGCACGTGGCGGGGGGCAGCTGGCTGGAGCGGCCGGGGCAGCACCGGGACAGATGTCGGGGGGACTCGTCTCCGCTGTGGCACTCCTGCTGCCGGGAGCGGGGCTGGGCTGGGCCCCCGGGCTCCTCGGCAATGCCGGGTGCGCCGGCGATGGTGGCAGGAGCCTTTCATTTCCCGGTGGGGCTGGATGAAGCGCGGCCTCACCACGAGGACAGGCTGCGCGGCCACCCTGGCACCGCGGGACCGGGACGGTGCACCCAGGGGCGGCTCCAGCTGGGACAATGCGCAGCGCCGCACGGTTTGGCAAGGCGGGTCCCCGCGGCCATGGTGGGGGGCTCCGCTCTGCCCAGCCACGCAGCGGGTCTGTGGGGCAGGGACCCCCGGGAACCCCCCTGGGCACCCCGTTTGGCTCCTGCGCCGCGATGGAGCTGGAACCGTGATCCTGACGTCGTCCTTGGACCCGTCCCAAAACTTTCCGCCCAGGACCGCGTGGGGAGCGCGGCTCGGCCCAGGCCTGAGCCCCCGCGTGCCGCGGTGCCACCTCTCCTTGCTTGGCCCTGGCTTCCCTGCCCGTGGCACGGTGCCGGTGGGTTCCGGGGCTGGGCACAGTCGTTGTAGGGCTGGCGGGGTGTGGGGTCAGCGCTGGGGGCTGGGGGCTGGGGGCTGCCCTGCCCCACGCGCCAGCGAGAGGCACGTGGTGATGGAGCTGGGGTGAGCGCGGTCCCGGCGGGCCGCCATAGTGGCTGGGGACGAACCGGCACGTGGCTCCTGCGCCATCCCACACGCACGGCCCTTGGTGGGGGGAGACGGGTGGCGAGGGGCACCGGGGCACGTGGGCTGGGTTTGGGTGGGCAGGCGGTGGGCGGCCCAGAGCGAGCTGCTGGGGCACCGCAGCCGTGGGGCACCGCAGCCATGGGGCACCGCAGCCGTGGGGCACGGCACGTCCCGACCCCGTGGGACCTGCGGGCTGGACCTCAGCGGGGGTGCGCTGGTTGCTGCCCGGCAGATCCGCGGGCAGCGCTGCCTGCAACCGCCGCAGCCCAAGGGGAAGGAGGGCAGCGGCGGGCAGGAATGCGGCCGGGGCTGGCGCCCGCCATGGCTGCGGGGCCGCGCGAGTGCAGCTGGATGTCGGCGCTGTCTGGCTGCCAGCCCCATCCCCTCCCCGGCCTCTCCCTCGCCAGCCCCCCGCCGGCCTCTCCTCCTTCCCCTGCTCCCCCCTCCGCGGCCTCTTCCTGCCTTGGCTGCTGCCGCCGGGATCTTCTGGGGCTCAGGTGAAACCGGTCCCGCCGCCGCCGCGGGATGTGCCGGGGGCCCCGCGCAGCCCTCACCCCGCATGCACGTCCCCCTGCCGTGCCACGGCGCCGGGCGCGGGCCCCCCGAGCGGGGAGCGGGGCCCCCGGCACGCCGCGGTCCTCGGGCAGCTGCCGCGGCCCCAGCACGGGGAGCAGGTTCATTTCCCGGGGCCGCGTTCCCGCTCTGCCGCCCGTGCCGGCGCGTGCGCCCTGCCAGCGCCTGGGGCTGGGGCACGGTGCCGGGGAGGGAGGGACGGGGCAGCGGGGCGCTGGCAGCTGCTCCGGGGCAGGGCGTTGAAGAGGGGTGCACGGCCCCCCGAAGCGCCCGCGCTGGGGGCGGCGCGGTGAAGCAGGCAGCTGCCTGCCTGCTCCAAGGGCAGCCCGGTTCCTGCTGCCTGCCCTCGTCCCCAGGGAACCGCATGGTTCCCCGCAGGTGTGCCGTGCCGTGCCGTGCTGTGCCGTGCTGTGCTGTGCCGTGGGGTCCGTGCAGTCCTTTCGCATGCCGTGGTGCGGGAGCCCCCAGCCCCACGTCCGCAGGGCTCCGGTGGGTTGTGGGAGCTGGCGCAGGGGCACGGGGCAGGAGGGTCGGCCCCGTGAGGGCACCCGGCCCCAGGGCGGCTCGCGCCGCAGCCCGAGCCCTGGCAGGAGCCGCAATTGCCCATCCAATGGTGCCCCGGGGGCTGCTGGCCCGGTGATGCCAGCGGTGCTCCTGCCTCACCGGCCAGGCGCCCGGCCACGTGCGGCCCTCTGCGGTGCACCCGTGGTGCCGGCAATCCCAGTGCCGAGCGGGAGCGGAGCCGTGCCCAGGACCCCAGGCTGCCCGGCCCCGGGGCCGGCGGCGTAACCGTCCTCTCTGTCTCCGGCTCGTAGGGGGAAGAGGAGCCCGAGGAGAACCAGAGCAAGGAGGAGAAGCAGGAGCCGGGGACGCCCATGAGGAAAGCCGGGCGGCCCGGGCGGAAGCGCAAGCATGCCCAGGTGAGCCAGCGGGCACCGGGCGCGGGGGCCAGGTGGGGGGCGGCGGGGCGTCCCCCCGCGGGAACGTCCTGCCCCGCCGCCCGGTGGACGTGCCGCGCTGGCGGGAGACTACGGCTCCCGGCGTGCCGCGGGCCGGCCCGCCTCCCCTGCGTGCCGGGGCACACGGCCGCTCGCTCACGGCCCCGGCAGCCTCGGGCCGGGAGGGGAGCGGAGCGGCAGGAGGGGTGCGGCGGCCCCCCGGCCCCCAGCGCCGCCTCCTCCCCGCAGCCCCCGCGAGCCCCTCCTGCGCCTGTCGGCAGCAGCGCTCCGCTCGGTGCTGCTTCAGTCGAGGCCCCGCCGGGCGTTTGGTCCCCACCCAGGGGGCTGGCACCCCCATGCCCCCCCACCACGAAGCCGCTCAGCCCTCCTCTGCCTGCCGGGGCTGGCCGGGCACGGGCAGCGGAGCCCCCGGCCCCCCGGGCGATGATGCACGGCTCTCAGGCTCGCGCCGGCAGCTGCAGTAACGAGGCAGCTGTGAGTGTGCGGGGTCGAGCCCCCGCAGCTTCCCCGGCTCCTGCCGCGCAGGCGATGCCCGATCGGTGCGGGGCTCGGCGAGCTCCCGGCTCCCCGGCCCGGCTGGCTGGGATCGCGCCCCACCGCGTGCCGAAGCAGCTGAAACGGCTCGTGCCACAGAGCGCCGTGGGGCTCGCAGGCCGCTGTGACCATGGGGGGTTGCTGCCAGGTGGCAGGGGGGTGCTCGGGGCTTTGGGTGGCAGCCGGCTCCGGTGGGCACCAGGACGGGGCACCCGGGGCCGGGGAGGGCTCGCAGAGGCGGCAGCTCGGCGCTCCCAAGCCGCGCTGTGTCCCTGTCGGCTGGCCGGACGTCACGCGCGTCATCACCGGGTGCAGGCAGGGCTCGGGCAGCGTCCCCGTCCCCTCGCCCCACGGGAGGGGACAGAGGGGGGGCAGAGCTCCCTGGCAGGGGGACGAGCGGGGCCGGGGCACCTTTGCTTCGCAAAACTTTTTGTGAAGGTTTCTGGCTGCAGAAGGGGTTAATCCTGCGCTGGGACACGTCCAGATCCCTGCTGCCTGTCCCAACCCGTGCTGCCACGGTGGAGGGGCCGGAGAGGCTGGGACGGCGTCGCCTGGGGCGGGCAGGGGCGCGGTGGGGCGCGGTGGGGCGCAGGGCCGGCAGCCGGTGGGGGAGCGGGCGGCCAGGCTCTGAGCGCGGGCTGTAAATCCGGCGGGGCGGGAGGTACGTGCCGGGGCGGGGGGAGCTGTTTCGGTGGAAGAACAATGCTGGCATGGGAACAAACGGGGAAAGGCGTCAGGAACAGAGGGAGCCTGGGAACCAGGAGGTCTCTGCCCAGCCGGGCAGGGGCCCCGGGAACCCCTCCGGCACGGCGGGTGCGGAGCAGGGTGGACGGATGGCGGCGATGCCACGGCACCGGGCACCTCGCGGTGCCTCCTGCAGAAGAGCCGGCCGGCTCGCGGCGAGCGCCTGTCCCGCGCACGCTTGCCGCGTGCTCCCGTGCACCGCACCTGCCCCGTGCGCGGCGCCGGCCCGGCCGGCCGGCAGCTCCCGCTGCCAAGCGAGCGGAGCTGGCAAGCCCCGAGCCCCGCGGGCACTGCCAGGAGGCCGGGGAAAGCCCCAGCCGGGTGCGGGCTGCTAAAAATATCCTCCCTGCTGGAGAGCCCCGCGGTGCCAGCGCCTGCGGCACGGCCCCTGGCCGGGGGCACCAGACCGGGACGGAGGGGAGCCGGCGAGCGGCATGGGGACCCTGGGCAAGCGGGCCGGCTCCTCGGGGACTGGCCAAGGGTCCCCAAGCCCCCGCGCACAGGGACCCAGCAAGCAGACTGGGTGTTGCAGGAGGGTGCTGAGCGCCCGCCTACCCACACCCGGGGCAGGGACGCGAGCCCCACGTGGGGACGGAGCTCGCCGGCACAGGGGGCTCAGCGTGGGACTGGCAGGGGTCTGGGCTCCGAGGACGCGTGGCCGCTGCCGCCTTCCCTTGCCAGCGCGTCCGTGGGGCGGGCAGCTCGGCCCTGGGACCCCCGCAGGGGCTCGGTGGGGCGCAGAGGGCAGGCGGGAGGAGGAGGAGGTGCCGATGGCTGCTACAGGCAGGCCTGCCCGCGCCGGAGCTGGGGGCAGCGGTGCTGAGGAGAGGCCGCAGGGCCGGGCAGAGACGGAGCCTGGCAGGAGCTGGCAGCTGCCTGCAGAGCGGGTGGGGGGACCCCTGCCCGGCGGCGGTAACCGGCCCCTCGGTTTTCCCGGGTGCCAGAGGTGTTTTGCCCGGGGGGTGCATCAGGCAGGTGAGCAGGGCCGGGGGGGCGGCCCTGCAGGGACGGGGGTCACAGGTTTTCGGTGAGCCGTGCCATGCCGTACCATGCTGTCCTGTGGCGCGCCGTGCCGCGTTTAGCCACGCCGTGCCGTGTTTAGCTGTGCCGTGCCATGTTTAGCCGTGCCGTGCCGTGCGGTGCCGAGCTGTGCCAAACCACGCCATGCCGAACCATGCAGTGCCGTGGCTCCAAGACCAGCGCCTCAGGCCCGGCAGAGGCTCGGCAGCGGGATGTCCCCTCGGCCGGTGGCTCCGTGGTCGGTGCCGCAGACAGCAGCAACTCTGCCGGCACCTTTGCCCTGGCAGAGGGGGGGCACGGCCCAGGGACTGCCCCGTCCCCCGACCCCCCGCCCGGCACCTCCCCACACTCGGCCCTGCGGGTTTGGAGCTGCCACCGGTGCTCCGGCACGGAGCTCCCCAAGGTCAGTGGTGCATCGGGGACCGGTCCCCGGCGTCGGCACGCATCCCCGGCATAGCCAGCCCCTGCCCCGTGGCCGAGGCCCTGCCGGCGTCCCCCCGGCAGCGAGCGAGGCGGCGGGGCCGGCACGGGGCCGTCCAGCCCGGCGGGCTCCCGGCGGAGCAGCGTCCTTGGCGGGGGCCCAGCGGAGGGGAGGGGAGCGGGAGAAAGGCAGCGCTTGTTCCCAGGGCCCGGCCGGCGCGGAGGAAGCGGGTGGGTGGGCAGGAAGGCAGACCCGCCGCCGGGCCCTCCTTGGGGATGGGGACGGGCGCCGGGGCGGCCGGGAGGAGCAGGGCCACAGGGTGGGTCCCGGCCTCCCCTTCCCCTGTGCCTCCCTGGCCCGGCAGCCGGTATCCGAGTGGCAGCACCGGGACGTACCGGCGGCACGGGGGGGTCCGGTGAGCTAGGGTCCAGCTCCGACCCAGGTGGGGAAGCAGCAGCAGGACCGGAGCCGGGGCACCAGGTTTGGCCGGGGCGGCTGTTCAGGGGCACGAGGGTGGTTTTGGACAGGTGCCGTGCCAGGGCGTGCCGGCTGTGGTGCCAGGCGTGCCGCGTGTCCCTGCCCCGGCAGGCCATCGTGCGAGGGAGAGCTGTGGTGCGAGGCGACGCGGTGCCTGTCCCACCCTGGGGTTAACCTCCCACGTGTCCCGTCCCACCGCGACCCCGGGGGTGCGTGGCTCCCGGACGGGGGGTGCATAGTCCCGGCAGGGCCAGCAGCGATGGCTAATGCCGGTGCCACTGCCGTGGCCTCGCAGCCCCAAGGGGAGCTTGTGCCACTGGTGCTCCGGCCAGCCCCACGCCTGGGTGACCCCCGGGCCTCATCCTGCCCGAGGACTGGGCTGAGCCCCCCGCAGCCGCGCCTCCCCCTCCGCAGCCGCCTAATCCGGAGCACATTGCCGGCCTTCCCGTTTCCTCCCGGGAAGCCCACGCAGCGCCTGCGATTGTTTTCGGCGCAGCGTCCAGGATGCGGCCCCGAGCGGGGGCTGGAGGCGGCTGGGCCTCCACCACAACCCGCAGCTCGGCCCCGGCACCACGTTGGGGGGACGGCCGCCGGGGACCCCGAGGGAGGGCAGCCGCTGGCGGGGAACGCCGGCGTGCGGGCACGGGGGCACGCAGCGGGAAGCAATCCCTGCCCGCTCGCCACGGGGCCCGCTGCGGGACGGAGACCCCCGGCCCATTCCCGTGAGCCACGAGGGCTGGAGGTCGGGGTGCCGGGCCGGGGTGCAGCCCACGAGCCCCGCTTCGCCTTGCCCCGAGGCGCCCTCCCTCCCCGACCCTGCCCAGCCAGCTCCGGCCCCTCCGGCAGCTCCTCCTGCTCGGAGCCCCCGGTCGCACCGAGCCAGCGCGGTTGTGGCGCTGGCGGTACACGGGCATGGTGGGACGCAAGCGTAGTGTGTGCCGCGCAATCGGTTCCAGAGCCAGCACGAGGCCCGGGCGCAGGCGCAACGGATCCCCCCTCCGCCAGCCGGGGACTTCGCTCTCCGGCACCCGTCTCGCCAGCGGTGCCGGCTCCCTCCGCGGCTCCAGGGCCGCGTCCAGGTGCACTGCGGTGTCCCCGCAGCCTGTCCCGCCGCTGCGGTCGGTGTCCAGGCCTCTGGGGCTGCGGCATCTGTCCGTCAGCTGGGCACGCCAGGGTTTGTCCTTCAGCCTCTGCTGCCCCGCGCACGCCCTCGCTCGCAGCCGGGCACTCGTGGCACGACCCCCCCACCCTCCCGACGGCCGTGGTTTCTGCTCGGGTGAGCCGTGCCCTCCCCGGGGACCGGGCTTTGCCGCCGGCCCGGGCCGGGAGGCCGCCTGGCGCAGGGAGAGGCTGCCAGGCACCCCCGGGACTGGTGGCGGCAGCTCGCGTGTGCCTGGCACGTGGGTGTGCAGTGGCCCCCACCCCGGTGCGTGCACGTCCCCGGCACGAGCGACACCACCGCGCTGGCTGGCCGGGGCTGCGGTGGGGGCTGCGTGGTGCAGGAGGGCGTTTGGGAGCGGTTCCATGCATCCCTGTGGGCGGCCGGGCGTTGCGCTGGCGTGGCCGTGGCTCCGGTGCTGCCAGGCACCCTGCGAGGGTCCCCCCGGCCCCCCCTCCCGCCTCGCCAGCCCCTTCCCCTGTGGGGCGGCTTGGCCCCTCCGGCCCCGCTCCCCTCGGCACAACGGCCCCCCGGCCACCCGCACGCCGGGGCTGGGGCCAGCGAGCGAGCGGAGGAAGTGACTCTGCCAGTGAGCCGGGGCGGCCGTGCCGAGCAGGAAGCGCCCGTCGCCGCGGGGCCGCGGCCGCCAGCACGGAGAGGAGGCGCCTGCGCGGGCGGGCGGCAGCCGGACGGGGGTCTCCGCGCCAGCCGGAGGGGATGCACCATGGTAAGCGGCACAGGCCCCCACCGCCCGCCGGGCACGCCTGGGGAGAGGGCTCCTGCGCCTCACCGGGGAGCGGGTGCCGGCGGTGCCGGCGTGCGGATCCGGGGCGCCCTGGAGAGCAAAGCCTCCCCCACCACCTGCTGCCCCCCCCCCGAGTTCCTGCCCCACGCCTTGGCGTCCCCTCCCCGGCCCCTTCCCGGCAGCCCCAGGGCAGGGGAGGGTGGGCAGCGCCGCGGGCCCCCCGGCTCACGCCGAGCCTGGCTGGCAGCTTGACATTTGCTGCCTGGCGCCCTGCCACCGCACGGTGCATCCTGGGCCATGTAGTTTGCTGGGGACGGGCAGGAGGGTCCCTGCGGCCGGCTCCGCTCTGTGCCACCCCGGCACCGCGCTGGCCCCGTGCCGCAGCCCCCCGGCACCCCGGCCCTCCTCTGCCTCGGGGAGCCGAGAGGTGCCGGGGGGCTGCCTGTCCCCACAACGTGGCCCCGCTTCCTGGCATTGCCGCCGCAGGGACGGGGGGCCCTGCTCCGGGCAGGCAGCAGGCAGCGGGCAGGCAGCAGGCAGGGCAGCAGGCAGCAGGCAGGCAGGGCTTGCCTGCCCTCCCCGTGCGAGCCAGAGTGCCGTGGCCGCACAGGGCTGGGCACGGCCGGGCTGGGAGCAAACCTGGGGCCTCTGCCCCCGGCCCTGGGGTCCCGCAGAGCCCCCGACGCTCCCGGCTTCTCGCGGAGCCTCTGCTGCGGGTCCGGGGGCGGGTGGGGGGGCGAGCATGGCGCCGGGGGTGCACGAGCTCGCGGAGGTGAGCGTGGGACACAGGAAATGGCCGGGTGTCACCTCCCCAGCTCCCGGCACGGGGGGCGGCGGCAGCACCCACGGGTGTCTGTCCTTACGGCGTTCAGCCGCCGGCCCCGGGGGAGCCGCGGTGAGGCCGCAGCGGGCACCCCACGCGCGTGGGCAGCGTCTCCGGGGAGGATGGTGCCGTGTCCGAGCGGCTCCGCTGTCCCACGCTGGCGAGGGCCGAGCTCCAGGGATGGGCCCCGGGGCTGGCGTGGGGCGAGCGCACCCCGGGGGGGACCGAGCGCTCCCCGGCACCGCGGCAGCGGGGCCGACCGGGGCCTGGGGGAGCGGCGGAGGCAGAGCCCACCCTGCCGTGGCTGCGCCGGCGTCCGGCGCTGGCTGTCGCAGTGACGCAGCAGCACTTTCACTCTCCTTCGCCACGGAAACCGCCGAGCTGGGCCGCTCCTCTCGCTCTGACTCCGCTCCCACTCCCCCCGCCGCCGGCACTGTGCCGTGCCGTGCCGTGCAGGTCCCCCGGGGCTGGCGGCATGGCGGGTGACCAGCGATGCCATCCCCATCCCCGCAGCCTCGCTCCCGCGCTCGGCACCGCCGTCTGCCACGCTCACGTCGGCGCTGTCTGTCACGCGGGCACGCGCTCGGGCCCGGCGTGTCGGTGAGTGCCGGCACAGACGGTCCTCCCCCGTGTCTCACGCTCGCGCACGCTCGCCGCTCTGTCGCTGCACTCGCGAGCCGGGGCCAGCTGCACGTTTCCTGCCGGCGCTGGCACCGCCTGTCACACACGCACACACACACACCCGCCTGTCACACACGCTGGCACTGTCGCACACGCACACCCGCCCATGGGTGTTGGCGTCACCTATCTGACACACACGTGTGCACGTCATGGGTTCCGGCTGTGCCTGTCACGCTCTTTCCCATTCTCACACTTGAACACACCAGGGGCCATGTTTATGTGTGTTACACTTGCACACGCGTGTGCACGTGGGCTTGTTGCAGGGCCTGGCTCTGCCGGTCACCTTACACACACACACGGCACAATCCCCAGCGCTGCCTGTTGTGCACACACGTGTAGGAACACCCACACGGGCTGCCGTGCACACACACGCGCACACACACACGTGCGGTTGTCACACACCTCATCCCTTCCTGTCCCACACACCTAGCCGTCACGGGCCCTGGCTCCGCCTGTCTCACACAAGCGCGCACACGCACCGCGTCGTGGGGAGGGCGGCCCCGCGGCCCCGCCGCCAATGGGGACACCCAGCGCTGGCCCCGCACCGCGGCGTGGCGGCACGGGCGAGCCGGGCAGGGCGGCCAGCGCCAGCGTCCCCTCGGCACGGGGACGGGAGCGGCCGGGTGACATCCCAGCGCATCCTTGTGCCGAGGGTACCGTGGCACCATGTCCTGGTCCGAGGGTGTCGTGTCCATGTGTCCTGGTCCTGAGGGTGCCAGGTCTGTGTGTCCTGGTCCGAGGGTGTCGTGTCCGTGTGTCCTGGTCCTGAGGGTGCCACATCCGTGCGTCCTGGTCCGAGGGTGCCACGTCTGTGTGTCCTGGTCCTGAGGGTGGTGTGTCCGTGTGTCCTGGTCCTGAGGGTGCCACATCCATGCGTCCTGGTCCTGAGGGTGCCACGTCTGTGTGTCCTGGTCCTGAGGGTGTCGTGTCCGTGTGTCCTGGTCCTGAGGGTGCGGTGTCCATGTGTCGTGGGGAGGCCATTCTGTGGGCTGATGCCGGCAGGCAGCTCAGCACCACGCAGCCGCTCGCTCCCCCAGCCACCCGCAGTGGGACGGGGCACAGGAGAGGAGGAGTAGAAGCCAGAAGCGGGGGGGTGGAGGTGCGGAGGTTTAACAAGAGGAGGGGCGGCGGCAGAAGAGGGAAGGGAGTGATGAACCAAGTGACGCAAAGGCGTCCCCCACCACCCGCCGTGGGCAGAGCGATGCCCTGAGCAAAAGATGTCGCCTTACCCCAACCCCTCCGCTCCCTTTTTGCTGCCGATGGGACGTTACGTGGCGTGCAACGTGTCATGTAGTAGACGTGGTGGTGGTGGGTTGACGGTTGGACTCGATGATCTGAGAGGTCTTTTCCAGCCTTAGTGGCTCTCTGATTCTGTGATTGTTTAGTTCGGGTCAGCTGCCGTGTGACACGGCTTGGTGTCCTGGTCCTGAGGACATCGTGGTGGGCTATCTGGGTCCCAAGGGTGCCGTGGCAGCGTGTCCTAGTCCTGGGGGTACCGTGACATCGTGGTCTGGCCCTGAGGGTGTCATGACACCACGTCCTGGTCCTGAGGGTGCCTTGGCCATTTGTCCTATCCTGAAGGGTGTCATGACCACTTGTGCTGGTCCTGAGGGTGTCCTGGCTTTGTATCCTGGACCTGAAGGTGCTGTGACAGCGTGCCATGGCTGCGTGTCCTTGTCCTGAGGGTGCCGTGGCTGCGTGTCCTGGTACCGATGATGTCGTGTCCGTGCGTCTTCATCCTGAGAGTGCTGTGGCATTGCGTTCTGGTCCTGACTATGTCGTGGCCACGTGTCCTGGTCCTGAGGGTGTTGTGGCAGTGTCTCCTGGTCCCGAGAGTGCCACAGCTGTGTGTCCTAGAGCCGAAGGTGCCGTGGCCTTCTGTCCTAGTCCTGAGGTATCTATGGTGGTCCAGGGAGCGCTGTGGCTGGGTGTCCTGGTCCTGAGGGTGTCACGGCTGTGCGACCAGGTCCTGAGGGTGTTGTGCCACCGTGTCCTGGTTCCTGAGGATGCCATGGCAATGTGTCCTGCTCCTGAGGATGTCCTGGCAGCATGTCCTGGTCCTGAAGGTGCCATGGCATTGTGGCCTGGTCCTGAAGGTGGCACGGTAGAGTGTCCTCATCCTGAGGGTGTCACAGCAGCATGCCCTGTTCCTGATGAGCTCGTGTCCCTATATCCTGGTTCTGCGGGTGCCATGGCACTGTGTGGTGGTCCTCATGGTGCCATGGCCGCGTGTCCTGGTCCTGCGGGTGCCACGGTAGTGCCGTCCTGCCCCCGGGCACCCTGCCAGCCCCTGCAGGCACCGGCAGCCCGGCTGCCTGAGGTGCAGGAGGTGGAACTTGGTCTTTTTGGCGTAACACACATTTGTCACCGCGCCGTGGAGCCGTGTCTCCTGGGCTGTGGTCCCAGAGATACCCTGCGCCCTGTGTCATCTGTGGTGGGGAAGCGGGGTCAGGGCAGGGGGACGGGGGCTGGACGGTGCTGGGTGCACCAGGGTGGTGGTGCCAGGGGTCGCGCCGTGCGGCCCGGCGACGATGGCTGGTGGGGTGCGGTGGGGACAGGGGTGGGGGTGCAAGCGGGGCTGTGCCCCCCACCCCCCCCGCCAGCGCCCATGGCAGCTCCTTTCCCTCTCCTTCTCGGCAGGTGGAAAGCAGTGACACCCCCAAAGACATCGCGGCCATCCCCAAGTGCCCCCCGCCCTGCCCGGAGGCCAGCCCCGCCGAGCCGCTGCCCAACGGGGACGTGGAGGGGGACGGCGCCCAGTGGAAGGGCGCGGAGGAGGGCGGCGCGAGCCCCAAGGGCGGGCGCCCCGAGGAGGACGAGACGGAGAGCCTGCCGGACGGCGAGACGGGCCGGGCGCTGGAGAACGGCCGCTGCACCCCCAAGGAGGGCCTGGACGCCCCGGCCGATGAGGGTGAGCTGGCCCCTTCCGACCCCCAGAAGAAACGCGGGAGGAGGAAACTCCTGGAGGCCGCAGAGAAAAGTAAGACCTCAGCGTTGAGGGCTCCCCGCTACGGGGCCGCGGCTCTGCCCGCGCGGTCTGCCGGCACCCACTGCGCCCCTCCGGGGACCCCCGGCCCCACCGCCCCGCCGGGCACGCCGTCCCCGGGAGGGGTCCGGGCCGCAGTGGCTCCCGGGCTGGGGAGCGCTGCCGGAGGAGGAGGAGGAGGTGGAGGTGGAGGAAGGGCTGAGCCCCTCCGTGCCACGCAGGATTCGGGACGGGGCAGCGGATCAGGGTGGGGGCTGCCCACGTGCGCTCGTCCCGTCACACCGCCCTTCCCGCCGGCCTCCGCTCCCCCGGCAGCCGCAGGGCGGGCAGGAGGGGAGGGCGGCGCGCGCTCGTGCCGCTTTGCATGGCAGCCCTGCATGTGCCGCGGGCGTGGAGCCCCGCTGCCCCGGTGCCGAGGAGGTGCCAGCTCTGGTGCCGGCGCTGCTCTGGGTGTTGCGTGGAGCGTGCGAGGCAGCGGGCTCGGCGCCGCGCCGAGGGTCAGCTCCAGGCACCAGCGCGTGCTGGGCACCGACCGGCCGGCTGGGGAGCGGCTGGGCAGAGGAGGCCCCGGGGGTCCCGGTGGGCACCAAGTTGACCACGAGCCAGCAGCGGGTCCTCGTGCAGTGATGGCAAACGGCGTCCCGGGCCGCGTTGGGAGTGTTGCCCACTGGTGCGGGAGCCCACCCCGGGAGTGCTGGGCCCAGTGCCGGGCTCCCCAGTCCACGAGGGACACGGACAGACTGGAGAGAGTCCAGCGAGGGGCCACCGAGATGCCGAAGGCCTGGAGCATCTCTGCTGTGGGGAAAGGCTGAGGGAGCTGGGACGGCTCAGCCTGGAGCAGAGCAGCTCAGGGGGATGGAATCCATGGCTGGCAGCGCCTGCGGGGAGGGGATGAAGCAGAGGAGCCAGGCTCTTCCAGTGGTGCCCAGGGACGGGGGCCACGGGCACACGCTGGAGCCGGGAGGGTCCCCCTGAACCCCGGGTGGGCTCGCCGTCCCTGGGGACTCTGGTCGTGGTCCTGAGCAGCGGCTCCGGTGGCCCGGGCGGAGCGGGGGGCTGGACTGGGGGGACCCCCACCAGTCCGTGGGTGTGTCGTGTCCGTGAGCGTGGGTGCGGGTCCGTGTGTGTGGTTCGGGGAGGGCTCCCAGCCCTGCCCCCCCCGACACTGCGAGACCCTCAGCCCCCCTGCAGCCCCCAGCACTGGGCACCCACTCCCTGGCCCACGCCAGCCCCGGGTGCTGCCCAGCCGTGCCCGAGCTCCTGGCCAGGCAGAGTCGAGCCGCTCAGCACCACAGGCACAGACCAGCAGAGACCTACTGCCGGCCATGCCAGGCGAGGGACGGGGATGAGCGGGGACAGGCTGGGCTGGCGCTGGGCTGGCGCTGGGCTGGCGCTGGGAGAGGCCGGGCTGGAGACGAGCGATGCAGATGCTGCTGCAGTCACGAGGCACAGAGCAGCGGCCGAGGGAGCGGAGAAGCCGCAGCTGGCAGCGCGGTACAGACGGTCGGGGAGAGCCCTGCTCAGGCGCGGGTCGTGGTGCGGCCCCGGTGCCGGGCTGACCGCGGCAGTCGAGGGGAGCTGGACCAGGCGGGCTGAGCCAGCGCCGGTGGGAGCAGCGTGTCCCGATGTGGAGTGGGGTGGGGGCAGCCCTGGGGGTGCCCTGCTGCCGGCTCCCGCCTCTGCCATCGCTCTGGATCCAGCGGCCGGCAGCAGCGGGGACCGGCGGGATCGTGAGCACGGTGCCATGAGCGCGGTGCGTGAGTGTGGGTGCCGTGGACGTGGGTGCCATGAGCAGGCCGGGTTCCACCTTCCAGCCTTGGGCTGCTGTTCAGCACCGATCACCCGGAGGCTCTTCCCTCCTCTCCTCTCTTCTCCGGCGCTTTCCTGCAAGCAGCCGGTGTCTACGGCCGTGCACCGCCTGCCCCAGTGCTGCCCCGAGGCTCCTCCGCTGGGCTCGGGACAGGAGCCCTGGGGAGGGTGCTGAAGCGGTACCCGGTGGTACCCGGAGCCCCCGTGCCTGGGGCAGCCGTGACAGCCGCCGGGAGCTCGCTCCCTTCCCTGGGAGCCATTTCCAGCACTTGGGCCACGCCTGTGCCGAGGTCGGCGGCGGCGGCATCGCCTTCCAGCGACAGGTTTGGCTCCTGCTGGATCCCCTTCTGCTCCTTGGTCCTTCAGCTCCCGCTGCCTCACGCCGCCGGCCGGCCGGCTCTCCCCAGCACCCCTCACCCCCCGTGCTGCCTCCATGGCGGTTCCTTCTCCTCGCACGCTGGCTCTTCGCCTCTCGGTGCCGCTCTGGCCCGGCACGGAGCTGAGGACCTGCCCTGCTCCTCCAGCGCTGCCCAAGCATGACTTCCCGGCCGCCCCGCCAGCTCCGCACCCCTTCGCTGTCCCCCCTGTCCCGTCCCTGCCGAAATCTCTGGTGGGGGAAGGTCTCGGGCAGGACCCTGCCGTGGGTCAGTAGCTCTGCGTCCCGGCCCATCGGCACAGCAGGCCGGCAGAGAGCGCAGGGCACGGCGCTGCCGCGGAGCGCCGGCGCGGGCAGGAGCTGAGGCCGGCGGCTTCGCCGAGCCCCGGCCGTGCCAGGCGTGTGCGGGGTGCTCGGGCAGCGAGCTGCGGCCGCAGTGCCACCGTGGCCCAGCACAGGAAGGCGCTGCAGCAGCCCCGGCACTGGTGACGGCCCGGCACTGGGCTCTGCACCGCACAGCGGGCAGGGTGGCAGAGAGGTGGGGGGACACCAGCCACGTGCCCCCCAGTGCGGTTGGTGCCCCCCAGTTTGGCCAGTCCCGGTGCCTGGGTTGCTGGACCCAGTGACAGAGGTGACCAGCAGTTCCTCTCAGAACTGGCCAGGTCCCCTCCCTCATCCGTGCCTCAGTTTCCCCACTTGAGATCCCCACGGACCAGGACAGGTCACCCAGGGCACGCACCCACTCCTACCCCAGCATGGACCCAGAAAGCTCCTGGCTCCCAGTGCCTCCCAGTGTCCCCAGTGCCTCCCAGTGCCCCCAGCACTCAGAGCAGGACTCTTGGGCCGCTCTCCTGCTCGGGACTCACTGCTTCTGGGGGGGGGCGGCTGCTGCGGGGGGGTCAGGTCCCCGTGTGCCGGCTGAGGGACTGGGTGTCCCGCAGGGCTGGGTGGGTGTCGGGGGGCTGTGGCTGCGGCACGGCCCGAGGACCCGGGGGACGCTGCACCCTGCAGCACAACGGGGCGCGTGTTCGGCCGGCGAGGGGGCCCTGGGGGTCCCGGGCGAGCCCCCGCCTTGCAGCCAGGTCCTGGCTGGGCCAGCTGGAGCCCGGCAGCCCCGACGCCGATGCCCTCCCCAGCGCAGGGACCCACCGGCTGCGGCGCGGGTGGGTGGGTGCCCCGGCATGCAGGCGCCGGCACGCCCCACGCTGCAGCCCGGCTCCCCGTGCTCGGCCCCGGCCGCTGGCAGCTCGGGGTGCGCGGAGGTTTGCAACCCCAGAAACGGTCGGGGTTATTTTTAGCCGCTTTCCCGGCAGTGGCTCGGCGTGTACCTGCAGCGCGCGAGATGTGCCGATAGCACAGGAAGCCGGCGAGGCTCGGCACGCTTCCCCTGCCCGCCCCAGCCCGCAGCCGCTCCCCCGGACCCCCGAGCCCCCGGAGCCCCGGCTGGGGTGCGGGGAGGGGGCGCGGGAGCAGCCCGCTCACGTCCCGGCAGCCAACGTCCCCCGGGGAGCACGGCCCAGGCCTCGCACGGCGGCGATGGGTGCCCTTCCCCGGGCCAGGGCCACCCCCTGGCCGGGCTGGGGGTCCCGGGTGGGCCCCGTCTCAGCTGCGGGGGCCGGGGGGCCCTGCCCCATAGCACCGAGCTGAGCCCCCGCTGATGGCTCCTCTCTGTTCTGTGTGCAGGCAAGGAAGAGAAGGAGGAGAACAACTTCGACACCCTGAAAATGGAGGCAAGTATGTCCCAGGGCCGGGCCCCTGCCGGGGGCTGCACCGAGGCACCGCAGGAGCCGGGCACGGCCGCTCAGCCCACCGGGCAGCCTGGCGCTCCCCATGCCCGCGGGAACCGGCACCCCGCGGTCCCTCGGCAGCGGCGGCCCTGGGGTTCCCAGCTGCAGGGACGGGGTTCCCAGCAGGACGGGGCTCCTGGGCTCCTGGGCTCCTGCACCCCCACAGCCGGGCACCGGGCAGCGCCCGCCTCTGTGCTGGGCACCGGGCGGCACCGAGCTGTGGCCGGGCCGGTGAACCCCCTCCATCCAGCCCTCCTCGCGGCACGGTGCTCCCGGGCTGACCCCACACCTCCCCAGGTGCCCCGGCAGAGCACATCGACTCCGGGCAGATCTGCGCCCGGGGTGGTGCCGGCAGTGCCCGTCGCGGTGCGGCCAGCCCCAGTGTGGTGCCCGGCCCTGGTGCATCCAGGTCCTGGTGCAGATGTGGGCCAGAGCAGGGGGGTGTGCAATGGGGGGGTGTGCAATGGGGGGGTGTGCACACATGGGGGGGTGTGCACACATGGGGGGGTGTGCAATGGGGGTGTGTGCACATGGGGGTGTGTGCACATGGGGGTGTGTGCAATGGGGGGGGTGTGCACATGGGGGGGTGTGCACACATGGGGGTGTGTGCAATGGGGGGTGTGTGCACATGAGGGGGGTGTGCACATGGGGGTGTGTGCACATGGGGGGTGTGCACATGGGGGTGTGTGCACATGGGGGGTGTGCACATGGGGTGTGCACATGGGGGTGTGCACGTCTGTGCACCCAGGCAGGCGGTGGTGCCCATCTGCCCCGGCCAGTCCCAGCGTGCACAAGCGGGGTGCCCACTCCAGCCCCCCGAAGCAGCTCTGCTCCACCCCCCCCGCTGCCCCCCAACTCCTGCCTGTCCAGGGTCACGGCTCCCACCGCGCTGCCGTCCCCGGTGCCCGTGGCGGCGCTGGAGCCGCGGCCTTCAGCCTGCTCTCTCTCCCTCCGGCGGCAGGGCTCCCGCGGGCGGCTGCGCGGCGGGCTGGGCTGGGAGTCGAGCCTGCGGCAGCGGCCCATGCAGCGGCACACCTTCCAGGCCGGGGACCCCTACTACATCAGCAAGAGGAAACGGGACGAGTGGCTGGCCCGCTGGAAGAGGGAGGTATGGAGCCGGGGGCGGGCACCGGGCACCGTGGCGCGGTGGTGATGCTGGGACGGGGTGGATCGCGTGGTCCCAGCACCCCAAGCCCTGCGGCGTCCAGCCATCTCGCAGGCCCCCGCGGCTAATTGCGGCGTCGCTAAGGACGGCAGGCAGAGCTCTGGCAAAACACGGCACGTGCAGAGCGCTCTGCCGGGCTCCGGCAGTGCCGGGGGGAGCGGCTGCATGAGGGCGGTCAGCACGTGGCGGGGGCTCGGGCGGGCAGCCCTGCCGCAGGCACCCCGGCTCGTGCCGTGCCGTGGGGCCGGCGGTGGGGCTGGTGCTCCCCGTGGGACGGCTGCGGCGGCGCCGCTGCCCTGCCCGCACCCGGGTTTCACACTATGGCTGGGGCGGGCAGCTGCGTTTCTCACGCCTGCGCCCCCTCCCCGGGCCACCATAAGCCAGGGGCCCGGTGTGTGCGCGGCCGCCGGTGCAGGGGCCTGCCGGCGCAGGCAGCGCGGGGCCCTTCCTTCTCCCGCGGGATGTGCCGAGGGATGTGCCGAGATGGTGCCGTTCCTGACGGTTTCCCGGGGAACCAGCGTGCGCCGTGACGCAGCCGAAACCAGCAAAGCCAAGGGCAGCGGCGGGGGGCAACGCAGGCGCGGGGCTGCGGGCAGGCCGCGGTGCCAGCGGCCGCTCGGGGGGTGCCATGGGGCAGGGGGTCTGCGGCGCCCCAGGGGTCCCATCCCCACCGCCGTCCCCCCCTCGCCCCGTTCTCTGCGTCGGCACCAGCTGCCGGCAGGTCTCCCTGGCAACAGGTCCCCTCGTGCCGCCACCGCCGCCCGCGGCACTATTTATAGCCCCGCGCTGCCGAGTGCCGTCACGCTGGCACCGCACCGGGACGGGGGAGCTGGCGTGGCTGAGATGTCCCACAGGGCACGGCTGGCACGGCCAGGGCAGTGCCGGGGGGCACAGGGCGTGGGTGGCACGGCCACGATGTCCCCCTGGGGCACGGCACGGCCAGGGCGGCTCTGCCAGGGGATCTCGTGGATCGGCTCCTCCCGGGCACGGGGGGTCCCGCCGCCGGGGTGGGGGCTGGCAGCTGTGGGGGCTCAGGGGTCACCGTGCAGCTGCTGCCCGCGGGCAGAGGTTCCGGCTGCCGCAGGGTGGGCCGGTGGAGCCGGGGGGTGACCTGAGGGGTGTGCAGCCAGCACGGGCACCCCCGAGCGCGGGTGGGCTGCGTGCCTGCGGGGGGGTTTGCCAAACGCGTGGTCGTGGCCAGGGTTTGCTGCCTGCACCCCAGTGGGGGGGCACCAGCGATGCAGGATGCAGGCCTTTGCCCGCAGCCGCAGAACGGCGCAGCTCCCGGTGCAGCCGCGCTCTGGCCACGAGCAGCACTGCAGCTGCTGCCGGCGGCGCCACGGACGGGCCCCTGCGCCGTGGGCTCCGGCCACGGGCCGGTGTGGGCTGCCCGGCAGTGCCCGGCCTCGCGGCCCCCCCGGCCCTGCCCGCGCTGCGTGCCGGGTGGTGCAGGCAGCGCCGGGCCGGGCCGTGCCGAGCATGCGGGGCAAACCGCAGCTCGGCGCGGCCGGGGAGGTTGGTGGTTGCAGCCGCTGAGTAACAATTTTCCAACACACGGTTCGCTCGCCAAAACAAATGCAGATCCAGGTCAGCCAGAATCGCTCGTCAGCCAAAAATAATTGGGAAAAAATGCTAAAAAAAAATCAAAATACTTCTTTTGAGGAGTCTCTCATTCTCAAACAATGCTGAATTTAGCCGCGTTTAATTCCTTTATTTTTCTAATAAGAATAAGTGTTTTCTTTTCATTACGGGAGAAAGCCAGAAACGTTTTCGGGCCGGATCGGCCTTTCCCCCGGTCTCGGCTGACAACCGCCGCGCGCTCGTGCCCAGCACCAGTTGTCACTGGGTGGTGGGGCCAGCGATGCGGCTCCCCGGCACGGGGGACAGGACGTGCCCCCCACAGCCCGCGTGGCTCCGTCGCGGGGGGAGCCTTGCCCTTTCCCTCCCTCCGGTGAGCTCCCCGTGCCGGACGTGGCGCTGGCCGTGCCCCGAAGAGGTTTGCTGCGTTGGGAGTGCCAGGGACCTGGAGGGCTCGGGGACGGGAAGCCCTCCCCGGGAAGGGGCTCCCACGGCACGGCCCCCCGTGCCCAGCCCACCTGCCCGGCGCCAGCCCTGCCTCGTCTCGCCACGTTGGAGCCCTTCGGTGCCGGCTGCTTCCCCTCTGCGGAGGTCCCCAAACCTGTCATTAGTCACCTCAGGGCGTATTTTTAGCGAGCGGAGCGGGCTGGCAGCGTCCCATCGGCCGGGCACGGCTGCTCCTCATCCCCGGACGGTGCTGGGGCTTCCCCCCCCTCCCCGAACACGAGGGCTCGCCGTGCTCCATGCACCCGTGGCAGGGACACCACCGCCCGTGCCACACCACGCCAGCGCTGTTTGGGGCCCCCTCCAGCCTTCCCTCCTCTTCCTCACCCCCACCAGCCTTCGAGGGCGGTCACTGCCGCTCGCTGGCCCCAGCACTGTGCAGGTCCGGGCACTGGCCCTTGCCCCTCTGTGCCGGGACATCCCCGGCTGTGCACCCCCAACACTGTGCCAGCCGTGGGGCGGGGATGGGGATGGGATGGGGATGGGATGGGAATGAGGATGAGGATGAGGATGAGGATGAGGATGGGGATGGGGCAAGGACAAGGACAAGGACAAGGGATGGAGATGATGAGGATGAGGATGGGATGGGATGGGATGGGGCAAGGACAGGGACTGGGGATGGGGGGTGGTGGCGGGGATGAGGATGAAGCAGGGGCTGGGGGGGATGAGGCAGGGGCTGGCAGAGCTGCCTGCGGCCCGAGGGCAGGCGGTGGGGCCGATTGTCTGGCCGTGCCCATCCCCGGAGATCCAGCTTATCTTAACGACCGGCGGATGGGAGATTTCCTCCCCGAGGACAAAGCAGGAGCAGCTCTGCCCGCTGCCGGGGCTCCGTCCCTCCTCCTCCTCCTCCTCCTCCTCCTCCCCCCCCACCGCCCCCCTCGGGGCCCCTCCCGGCTCTTCCCGTGGGCCCAGCCCCAGTGGGTGCCCCACGCACCCCCGTGCCCCTGGGTGCCCCTCGCCGGGGGTCCCTGCCCGAGGGAGGACACACGCGTAAATGATCGTTTCATTCCGGCTTGGTTGTGCTGGCACGGCCGTGGGGTGCCCGTGGGGTGCCCGTGGGGTGCCGGCATCATCCCACCGCGGCCGGTGCGGCTCACCCGGCATTGGGGTGCAGGCGTGCTGCTGGCGTGTGGGGTCCCGAGGGGCTGCTTGGGCAGGGGGCTGCCCATCGGCCCGGGCCCCCCCCCCCCCCCGTGGCTGTGCTGCCACCCCATTCCCAGCCCCACGCCCCGGGTGACGGCCATCCGCCCCTTTGTCCCTCCACTCTGCAACACAAAGGGGTCCCGGAGCCGCCGCTCAGCAGGACACCGCCTGCCCGGGGTCTGGGGACCCCCTGCCCGGGGCTGGCGGGAGGGCGGCCAGGTGCTGCCGGGGTGCTGGCGGGGTCCGTCCCGGGGGGCCAGGGCTGCCACTGCGACCATGTCCCGCGTGGGCTCCTTGCCTCGCTCGGCATCAGTGAAGGGCTCGCTCCTAAAACACCCTGCCACGCCGGGACGGCAACGCCGGTACCCCGCAGCAGCCGTGCCGCAGCTCAGTCCGGCACCCCACACCCTGGGCGCTGCTCGAGGGAGCACCCCGCAGCCCTGCCCGCACCCCCGGCAGCTGGGCACCCGCCTCCTGCCCGGGGGTCCGCGGGGGCTGCCCCCGCCTGCCGCCGGCCACGGGGAAGGAGAGGGGACGTGGCTGCCGGTGGAGCCCGTGGGTGACGGGCTGCTGCCGGGGCGGCGAGCGAGCGGTGCGGAGTATGGGGGCAAACCCGTGAAAATGAGCGGGGCCGGTTGCGGGTTCATCGCCCGGGGACGCGGGGTGCTCCTTCAGCGTCACCCCCCATGGGGACACGCTGCGGTGCGGGCTGGTGCTGCCGCCTCGTCCTCGCTGCCGGCCTCGTGGTGCCGGCACAGCCCCCGCAGCCGGCAGCGCCCAACCCGGCCTGGCCACCAGAACGGAGGCCGGGACGCGGAGGCCGGGACACGGAGGCCGGGACACGGCACAGCACCGGCAGTCCCATGCTGGGGACATCCCTTGGGCGCCTGGCTGCGGGGGGACGGGGGTGGCTGGCGGGTGGGGACGGGGCTGGGGGGCCCGAGCCGGGGAAGGCGCTTTGGGGTGCGCCGGCTCTCGTGTGCCGGCACATCTGGCTCGTCGGGGCCGTGCGTGGGGCACCCGCTGCTGGGGGACGGCCCGGGCTGGGGGTGCTGCTGGGGTGCAGCCTGCGGGCGGGCGTGAACTGGGGCGGCTGGGACGGACCAGTCCGGTACTGGTGTCAGTGTGCGGGCGGGCCGAACGGGGTGCTGTGATCCCAGACCAGTGCCGTGTGGGTCTGGGCTGAACTGGGAGCTGTGGTCTCAGACTGGTGCCATGTGGGTCTGGGCTGAACTGGGTTGAACTGGGCCAAACTGGGCGAGGTGGTCCCAAACTGGTCCCATGTGGGTCTGGACTGAACTGGGCTGAACTGAGCACTGTGGTCCCAGACTGGTGCCATGTGAGTCTGGGCTGAACTGGGTTGAACTGGGAGCTGTGGTCCCAGACCAGTGCCATGTGGGTCTGGGCTGAACTGGGTTGCACTGGGCAATGTAGCCCCAGACCAGTGCTGTGTGGATCTGGGCTGAACTGGGCTGAATTGGGAGCTGTGGTCCCAGACCAGTGCTGCATGAGTCTGGACTGAACTGGGCTGAAGTGGGTTGCACTGGGAGCTGTAGTCCCAGACCAGTGCTGTGTGGATCTGGGTTGAACTGGGAGTTGTGGTCCCAGACCAGTGCCGTGTGGGTCTGGGCTGAACTGGGTTGAACTGGGCTGAACTGGGAGCTGTGGTCCCAGACCAGTGCCACGTGGGTCTGGGCTGAACTGGACTGAACTGGGCAATGTAGCCCCAGACCAGTGCTGTGTGGATCTGGGCTGAACTGGGCTGAATTGGGAGCTGTGGTCCCAGACTGGTGCCATGTGAGTCCAGGCTGAACTGGGTTGAACTGGGCCAAACTGGGCGAGGTGGTCCCAAACTGGTCCCATGTGGGTCTGGACTGAACTGGGCTGAACTGAGCACTGTGGTCCCAGACTGGTGCCATGTGAGTCTGGGCTGAACTGGGTTGAACTGGGAGCTGTGGTCCCAGACCAGTGCCATGTGGGTCTGGGCTGAACTGGGCTGAACTGGGTTGCACTGGGCAATGTAGCCCCAGACCAGTGCTGTGTGGATCTGGGCTGAACTGGGCTGAACTGGGCTGAACTGGGAGCTGTGGTCCCAGACCAGTGCTGTGTGGATCTGGGTTGAACTGGGTTGAACTGGGAGCTGTGGTCCCAGACTGGTGCCATGTGAGTCCAGGCTGAACTGGGTTGAACTGGGAGCTGTGGTCCCAGACTGGTGCCATGTGAGTCCAGGCTGAACTGGGTTGAACTGGGAGCTGTGGTCCCAGACCAGTGCTGTGTGAGTCTGGGCTGAACTGGGCTGAAGTGGGCTGAACTGGGAGCTGTGGTCCCAGACCAGTGCCGCGTGGGTCTGGGCTGAATTGGGCTGAACTGGGCTGAACTGGGAGCTGTGGTCCCAGACCAGTGCTGTGTGAGTCTGGGCTGAACTGGGCTGAAGTGGGCTGAACTGGGAGCTGTGGTCCCAGACCAGTGCCGCGTGGGTCTGGGCTGAATTGGGCTGAACTGGGCTGAACTGGGAGCTGTGGTCCCAGACCAGTGCCGTGTGGATCTGGGCTGAACTGGGTTGAACTGGGAGCTGTGGTCCCAGACCAGTGCCGCGTGGGTCTGGGCTGAACTGGGCTGAACTGGGCTGAACTGGGCGCAGTGGTCCGGGCCGGTGCCGAGGCGTGCCAGCCTTCCCCGGCCTTCCCCGGGCTGCAGTGGGGCCCGGGGCACCCCCACCCCCCGGTGTGCCGCTGGGCGAACTGGGCCGCGGGGCCGGAGCCCCCCGGGCGGATTCCTGCGGTGCCGGGGCGAGGCCCCCCGGGGCGCCGCCGCCCCCCCCCCCCCCCCGGCCCGGCCCGGCCCGGCCCCTGCTCGGCAGCACAAAGGGCCCGGGGGGGCCGCGGCCCCGGGACAAAAGGCGGCGCGGAGCGGCCCCGCGGCCGGGAGGCGGCCCCAGCCCAGCCCGGACGGGATCGCTGCCGCCGGGCCGGTGAGTACCGCGGGGGCCCCCAGCCCTCTGCTGCCGCACGACCCCCGGGGCCCGGGCCCGGCTAGCGGGGACGGCGGTGGGGTGCACCGGGCCGAGCCGAGCGGAGCCGAGCCGAACTGCACGGACCGGACCGCGGGGAGCCGAGCCGAGCCGAGCGGGATCGGGCCACGGTGAGAGATCCGAGCGGGGCCGAGCCGAGTCGAGTCGACCCGAGTTGCCGAGCCGACCCGAGTTGCCGAGCCGACCCGAGTTGCCGAGCCGACCCGAGTTGCCGAGCCGGGCCGAGCGCAGCCGAGCCGGGCCGAGGCGCGGGCGGGGGGGCCGGGCCGGGCTGTCCCCTCGGCGCCGCGCGGCCCCTCCCCGCCGCAGCCAACCAGCCGGGCCGGGAGGCACCATGTGACCCGGGGAGCCCAGACAAAGAACCGCCGGGCCTGCCCCCGCGGCCCGGACCGGCTCGGCTCCGTTCGGCTCCGCTCGGCTGAGTTCGGCCCGCCTCGGCTCGGTCCGCTTCGGCTCAGTCCGGCCCCCCTCGGCTCGGCTCGGCTCAGTTCGGCGCGGCCCGCCGCGGCGCCAGCCCGCATGGGTAGGTGGCTCGGCTCGGCTCGGCTCGGCCCGCTCCGTCTGAGCCCGGCATTCCCTGCCCGGCGGAGCTGGGTGTCCCGGCCGGGCCCCGGGCCCTGCTCTCGGCTCGGCCCGGCCAGCGCAGTTCAGCACACTCGGCCCGGGGGCAGCGGGTGTCCGGCGGGGGGCACCGCGGGGCTGGGGGGGGGGGAGAGGGGTCCCCGGGCGACCCGCAGAGGGTGACACGGCTCCGGGAGCGGTGGGTGTCCCGGGACAGAGGCAGCGGGTGTCGGGGGGCTCCTCGGGCCGTGGAGCTGCACCCCGGGGGACAGGCCGGGGGGGTTAGCCCTGGGGGGAGCGGCCGCCACCTCTTGCCCCCCCCCCCCCCCCGCCACAGAGGGAAACTGAGGCCCGGGACCGAAGGAGCCCCCGGCCGGGCGGGCAGGGTGGGGGATCCACGCGTGCCGGGGGGGGCGGCTGCCGGGCCAGGGTCTGGGGGGGCTCAGTGCGGCCCCTCGGCCCGGCTGGTCCAGGGCACCCTGCCCACATCTGGGGGTGCTGGGTGAGCCATGCCCCCCGCCCTGCCCTGACCCGTGTGGTGGGGGGGGGGTGTGCGTCCCCAGGCGGAGAAGAAGGCGAAGGTGATCGCCGTGATGAACGTGGTGGAGGAGACGCCGCGGGCCGAGCCCCAGAAGGAGGAGGAGGCCAGCCCCCCCGCTTCGCAGCAGCCCACCGACCCCGCCTCGCCCAACGTGGCCACCACGCCTGAGCCAGTGGTGGCCGACGCCATCGACAAGAACGCCTCCAAGTCAGCCGACGACGAGCCCGAGTACGAGGTGAGGGCAGGGCCGGCCGGGGAAGGGGGGGCTTGCGGGGCCGCTGCCCCCCAGGGACGTGGGTACCCCCTCCCCGCCAGCCTCTCACCTCCTCCGTCTCCTCTCCGGCGCAGGACGGCCGGGGCTTCGGCATCGGGGAGCTGGTGTGGGGCAAGCTGCGCGGCTTCTCCTGGTGGCCCGGCCGCATCGTGTCCTGGTGGATGACGGGCCGGAGCCGGGCGGCCGAGGGCACCCGCTGGGTGATGTGGTTTGGGGACGGCAAGTTTTCGGTGGTAAGTGGAACCCGTGGGGCTGGGGGTCTGGGCAGCCCCTCTTCCATCCCCAGGTGTCCCGTTCCCCCCAGCTCACGGCCACATCCCGTCCCCCAGGTCTGCGTGGAGAAGCTCCTGCCGCTCAGCTCCTTCGCCAGCGCCTTCCACCAGGCCACCTACAACAAGCAGCCCATGTACCGCAAAGCCATCTACGAGGTGCTGCAGGTGAGTGCCGGCGGCTGCGGGGGGGCACCGGCTGTGGGGGCGCACCTGGTGCTCCGGGGGTCTTCTGGCAGTGCTGGAAGGTGTTGGGGGTTTCTTGTGGGGCGATGGAGGGGTCTGGCCGTGCAGGTCCCGTGGGGCTGGGGGGCTGCCTGGCTGGAGCAGCCGGGGGACTGAGCGTGGGGACCCCCTCGGCTGGGTGGGTGGGTGGGTGACGGCCAGGCCTGCGGCTCCCCTGGCAGGTGGCGAGCAGCAGAGCAGGGAAGATCTTCCCAGCGTGCCCCGAGAACGATGAGACGGACACCTCCAAGGTGGTGGAGATCCAGAACAAGCAGATGATTGAGTGGGCCCTGGGTGGCTTCCAGCCCTCCGGCCCCAAGGGCCTGGAGCCCCCCGAAGGTGAGCGAGGGCAGGCACGGGATCCTGCTCGGTGGCCTCGGCGCATGTCCCCCAGGACCGCCGGCCATCAACTCTGGCATCGCCGGGGTGGTACAGGCTTGGGCAGAGGAAGCGCCGTGGGGCTGGCGGGTCCTGGGGGGCAGGTCCCCCTGCGGGGGCTGATGGCGGGACCCCGCTGACGGGACCCCACGCATTCCTCGCAGAGGAGCGAAACCCCTACAAAGAAGTTTACACGGAGATGTGGGTAGAGCCGGAAGCAGCTGCCTACGCACCGCCCCCACCCGCCAAAAAACCCAGGAAAAGCACAACAGAGAAGCCCAAGGTCAAGGAGATCATCGACGAGCGCACCCGAGGTACCGCCTGGGGGTTGGGGGTGCCCCCGCGCCCACCCCCCGCCACAGGGGTTGGTTTGGCCATAACCCTGCTGGGGCTTGGTCCCGGTGCCGGCAGGGCCGTGCTCGCCGGGGGGGCTGCGGGCAAAAGCTGCCCCCCTTCTCCATCAGGGACCCTCCCCCCGGGGTCCCCTCCCTTCCCCCCGCTGCGAAGGGGATCTGGCTGGGGCAGGGCTGGCGCCAGGCCGGACCCCCACCCCTGACACCGCTCTCCCTCCCTAGAGCGGCTCGTTTACGAGGTCCGGCAGAAATGCAGGAACATCGAAGGTGAGTGTGGGGCAAAGCCCGGCTCTGGGGGGGGGGGGGGGGCCAAGGACAGGCTCGTCCCACCCCTCAGCCTGGCTGGCAGCAGGGACAGCACAGCCGTGATGGCGGGCCGCCCCGGATGGTGGCAGGGACCCCGGGACACTGCCCGGGGCTGGGGTCAGCGGCACGGGAAGGGCTGAGCCTGGGCACGGAGCGAGGCAGGGCTGGGGGGCTGGGGGGCCGGGGTGGCGCAGAACTGGGCTCACTCCGGGAGGTGGCAGAGCCCGGGGGTGACGTCTTCCCTCCTGCCCCCCCAGACATCTGCATCTCCTGCGGGAGCCTCAACGTGACCCTGGAGCACCCTCTATTTATCGGAGGAATGTGCCAAAACTGCAAGGTACGGCCAGCGCGGGCAGCCCCGGCGCCAGGCGGGCACGGCCGTTTTCCCCCAAACGCCCTGTCCCGGAGGTCTCCGTGCCCAGGCCCCTCTGCCACAGCGGCATCCCGGCGTCCCCGGTGCAGGGCCCGGGCTGCACCGCGCTCATGCCTTGGCTCTCCCCCAGAACTGCTTCTTGGAGTGCGCGTACCAGTACGACGACGACGGCTACCAGTCCTACTGCACCATCTGCTGCGGCGGCCGCGAGGTGCTCATGTGCGGCAACAACAACTGCTGCAGGTCTGGTGCCGCCATCCCGGCGTGGGGCTGGGGAGGTTTTGGTGATGCCACGGTCCTGGCACAGGGCTGGGGAGGTTTTGGCGATGCCGCAGTCCCAGCATCGGGACAAGGAGGTTTCGGTGATGCCACACTCCTGGCACAGGGCTGGGGAAGTTTTGGTGATGCCACAGTCCTGGTACGGGACTGGGGAGGTTTTGGTGATGCCACAGTCCTGGCATCAGCCTAGGGAGGTTTCGGTGATGCCACGGTCCTGGTACAGGACTGGGGAGGTTTTGGTGATGCTGCATTCCCTGCATGGAGCTGAGGAGGTTTTGGTCATGCCATGGTCCTGGCATGGGGTTTCAGTGATGCCAGTGATCCTGGTGTGGGGCTGTGACATTTTGGTGATGCCACATTCTCAGTATGGCACTGGGAGGTTTTGGTGATGCCCCAGTCCTGTTGTGGAGCTGGGGGGAAGTTTTGGTGATGCTCCAGTCCTGGCATGAGGCTGGGGAGGTTTTGGTGATTCTATAGTCCGATGTGGGGCTGGGGAGGTTTTGTGGTGCCCCAGTCCTGGCATGGGAATTCAGTGATGCCAGTCCTGCTTTGGGGCTGGGACATTTTGGTGATGCCACACTCTCTGTATGGGGCTGGGAAGTTATGGTGATGCCCCAGTCCTGGCGCGAGGCTGGGGAGGTTTTGGTGATTTCTGCAGTCCTGGTGTCAGACCGGGGAGGTTTCGGTGATGCTCCATTCCTGGCGTGGGACTGGGGAGGTTTCGGCGATGCCGCAGGCCCCAGCTGTGGGTCTTTCACGGGGCTGGCAGAGGTTGGGGCGGTGCGGCAGGCCCTGGCGTGGGACTGCCAGTCCCGGTGTGCCCCCCACCACCGGCCTTCGACGGGCACGGCCGCAGCCTGGCCTTGGTCCCGCTGGCAGCGCAGCCGCCCGAGACAGCCGTGCCGTGCCGGGGGCACCGTGTCCCCAGCGTGTCATAGCGGGGACGCTGCCGGGGGGCACCAAGCCCAGCTCCACCGCTGATGCCGGCTGCCGGCTCTCCCAGGTGCTTCTGTGTGGAGTGCGTGGACCTGCTGGTGGGCCCGGGGGCGGCGCAGGCGGCCATCAAGGAGGACCCCTGGAACTGCTACATGTGCGGCCACAAGGGCGTCTACGGGCTGCTGCGGCGGCGGGAGGACTGGCCCTCGCGCCTCCAGATGTTCTTCGCCAACAACCACGACCAGGAGTTTGTGAGTGCCCCAGCCGGGCTCCTCGCTGCCCCCGTGTCACCCCTGCCCCATGTCACCCCTCCCTGCTGCCCCCCATGTCACCACTCCCCACTGCCCCCACGTCCCCGCTGCCCGCATGTCGCCACTGCCCTCGTGTCCCCCCTGCCCCACATCCCCCTTCCCACCTGACGCCCACCCGTGTCTTTCAGGACCCACCCAAGGTGTACCCACCGGTGCCAGCTGAGAAGAGGAAGCCCATCCGGGTGCTCTCGCTCTTCGACGGCATCGCCACAGGTGGGTGGGGGTCTCCGGCCCAGCAGCCCCCACAGGGACCCTCCTCGGGGCGTTTGGGGGGGTGGAAGGGAGCAGGAGTGGGGTGAGCAGCCTGCCTGCACCCCACAACTGACCAGCCTCGGGGCAGGGGGGTCCCACACCCATCGGACAGACCTGTGCCGCCTGCGGGACCCCGGCCCGGTATTCTCATGGGCAGCCCCCGCCGTCCCCTCTGTCCCTGGCTCCGGGGGCCCACGCTGGTGGGAGGCAGGGAAGGGGGGGTGGCGCTGCCAGGGTGGGAAGGGTCGGGTCGGGACGGGGGGTCCATCGCCCCGCCGCCCACCCCAGCCCCGCTCCCCGCAGGCCTGCTGGTGCTGAAGGACCTGGGCATCCAGGTGGACCGCTACATCGCCTCCGAGGTGTGCGAGGACTCCATCACCGTGGGCATGGTGAGGCACCAGGGCAAGATCATGTACGTCGGGGACGTCCGAAATGTCACCCAGAAGCACGTACGTCCTGCCTGCCGGACCCCCGCGGCTCCCCCCTCCCTGCAGCCAGCGGGTCCCCCCAAGCGCCCCCGTGTCCCCAAGATGGGTCCCGTCCCTTGTTCTGCACCTCCCCACATGGGGGGCTTCATCGGCACAGCCTCGCCGTCCCATGGGGAGCTCGGCCCCATCCACCCCCACCACGTGTCCGGCGTGCCCCCGGCAGGCGCGCTGTCCCCCAGGCAGGCGGCGGCGCCCGGCACCGGCACCCGGCTCACCGGGGGCTCTTCCCCTTGCAGATACAGGAGTGGGGGCCCTTCGACCTGGTGATCGGGGGCAGCCCCTGCAACGACCTCTCCATCGTCAACCCGGCCAGGAAGGGGCTCTACGGTAAGTGTCTCCCCACCAGGCTGGGGCTGGACCCCGCCACCGGCCCCCCGCTGCCACCACCGGCCCCCCGCTGCCGGCCCCTCTCACTCTCTCCTGCCCAGAGGGCACCGGGCGGCTCTTCTTCGAGTTCTACCGCCTGCTGCACGAAGCCCGGCCCAAGGAGGGCGACGACCGGCCCTTCTTCTGGCTCTTCGAGAACGTGGTGGCCATGGGGGTGAGCGACAAGAGGGACATCTCACGCTTCCTGGAGGTGAGTGCCGGGAGGTGCCGTACCGGGGGGTCCTGCCCCCGCCGCAGGGTGCCGAGCCCCGCTGACTTCTCACCTCTCTCCCTCCTTGCAGTCCAACCCCGTCATGATTGATGCCAAAGAAGTGTCTGCAGCGCACAGGGCACGGTACTTCTGGGGGAACCTTCCCGGGATGAACAGGTTGGTGAGAGCGCCCTGGAGCTGCGCTGCACCGCTCTCCTGCCTGCCCGTCACCCTGCCTGCCCGTCACCCTGCCTGCCGTGGGGCTGGGGCGGCCGCAGCCGCTGGTCCGGCACCAGGAGGGAAGGCGCAGCCAGGATCTGCGGAAAGGGCCGGACCCCTGGTTCTCCCCCAGCCCAGACCTGGCTCTGGGGGTCCCCTGCCCCGGCTGGTGCTGGTGAGAGCAGGGGGGGCTCGCAGAGCGGTGCCAGGTCAGTGCGCACCCCAAAAGCCCGGAGCGGTGGCCCCCATAGAGGAGGCTGGTCCTGTCATTGCTACCCTCTGCTGGTGGGGCTGGGGGTCCCCTCCCAGACGGGCACCGTGGTGGCACACGCTGGTGGCCACGGGCCGGCTCCCACGGGGATGGGCCGCTTCTCACCATCACGTGCCGCAGCCCCCCAAACTGGCCTCGGCCGCCCAGCACCCCCCAAGCCCCAGCTGAGAGCTGCCCTGCGCCCACACGGGTGCCGGCATGGGGACACAGGGACGTGGTGCTGCCACCCCGTGCCCACCCCGTCTCTCCCTCCCAGGCCACTCGCGTCCACAGTCAACGATAAGCTGGAGCTGCAGGAGTGCCTGGAGCACGGCAGGATAGCAAAGGTCAGCCCCGCGACGCGGCACGGCATGGCATGGCCGAGGGGGCGGTGGGGTCCGGTGGCCGTCCCTGGTGGTCCCGCACCCCCTGGGCTGCAGGGGAGGGGTCCTGTGAGTGGGGAGGGACACGGCGACGGCACCGGCACCCCGGGGTGGGAGTCTCAGATTTGGTGCTGGGCAGCGCCGCCTGCCCGCGGTCAGCCCTGCCGGCGCGCCGGCGGCTTCGTGTCCCCCTCCGCGTGACGAGCCTGTGCCTCTTGCAGTTCAGCAAAGTGCGAACTATCACCACTCGCTCCAACTCCATCAAGCAGGGCAAGGACCAGCATTTCCCCGTCTTCATGAACGAGAAGGAGGACATCCTGTGGTGCACGGAGATGGAGAGGTACCGCGGCCGGCCGGGGGCTCGCCATGGGGCTGTGCGCGCGCTGGGGAGGGGGTCCGGCAGCGCCGTGTCCCTTGGGACGCCCCCCTGACCCCGCTCCCGCCTGTGTCGTCCCCCCCGCTCCCTTCCGTGTCCCCGCAGGGTCTTTGGCTTCCCGGTGCATTACACAGACGTGTCCAACATGAGCCGCCTGGCCCGGCAGAGACTGCTCGGCAGATCCTGGAGCGTGCCGGTGATCCGCCACCTCTTCGCTCCCCTGAAGGAATACTTTGCCTGCGTTTAAGAGAGACAGACGGGAACTGGTGACACGGAGCGAGTCAGAAACAAAACCAAGGAAAGAGAAGTGAAAACACGGAATGAGAGAAGAGTCAGCACCCAGAAGAGAGACGGGATTTCGCAGCCCAACGGGAACCCGGCATACGTCTCCCCGAGCAAAAGGGTTCGGTGTCCTCTCCTGAATTTCCAATGTTCAGCTTTTAGCCTATTTAAAAAAAAAAACACAAAAAAAACCAACGAAAATGACAAAAAAACCACAAAACAAAAACGAAACGAAAAAAAAAAGCAAATGAAAAACCAAAACCATTTTTTTGGGGGTAACCTTTTAATTTTCCGCTCTTTTCTGGCTGGGTTTTTCTGTTGGTTCGGTTTCTGCTTCTCGGAGCAGCGGGCGAGACGAGACGCCGTCGCCAGCTCCGCTCTCGGAGGAGGGGAAACGGCAGCGGGAAACCCCAGCCGGGAGAGGCGGAGGCGAAGGAGACCCGCTCCGTCTGCGCCGAGCGCGCGCCGAGCTCGCGGCCACGGGCCGCCGGCCACCGGCCCGGTGAGCTTGGGGGGAGCGCGAAGCGGCAGGGAGGCGCTCGGCCGGCTCCGCAACGCCCAGCGACTGAGCCTCACTCTTTTCCACCAGCACCGTTCACTGGTGATATGGAGCCAACCCAACTGGCAGGGAAGCCGAGAACACACACACCACAACACACACCTTTTCTACAGTATTTTGGGTGCCTACCACACAGGAAACCTTGAAGAAAGCAAATCTTAGAAGCCGCTGTTACCTCTTGTTTACAGTTTATATATATATGATAGATATGAGATATAGATATATATATATAAAAGGTACTGTTACTACTGTACAACCTGACTTCATAATGGTGCTTTTAAACAGCGGGGTGAGTCGAGACATCAGCTTCCATGTTGCCTTACGTGCCGGGCCTTTCCAAGCGAGCGGCGCGGGAGGGGGCCGGGGCAGCGGCCGGGCGGGAAGCGTCTCCATCCCGAGTCATGCAATAACCTTTTTCTGTCCCAAAAGGAAGCGCCTCCCTCGGCGGCGGCCGCCCTGCCCTGCCCGGCCCTGCCCGCGCTGCCCGCCCTGCCCGCGACGCGCACAAACGTACTGGTGCTCTTCTGCGTACGTGGCGTCCCCGGCCAGGCTGGTGCTGGTTGTTTCCCCCCCCCCCCTCCCCGACCCGGCGGTGGGGCGCTCCTGCCCGCTCCTGCCCACGGGTGCTGCCCGCCGAGGCGGCGCGGGGCACGGGTGCTGCGAATCGGGGTCTTGCCGAAAGCTGCGGCGGCGGTGCCGCGCCGGCGTGGATGCGGACGGGGCGGAAGGCAGGCAGGGAGCGAGCGTGGGACGGAGCGGTGCCGAAGCGTGGCTGGGGCGCTTCCGGCGCGGGACGGGGACGGTTGCGGGTCCCCGGACCCTGGTGCTACATCCGCGGGGCCAGGCTGGTCGGCAGGAGGGCGATGCCCCGGTGAGCCGGGATGGCACCCTGGTGCTGCCATCACCTGCACCGGCGGCTCGGGGCATCGCTCCTCCGTCCGGGCGTGGTTTTGGCATAGCTGCGTCCCGCCGGTGCCCCGTGCTGCGGTGACGGGTGCCCGGCGGGCGCAGGGGTGCTGCGGGAGCAGCGGTGTCGGTGTTGAGGGCAGGCGGCCGCAGCGGGCCGGGAGCCACGATGGCGTTGGCGGTGCAGAGGGGAGCCGTGGTGCGTGCAGGCAGGGTGCAGGCAGGACGCGGGCAGGTGTTGGCGTTGCTGTGGATGGTGCTACTTGTCTGGCAGCTGTGGGTGCCGCGAGAGGTCGGTGGGTCCGGCTCGGTGCGGGGGCATCGCCCCACGTCCCCAGCGCCCGCTGGGGTGGCCGGATCCTGTGCCCGGTGCTGGAGCGGAGGGGCTCCGGCGGGGGCAGGGACTGGTGCTACGGCGCGGGGGAGGCTCACGGAGGGTCTCCGGCCCCGTCGCCGTCTCTTCTCTAACTGTGAAAGGTGCCGGGGGTCCACGGGCAGGCGGGGGCCGCCGGCCGCTCGGTGCGGGGTGCTGGCTAATTGGCAGCGAGCCGCGCCGGCGGCCCCGGGGTGCTGAGAGGTGCTGGGACCGACGGCAGCGGGGGCGGGCGGGGGGCGGCCCCAGGGCCCCCCCCACCTCCCCACCGCGCCTGGTGCTACCAGGGGTTCAGAGGCCCCTCTGTCGGTGCGGGGAGCTGAGCCGGCGCGGGGCGGCCGCGGCGGGGGGCACCGCGGGGCCCAGCTTTGCCGGGTGGTAAAGGAGGCGAGGCGGGACGCGGCACCCCGGCCCTGGGCGCTGAGCCACGGCCGCAGGCTCCGGCTTGGCCCCAGGGCCGGGTCCCGTGCAGCCCCGCAGCGCCGGGGCGAGTCCGGCACGGGACGGGTGCACCGGGTGCCGGGTGCGAGCCTTGCACGGCCCTGCAGCGCTGTCTGCGGGTCCCGCACGGGGGGTCCTGCAGCGTCGCATGCGAATCTCGCGCGGCTCTGCAGCACCGGCTGCGGGTCCTGCACCGCCCTGCGGCGCTGTCTGCAGGTCCTGCGTGGCCCCCAGCACCCGCTGCAAGTGCTGCCTGGCCCTGCAGCGCTGGGTGCTGGTCCTGCACGGCCCTGCGGCATTGCACGTCAGCCTTGCACGGCCCTGCGGCAGCGCCTGCAGGTTCTGCATGGCTCTGCGGCACCAGGCGCGAGTGCTGCACGGCCCTGCAGCGCTGTTGGTCAGTCTTGCACAGCCCTGCAGTGCCGGGTGCTGGTCCTGCACGGTCCTGCAGCGCTGGGTGCTGATCCTGCACGGCCCTGCAGCGCTGGGTGCTGATCCTGCATGGTCCTGCAGCGCTGGGTGCTGATCCTGCACGGCCCTGCAGCGCTGGGTGCTGGTGCTGCACGGCCCTGCAGCGCTGGGTGCTGGTCCTGCAGCGCTGGGTGCTGGTCCTGCAGCGCTGGGTGCTGATCCTGCACGGCCCTGCAGCGCTGGGTGCTGGTGCTGCACAATCCTGCAGCACCATTTGCAAGTCGTGCGTGGCCCTGCAGCGCCGGGCGCAAGGTGCTACACGGCCCCGCAGTGCTGGGTGCGAGCCTGGCACGGCCCTGCAGCGGGGTTCGGGGGTGCCGGCGGGCCCCGCCGCGCCGTGCCGGCCCGGTGCATCCTGCAGCGCTTCCCTGGGACCCTCTGGGCCCCGCGGCGCCTTCTGCGGGTTGGGTCCCGGCCGGCTCTGCAGCGTGCGGTGCCGGCCCGGCGCGGCGTTGGCGCGTCCCGGACGGCTCCTGCACCCGCCCCGGGCGCCCGCGGCTGGGACGCCCGGGCCGGTGCCAGAGCCGGTGCCGGCGGGAAGCAGGTTCCCGTCGTGGCACAACTGGAAAGGCGCCGGGCTCGGCTCGGCGGTGCCGGGGGCACGTGGGCAGCTCCGTGCCAGCCGCCGGCGGTGGTGGGGACCGTGGGGATGCCTGGGGAAAGAGTTCAGTTTTTAACGTACCCGACTCACATCTTTTTTTAAAACAAACAGACAAATTTTGTTGCACAGCCCTAGATGAAACTAAAAAAAAAAAAAAAAAGCCTAAATTCCTTAAGATCTGCCGAGGGAGTAGGTGACAAACACGGTGCTAAAACATTTTATTAAAAATATATATTGTTAAATTAAGTCTGCTGTCTGGACAATGACTGTTTGTTTTGTTTTCTTGTAGTGGAGTTTCAAAGAGCACTATTATTTTACTCTTATATATTATTATTAAAAAAAAAAACAAAAAACAAAAAGGCATTTTAACTTTGTACTTGAAAACTAAACGAGAGATTTCATGTGTTTTAGCCTAGACATTGAAGTAGCTGACGCTTAACTATTTGTGGGGAATCATGTACTCATACCGAGGAATAAACGCGTAGAGTTCGGTACCCTCCTCTCCTATGATTTGGCTCAGCCTGCGCCCGACCGCCACATTCCCGGCAGCGCCGGCGGCACCGCCGCGGCCGCCCCGGCCCAGCGTCCCCAGCTGCTCTTCCCCCCCCCACCCCCTTTTATTTTCTACTTTTCTCTCTCTCGGTTCGTTCCTTTTGTTTTTTGTTGGTTTGTTTTTTTAGGGTCGCTTCTCTATTTATTGCCGCTGAATACTGTGCATTTCACCGTATGGTTCTGGCCCGCGGGGCTTGCCCGGCACTCTGTTGTATCTGTGTAAGTATTGCTCGTGACATAGCTGTTCTGAACTAATTAAAGGTCAATGCGTGCAGCAGATGTAGAAAGTCTGTCCGTTCCGCTTCCATCCCATCCTCCTTTTTATTTTTCTTTGGTGCCCAGAAGAGTATAATACAGACGAGCTCCTTTCTAATGTACTTGTGCTGGAGAACACTTGAATAAATGTACTGTTTTTGTGCAAAAAAAAAAAAAAAAGAAAAAAAGAGGAAAAAAAAAAGAGAAAAAAAAAAACCTCCCTGTGGTCTCTGTGTCCTCTCGGCGTCTGGGGGGGGGCAGGTCCCGGTGGGTGCTGGGGTCCCGGTGCAGGTGCTGGGGTCCCAGCGAGCGATGGGTGGGTGCTGGGGTCCCAGTGCACACGGTGGGGGCCCGGCGGGCAGTGGGGTCCCAGTCTGGGGTGTGGGGGGGCCGCAGGCTGAGCCCGGCGCTCGGGGCAGGTCACTGGGGGCTTTGCTCGTGCAGCACCAGGCGTGGGGGTGCAGACCCCCCCGGCACGGTGGGACCCCGCGTTTCTGCCCCACGAGCCGCAGGTCAGGAGCCGGCCCTGCACAGCTCCTGCCTCAGTTTCCCCTCCAGCTGGGCAGCGCGGGGCGGGTGGTGAGACTCCCAGGGACCCCCCAGTCCCTACGCCGGACCCCGAGGTGGCGGGGTGATGAGCCCAGGGGACCCCTCGCGGGACAGAGCCCAGGAGAGGAGCTGGTGGGGCGAGGGGACGGGTGGGTCACGGGGACGGGGTCGGGGTGGTGGGGACGGGCTGGGGGGGCTCGTGGGGACGCTGCAGCTCAAGCAGGGCTGCGGCATCCCGGGGCCAGGGAGAGCACCCAAATCCCCACCCACCTCCCCCCCAGCTGGGGGGTGCCCAGGGACACGCTGGGGCTGGGGACGGCAGGGACGGGTGACACGGGCCTGGAGATGGGGCGGGAGCAGGAGAACTGCCCGAAATGGGGGAGAACCGAGTGGGGGCTCTCCTGAGACACCCTGACCCCCCAGGGGCTGCACCCAAGGGTGCCCAGGGGCTGCAGGGCCTCGTGAGCCCCTCCGGGTCACCTCCAGAAGGTGACGGGACAGGAGGGATGACCCTGGGGGTGGAGGACATCCCCGAACAGCCGGTGCTGAGCGTGTGTGCCCACGCTGGGACGTGGGGTCCGGTGGGTGGACACGGGTGGGCGAGCGGCGGGTGCGGTGGGCGGCTCGGAGAGCTGTGCTCTGCGCTCGGTGGGGTTTGCAGGTAACGCTTGCAGGCAATGCACTGGGGGGGCTGGCATCTGCACCGGGGGGGCTGGCATCCCCAGGGACCCGGGCAGGCTGGGGGGCACCTGGGAACCTCCTCAGGTTCAACCAGACCAAGGGCAAGGTCCTGCACGTGGGTCGGGGCAATCCCAAGCACAACTCCAGGCTGGGCAGGGAATGGATGGAGAGCAGCCTTGAGCAGAAGGACTTGGGCTGTTGGGGGACGAGAAGCTCACCATGAGCCGGCAACGTGCGCTGGCAGCCCAGAAAGCCACCCGTGTCCTGGGCTGCGTGTCCAGCAGCGTGAGCAGCAGGTCGAGGGAGGGGATTCTGCCCCTCTGCTCCGCTCTGCTGAGACCCCCCTGCAGTGCTGCGTCCAGCTCGGGGGTCCCCAGCACAAGAAGGACATGGAGCTGTTGGAGCCAGGCCAGAGGAGGCCACGGAGATGAGGCGAGGGCTGGAGCACCTCTGCTCTGGAGACCTCAGGCTGAGAGAGTTGGGCTGGTTCAGCCTGGAGAAGAGAAGGCTGTGGGGAGACCTTAGAGCCCCTTCCAGTCCCTGCAGGGGCTCCAGGAAAGCTGGAGAGGGGCTGGTGCCAAGGGCAGGGAGTGCCAGGCCAAGGGGCATGGCCTGAAGCTGCAGAAGGGGAGATGGAGATGAGATGTGAGGCAGAAATCCTTCCCTGTGAGGGTGCTGAGGCCCTGGCACAGGGTGCCCAGAGAAGCTGGGGCTGCCCCTGGCTCCCTGGCAGGGTTCAAGGCCAGGTTGGATGGGGCTTTGGGCAAGCTGGGCTAGTGGAGGGTGTCCCTGCCCATGGCAGGGGTGGCACTGGGTGGGCTGGGAGGTCCCTGCCCACCCAAACTGTTCTGTGACAACCAAGTTTGTGGGGACCAGTCACTCTGCTCGAGGACTGAGCCAGGCTGGAGGAAAGGGCCAGCAGGGACCTTACAAGGACAAAGGCAAAGTCCTGCCCCGGGCGGGCAGAGCCCCTGGCAGTGACACAGGCTGGGGCAGCTCTGCTGGAGGGGACACGGGGGTCCTGGCAGACACGAGCTGAACTGCAGCCCCCAGTGAATGACACGCGGCAGACGTCAAACCCAGGACGGGCTCAGGTGAGGCCACCGCGATGCTGAGGGGACAGTGGGACCTGCCCTGTGAGCAGGGGCTGAGGGACCGGGGCTTGGGGGGCTGGGGAGGGAAAGGGACCTGGGGAGCTGGGGGTCCCCAAGGATGGGATGGGATGGGGATGGGGATGGGATGGGGATGGGATGGGATGGGGATGGGATGGGATGGGGATGGGATGGGATGGGATGGGATGGGGATGGGATGGGATGGGATGGGGATGGGATGGGGATGGGGATGGGATGGGATGGGATGGGGATGGGGATGGGGATGGGATGGGATGGGATGGGGATGGGGATGGGGATGGGATGGGATGGGATGGGATGGGATGGGGATGGGGATGGGATGGGATGGGATGGGGATGGGATGGGATGGGGATGGGGATGGGATGGGATGGGATGGGGATGGGATGGGATGGGGATGGGATGGGATGGGATGGGATGGGGATGGGGATGGGATGGGATGGGATGGGGATGGGATGGGATGGGGATGGGGATGGGGATGGGATGGGATGGGATGGGATGGGATGGGGATGGGATGGGATGGGATGGGGATGGGATGGGGATGGGATGGGGATGGGATGGGATGGGATGGGGATGGGGATGGGGATGGGATGAAGGGGATGGGGATGGGATGGGGATGGGATGGGATGGGGATGGGGATGGGATGGGATGGGGATGGGATGGGGATGGGATGAAGGGGATGGGATGGGGATGGGATGAAGGGGATGGGGATGGGGATGGGGATGGGGATGGGATGGGGATGGGGATGGGATGGGATGGGGATGGGATGGGATGGGGATGGGGATGGGATGGGATGGGGATGGGGCTGGGATGGGATGGGATGAAGGGGATGGGATGGGATGGGGATGGGGATGGGATGGGGATGGGGATGGGGATGGGGATGGGATGGGGATGGGGATGGGGATGGGGATGGGGATGGGATGGGATGGGATGGGGATGGGATGGGGATGGGATGGGATGAAGGGGATGGGATGGGATGGGGATGGGATGGGATGGGATGGGATGAAGGGGATGGGATGAAGGGGATGGGGATGGGATGGGGATGGGATGGGATGGGATGGGATGAAGGGGATGGGATGAAGGGGATGGGATGAAGGGGATGGGGATGGGATAGCAAGATCCCTCCAGCAGCCCTGACCCTGCCCCATGTCCCCACTCAACGCACCAGCCCTGGCACTGCCGGGCACTGGGAGCCACATTCTGCACGTGGGATCCCCCATGCCACCGGTCCACCGTGTCCTCCCATGTCCCGTCCCCACACGCTCTGAGCCTGGGCCACTGAGAGGGGCCGTGCCATGGCTACCAGGTGTGACTGGGGGCTGCTGGCGTGGGCTGGGCGATACTGGGCTGTGCTGGGCGCTGGTGGGATCTGCCGGGCTGTGCTGGGCACTACTGAGCACCTCTGGGCTGTGCTGGGCACAGCTGGATGCTACTGGGCTGTACTGGGTGCTACTGGGCTGTACTGGGTGTTACGGGGCACTGGCTGGGTGTTACTGGGCTGTACTGGGTACTACTGGGCTGTACTGGGTGTTACGGGGCACTGGCTGGGTGCTACTGGGCTGTACTGGGCACTGCTGGGTGCTACTGGGCTGTACTGGGTGTTACTGGGCACTGCGGGGTGTTACTGGGCACTACTGGGCTGTACTGGGCTGTACTGGGCGCAGCTGGGTGTTACTGGGAGGGCCTTACGGGGATGTCATGGGTGGCCATGCAGGAGTGATGTCATGCTATGGGTGGGGGTGTCGGGGGGTGCCATGGGGGGTCATGGGGGAATTACCTGGGGGTGTCAGGAGGGGTACGGTCGGGGTCTGGGGGGGCCATCCATGGGGGGTTTATGGGGGGGGGGGGGTGTCTGTCCATGGGGAGTCCACAGGGGTCATGGGGGGGGGGGGTGTCCATGGGGAGGTGCGGGGGTCCATGGAGGGATCCGTGGGGGATTGGCGGGGGGGGGGTCCATAGGGGGTCCATCCATGGGGGCCATGGGGGGGGGGGTCCACGGGGGTCATTGGGGGGGGGGGGTCCATCCATGGGGGGGCCATGGGGAACCGGAGGGGGGGTGTCCGGGGAGGGGGGGTGTCCATGGGGAGGTGCGGGGGTCCATGGGGGGGGTCCATGGGGGATCGGGGTGTGTGTGTGGGGGTGTGTGTGTCCATAGGGGGTCCATCCATGGGGGGCCATGGGGGGGGTGTCTGTCCATGGGGGGGGGTCCACGGGGGTCTTGGGGGGGGGGGGGGTCCATCCATGGGGGGGCCATGGGGAACCGGAGGGGGGGTGTCCGGGGGCGGGGGGGGGTCCATCCATGGGGAGGTGCGGGGGTCCCCGGGGTCGGGGTTACTCGGGGCCGCCCCCGCGCGCCTTTGTGTCTGCTCCCGTCACCACGGCAACCGCGCGGGCAGGTGGCAGCCGCTGGGCGGGGTCCTGGGGGCTGGCCCCGCCCCTGCCACCTGTCAGTCAGGCCACGCGCAGCCCACCCTGCTGGGGGGCTTAGCCCCGCCCACAGCGGGGAAGACGGGCGGCCATTGGTCGAGGCCGCGGGCAGGCCCCGCCCCCCCCGCGCAGGTTTGGTTGAGAGACGATCGCGGACGGGGAGCGCGGCTGGCGCAGCCGGAGCGGGAGGTACCGGCAGCGGGAGGTACCGGCAGCGGGAGGTACCGGCTGGGCTGGGCTGGGCTGGGCTGTTGCCGCACGTCCCCGCAACGGTGGGACCTGACTCGTCGCGACCGTATCGCGACGGGCGGGGTAATCGCGACAGGTGCGTGCATCGCGACAAGCGGGGCTGTCGCGACAGGCGAGGAGGGGGACTAGTGTCCCGCTCCCCTCCCGCACGGGCCGCCTCGCGGAGGAGCATCGCGGGGCGGAAGGGTTAGGTGCGGTCCCCGCCGACGTACGGCGAGTCACCTGTCGCGACAGGGCGATCGTGTCGCGACAGCGCCGGGGGTCTGCTCGGCGGGGTGCGGCGACGCGGCCGCCCCGACCGAACGGGCTCGGCTCCCTCGCCGCCGCCGTGTCGCGACCGGGTGCGGGGCAGCAGCAGGGGCGCGGAGGAGCGGGGACCCCGGGGCGCTGCGGGGAGCCCGGGGCGCGGGGGGGGGGGCGGGGGCGGGCGGCGGGGGCGGGCGGGGGTCCCGCCGGGCCCGGCCCATTGTTCCGCGGGGCTCCCGGGCGGCCCCGCCCCGGCTCGGAGCATCCTTTGTGCTGGGCGGCACCGGGCTTTGTCTGCGGGGCCGGGACCCGCCCGCACCCCCCGAGCCGGCACCGGGCCCCGCCGCCCCCCGCCCCGGGCCGCCCCCCGCCCCGCCGGCCCCGCTCCTCGCTCGGCGCCTGGCCCCGCACCGGGGCTGCGCCCTGCCCCGCACCCCGCGCCGGGGGTGGGCACCCGGGGGGACCCCCCGTAGCTCCGCTCTGTGCCCGGGGATCCCCCGCAGCCCCGGCCGGCAGGACCCGGGTTCGGTGCCCGCCGTGCTGCCGCAGTGCCGGCCGCGACGCGCCCCCCCCCCCCCCGGCACCCCCCGGGCTCGGCGTCCGGGGACCCCGGGACGCGGCTGGGGGATCCCGCCGGCCCCCCGGTACCCCTCTGCGGCGGCAGCGCCCCGCACTCGCTCGGGTGTGGCCGTGCCGTGGCGTGCGGCGTGCCGCGGAGCCTGCCGTGCCAAGGTGCCCGTGGGGACCGCGACCGGCTGCTCGCACGCCCGCAGCATCCCGGGCTTGGCGGCACGGGCACCGGCTCTGCCGGAGCATCCCCGGCCCTTCGCCCGTGGATCGTGGTCCCCGTGTCACCGCGGGGGCAGCCCCGGTCTCCCCGTCCCTCCCTGGGTGGTGGCTTGGTCACCCCGGCACTGGAGCTCATCCGGCGGTCAGCGGGCCCCCGGCAGCGGGGCACGGCAGCCCCGGCCTCTCGTGCAGCACCGGAGCGGGACGCCGGCTCCCGGCCTGGCTGTGTCCGAACCGAAACCGAGGAAGGGGCAGGGCTGGGGGGACGTGGCGGTCGTGACCCCCCAAGAGGCATCTCCTGGGCGGGGGCGATGCCCACCCAGCTGCCGCCGCGGGCAGGCGGTGCTCATGGTTTGGTGTCACCGGCGGGGCTGATCCTGCCCGGGAGCGGACGGTCACCGGGCCCGGTCCCTGACAAAGGAGGGTCCCGGCCAGGGCCCAGCCGGGGGGGTGGGTGCCGGGGGGGCTCACCGGCACAGACAAAAGCGGGGGGCGGTGGAGGGGCCGCAGCAGGCCAGGCGCGGGAGCAGCCTCTCGCCTCGCCTCACCGCACAATGCGGCTCTGTGTGCGTCCGCGCCGCAGCCCCCACCGTCCCGGCACAAAGGCTGGGCCCAGCGGCCACCCCGGCCCCAACAGGTGCCCCCCCCGGCAGCCCCCGCCGGGGCAGGGTCCCTTTGTCCTGCTGGGGTCACAGCTGTCCCCGCGCCCCCGCCCTGCCAGCCCCCGCGGCTCGGGGCCGGTGGAGCAGCCGGCGTGCGCTGGGGGGGCCGCGAGCCCCCCGAGATGGCCGCGCTGCTTTGTATGCCGGGAAGCACCGCCACGGCCCCCCGCCTCCCGGGGCTCGGCCAGGCTGCCGGCAGCGCCCAAGGACGGCCGAGCCGGGGGCCTGCGGCACAGGGCTGCCGGCTGCAGTGGTGGGGCCAGGCGAGGGGTCCCCGAGGATGCTCACGGCCCCCCCAGCGCTGACGCTGCGTTTCTGCCCTGCCCGGGGAACCTGTTGTCTCACGGAAACCTCCCGCCTCAGCGAGCAGCTGCCACGGCCTGATGCTGGCGGTGCCACCACGCCGCAGCGGCTCGCCGGGGCGCAGGCGAGAGCCCGGGTGTTTCCAGGACAGGCTGTGCCATGCTGGCACTGCGGCACAGCCCGGGGGACAGGGGGGAAGAGCCCCTGGGGGTGCTCGGTGTGCGCCGGGAGGGACTGGTGTGCCGGGCAGTTGGCGGTGGGCAGCCTGGGCTGGGCACGGGGACCGGCGTGACGGCCGGAGCGGTGGCTAGCGGTGCAGGTGCCGGGGTGGCAGGGCCGTCCCCAGGGCTGGGTGCAGGGGGCGGCCGGCCAGGTCCCCGAGGAGGGGACAGGAAAGGGGCCCGGCACAGCGGGGTGGGGGGAGCGCGGTGGCGTGGGCGGCTCCGTGGTGGCCAAGTCCACGGGCAGCGTGTCGAGCTGCCAGCCCTTGTCTGTCCATCGTGTCCAGCCCACGCTGGGCTCGCCCTCGCCTGCGTCCCCGAGCAACGCTCTGTCCCCACAGCCAGCACCGCGCTCCGCCACGCTCACCCCCATCCAGCACGCCCCTGGCAGCCACCCTCTTCCCACCCCACCTGTGGGGCTGGAGAGCCCACCCCACCCCCCGCCAGCCCTCCCGCATCCAGCTGGCAGCACGGTCCTGCCTGCGCGGCACCGGCTGGGCCAGGCTGTGCGGGACCCCAGGGTGGGTCAGGTCCCGTCCCCATTTGTGGAGCACGGGGCACGGCGGGTGCCCCGTCCTCCCATCCCACCCATGCTGGGGGGCCCTGCCCATGCCGCACGGCGGGGGGATGCTGCGGCACTGCCGGGACCCGGCGCAGGCTGCTCCCCGCACGCTGCCGCGCTCCAGATCCGTCCGTCACAGCAACCCGCTTTCATCTCGGGGTGCCGTGCACCACTTCGCTCCCACAGCCCCGCTCCTGCGCCGCGTGAGCACCGTCCTGCGCGGCACACCCCTGCCCTGGGGTCCCGGGGGGGCAGCAGGCATCACCGCGTCTCCCGTGGGCATCACCGCGTCTCCCACGGTCCCTTGCCCCGCCGAGGTCAGTCTCTGCCCCGACCCCTCGCCCCATCCCGGCCGCTGCTGGCGCGGGGGCTCGGCAGGTCTCCAGTGGGGGCCGTGCCCTGCGTCCCCCTGGGGCTGGCAGTGCAGCCGCGGGTCCCCTCGGCCCCCCGGGACCCGTTCTCCTCTGCCGTCCCTCGGCAGCCGGTGCAGCTGTGCCTGGCGGTGGCGTTCCTGGCAGGGCGGGGGCCGCCTTTCCCAGGAGGGTTCCCGGTGGCGGGGGGGCTGCCTGCAGGACCGCGGCAGGGGCTGGCTGTGCCAGGGCAGAGCAGCGGGACAGGGCACGGGGCCGGCACCGGCCTCACCCGCAGCACGGCTGGCACTGCCATCGCGGAGCCCCGGGGCAGGAGCCGGCCTGGGAAGGGCTCCCGGTGCCCCCCCGGCCCCAGCGCCATGGTGGTCCCGTGGCAGGCACGGCTGCTCGCCCTTCCCAGGCAGCTGCTCCTGCCCGCGGTGCCGGGAATGCTCAGCTGCCGGCAAGGCCCGGCTCAGCCTCGCTGGCCGCCACGGCTCCCCGCCAGGTCCGGCGCCCGGGGAAGCCATTTGCTGCCGAGCCAGCGTTTTGCTGGGCGGCTGGGAATTGCTGGCACGTCCCTTCGGAGCGGTGCCCCGGCATCCGCACGGAGCAACGGCAGGGCTGTGGGGGTGCCGGGCAGCCCCTCGCCGCAAGGGACCGTGCCCCGCCAGCAGCACCCTCTGCCCCATGGCTCGGCGCTGGCCCCGGCGTCGCGGCAGGGACACCGTGCACCGTGCTCGTCCGGGGCACTGGGGTCAGGTGGGCGCTGGGGTCTGCTCACACCGGGGCTGCTCGGAGCGGGCCAGCCGCAGCCGGCGCCGCCGTAGGCTTGTGCCGGCGAGGCCGGGCAGTACCGTGCTGCCCACGTGTGCGCCCTGGCCTTTGTCCGCGCCGGGCACGGCCCGGCAGGCAGCACCCCGGGGGTCCCTGCACAGGGTCCCTGCCCACCTCGTGGCCCCGGGGCGCCTGCGTGTGCCGTCCCCGCTCAGACGGGTCGATGGCGTTTGACCTTCATCTAACGCATGAATTATGGATCGTGTCTGGGGAGCCCCCTCACCGCCGGGGGCTGAGGCGGCGCAGGGGCAGCGCGGGGGCTCCGGCAGAGCCGGCACCGTGTGGGGCCGTGGGGCAGAGGCGGGCAGCCTGCGCCGGGCACGGGTGCTCGCCCCCCAGGGAGAAGCCCCGGCAGCGTCCCCTCGGCACGTGCAGCACCAGCAGCCGGGACTCGGCCCCCTCCCTCGCCCCGGGTCCCTGCCCACAGCCGGGGGGGTGAGGAGGGCAGCGCGCGGTGCTGGCAGAGGTGGGGGCCCGGCAGTCCGGGGCTGGGGCTGGGGGTGGGCAGCGCTGGCCGAGGCGCAGGCTCACGTCGCCAGAGCAGGGGGGCTCGGCAGGGCGGCAGCTCCTGACTCGGTGCCCGGGCCCCCCCTCTCCACGGATTTCCCAGGATAATCCAGCGTTGACATGGCCCAGGGCGGGGGTGGCCATGGCGGACGCGCAGCCGCGGGGCTGCCCGGCACCCTGCCTGCTGCCTGCACCGGGTCCCGTGCCGAGAAGGGTGACCCGCCCCCATGGCGGCAGCACCGGGCCGGCCCGGGACCCCCAGGGGTGGGCGACGGGGGGTGAGCCCCACTCGGCCCCGGGGGGCTGTGCGGGACGGGGGGCAGCCAGCGGCCACCCCGGGGCTGACGCCTGCCCTCGCAGCGCCATGCTGGCCAACGCGGCCACCATGCGGATCCTCATCAAGGGGGGGAAGGTGGTGAACGACGACTGCACGCTGGAGGCGGACGTCTACATCGAGAACGGCATCATCCAGCAAGTGGGTCGCGAGCTCATGATCCCCGGCGGGGCCAAGGTCATCGACGCTACCGGCAAGCTCGTCATCCCCGGCGGCATCGACACCAGCACCCACTTCCACCAGACTTTCATGAACGCCACCTGCGTGGATGACTTCTACCACGGCACCAAGGTACCGCCCGGCCGGGCCCCCCCCCCCGCACCCCCCAGGCTCTGCCCGAGCCCCGGCAGGGGGGTTTGCTCCCAGCTTGGGTGCCGGCGGGTGCCGCAGCGGGTCGGCGTGGAGCTTCTGCGGCCAAGGGGGATGCCGGGCAGGCGAGAGTTTGGTGGCCGGGCCCCAGCGGCGGGAGCTGTGTGGTGTGGGCAGGGTCTCCGCCCCGGCACGGCAGGCAGCTGCCTGCGTCGGCTCCCCGGCAGCCTGGCGTGGCACCGCCTGTCCCCATGTCCCCATCCATCGGGTCCCCTTGCTGGGAGCATCCTCCTCCCCCGCCGGGGCCGTGGCACCCTGTGCCGGCACGGGGCCCCCCTGCTCCCCGCACGCTGCTGGCCGGCAGCCTGGCTCCCCTGCCCGAGCAGAGGGGTGGGTGCGCCGAGAGGGTCCCCAGCAAAGGTGCTCTGTCCCACCCAGGGACCCGTCGGCGCAGACCCTGCCGGGGGGGGGGATGCTCGTCCAGCACCGGACCAGGGCACGGCAAGCTCGGGCCCGGCTCTGCCAGAGGCACCTAAAGCACCAAGGCTGCCGTGGGGGTGCCAGCCCGGCGGGGGGCCCTCCCAGCGCTGCAGGGCCCTGCCGTGGGCCGGCAGTGCTGTGCACCGGGTGCCGCTGCCTGGGGGTGCCGAGGGGCCGGTGTGGGCTCGTCCCGGGCAGCGCCGGGGCTGCCTGTCTCCAGCGCCCCGCACAGAGCAGCCATTGTGCCGGGCCGGCGCTGGCCGTGCCTGGCCCCGGGGTGCCCAGCAGCCCTGGGCAGGGGGCTCGGCTTTGCCACGGCTGCTGCGGCAAAGGGGGGAGGGTCCCATGCCGCGGCACGGTGAGGGGTCCAGAGATGTGCCGGAGGGCACAGGTTCGGTGCGGTCACTGCGGGCGCCCCGTGCCATGCCTGCTCCCCGTCCCCATCCCGGCAGGCTGCCTCACAGCACCGTGCCAGCGCCGCCGGCCTGCGCCAGACCGCCAGGGCCAATTGGTAAAGGAGCTTTGGGGATTAGCCGGGCCGGGTGAGCCGGGGACACCGCCGGGTGCGACGGCGCCCGCCCTGCTGCCCACGCATGCTGCGGCGGGGGGGGTCTCCCTGCCCCCTGTGCTGCCGGGGCTGGGCTCAGCAGCCCCATCCCGGATCGGGCCCCGCACCAGGGATGCGGCTGGGGGGGCTACGGTGCCTGGCCCAGGCAGGGCGTCCCCCTGGCACCCCAAATCCATCAGTTGGTGCTGGGGGGGGGGGGGGGGGGGGCCGTTGGCGCCCCGGTGGGCGGCATGAGGCAGGACGGGGCTCTCCAGATGTGCCGTGCACCCAGATGTGCTGCTGCAACCGGGCAGCCGCAGGCAGGACGAGGGCGCTGCGGGGGGGACAGTTGCACCCCAGGGTGATGCGGGGGGACCCCTGCCTGCAACGGGGCCCAGCCCAGGGCTCCCACCTGCCCGTGGGCAACGCCGTGCCCCGAGCCTGGCTGTCCCAGCCCAGCAGGATCAGTGCCGTCCCGCAGCGTGGGCAGCACCGCCGGGGGCCGTTCCCCAGCAGGGCGACTCCACACCCCCCCCCCCGACCACCGCTGTCCCCCGTAACCCGCAGGCAGCCCTGGTCGGGGGAACGACGATGATCATCGGCCACGTCCTGCCCGACAAGGAGACCTCGCTGCTGGACGCCTACGAGAAGTGCCGCAGCCTGGCCGACCCCAAGGTCTGCTGCGACTACGCCCTGCACATGGGCATCACTTGGTGGGCGCCCAAGGTGAGTCCGGCAACGCCGGCACGGCGCGGCTCCGGCTCGCGGCACAGCGAGTGCCCGGGAGCAGCTGCTGCGGCCAGGGCTAATTCCCGGCCCCGCTGATCCCATTAGCTGCTCGTTGGGGTGGGCTGAGCCCCCAGGCTGCCTTTTGAGCTGCCTTGAGCCGGGCTCAGCGGGGCAGGGGGTCTCCGTGGGGCTGAGCCCCTCGCCGGAGCGGGGAAGGAGCTGCCGCTCCGGGAAGGGCACTGGGGTGCGCGGGCACAGCAGTCCCGGCCGGGGGGGACACCCCATCCTGCAGCACGACCCCCACGGGTGCTGGCCCTGCTCGGCGCCCAGACCCCGTCCCATGGCACCTCAATCCCCACCGAAGCTGCCGGAGCGGGGTCAGGCCGGGCTTGAGCCGCGTTTGAGCCGGGAGACCCCGGCCCCTGTGTGCCCCGTGGCCCGGCCAGACCCCCCCCAGGCAGTGTAGGGGATGGGTGGGGATGGAGCGGGTGCCCCCGGGTGCATCCCAGCACCGGCACACCGGGGATCCAGCCAGGCCAGGGCCAGATCGTGGCGAACAAAATCCTCCCCGCTCCCCCCCAGCATCTGTCGCTCCCCGGCTCGCCCCGCGGTGTGTGCACAATCCTGCGTCTCACGTCCCCAGGGACGACGTGTCGGTCCCTGCCCCGTGGCGGGGGGAGGAGCGGGTCCCATGGCTGCCTGCGCACCCCGGAGCGGTCGTGTCCCCCCCACCGCGCTGACCCCCCCTGTCCCGGCACAGGTGAAGGCGGAGATGGAGACGCTGGTGCGGGAGAAGGGGGTGAACTCCTTCCAGATGTTCATGACCTACAAGGACCTGTACATGCTGCGGGACAGCGAGCTCTACCAGGTCTTCCGGGCCTGCCGCGACATTGGTGCCATCGCCCGGGTCCACGCCGAGAACGGCGAGCTGGTGGCCGAGGTGAGCGCTGGGGACCGGGGATGCCCACGGGGGAGCCCGGCGGCGATGGGGCAGAGCCCCCCGTGTCGCCCCCAGCCTGACACCCCCCCCTCCCCGTTCCCTAGGGAGCGAAGGAGGCGCTGGACCTGGGCATCACGGGGCCGGAGGGCATCGAAATCAGCCGGCCCGAAGAGGTAGGTGACTGCTGGTGGCCCTGGACGTGGCTGGGATGCTCGGGGGCACCCTCATAGCTGGCATCGCCCGTGCACCCATCTGCGCCACCCACGCACCCATCCCTGCCGTCCGTGCACCCATCTGCACGCCACACACGTGCCGTCCACACACACCATTTGCACGCCCACCTCTGCACCGCTTGCACACCGTCTGCTCACCCATCCGCGCACCAGCATGTCTATCCACACCCCCATCTGCACACCCATCCGGGATGTTTTGCCGTGCCGTGCATCTCACCGCCGGCTCTCTCTCCGCAGCTGGAAGCCGAGGCCACGCACCGCGTCATCACCATTGCCAACAGGGTGAGCGCTCCCGAGCCGGGTGGCCAGGACCGAACCCTGCCACGGGTCCGCGCCGGGGTCCCACCCGCCCCGAACGAGCTGGGTGTGTGGCACGTGGTTGTGCCGGAGTGCGGTGGGCATCGCACCTTATCCCGTGGCTGGGGCATCGCCTTTTGGGGTGGGCACCCTGGTTCCACGGGGGGGTCCCCGCGCCCCTACCGGGGCGCGGGGACCCCCCCGTGGCGCCAGGGGGCCATGGGGGCACTGACCCCCCCCCCCCCCCCTCCGCAGACCCACTGCCCCGTCTACTTGGTGAACGTCTCCAGCATGTCCGCAGGGGATGTCATCGCCGCCGCCAAGATGCAAGGTAGGGGGTCACCCCCCCCCCCCAAAAAGCATTGGCCCCCCACGCCTGGGGCAGGATGTGGCCCCTCCCCAGGGCTGGCAGTGGGGGTGGGATGTGGAAACCCCCAGGAACTCAGCGCGGGGGAGGGGGGGGGGGGGTCTGGACCCACTGGGGGGGGGGAAACCTCCGTGTCCCCCAGTCCTCTGGCCACGCCCACCAGTCCTCTGGCCACGCCCACCAGTCCTCTGGCCACGCCCCCGCAGCCGGAGCCCCCTGTTCCCCCCCGGGCGCTGTGGCTCCGCCCCCCCCGGGCGCTGTGGCTCCGCCCCCCCCGGGCGCTGTGGCTCCGCCCCCCCGGGCGCTGTGGCTCCGCCCCCCCCGGGCGCTGTGGCTCCGCCCCCCCCGGGCGCTGTGGCTCCGCCCCCCCCGGGCGCTGTGGCTCCGCCCCCCCCGGGCGCTGTGGCTCCGCCCCCCCCGGGCGCTGTGGCTCCGCCCCCCCCGGGCGCTGTGGCTCCGCCCCCTGCCGTGCGGGCACAATCAGGCGTGAGCCCGTGCAAGGTCACGGATGTGGGGCACGCGCAGGGCCATAGGCACACACCGACACAGATGGGTGTGGATAAGGGCACGTGTGTGGACACCCACAGACACGGGACGCACGCAGGGCACCGGGAATGACACGGGCGCGTGCAGGGCCGTGTCGTGTGCAGAGGTGTGGGCACACACGGCACGGGAGGTACGGGGCCACGCACACGCAGAGACACGTGGGGGTCTCACGCAGGCAGGAACGGACACGTGGACATAGGAGCACGTGTGTGCGTGTGGGGGTGTGATGCGTGTGCACACGTGGGCCCGCAGCCACCAGGCACCCGCAGCTCTGCTTGCACAGACGCGGGTCACAGGCGTAAGCACACGTGTGCACACGGGCACATGCCCAGACGGGGGCACACGCTGCCTGCAGAGACACAGACATAGGCAGAGCACGCCTTGCACGCCTACCCGTGCACGCCCCTCCCTTGCACACCAGCCCCACGCGTGTGTGCCTCTGCCCCGGCAGGGAAGGTGGTGTACGCGGAGACGACCACGGCACACGCCACGCTCACCGGGCTGCACTACTACCACCAGGACTGGTTCCACGCCGCCGCCTACGTCACCGTGCCGCCGCTGCGCCTGGACACCAACACCTCCGCCTACCTCATGAGCCTGCTCGCCAAGTGAGGCACCCCGGCACCCCGCACGCCCCGGGCACCCCTCTCCGCGGGCCGTGCTTCCCTGCCACGCTTGCCGGCGCTCTCCAGGCATCCCCGGTGTCCGGCGTGCCCGGGCGTCCCGCTCTCGGGTGCCACGCCGTCTGGCTGCCCCGTCGCCCCGGCATCACACTTTTGGGCACCCTGCTCCCCCGGTGCCGTGCTCTGCAGACACCTCACCCTTCAGGCACCCTGCTCCTTGGGGTAGCCCCCCGTGCACCCCATCCCCAGTACCTCACTTCTTGGGCACCGGCTTTCCGGGCACCTCGGGTGCCAAACACCGTGCTCCTGCGGGGTCTCGCTCTCCGGGTGCTGCACTTCCCAAGCACCCGCTGAGCACCTGGGATGGGTGCTGAGCTCCCTGGGCACCCCCCTGCTCCCCAGGTGCTAAGCTCCCCGGGCACCCCCTCCATGGGCACCCCACTGCATGGGTGTACCATTCCCCGGGCACCCCACTGTGTGGGTGCAGAGCTCCCTGGGCACCCCGATCCCTGTGCACCCCACTCCCCAAGCACCATGCTCCCCTGGGCACCCCTCTGCTCCCCAGGTGCTGAGCTCCCTGGGCACCCCACTGTGTGGGTGCTCCATTCCCCGGACACCCCACTGTGTAGGTGCGGAGCTCCCTGGGCACCCCAATCCCTGTGCACCCCACTCCCCAAGCACCATGCTCCCCTGGGCACCCCACTCCCCGGGTGCTGAGCTCCCTGGGCACCCCACTGCATGTGTGCCCTGCTCCCCGGGCACCCCACTCCCGGCCGGCTGACCGTGGCCGAGCCGCCCCAGCCGTGCCGTCAGCGGCGCTGCCCCGTCCTCCCGCAGCGACACGCTGAACATCGTGGCCTCGGACCACCGGCCCTTCAGCACCAAGCAGAAAGCCATGGGCAAGGAGGACTTCACCAAGATCCCCCACGGCGTCAGCGGGGTGCAGGACCGCATGAACATCATCTGGGAGCGAGGCGTGGTACGGGGCCCCCCACCCCTCCCCTGCCCACGGGCACCCCGGGATGGGGCTGGCACCCCCCGGCTCTGGGGGGGCTCGGCAGTGGGTCCGGCGTCGGGGCGGGAGGGCCCTTTCCCGGGGTCCCACGGGACGCCCCGTGGGGCGTTTGCCCTCTGGCCTGGGGGCAGGCGAGGTGCTCCCCAGTACGACCCAGCGGTCCCAGCAAGGGGCACGGCCCCGGCAGCACCCCCGGGGGGGCTTGGGGGCTTTGGGCAGCCCAGGGCACGAGGGACGGGGCGGAAGCGTCTGGGCGGCGCTGCAGGGCCGGCGCAGGATGCGGCCCCGGCACATCCTCACCCCCGGCTCCGGCGGCAGGTCGGGGGCAAGATGGATGAGAACCGCTTTGTGGCCGTGACCAGCTCCAACGCCGCCAAGATCCACAACCTGTACCCCCGCAAGGGCCGGATCATCCCCGGGGCCGACGCCGACGTCGTGGTCTGGGACCCCGAGGCCACCAAGTAGGTGCAGCCGGGGGGGGGGGGGGGGGGCAGGGAGGGGGCTCCCCGTGCCGCCGGCCGCCCGCTCACCGCCCCGTCCGCCCTCCCAGGACCATCTCGGCCAGCACCCAGGTGCAGGGGGGGGACATCAACCTGTACGAGAACATGCGGTGCCACGGCGTGCCCCTGGTCACCATCAGCCGCGGGCGCGTGGTCTACGAGAACGGCGTCTTCATGTGCGCCGAGGGCACCGGCAAGTTCTGCCCGCTCCGCTCCTTCCCGGACTCCATCTACAAGAAGCTGGTGCAGCGGGAGAAGGTAGGGGGGTGGCGGGGGCCGTGCCGGCGCTGTGCCGCGCCGTGGGGCAGGGCTGCGCCGTGCCTGGCTCCTGGCTGCCGGAGGGGGCGAGGGAGGGGGTGGCCGCGGTGGTCCCAGCGGCACGGGTCAGCGCTGCCGGTGCTGGGAGGACAGGTCTGTGCCGCCCCCGTGCCATGCCGTGCCGCGGTCGGTAGCGCCCTGGAGCATCGCACGGTGGGAGCGCAGCGTGCCTCGTGCCGGGGATGGGGAAGGACGGCAGCGGCGGTGCCCAGCCGGGGGCGAGCGCCGGCAGTGGGGTCCCTGGGGTGGGCGTACGATGGAGGACCCCCCCCGCCGCAGCTCCCGCCCTTCCCCGGGCCCTTGCCCACGTGGCGCCGGTGCAGAGGGTCTGGTGACGGTCGCCCTGCGTGCTGCTGCGGCCGGCGGTTGTCCCGACGTGTGCAAGGTGCGTGCCGAGTGTCGGGGTCCCCCGCACCGTGCCCCCCCGGGCTGTCTGCCTTGGCCGGGTCCCCCTGCGCAGCCCCCGGTGACCCCACGTGCACCGGGGCAGGGACAGGAGGGGACCCCGGTGCGCGCGTCTCCGGGCTGCAGGGCAGGTCTTGCCCACGCTCGGGGGGTTCAGACGCCCCTCTCCTCCCCTCTGCCCCCCTCGGTGCCCCGTCCCCTGCCTGGCCGTGCGCCCCAAGCCGGCAGACCCCGGCGCTGGGGACCGCTTGTGTCCCCGCACCTTTCGCCGGCCGTGGGGGATGCGCCGGGGGCTCGACGTGGTGCTGGTGCTGCGAGGGAAGGGGCCGGCCGGGGGCCCCAGCACGGTCCCGGGGAGCCGATGCCCAACGCCGGGGTGCCCGGCTGGAGCCGTGCGCGGCCGGGGCGGCACCGGGGGGGGCACGGGGCAGGGTCCTGCTGCTGCGTCTGCACCGGCCACTGCCTGCCTGCACCGGCCGCTCCGAGCACCCGCCTGCGTCTCGCTGCTGGGGGGGCTTGGCATTGCCGGGGGGATGGGGGCAAGGGGCTGCGTCTCCGGGGTCACCCGCCTTCCCCTGCCCTGGCACCGCTCCACGCCGGCACCTCCTGCACCAGGACCCCCGCAGCCCGGCCAGCATCCCGCTCGGTGCCCCCCCCTCCCCAGCCACAGCCCCCTCCCCTCGCCGCAGCGTGCCCTGGCCCCCTTCCTTCCCCCCACACCCGGCTGATCCGCACCCCGCTGTAGGGCAGTGGCCCCCCTAACCCCGCTCACACCTCGGGGTTCCCCGTGCTCCCCCCCGCGCCCCGGCCGCAGCCCCCCCGCGGCACGGTGCCGCCCGGGCTGACCCTCTCTCTGCTTTTTCTTTCCCTTCTGGCAGAGTTTAAAGCTGCGGGGTGTGGATCGCACCCCGTACCTGGGGGACGTGGCCGTGGTTGTGCATGCCGGGAAAAAAGAGACGGGGACGCCCCTGGCCGATACGCCCACCCGGCCTGCCACGCGACACGGGGGCATGAGGGACCTCCACGAGTCCAGCTTCAGCCTGTCCGGTAAGAGCGGGGCCGCAGCGAGGGTCCCGGCAGCCCCGGCCCCCTGCCCAGACCCCCTCAGGCCTCACCGGCGGCTCGCCGGCACCACCCCGGGGTGCCACCCCCTTCTCCTGGGCAGGGGCCGTGCCGCCCCGGTGCTCCCGGAGCAGAGTAGGGAGCTGACCCCATCCCCAGACCCGCAGCCCCCCCCAGCCCTCGCCCATCCCTCCCTGCACCGTCCGTCGCGTGGCTGCGCCTGGCGGGGGTCCGTGCCGGGCAGGGGGCAGCCGGGGCGGGCAGGACGGAGCCGGCGCGTGCGTTGTGTTTGGCCCCGGCAGGCACCTCTGTACCGGGGAGCAGGACCGGAGGGATGGGGGGGACCCCCGCAGCTCTGGCCGGCACCCACCATCCCACCGCGCAGCCGCCACGGCGCTGCCCTGCGCCGGACAGGACCGAGCCGCGTGCCGTGCGCGGGTGGGAGTGGGGCTGGCTGCGCCCTGCTCCCTCGGCTGCGGCACTGTGTGCTGCCCACGCTCACCGTGGCTCAGTGCCGGCCGTGCCGGGGCCGGCAGCCTCGGGCGATGCTTCCTGCCGGCACCCCGCTCGGTGCTCCCGGCAAAGCCAGGGGTGGGACGTTGGGGCCTGGGCCGTCGCGAGCGTCAGTCCCAGCACGGCCAGCGCTGCACCAGGCTCCGGTGCTCCGGTGCTCACTCACCGCGTGCGGCACAGCCGAGGGGGGAGCGGGGCTGCAGGGGTGCCGGGGGGGGGGGACACACGAGCACCCGCTGTCTCCACGGTGCCGGCGGCAGGGCTGGGGGTACCGGGGTGGCCGTCGGGCTCTCACCACGGTGCCGGCAGCCCTGATGCCCGTCCGTCCGTCTGTCCGGCAGGTTCTCAGATCGATGACCACGTTCCAAAGCGAGCTTCGGCCCGGATTCTCGCTCCCCCCGGAGGCCGGTCGAGCGGCATTTGGTAGAGCCGGGGACCTGTCCCCCAACTGAGGACCAGGCGCCGGCCCCACGCCGCCCCCCACCCCGGGACCCCGGCTCCGGCGGGGCTCCCCTCGCACCGGAGGGCCCTGCCCGGCCCTCGGCTTGCCCGCGGGGCCGTGCCGGCAGCCTGAGCCGGCAGCCGTGCGTGGGGGCCGGGGGGCCGCGGCCCGGCCGGCGGGAGGGGACGGGGGCAGCGGTGGGCCTGCCCCGGCCCTTTTCTGTTTGCACGTTGGGTTTGGATCAGTGAATTTTTGACTTGTTTGTGCATCACGTGGAAATACTCTGAAGTGGTTTGTGTCACTAGCGTTAGGGGAGAAGCAGGGACCCCCCCTCCACCCTTCCCACCCCCGGGCTGCCCCCCATCCCTGCACCCCCTCCGGCCCCCGCCTCCTCTCCCACCCCGGCCCCACGCGGGACGTGTGAGCCCTTCGCACGCCCCGGCAGCGAGCGGCGGCACGGCACGCGCACGCCTGCGCAAGCGTGGTACCGGCAGCTGCCCGCTGGCACACGCGTGCACGCACACACGCATCTCTCTGTGCGAAGTGCCGGCAGGCTCCTCGCTGCCGCGTGTGTGCACACGTACGTTGCGCCATGCGTGGTCTCAGTGAGATGTTCATTGCACGCACCTGCACTCCTCCGCACGACGGCGGGTGCCTGTTTCACGCTGGGCCGGGAGCACCCCTCACCCCGGCCCCTCCACCCCCTGCCGCGGGGCTGCCGTGGACCCCGGTGCTGCCGACGCTCCCGGGCACCCGCGGCACGTGCCCCCGTCGTGCCCCCGGCCGTGCGCTGGTGCTACGGGGTGGGTGCCCCAGCCCCCCGCCCCCTCCCCAGCCCGTCCCGGGGCAGCGTCAGATGTGAATTGTTCCTTGTGCACTTTCCCCCTAGATGGTCCCTGTAGGTGTGCGGGGGGCCGGGTGGGCGCAGCCTGGCGCGGGGGGGTCCTGCCCCCCCCAGGTAGTTCATGTCGGCCGTTTTAGGAACCTGCAGTACGTTTCTGTTTGCTCATTAAAGACCGTTCTCACAGCGCCCGGCCTCCGCGCCTGCTTGGGGGGGCTGGGGGTCCGGGCTGGGGTAAGGCCTGGGGGGGGGGGGCTCTGCATCACCCCCGCCTCCCCGCGCGTTGGCCGTGCGCCTGCACCCCCATCCTGCCGGGGGTCTGGGACCGTCCCCGCGTCCCCTGCACGCCCACCCCCGTCAGCCCCCACCCCGCTGCCCCTCGGGAGGTGCCCCCGGCGGGGCAGGGCTCTGGGGGGGGCTCGGACACCCCGCGTGGGGCTGGGTGCTGCCTGGGGGGAGCGGGGGAGCGCCCCATCCCGTGGGGAGCAGCGTGCACGGACACGTGTGCGAGGACATGCGCGTCTGGGCACGGACACGCCGGGTCAGCCCCTGCCGCTGCCCCCCCGGCGCTGGTGGTGGCGGCACTGACACCCGCCTGGGGCGTGCAAGGCCACCCCTGGGACGGCCCTGATTTCGGCACATGGACCCCCACCACACGCTGCGGCATCGCCGGGTGCCGGCGCTGCGGCCGAGCTGGGAGCAGCGTTAATTCAGCCGCAGCCCCGGGGGTCCCGTCCGGACGGTGAGCCCCCAGCACGCGGCCACCGCGGCGCGCAGCACCGGATCCGGCGTGCGGCCACCCATGGCTGCGGCGCTGGGGGCGAGCGGGGCCCAGGAGGGTGCTGGGAGCATCCGCAGCCCTGCCGCGAGGACACGCGTGGAGACACGCGTGGGGACATGCGTGGGGACACGGAGCCGGCCCTGCCGCCACACGGCCGAGGGCATCGTGGCAGCGCCGCCGCAGGCAGCCGTGTGGGTCACGCGCCTCCGCAACGGGAGGGCGAGGGCACACGCACACGCGTGCACACGCACGCGCACACGCTGCTATGTTGCACAAACACATGCGTGGGTGCGGGGGGGCTGCGGGGCGGGGATGGGGTGTAGGTTGGGGGGTGCGGGGTATGGGGGGGGGTGCAAAGGGTCCCACCGCAGGGGCTCGGGGTGTCCGGGGGGACCCCGGGGGCTGCGGGAGGTCCTGGGAGCCGCTCTTAGGGGTGTCACGGGGGCGCTGGGGATCCCCGGGCTACGGGCGGGTCCCAAACGTCCCAGGACTCTCTGGCGCCCCAGGGGGGTCCCGGGGGGTCCGAGAGGGGTCCGGGGGTCCCGGGGGGGTTTCAGGGGGTCCCAGAGGGGTTCGGGGGTCTCGGAGGGGTTTCAGGGGGCTTCCAGAAGGGCTCCGAGGGGGTCCCGATGTCTCGGGAGTGTCTCGGGGGGTCCCAGAGGGTCCCAGGGGGTCCCGGGGGGTCCCGGGGTCCCGGCGGAGCGGAGGTGGTCGCCGCCCGCCGCCAGGGGGCGCTGTGGGGGAGGCAGGCCCGCGGCCGGCGTTGCCGGGGAGACGGGAGGGGGCGTGGCCCGGCCGCGTTGCCATGGCGGCGGGGGCGGAGCGGAGCAGGGGCCGGTCCCGCCCGCGGGGAGGGGAGTTGGTGGCGGCGGCGGCGCATGCGCGGGCGGCCCGTGCGGTCCCGGCCCGGTCCCGGCGAGCCCGGCGCGGTGCGGAGGGAGCGGAGCGGCGGCCGGAGCGGCCGCGGCCCGAGCGCGGTGAGTGCGGGTCGGCACCGGCACCGCGGGGCGGGGAGGGACCGGGCCCAACCGAACCCAACCGAACCCAACCGAACCGGGCAGCCGCCATCGCCCGCATCCCGGCACCGGCCGGCGCCACCCCCCCGGGAACCGGGCGGGGGGGGTACGGGGGGGGGGGGGCGCTCCGGGGCCGCGGGTGATGGAGCGGCCGGGGCGGGCGGGGGGGGTGTCCGTCCGGTGTCCCCGGTGACGGAGCGGCCGTGCCAGCGGGGGGGGCTGGGGGCGGGGGGAGCGAACCGGGGGGGGATGGGGCGGCCGGGGCCGGGGGGTCCCGCGGGGCCGGTGGCGGCGGGGTCCGGCCTGACTCAGCGGCGGCCGCTCCTGCGCCCCGGCTGCGTCTCCCGCAGGGCCCGGCACGGCCCGGCACGGAACGGCGGGAGCTGTAGTCCCGGCACCGCGCCACGCCGGGTACCGGGCACCATCACCGGGGACCGGGCATCGCTCGTTACCGGGCACCATCACCGCGTACCGGGCATCATCACTGGGTATCGGGCATCGCTCGGTACCGGGCATCACCGGGGCCGGGCACCCCCCGGGAGACCCCCGGGCTTAGCGGGCTCCTGCCGGGCCCGGGTCGCTGCCGGGTGCGGGGCTGGCGCTGGGTGCCGGTGCGGGGGAACGCTGCCGGGACGGGCGGGCAGAGCCTCTGCGGCACCGGCTTGGCCAGAGCGGTCCCGGGCGGCCGGCGGTGACCCGCCACAGCGTGACGCGCTCTCGTCCTGACGGTGTCACGGCGGGGCCGAGCGGGGCGCGGGCAGGACGGCAGCGCTGGCATCAACCGGTGCCCGCTCCGGTGCGGGTCGGGATGGGGGACGGTGCCTTCCCGGTGCTCCCCGCCGACGGACCTTCTCGCCGCGTGGGGAAGAGCGGGTCCCCAAGGCTGCGGTGACAACCCCCCCGCAGCCCCCCGGTGCCGTCGTGTGCCACCACGGTGGCTCCCTCCCGTCGCGCGTGGGGACGGGCTCTCCCCGGCGAGTGGCGTGGCCGAAACACGTGGGGCCTCTCACCGAGGGGCTGGGGGATGCTCTGCGGCGTGGGTGTCCCCCGCCCCGGCCGTGGGGTGCTGCCGAGCGGCTCTCCCCGCGCCGGCTCTAACCACCACCCAATTTGAATCATCAAAAGGCACTCGGCATTAATATTTCAGGGATGCTGTGCAGGATGAGGATGCCGGAGCGGGCGAGGGGGGAGCAGGCGCGGTGGGAGGCGCTGCCGGCAGCACCGCACTCTGCACATGCTCCTGCCGCTGCTATTTCAAGTTATTTAGGTTAGCGAGAGCGGAGCAGGCAGGGAACCCGCGAGGCCAGGCCACCCTGCCCGTGCTCGCCCGTGTCCCCATCGGCACGGCGCCGGGTGCCACGGCTGCACCGAGTGCCACCGACACGTGCCGCGAGCTCCCAGCGTGCGAGCGGCCGGTTTCCCTCGCCGCGGGCTGGGACAGGCGCTGCCAAAGAGCCGGGAAACTGGGAAAGGTGCCGGGGGACGGACCTGGCGAGGAGCTGGGTGCTGCCTGTGCCATGGCAAACCCATCTGCCGCGCGTGGGCTCCGACCTGGCACGGCACGGGGACCCTCCCGGCATCGGGGGAAGCGGCGCTGGGGGGAACGTCCGCAGTGGCCGACCCTGCCCGCACCTGGGCCACCCTGCCTGCCGCGGGAGCTGCCTGCCAGCTGCCAGATCAGCCGGGCAGCACCGCAGCAGCTCCGCGCCGCGCTCAGCCCCCGCTGGGTTGTCTGCCACCCCCCTCGCGTATTTGTCACTTGAGAAGCCACCAGGACGGCTCCCAAAATAGAAGCTGCGAGTTGCAGCAGCCCAGCTCGCCCCGGTGCGGCGGTGCTGCCGGGCCGGCACAGGCAGCGAGGGGCCAGCGCTGACCCCCAGCCCGGCCAGCGCGGCCCCCGGGCAGCCGCAGCGACGCGCAGTCAGTGCCCGGCCTTGGCAGCCGGTGCTGGCACCACCGCCTCGGTGCTGAGCAAACACCTCCGGCGCGGCCGCCGGCCTCACTCTCCTCCCGCTTTGTTTGGCCAGAGCGCGCTGGCCCCGGCCCGGTGAGGGCTGCGGCGTGGGACGCCGGTGCCTGCCGTCGGCGTGAGGAGCCGGGCTGGACGACCTCTCCGTGCCCCGGCAGCGCTGGCGAGACAGGGCAGAGACACGCGCCCCGGCGTTTTGTTCCCCGTTGGGCCTTGATTAGCAGCTCGGCCGCCGGACAATTAAAATGCAGCGGTAAGCGTCCCCCCTGCCCCGTCAGCACGGCTGGCCGGACACAGCCCCGGGCGCCCTGCGCCGGCAGCGTGGAGCGGGGGGGTCCCCTGCATGGCGGGGGCTGCGCCCCGGACCCCCACGTCCCCCCGTGCCGCCGCCACCACCCGCAACCTGCCTGCGCGGGGGAGGCATGGCCGGCACCAAGGGCCGCCGGCGGGAGCCACGCTGCCGAGCCGAGCCGCTGCTGCCCAGGGACCCCGTGCCTGCAGAGCCGGGCCGGTGCTCACCCGCCACCGAGCCAGCCGTGTGCCGAGCCCTGCGCCGGAACGGCTCCTCTGCCTGCGGCTTGCTGGGAATCAGGGCTAAATTTTTATTTTTGGTGGGTTTTGGTTGTTGTATTTTGTAACAGCCGGCGGCAGAGGCAGCGTGCAAACCGGCCGGGCCGGAGGCTCCCTGCCTTGGGTGCGTCCGTCACCCAGCGTCGGGGCTGGGGCGGGCAGCGGGGCCGGCTCCTGCCCTGGCCGGAGGGCTGCCGCGAGCCTTCCCTTCCCTGTCATTACACCGGGGCGTGCTCAGGGCTGCGGCGGAGGGCTTTGAAGCCCGGCGTGGTGTTTCGGAGGGTAAATGAGCTGGGTGGCACCGTGCACCCCGGCGAGTGTTCCCTCACAGCGCCAGCGGCTCCGGCTGCTTGGGGATGTGCCGTGCCGGTGCTCGGCGACGCCGCGTGCCGGAGCGGGGTCAGGGTGCGCCCGGCCGGGTTTGCATGTGTGGCGGCATGTGCAGGAGTCGGGGTGCGGCCGGCAGCGGCACGCCGGGGAGCGGTTGGCGTGGTGACACCCAAATTCACCCCGCTGTGAAACCCGTCCCTGCGGCTGCAGGCTGCCGGCACGGGCCTCGGCTCGCTTCGGCAAAGGGGAAGCCGTGGCTGCACCAACGCCGGCAGCGTGTCGGGAAACGCGGGGGGAATCCTGGGGGGCGAGGGGTGGGGGTGGGGGTGCGGGTGCGTCGCCTGCCCGTGGGGAGCTGCGTGGGGCTGCTCGCTCCACTTGGCGGGATGATGAGGAAGGGCGATGGGGAAGGCACCGGGGCCCAACCCTCACCCTGGTGCCGGCACTGGGATGGTGTCGGGGGCCGCACCGTGTGGGGAGGGCGTTGCGGGCCAGCCCCGCTCGGGGGGCATGCTCCGGGCTCTGCACCGCCTCGCCCGCCGGGGAGCGTCCCTGGTGGGGGGCTGCCCTCCCCCCCGGCTGCGGCGTGGGAAGGGTCCCCCCAGACCCGGCCGTGCAGGGCTGGGGGCTCATCTCCGGGGTGCCGGCAGCGCGTGCCCCGTCCCGCAGCCTGCGCAGCATGGCGTGGCACGCGCCCCACGGCAAGCGCCCACGGCAGGGTGCCAGGAGAGGCGGGAGAGCCGCGTGCCAGGTCCGGGCGGGACGCGTCCCCCCGGTTTGAGTGGGGCGAGACCTGGCCCCCCTCAGCTCGGTGCGGCGGCTGGATCCTGCCGGGGAGGCTCCGGCACTCGGCCCAGCCCCGCTCCGGCTCTGCCGTGTGCGCAGGGCGCTGGCAGCTGCTCCCGGCTATTTCGGGAAAGGACGGCAATGGGGGGGGGTCACCCAGCCGCTGGCTCCTCGCCAGGGTGGGCAGGCAGCCCCCCCCCCCCTGCAGCAGCCCCCCCCCCCCCCCCGGCCTGCCGGGCCCCTGCCCACCCTGGCAGCGGGCAAGCGCTGCTGCTTTCCCGGCTGCACCGCGGCGGCCGCACCGCAGTGCGCGTGGCTCTGGCTCTGCGCCGCGCATGACTCAGCTCGGTGCTGCCGGAGGGAGGGGACCCCTGCCCGCACCCCAGCCGGCGCCGGGCAGCGTTCGTTTGGCTGCTTGGACAGGCGCTGCGGCCGGTGCGTTTGGTCCTGGCAAGGCGCTGGGGAGTGGGACGGTGCCCGCCATGCCCTGCCGGGGGCTGCCGGGGGCTCGGCGCTGGTGGTGGCCGCAGGGCCCTCGTTTCCAGCAGCTCCCGTGGCTAAAAATACCGACACCCCCGCTGCGTGCCGGCAATGGGGCACTGTGTGGGGCGGGTGGGACGGGGCGCTGGGGGTCCCAGCCCCAGCGGGGGACCGGCTGGCTCAGCTGCCGGTGGCGGTTCAACCGGGGTGTGCGGCTGTGCCAGCATCACCGGTGCTGAGTCACGGCAGCACCGAGGCCGCAAGCCAGCGGGGGGGGGGGGGGTGGCTGCAGCTGCCGGCACCTTCTCCCCTCGCACGAGGGCACCGGGAGACGGCAGCACCCCGGGGTGCAGCACCCCATGGCCAGCCCACACGGGGAGGGTCGGGGTGCAGGCGATGCCCCCCCGTGCCGGCCCCACGCCGGCTCCCTCCCGCAGAGCCCCCGGGCGGCAGCTGGGCCTGAGCCCCCGGGGAGAGGGGAAGCGGATTAACACCGCTGCTGGGGGGGGCTGCGAGGGGGGGCGGGCGGGGGGGGACCCCGCTCTCGGGGAGGGGCGGCGGGACGGGGACCCCGCTCTTGCAGCAGGGACAGTCCCTTCTCCAAAGCGTTTGGTGGGAGCCAGTGGGACGGTGCCCCCCCCGCCCCAGCCCTGGCACGGCTCCCCCGCGCTCTGCCGTGCCGGGGCCGCAGCTGTGGGGTCTCGGCTCCTGCGGTGCCGGGGCAGAGCCCTCCACCATCTGGGAGCGGGTGTGCGGCCGTGCCTGCCGGCAGATGTTGCCCCTCTAAGCCCTGCGCTAATGGACCCCGATCCCGGCCCTGGCAGATTAGGCAGCCAGCGAGGGCCGGGGGGGGCCGTAAGCGGCTTATGGGCCGGCACCGGCCCCCGGCCCCCGTGGCCACGCGCGGGGAAGGAGCTGCTCCCCGGCGCAGGGGCAGCGCCCTCGGCAGTGCCCGCTCCCCCCGGGACCCCCTGCCTGTGAGCCGAATCCTGCACCGCATCCGTGTCCTGCGGTGGGTCCCGTGCCTCGGGGCAGGGGTCCGCCGGGCTGGGTGGGCACCACGGGGCTGCTGGGGACCGTTGTGCCCCCACCGTACCTGGGGGCGCAGCCAGGGTGGGGCGGGCACCCTGAGTCCTGCCGGTGCCGGCGAGGAGCAGGGCCGGGTTGGGGGTCGTACCGGGGTGCCGGCGCCGGCGTGACGCCCGTCTCTCGGCAGCTGGGGCATGGCCGTCAATGTGTACTCGACGTCGGTGACCAGCGAGAACCTGAGCCGCCACGACATGCTCGCCTGGGTCAACGACTCCCTCCAGCTCAACTACACCAAGATCGAGCAGCTCTGCTCAGGTGGGGTGCGGGTCCGGGGTGCGGGGGGGACACACAACGCACGGGCGCGGGGGGGGGGGGGGTGACGTGACGGCGGGGCGCTGCCGGCCCCCCCTGACGCCGCGGTGTGGGCCCGGCGCAGGGGCTGCCTACTGCCAGTTCATGGACATGCTGTTCCCCGGCTGCGTCCACCTGCGGAAGGTGAAGTTCCAGGCCAAGCTGGAGCACGAGTACATCCACAACTTCAAGGTGCTGCAGGCCGCCTTCAAGAAGATGGGAGTGGACAAAGTAGGTCCACGGCCGGGGGGGCCGTGCCGGGGGGGGGGGGCAGCCGTGCCGGAGGGGCGGGGGGCAGCCGTGCCAGCTCCTCCGTGTGTCCCCCCAGATCATCGCGGTGGAGAGGCTGGTGAAGGGCAAGTTCCAGGACAACTTCGAGTTCATCCAGTGGTTTAAGAAGTTCTTCGACGCCAACTACGACGGGAAGGAGTACAACCCGCTGCTGGCGCGGCAGGGCCAGGACGTCGCGCCCCCCCCAAACCCAGGTGATCACATCTTCAACAAACCCAAGAAACCCATTGGCACTGCAGGTAATGTCCGGGTCCCCCCGGCGAGCGCTGCCCCCCGCCCTCCCACCCGGCCTCCTGCACCCCACGTTGCTCTGGCCGCAGCCGGGCGTCCCCCCCCGCGCCCCCGCCCCTGCCTGCGCCCCACTGCCTGCCTGCCTGCAACCGGGGGAGCTGAGCGGGTCTGCAGGGACACCCGGGGCGGAGGGGACAGCGTGCCCCAACGGAGGGACCCGCGGGAGCCGGGCAGGGCTCGGCCATCTCTGAGCTCACCCCGGGTCTGGGGGTGGTTTATCCCCCCGGCCCCCCCATGGCTGCCACCCCCCCTCGTGCCATGCTGCCACAGTGCCCCAGTGCCGCTGCACAGCCAGGCTGCTCCCGGCCGCGGGCGATGCTCCGTGGGTGTTGGGGTTCCCTGTGCTGCCCCCACGTCAAGGACCCCCCCCGTCCCATGGCAAACCCCAGCCAGGCCACGAGCGCCCCTCGAGGGGGGCCGGGGTGAGATCTGCCAGGGGAAACTGAGGCAGGGGGGAGGCTCAGGGCAGGACAGCCTGGAGCCGCAGCTCAGCCCCCGAGTGCTCTGCCCGCCCTTGCTACCTGCTGCTGCCTCCTGGCCCCGCCACCCCGCACGACGCAGGGAGGGGGGTCCCTGCCAGCCCCCCCAGGCCGGCATTAACCTGTCGGTCCCCATCTGCTGTCAAGTCCCCCAGAGGACCTCTCCCACCGGCCCCAAGAGCACGTCGAACCCGGCCCGCCTCAGCAACGTCCCCAGCAGCATCCTCCGGAAAAACTCCCCCGCGGCCCGTAACGGGGGCACCGAGGCCGACGCGCAGATCCTGGAGCTCAACCAGCAGGTAGGCAGGACCCCTGCCCGCCGCTGCCTGTGCCCGGCTGCCGGCAGGGCCGCGGGACGCCGCGGCGTGGGAGGGAGGGAAGGGATGGTGCGGAGCCCCCCGGGTGTGGGGGGAGCAGCCCCCTCCCCGCCGCGGGCTGAAGGCTGCGGCCCCCGGCAGCTGATGGACCTGAAGCTGACGGTGGACGGGCTGGAGAAGGAGCGGGATTTCTACTTCAGCAAACTGCGGGACATCGAGCTCATCTGCCAGGAGCACGAGAATGAGAACAGCCCCATCATCACCGGCATCGTCAGCGTCCTCTACGCCACGGAGGTGAGGGCCGGGCACCGCTGCCACCCCCCCAGGACCCCGCCGCCGGTGCCCCCAGTCCCTTGCCTGCCCCCCAGGCTTCCCTGGGATGAGCCCCCCTTCCCCACGGCTGCTCCTGGCCTCTGCGGGGGGGAGTTGGGCTCTGCCGAGGCCCTTGCGCCGTGCCGGGAGGGGGCACGGGGCTGAGGCGGGAGCCGGCCGGGAGCGGGAGTGCCCACCCCCCACCATGCCCGGGCTGACGGCCGCCTGTGCCCCCCTGTTGCCAGGAGGGCTTCGCCCCGCCGGAGGATGACGAGCTGGAGGAGCAGCAGCCAGAGGACCAGGACGAGTACTAGCCCCGGCACGCTCCCGCACCCCGCGCCGCCCCGCGCCGTTCCCCCACCATAGACATTTGAGGTCTGAGCCTGTGCGCCTCGCCCTGCACTGTCACACGCCATCACGGTCTCCAGCGGCCGAGCCCGCGGCCTCGGCGTCCAGCAGCTCCGGTGGGAAGCCACTGTCTCCATAATAAAATAGAGTTCCATCCCGCGAGGAGCAGGGCTGTACCTACGCCGGGGCTGGAGGTGGGGATGGGCTCTGGCCATCGCGCCCGGGGCCCGGCCCTTGCCGCCCCCACCCCATATTTATTTCCGTTGTCCCCTCCAGTGTGAGTGCTGCAGCCGCCCCGGTGCCCCCGCCTGCCCCGCGCTGTGAGTGAGAGGGGAAAGGCCGAGTCCTCGGGGTGTTTTCCTGGGTGCTGCCTGCGCCCTGCCAGCCCGGGAGCCTGGGGATGGGCGCCGGAGCCGGGGGCCCTGGGACCACTGCAGGGGGTGGGGGCCCGGGTGGCGGGGAGGATGCGGCTCCAAGGAGGGGGGTGTTGCTTTGGGTTCCTGGGAGGATGAAGAAGAGACCCCAGCCCGGCTGATGATGCAGCCGCCTGCCCGCACGGGCAGATGCAGGCAGCGGTGGGGGGGACCTGGCCACCGCAGGGGATCCCGGCGTGGAGACGGCGGCGACCCTCTCCTGCTGCGGGACCCCCTCCCCTCGCCCGTGGCCACTGAGGACCCCCGGGGCCGGGTCTGCCACCCCGCGGGGCGCTGGGGGGGTTTTGCAGAGAGCAGCACGCAGCGCCTGCCCCGGCCATCGCCTCCCTGTCGCATCGCTTGTCTGGTCCGTCACTCCGGTTGCAAAGCCTGCATCTGTGTTAAGTTTTATTTAAAATAAACTCGTGTGGTAAAACCTTGTCCTGCCCGTCTCTGCCCGGGGGGGCGGGGGGGCGGCTGGGGCCGGGCCCGGCCGAGCGGACAGCGGAGGGGCCCCGGGCCGCGCGGGGCGGGAGGTGCCGGTCGGTTCCTGCCTCGAGCTGGGGCTGAACTCGGCTCCCGGCGCGGAGACACAAGAGCCCGGAGACGCGCCCGGACCCCGCAGGCAGCCCCGCGCCCCCAGGACGTGACCGGTACCGTGGTCCCCACGGGGAGCGGCCGCCCACCCCCCGCGAGCGGAGCAGCCCCTTCTGCTGTCGTCATCTGTCCTTGTACCGCAGAGATATCAGGGGAGAGCGCGAACGCAGTCCCCCACTACCACAAATTATGCAGTCGAGTTTCCCGCATTTGGGGAAATCGCAGGGGTCAGCACACCCGGAGTGCAGGGGATGAGCCTCGCCCTGGGAAAACCACCTGCCTGATCATGGTGTCTCCCCTGCCAGGTAAGTATGACACCCCCTCCCGCACCGCACCGCCACATCACTCCACACCCACCCCCAACGCACGGACACTCCCCGCCCCGCCACGCTCGCGGCACGCCCCCACGCCTCGCGCTAATCCCCATTGATCCCCCGCAAGCAGCGCCCACGCGGCGCCCGCGCCCGCCCACGCTGAGCGGCGGTGTGACACGGGTGGTTCCCGTGGTGCCGTGCGCGGTGCCTTGATCTGCGTGACCCCGCCCCCTCGCGCGAGGCCCCGCCCCGGCGTCGCGGAGCGGCTCTGCCGGCAGCGGCGCGATCTGCATGGCCACGCCCCCGCCCCAAGGCCCCGCCCCTCTCCCCGCCCATTCCCGCAGCTGCGGGCGGTCGGGTCAGGCCCGGCCCTTTCCTGCCGCCTCCCTGCACCCCCGGTGCCGCTGCCCGCAGACCCCAGCCCGGACCCTCCGCCGTCCCGGGGACCGGTCCCACGGCCGCGGGGTGCAGCACCGTGGCGACCCCCCCGGTCAGTGCCGCAGCGAGCTCCGCTCTCGGCTGCCATCCTTGCTCGTGGCCGTGCCCTGCCCCCTCGGCCCCTCCGTCCCCGGCCGTGCACAGCGCTGCCCCGCACCAGCCGTGGGCCAGCTGGCGCCCGCCTGTCCCCGTCCCCAGGCGCCACCAAGGAGCCGATGCTCCCCACAGGCCTCACAGGCCCTGGCACTGCTGTCAGGCTCGGCTGCTCCTGCGCCGGGGCCAGCCGTGTGCGGCAGGGGTGACATTTACCTTCCTGCAGCCCCCTGTGCCGTGACCGCGCTGATCGCAGGTCACCAAGCGTGGCTCACCATGGCCCCTGCCAACTCCCGCAGCACACCCGGTGTGTCCCGTTGGGGCTGGGGACTCCCGTATGTCCACGGTGCCGCAGCATTCCCTGCCCTGGTCCCGGGGGGCATCGTCCCTGCTCCAGCCCTTCCCTGCGTGCTGGGACCCCAAAGTCCAGAGTGATGCAGGCATCTAGTGCCTCCCCCCTCCCACCTCCTGTGTCACCAGGTCCCCTGTGCACAGCACCCTGCCCGTGGCCTGTGTCACCCGTGGCCACTCAGCTCCCACGGGCCTGGCCTCATCCCCGGGCTGGGGCACATCTGCTCTGCCTGGCCCCCCTACCCCCTCTGCACGGTCCCTGCGGTGTCCGCGTTTCGGCAGCGGCTCCCTGCCCGTCCCTGCGGGGCTCCGGGCGCTGCGTGGGTTGGAGGGGCGACCCCCGACTGCTGTCACGACTGTCGCCACGCGGCGGCACGGGGGGGGGGTGTACCTCCGCGGGCGGGGCAGCGCTCCGAATGGCCGCTTGGGGGCGCTGCTCTGCGGACTGGCCTGGGGCGGGGCCTTGGGGCGGGGGCGTGGCCATGCAGATCGCGCCGCTGCCGGCAGAGCCGCTCCGCGACGCCGGGGCGGGGCCTCGCGCGAGGGGGCGGGGTCACGCAGATCAAGGCACCGCGCACGGCACCACGGGAACCACCCGTGTCACACCGCCGCTCAGCGTGGGCGGGCGCGGGCGCCGCGTGGGCGCTGCTTGCGGGGGATCAATGGGGATTAGCGCGAGGCGTGGGGGCGTGCCGCGAGCGTGGCGGGGCGGGGAGTGTCCGTGCGTTGGGGGTGGGTGTGGAGTGATGTGGCGGTGCGGTGCGGGAGGGGGTGTCATACTTACCTGGCAGGGGAGACACCATGATCAGGCAGGTGGTTTTCCCAGGGCGAGGCTCATCCCCTGCACTCCGGGTGTGCTGACCCCTGCGATTTCCCCAAATGCGGGAAACTCGACTGCATAATTTGTGGTAGTGGGGGACTGCGTTCGCGCTCTCCCCTGACATCTCTGCCGTACAAGGACAGACAGAGCTCTACGACCTTCGGTAGCTCCTCAGGGCTCTTGCGGCCCCGCGGGGGGAACGTCGGGTTCGGCGGAAGGGCAGGACCCTCCCAGGCCCCGCTCCCTGATCCCCACCGTCTCTCCGCGGGGACAGCGGGAGCGGCCGGGGCGCAGCGGTGCCCGTTGGGGCCGCGGGCTTCCCGTGTTCTGCCGGCGCGAAGGCTCCGTGATCGCCGTGTAGAGCAAAATCAAATGTAACCAGGACCATCGCTGCTAAAGGACGGCGTTGCACGGCCCTACCCCTGGGTTAACGTTTATCCGACCAATATACTAACTAAGATGTGATTGTCAAGAAGCAGAACTGTAACTGATAAATTGATAGTTTGACCAACGATCCCTGAAGAACCGTTTGGGCTTGCCAGAAGTACCGGGAAACGAGGGGAAAGGTAATTCCGGCAGGGGGAATCGCGACCACCGACCCACGGACCACCTACCCCAATTATTCCACCTGCTCGAAGATAAAGGAGGAGCAAAGAACCGAGCGTGCGCTCTAGTTTGCATGCTAGAGCAATCATTTATGGCGTAGCAATGCATACGCATTAGGAAGATGAATATGTGAATGTATTACGCATAAATAACCCCTGATGTGAAGCTCTGGGGTGCTGTTCTGGGACAGACGCTACATCTGCGCGAATACGCCACGAAATACCTCTGCTCCGCGTGGCTGTGAGCGTATGGGCTATGGGTAAAGGAACCCCCGGGTTTGGGACAGCAGCCTCCTGCAACCGGCACCTCGCGACCGCGGGCCCGCTCGCCCGGGGACCCGCGCAGGACCCGACTCTGCGGGGAAAGGGGAGTTCGGAGACTCTGCGGGGGTACTGAGAGCGCCGCGAGGCAGCTCCGTACCGGTGTTCAGTCTGTCCTTGTACGGCAGAGATGTCAGGGGAGAGCGCGAACGCAGTCCCCCACTACCACAAATTATGCAGTCGAGTTTCCCGCATTTGGGGAAATCGCAGGGGTCAGCACACCCGGAGTGCAGGGGATGAGCCTCGCCCTGGGAAAACCACCTGCCTGATCATGGTGTCTCCCCTGCCAGGTAAGTATGACACCCCCTCCCGCACCGCACCGCCACATCACTCCACACCCACCCCCAACGCACGGACACTCCCCGCCCCGCCACGCTCGCGGCACGCCCCCACGCCTCGCGCTAATCCCCATTGATCCCCCGCAAGCAGCGCCCACGCGGCGCCCGCGCCCGCCCACGCTGAGCGGCGGTGTGACACGGGTGGTTCCCGTGGTGCCGTGCGCGGTGCCTTGATCTGCGTGACCCCGCCCCCTCGCGCGAGGCCCCGCCCCGGCGTCTCGGAGCGGCTCTGCCGGCAGCGGCGCGATCTGCATGGCCACGCCCCCGCCCCAAGGCCCCGCCCCCGCGGATCGGCCGCGCCGGTGCGAACTCCATGGCCGCGCCCCCTCCCACAAGGCCCCGCCTCCTGGCGCCTCGGCCCGCAGAGGCAGGATCTGCATGGCCCCGCCCCTCTCTGCAGGCTCCGCCCTTCCCTCCGCCTCGGCCCGCCCCCTCCCTGTGCCCGGGGCCCTCGGAGAAGGCGGGGCCGGGCGGGGCCGCATCTGTGGCGGCGGTGCCCGTCGGTCGGCCCTGCCCTGGCCCGGGATAGCGGCTCGGACAACACGGGCAGTACCGGGGCGGGGCGCGGGCAGAGTGGGGCGGGCGGCCGAGAGCTCCCGGCGTTGGCGGCGCTGCCGGGGCGGGGCGGGGCCACCCGGGGGGGGCGGGGGCATGCTGGGGGCGGGGCTACTCTGGGGCGTGGCCGCTCTGGGGGCGGGGTCGCTCTGGGGGCGGGGCGCGTTGGCCCCATCCCGTCCGAGCCGACACGGCGGCAGCCCGGTCACGTGGCGCCCAGCGAGGCGGGGCGGAGACGTGGCACCAGCCGCGCGGGACCCGTGTGCGCGGCTGCGGCCAATCGGCGGGGGCGGCGTGCGCATGCGCCCCGCATCGCCCCGCCCGGCGCCCCCCGCTCCCCTGCGCTCGGCGGCGATGGCGGCGGCGGGACCGGGCCCGGCCTCGGCCGGCGGCGGCCGCTGGGAGGTGGTGCGGAAGGGCCGGCGGCCCGCGGGAGGCTCCGGAAGCCGCCGCGCCCTGGGCGAGGCCAACGCCGGCCGCGCGCTGCCTTTGGCCGGTGAGTGCGGCGGGGCGTGCGTGGGGCCCGTGGGGTCCCTGGGGCCGGGGAGGCCCGTGGCTCCGGGGAGGCCCTGCTTGGGGCCGGGTGGTCTGGCGTGGGGCGGGCGCGGTGAGGTCGCGGGGGGGGCGGTCAGCACAGCGGTACCGGGGGCTCCCGCCCGGCTGCGTTGCCCAGGTGGGCCCGACCCAGGCTGGGGCTTGGGCCCGGTTTTGCCCGTCGGTGCTCTGGGTGCTCCCGGCCACCTTCTGCCCCTTCCCCGGTCGTAGCTCCTATCGCCACCTCCGACACCATCTTCGAGCTGGGCTTCGAGAAGACGCTGAAGAAGCAGAACAAGGAGCAGGTCCCTCCCGCCTCCGTGCCCGAGCAGCCGCACCGGAAGCAGCACTCGGGGAAGAACGCGAAGAAACCGTCGGCGAACGACGCCGGCGCCAAACCGGGGAAATGCCGCTCGCTGGAGGAAGCCCTGAGAGCCGTGAGTGTGCCCGGCCGGGCCCCCGTGGGTGCTGTGTCTGCGGGCCGCTCGTCCCCAGCCCACCCCGTTCCTGCCAGCCTGGGGGTGCCCAGGTCGCTCCCGGCCGGCGTTACCCCGGCAGAGCCGAAGCTCCGGGTGCCGTTGTTAGATCTGGTCGAAGGGAGCGGCACGAAGAGCGCGGCGCCCTGTTTCGGCTTAGCCTTGTCGCACCTCGGCAGGAGGCGGTGGCCAGCTCCTGCGCCCCAGCCCCCCTGTGCTGGGAGACCCCCGGGCTCGTTACCGCGTCCCCGCCTTCACACAGGGCAGGGTGCTCCTGCCTGCCGCTGCCTGCAGCCCAGGGTGGTCGCCTTCGCTGTGGGAGCAGAGCAGATGGCGCTCGGTGCTTTGGCGAGCTCAGGGCTGGCCGGGGGTTGTGTCTCGTGCGTGAAGCTGTGCTTTTGCTGTAGGCAGGAGGCGGCTGGAAGGGAATTTCTGGTTTCTCTCCTCGCCCACTCCCTGTCTGCTGTCTGGGAGGAATCCTGAGAAGCGTCGCTGGCGAAACCTCCCTGTCCTCCCGGCTGAGGTCCTGGGGAGCCGCTTGCAGCTCCTGCTCCCTGCGTTTCAGATGAATCCGTAGAACTTGTTTGTCTTCCTCCCGCCTGTTCTTGTGGTCTCTGAGCACAGACGGGTTGTAGGAAGGAACCCCAAATTAACTCTGTGGAGGTAACGTGTCCACAGGGAAGGCGGCTGCCTGGCAGGGCTCTCCGGCAGTGCTCGCCCATCCAGCTCCGCACTGGCACCCGAGTGTCGCGTCCCGTTTGTGCCCCAAGCACCTCTGATCCCCCCGCCGCAGGGGGGGTTCCTCCGCTCCGCTGGGCACGGGCGGTTCTGCGCATCCAGCTTTCGCACGTGGAGACAGCTCAGAGCAGAATTCACGTGTGTTATCTCCGTGTGTGTCACGGCAGATATTCCTCAGGGAGAGCAGGCTGGGGCTGAGGCGCGGTTGCCCTGTAGCCTCGCACAGCTCCGCAGCGACAAATGACAAACACCGTTGTGCGACTGTTGCTCCATCAGCTTCGCTGAAAGCGCCGTTTAGTTTGTTTGGCGTGGCAGCAGCTACTTATTCCTCTTTTCAAAACGGCTGCTGAAATGAATGTGCAACAAAAGGTGCCCGACTCGGGTTTAATAACGTGCTGTGGCTGAAATCCACGGCGTACGGAAATGTTAGACTCTGCAAAACTGCAACCAGCCGTTAAAGTCTTGCTGCATCCCCTAAACGCCCTGAAGCGCAGACAGGCAAACTCAGATAGTCTGGGTTTAAAGCAGACGACAAACACATTTCCTGACAGCACAGGAGGAGGAAGGTGAGGGGATGTGAGCCGACGTCCGGACTCGCGTTGTTCATCACGTGGGTCTCAATGATCTTTGCCGGGCTGCAGCCTCGCGCTGTCTCCTGCCCAGAGCGAGCCTTTGGTGATGCCGGCACGCTCCTCGGCAGTTTGCGCGGAGCCGGCTGGTCCCAGGCGAAGCTCACCGTACCGCACGCAGGAGTGCAGAGCCACGATTGGCGTGCCAGCGCCAGCGGGAAGGTGGAGCAAGGAGAACCTCCATGAGCCCGGGGACGGCTCCACAGAGGGAGAAGGCTCGTTTCTGCGGCCGTGCCGGTGCTGCCCGTCCTTCTGACGGCTCTGGGCCTTTCTGCAGCCCCTTCGGCACCGGGCGCCTGCAGGGCCCCGCGCGGGTTTTGTTATTCCCGGTAGCGGTCTTTGCTAATCTGAAGAAAATGTGTTTCCAGCACAAAAGCAAATGCTGTTTCCAGGCCAGTGCCCCCATTTGCATTAGGAGGGGGTGGACGGGGGGTTCTGTGTGGGAAGGGCAGCGTTCTCAGGATGAAGGTGGGGGGTGCTTCCCTTCGTGCCCAGCAGCCCTGTAGCAGCTGCAGTTAACTTCTTTCCCTGCTTTTTGCCCAGTTCTGCGCATCCCGGCTTGAATTTGTTGCATGTGTCACTTCCAGCTCGACTTGGCGGATCTGCAGAAGGAGCTGGACAAAAGCCAGAGCGTGTTCCCCGAGAACCCCTCTGTCTGGGTGAAGGACCTGGCCAGCTACCTCAACTACAAGCTGCAGGCGCCCAGGAGCGACCCCATGCTGAGCCAGCACCCCCACGGTCAGTGGCGTTTAACCCGCTTCGCCCCAGAGCGCCTTTGTGCCTCGCAGAGGCATGCAGAGCGACGGGGTGGCCGCTTCTCTGCGGTTGGGCCATAAAACCATGCGGGGATGGGGCGGCCGGGCACAGGGAGCGGCTTGGGATGGGGCCTCTGACCGCTGCCCTCCTGTCCCCCCTCCCTGGGCAATCTTATGGAATTGTTTGGGTCAGAAAAGAGCCTTGAGGCCATCGAGGCTTGGTGCCAGCAGGAGGAGCGGAAGGAGCTCGGTGTTGTGTTCTTGGCCAGGTTTATTTTGTGCAGGTTCCATAAGAGCGCAGGTTAGAGCGCAGCTCGGGGAAGAGGCAGCTTTTAGAAACATCGGAGCAGACCCGGGGACCAAAACAGTCAGAGGCGTGAAAGGAAAAAACCTGTTTTCACCTGAGACAAATCGGGTGGAGCCTGTCCTGCAGTCTGGGCTTGTTCGCTGCAAACCGAGTTGTTTGGGCTTTCCTTTGCTTTTTCCCCACTCCAAACAGTTTTGGGGTTTTTTTTCTGTGCCAAAACTGTCTTGGGAAACTTGGTAATAGAAAAGGCACGAGACTGTTCTTTATCCAACAAATAAAATAGGGATTATTTACTTGGTTCTGGATAGTACTGCAATTGGCTTTCCTTGACTATAAGACAAGAAATTGTCCGCGCAGTTGACAAATTCAACATCCCGTAGTCACCCCTTCTCCGTAAGGACCCACGACCTTATCGCGGAACTTGGGGAATCTGCTCGCAGGTGTCCGCCCTCATCTTTAGAGGGAGATTCTGGCTGGATTTTCCTCCTATGCACGATGCGCTGGTCTGCGCTTGCTTAGAGCGCTTGTTACTGGAGGTGACGATGGGCAAAAGAGCAGAATATCTTCCCAAAACCCGTGCGTATCCTGTGGCATCAACGTTTAGCAAAAAGCGATCCTTCACTGCTGAGTTAGGTGCGTCTACCGTAGAATAACTGAGAAAAGTCGTTGTCGGCCGCGTGGTGTAGGGGGCCAAGGTGCTTCTCTGCGCTGGGCCAGCCTCTCCTTGCAGCTGCAGCTAAAACTCTCACAAAATTAAACTCTTCCCGCTCTTGCGTTGGCTCCAGACTACCCGTACTGCCTCGTGAGCAAGGAGCTGAGGAGCATCATCAGATCCCTGCTGGGAAGGTCGTCCAGCGTGCTGGAGCTCTTCTTTGACCACTGTGTCTATACCATGCTGCAGGAGCTGGACAAAACCCCGGGTAAGATGCAGTCGGCGCAGGTCCGGGGCGCCCGTTGTGCCCCGATAGCGTGGGGATCTGGTGCTGAGGCTGGCTGACCATGGGGATGCTGCTGCTCCTCTTTTAAGAGCTCTTCTGAATTCCTCTGCGGAGAAGGCGAGGTGGGAAACTCCTTCTGCACGTCCTGCGTGCGGTGAGGGGCTGCTCCTGCCCGGGCGGCTCGTCGGTGGGATGTGAAATGCTGCTGAGGCCGTGGCGTTTTGGGCTGGAGGAGCGGAGCAGGCGTGATGGGGGGCGAGATAAGAGCCCAGCACGGTGCTGTTGGGGCAGAATTGCAGACCGCAGGGTGCGTGGTGGAAAACGCTTTTCCGAGGGCCCGTGCATCGTGGCGTGTGGTGCTGCGGCTTTTACAACGGGACCTTTTGGCTTTACGAAACTTGGCAAAGGCTGGTTTGTCGCTGTGCTGCGGTGGGGCGTTTGCCGCGAAGCGAGGGGTCCCGCCTGAGTGGCCGCGTTGGCCGGCTCTTCGGGCAGCGCCGTGAACGATGGTGATGGCCTGCTGCTTGCAGCAGAGTGTTGGGGACAAACGCTGGCCACCCGTTGCTGTGCGTCCCCTGCCATGCCGGCCACCGCCGGGAGCCCCCGTGTCCTGGAGCCCCCGTGTCCTGGAGCCCTGCAGCAGGGGGGTCCCAGGCAGCCCAGGAGGGAGCGGGACCCGCGCCGCTGCGGTGGGGCTCGTGCACCTTCGTTAGCCGGTGAACGGGGCAGGTTGTCACCCCCCGCCTGCTGGGGGTGGCGCAGGGGACAGGGAGGTGTCTGAGGGGGCCGGTGGCTGAGAGCCCCCCGTGCGCTCTGTTTCAGGGGAGTCTCTACACGGGTACAGGATCTGCATCCAGGCGGTGCTCCTGGACAGGCCCAGAATCGCCACGATGAACCTGGGCAAGGTGAGCCGGGGTCCTGGGTTCGCAGGCAGTTCCCAGGCGGATGCGGTAAACCCAGCAGCGCCGCTCCTCTGCCTCCCGTCCCGAGGATCCCCCCGGGCAGCTGGGCGATGGAAGTTAATTATAAGATCTTTCCCATCTTTTCCTTGAGGCAGCAATTCAGACATTTGTATTTGACAGTATTTACTTAATATCAACACGGGTTCATTTATGATATCTTTATTATAAATCCATATACACTCAAAAAATAATTCAGAAGCATTCCCGTTAATGGGAATTCCTTCGGGAGCCGCCGGGGTCGTCCCGAATGATGCAGCTCCGGGCTCGTTTGTGGCGGCGTTGGGGTGGGACGGGCTGAGGCTCTTCTTGACCGACGTGTCTTGTCTTGCCCGCAGTACTTGGAGGTGCTGCGGTCCCACCAGAACAGGCCAGCGAAATGCCTTACCGTGCTCTGGGCGCTGGGACAGGCCGGATTCACCGACCTCCACGAGGGCCTGAAAGGTGAGAGCCGGGAGCGGAGGGCTGGCCGTCCCCGGTACTGCCCGTGCGTCTCCGCTCCCGCTGCTGTTACCGCCCGGGTGTGTGCTCTGCTGCAAAACACGCCGTCCCACTGCTGGAGAGGGGGCTGCGGTGCCCGGGGGGTCCTGGGGGCAAATGGCTCGGCGGGGGGGATACCCAGGAACCGGGGTACCCCCCGGTGAGGGCACAGCGGGCCCGCCGGTGCTCGCTTTGGGAGCAGAGTCACTGAGGCTGGAAAAGACCCCCAGGGTCATCGTGTTCCCTGCGCTGGGTCGGGGTTTGCTGCCCGCTGTTCCCAACTGCTCGTCACGCCTCGTGCGTGCCTTCGGCCGTGCGTGTGAACGCTTGGCACTGCTGCAGGAGGGGAGTGACCTGTGCTGAAGTGTGTTTATAGAGGCACAAACGCTCGGTGCTTGCAGTGGCGACGCTGTCGAGCTGCGTAAAGTGCTTAATTATTTTCAGGGAAGCTGGAGATGTCACAAGAAGCACTTTGCTTACAGAAGGGCGAGTTCAGGCCTTGTGCCCAGCCGTGGCAGCCGCTCTGCAGCAACAGGAACTGCCTTACGGCATCTCCTCTCCGGGGAGCGCTTTCCCCGGGCTGGAACAGAGAAACGGCCAGATCCCGGGAGGAACCGGGAGCAGAGCGCGCTGCTCTGCCCTTCCTCCGAGAGCGGAGCAGGCGAGGTAGCGCAGCCGCCCTGGAGCCCTTCCCGAGGCATCTGTCCGTCTGTCTGGTCGCCTGCCAGGCGTTCTGAGTGGGGAAACGGGCCGGTGGTTTGTTCTGAGTCTCGGGGTAGCTGCTAGTCCTGGTGCCTGAGCATCCCTCTGCTTTTCAGTCACCCGGTGTGGAGCCGAGGAGTGCTCACGCTGATGGACGGAGCACACGGCGTGGCCGGGGAGGGCTCCGTGCTGTGGGGGCACAGCAGGACCCCCCCGCTCCTGATCTGACCGCTGCCTCTCTCCCGCAGTGTGGCTCGGCGTCATGCTCCCGGTGCTCGGGATCAAGTCTCTCTCCCCGTACGCCGTTGCTTACCTGGACCGTCTGCTGATGTGAGTTACACCTCGCTTTCGTTACCAGGGTGTCTTCGTTAAGGGGAGCGAACGCCTGCCCGGGCTGCTGGGTGCGGGGTGACTGCATCTGCGCTGCGCTGGTGGAAAAACCTGAGTGTGCCTGTGGGAGAGCGCGAGGGAGCGGGTGTGCGTGCCCCGCGTGCCCTGCAGAGCTGCAGCCCTGGGCTTGCCGTGCAGGTTCGTTTGTCCCCGATCTTTGGTGGCTGCACCTTGTGCTGGCTGCCTGGACAGCAGTCGTGGCACCTCCTGACCGCATCCGGTGCCTCGATGGCCGCTGGTTCCACTGCGGCTGTACAGAGATGCCGTGTTCCTGCGCCGGTTTCCTCTCTTTGCCACTGCTGATGGCTGTCCTAACGCCGGCGGGCAGGCGGTGCGGGGGAGGCAGAGCCCTTTCTCGGCCGGCCACGGCGACCACCCCGAGGCAGGAGAGCAGCTGAGGTGTTGCAGGCAGCTGAGCTTTTCACTGCCAGAAGGGAGGTGGCGTTTGGGCAAGGGGGGGACAGGCGGCCTCGCGGCCTCGGCGCGGTGTCGGGGCACTGGGGGTCCCTGCAGTCACTCCAGCACCCGGCGTGGAAGAACTTCTGGTGCCGCACGGTGCCGGTAGCCGGCGTGGAAGTGGGGACGGTTGGGAGCGGCTTCGTGGGGGGCCCCGAGGGGCATCCCCTGCCCTTCCAAAGGGCTCAGGGGGTGGCTGGCCCCCCTTGGCCGCCTGCCTGTCCCAGGGTGTGGAGGCAGCTGCCTGCGTCCGTCCTGCCCGGCCGGCTGCTGCCAGGATGTGATACAGCGCCTGGAGCTGTGGCGAGGGCAGGGAACCGCGGTGGCCAGCAACCACCCACGTGTGCCTGAGCGGTGTGTCCCGCCGAAGGGGAACCCCCGGGGCCGGGCCGAGGGCAGCCCTTCCTTCCCAGACCACGTTCGGCCACCGGCACGTCTGTCACCGCTCACGGGGTTTGTTTCCGCTGCGCAGGATGCACCCAAACCTGACCAAAGGCTTCGGTATGATCGGACCCAAGGATTTCTTTCCCCTCCTGGACTTTGCCTTCATGCCCAACAACTCGCTGCCGCCCAGGTATGCCAGCACACCCCCTGGACCGGCCTGGTGTGGGCCGCGCTGTGGGGCCAGCGCCCCGGTCGCCTCGCTGGCCGCTCTCCGCAGCCCCGGTGCCGTCTCCCCTCAGCCTGCAGGAGCAGCTGCGGCGGCTCTACCCTCGCCTGAAGGTGCTGGCGTTCGGCGCGAAGCCGGAGACAGCGCTGCACACCTACTTCCCCTCCTTCCTCTCCCGAGCTACGCCAAGCTGCCCTCCCGGCATGAAAAAAGAGGTGAGCCCTGAGCGAGGGGTGCGTGGCTGCCGCACTGCAGGAACCCCAGTCCCAGCACGTCACCGCGTGGCTCGGGGCAGGGGAGCGGCGGCAGGCTGGATACGTGCCGTCAGGAGGGCGAGGACGGTGTTCGTGGGCGGGTTTTCCTGCTGCCCGCACCCAGGGTCTGGGGATGCCGGACCCACAAGTTGTTCGGTGCCCCAGGGGCTGGCTGGGATGAGAGCAGCCAGACGGTGGGTTGGGGGTGGTCGGCTCTGCCGGCGTACGGCCTGGGGCACGGTGTGTCCGATGTGTCAAACCGAGTGACGTGTGTCAGGCTGGGGGCAAGGATCAAGTGTGATGACCTGCTGTGTGCTCCTAGAATCATCAAATCATTGAATCCCTGATGGGTTTGGGTGGGCAGGGACCCCACAGCCCACCCAGTGCCACCCCTGCCATGGGCAGGGACACCCTCCACTAGCCCAGCTTGCCCAAAGCCCCATCCAACCTGGCCTTGAACACTGCCAGGGAGCCAGGGGCAGCCACAGCTTCTCTGGGCACCCTGTGCCAGGGCCTCAGCACCCTCACAGGGAAGGATTTCTGCCTCACATCCCATCTCCATCTCCCCTCCTGCAGCTTCAGGCCATGCCCCTTGGCCTGTCACTCCCTGCCCTTGGCACCAGCCCCTCTCCAGCTTTCCTGGAGCCCCTGCAGGGACTGGAAGGGGCTCTAAGGTCTCCCCGCAGCCTTCTCTTCTCCAGGCTGAACCAGCCCAACTCTCTCAGCCTGAGGTCTCCAGAGCAGAGGTGCTCCAGCCCTCGCCTCATCTCCGTGGCCTCCTCTGGCCTGGCTCCAACAGCTCCGTGTCCTTCTTGTGCTGGGGACCCCCGAGCTGGACGTGGTACTGTGGGGGGGGTCTCACAAGCTCTTCCTCTCTTCGCAGCTCTTGACCTCCATGAGCCAGTGCCTGAGCCTGGACCCCCTGAGCTTCAGCGTCTGGAGGCAGCTGTACACCAAGCACCTCTCCCAGTCCAGGTCGGTTCCTGCCTGCCCGCTGCCGCCGTTCAGGAGTGTGTTCAGTCGCTCCGGAGCTCCTGACCAAGCCCCGTGTTCTCTCTCTCCCCCCATAGTTTGCTCCTGAACCATCTGCTGGAGTCCTGGGACAGCAGCAGCAAGAAGGTAGGAGCCAGCTGTGGACCGGAGTTAGGTGGGGTGGGGAGGTGACGGAGCTGTGCCGCTGCGGGAGGTCCCTGGACAGCGGCGTCCCCGTGGGACCCGTGTGCGCCTGCCCGTCACCGCGCCGGCGGCTCAGCCGGGTCGACTGGTGGGGGACGTGCACCGGTGCTTTGTCCTGGGCGCGGAGCCTTGGCGGTGTCCCGCAGCCTGACTCGTCCCGCGGCACCTCGGTGTTCCCGCCCTTGCCAGCTCCTCTCCCTCCGCTCCCTCCTGCGGCGCTGGGCTGCGTGGGCGCGCGGTGCTGCCGGCTCGGGGCCCTGACGCGGCTATTGCTTTCCCCAAGGTGCGCCAGTCGCTGCAGGAAACGATTCGCTCGTTCAAAGTAACGAACGAGGAGCTGGCGGCGAGAGGGCCCAGCACCGACCAGGACGTGGCTGCCTGCGATGCCGCCTGCAAGGTGAGCCCCGGGGCGTGCGGCGCCCGGCGTCAGCCGGTGGGCGGATTTCGGCTCCGTGCTGGGGTTGCGGTTGGCCTCTCCTGCCGCCGGCACGTGCCGGGCCAGGGGCCCCGCAGCGATGTGTCTGCAGGACACGCTGGGGACAGATGGTGCTGGCCCCTGTCCATCCGCCCAGCTGCTCTGCAGATGACGCCGGTTTCCACCGGGAAGCCGGGGGCGGGCGGTGACAGCAGCTGCGAGCGCGGCAACGTGTTGCCGGAGGGTGGTACGACCACGCGGGGACCTCGCCGTGCGGTGACAGGGCCTTGTCCTCCCGCCTGCCCAGGAGCTGCTGCGCAAGATGAAGGGCCGGGGCTTCCCCTGGTCGCGGCTGCTGCTCGTCCTCCTGGTCTTCGCGGCCGGCTTCCTCCTGCACGACGTCCGGACGCACGGCTCCTTCCAGGGTGAGGCGGCTGTGCCCACACAGTGCAGGAACATCCCTGGGGAGCAGCGACTTTGCCGTTCTCGGGAGGGTTCCCCCGGGGCTGCCCCAACCCAGGTTTCCTCTCGGCTCGGGCGTTCCTGTCCCTCTTTCTGCCATCCTGGAGCACCTCCCGAGGTGTTCTGCGGAGCGGCTCGAGCTGCGCGTCCCCGGAGAGAGGTCTCAGGGACAGACCGAGCCGAGGGGGTTGCTCAGGGAGCGGCTCTTGTCCCTTCCAGCCTCCTCTTCTGCTCGCCTGCTTCGCTCCTCTGGCGTCGTGCCGGCCTCGCAGCAGGCCTGGCGGAAGGTCTCGCACTGCTGCCTCGAAGGGTACAGGTCAGTGGCGGCGGTGTGCGTGTCCGGGTGGGCGCGAAGCTGTTCACGCGGCACGGTGAACCCACGCGGGCGCCCCCGTGGCGATGCCGGGGTGGCCGGTGCCACCCTCAGCCGGCGCTCGCCCTCTCCCAGGTGGCTGGCGCGGAATCTGCCTGCCTACGGGTCCCGGGCGGCCGCCGCGCTGCAGCCGCAGCTGGAGCCGCTCTGGGCGAAGAGCGGCGAGGTGGCCCTGTACGCGTCCGAGCGGTTCTCCTCCCTGCTGGCCGGGGCCCACGACAGCCTGCCGCGCCTCGCCGAGTGGGTAAGAAGGGGGGTCCCGGCTGCTGGGGGGTTCCTGCCAGGTGGGAACGCCGAGGGCAGGAGGTGGGGGGAGATCCCAAGGAGGAAGGCGACGTCTCTGCCGCCGCTCCTGCCCCGGCCGTCGGCTGCAAGCCCCGGTGCCGGTGGGTCTGGGGGGAGGGAGGCACCGCAGCCGTTCTCCGGTGCCGTTGTTCCCCCCCCCGCGGCTGCCCCAGCCCTGTGCTGGCGGTGACCGCGTCGCTCTGGGAAGGAGAGGTCTCGGGGACCGCTCGCTGCTCTCCCCAAATCAGCAGCTCGGTGGAAGAGGGGTGACGAGAGCGTCCCGCAGAGCGGGCAGCATGCGTGCGGTGAGACGTGCCGGGCACCGGCCTGGGGACGGTTTGGATACGCCGGGGCGCCCCGACGCGGTGCATGCCTCGGGGAGGCGGGTGTTAAACCCACGCCGGTTCCCCCCCCGCCCCCGCAGCTCCGGTCCCGCGTCCCCGAGTCCCTGCTGCACTTCGCCGAGTGCGTCGCGGAGCTGCTGCTCTTCCTGGTGCGGAGCTGCCTGCTGCCGCTGCTGGAGTGCGTGGCCGCCGCGCTCGACCGGGGCTGGAAGCGCTGGGTGGACGCCTGCAAGTGAGCATCGCTGCCGTCCTCGCCTCCCCGGCCCCGCGCGGCTGCGGCTGGGCTCGCCCCGTCCCTGGCACCCGTGGGTGTCACCCTCCGGCGCCGCCGGTCGGTGACAGAGTGTCGTGCCTTTTGCAGCGGAGAGGCGTCGTGGGGCTGCGTGGGAGAGCGGCTGAGGAGCCTCACGTCCTCGTCCTGGGGCTACCTGCAGAACACGACGCTGGCCGTCACCAACTGGGCCTTGGCCGTCATCTCCGGACGCTGAGCTCCCCCCGGCGAGAGGGACGCGCTCGTGCGGCCCGTGCGTCGGGGAGCGTCGTCAGCGCAGCCCGGGGGACGGAGCTGCCGGGGGAGGAGCTGCGCGTGCGGGGACTCGGGGGGAAAAAAAGCCCAAATGGGGTTTTTATGGGGCAGGTGGTTTTTTCCCTGGGGCCACAGATCCGGGTTTTGCCCACCCGTCCCCTGTCCCCCCGCCCCGGGCCCGAGGAGCCGCCGCTGCCGTGCGCCTGCCGGCCCCAATGAACCAGCCTGGTTTTAGCTTCGTTAGTTCTCCGCTCAATTAGCGCGCGTGCTTTTCCTTCATCGTGGGAGAGAACCGGGGGGGGGGAAGGGGTGGAGCCCCCCTTTTGGGGGAAAAGCACAAATTGCTGCGATTTCAGAACCACCATTTCCACACCCACCCCCGGGGCTGCGCTGCCTGCACGGGCAGCTGCCTGCACTGCCAGGGGGAGCGTGCGTGTGTGCTTACAGGTGTGTGTTCTTGTGTGCACGCGTGGGTGGGCGCGTTTGTGTGTGTACACACGTGCTCGTGTACGTGTGTGGGCATTGTATAGATGTGCACGTGTGTACGTCTGCATATACGTGTGTGCTTACGTACAGGTATACATAAGCGTGCACGTACACGTGTGCATGGGCACGTGTGTGTGTATAGGTGTGTGTGCATAGGTGTGTGTGCATACGTGTCTGCATATACATGTGCATACAAATGTATGTATGTATAGACGTGTGCATATGTGTGCATGTGTTCTTATGCACACGTATGTATATATGTGTGCACGTGTGTTGAGGGGTGTGTGCACGTGTGTGTACACGGTTGCACGTCTGTGTGCTTTTATGTGTGTGTGTTCGTGTGCACGTGTGTGCAGATACGTGTGTTTACGTGCGGGCGTGCACGTGCCCGCCCGGATGCCTGTGCACATACACGCACGTGCGCACATACGCACACACGCGCACGTACACGCGCACAGGCGCGTGCGGAGGGGGCGTGGCCGAGAGGGCGTGGCCAGCGGCGGGCGGGGCCCCGCGCGGCGCTGCTACCCGTTGCCGAGGCGCCGTCCAACGGGCGGGTGCGTTGCTAGGGAGCGGCGGGCCAATGGGCGAGCGCGTTGCTGTTGCGAGGCGGCGCGGCGGGCCGGGCCGGGCGGCGGAGCGGAGCGGGGCGATGAGCGGGCGGCGGCGGCGGGCCGGCAGCCATGGAGATCCGCTGCGGGGGGCTGCTCTTCAGCTCCCGCTTCGACTCGGGCAACCTGGCGCATGTGGAGCAGGTGGAGCCGCCCGAGGCGGGGCGCGGCCCCGCGGCCTGGGGCGCCGCCCTCCCCGCCGCCGACTACGAGTTCAACGTCTGGACGCGGCCCGACTGCGCCCAGACCGAGTATGAGAACGGCAACAGGTAACGGCACGGCGGGCACGGGGAGACCGGCGGGACCCCCGGGGAGGGGTACGGGAACGGTTTGGGGGGGGGGGGGAGATCCCCGGGGAAGGGGAATGGGGGTCCCGGGGGCGGCTGGTCCGGTGCGGAGGGGCGGGAAGGGGCGGGGGGGCTGTGGAGAGGGGCCGGGGGGGCAGCTAGCGGGGTGAAGGGTGCCCGGGGAGGGCCCAGGGGGTCCGTGTCACCCGGGATCTGACGGGCTGCTCGTGGGGGGGGAGCGCCAGGGGGTGGCAGGCGAGGTGGGGGCCCGGGGTAGGGGCTGACCCAGCGCCGCTGTGTCCCCCCACCCCTCCAGGTCCTGGTTCTACTTCAGCGTGCGGGGGGGCGCCCCGGGGAAGCTGATCAAGCTGCACATCCTGAACATGAACAAGCAGAGCCGGCTGTACTCCCAGGGCATGTCCCCCTTCGTGCGGACCCTGCCCGTGCGGCCCCGCTGGGAGCGCATCCGCGAGCGGCCCAGCTTCGAGGTACGGGCGCAGGGTCTGGGGGGCCCTCAGCTGAAGTGCAGTGACCAGCAGGCCCTGCGTTTGGGGTGGGGGCAGCTCTGGGGACACGAACACCCCTCGCTCCCCGTGGCTGGGCAACCTCCAGCCTGGCGGGGTGGGGTGGGAGAACGGCTGGTTTGTACTTCAGCAGCCCCGAGGGGCATTGTTAGTGACAAAGCCCCTTCCCAAGGCCAAGCGCTCGGGAGGGGACCCAGCAACTCTTCTCTGCCAGCCGGCTCGGTTTGGGACGTAGGGGCATCTCCCTGTCATGCGATGAGAGGAACCACAGCACTGCTCTCGAAGCATGCCTGGGGCTTCCCTTCCCCTTTGTCGGTTGTCAAAGCAGCCAGTAAACAGCTTTTTGTGGCGAGCTGCGCAATTTCAGAGCGCTGATCCCCCCGCAAGGGGAGCGGTGTGGGGTGAGAGCCTGGGGAACCGCAGCCAGCAGGAACGGCCGCAGCAGCAGGTTGACTCTCGCAGCCCCGTTGAGTCATTTTTCCCTCAAACAGGAGCGTGCTGGTCCCGGCTTTAATCCCTCATCTGGTATGAGCTGCCTGAGGCAGAGTCGCTCTGGGTTCTCCTTGCTCCGTGCATGCCACTGCGGGGAGGCAGCGACCCCCCCAGCATGCCCCCCGCTTCTGCCCCATGGAACAGGGGCCAGAGAGAATCTCCCGTCCCCCGGCTCGGGACACAACGGCGCTCGACTTGGCCCACATCAGCGCCAGGGAGGGACACGGCGTAAAGCTGAGCTGAAGCGTGCCAAAATAGAGTGGTTAGTGTTTGGTCTCTGAGTGCTGGTGGGTGCGCACGAGGGCCAGAAGGAACCCCCTGCGTTCCCAGAGAGCTCTGCCCCAGAGCCAGGCACACGGCGAAGCTTCGGTGTCCCCCGGGGACCCGAGTGCTGCAGGGTGAGCAGGGAACGAGGGTTTTGTAGGAAGCAGCCTGGCGTTTCAGGGACCTGAGCGAAGCAGGCTGGGATCTGAGCATAGCTCTGATTCTCCAGTGGTCAGAGAAGGGCGAGCGGCTGCAGGCACCACCTGATGCACGAGGGAACCGGCGTGGCAGTGCTAGAGGATCCAGAGGAGCCGGTGGCCGTGGCTGCAGTGGGGAGGTGGCTCTGCATGGCCTCGGCCGGCTGCTCCTGCGGCCGTGCCTCTGCTCAGCCTCTGCTTTGTGTCCGTCCCAGATGGTGGAGACGCAGTTTGTGCTGTCCTTCGTGCACCGCTTCCTGGAGCACCGCGGTGCCACCACCTACTTTGCCTTCTGCTACCCCTTCTCCTACACGGAGTGCCAGGAGATGCTGGCGCAGCTGGACGGCCGGTTCCAGGAGTGCAGGCACATGTCTCCCAGCAGGTGCGCCCCCCCGCGCCCCCCAGCCCTCTCCTGCTTGGTTTTGCCCCCCCCCCGCGGTGTCGTCCGGCTCTGGCTGCAGCGGGCGAAGGGGGGGGTCTCTTGTGCCTGGCCCTTGCTCCTGGGCCCCAGCTCCCCCCGAGCTCCAAGCATGCGCTTCCGGGGGGCTCCGGGGTGTCCTTTAGAGCCCTGGGCCACATCCCCGGCATTCCCAAGGGCAGGTTCCCGTCAGGCAGAGGAGGGGCTGTAACGGAACCGCAGTGCTCGCTTTATGGAGGGGGGTGGTCTCGGAGGCCAAGACCTCGTTTGCTTTCCCCTTCCTGGCTGCGGGAAGGTCCAGGCATCTCTCCTGCTGCTCCCTTCCCCTGCAACTGCTGTCACGGAGGGAGATCTCGCTGCCAAGAGCCAGCCTTAGCACCCGGCTCTTTGTGGATCGTGCTGGGAAGTTCCTCTGGTCTCGAGAATTTCTTCCCAGAACTCAGAGGAGAACCTGATGCCCGGCTGAGGGGGAGGAGGAGGAGGACAGAGTCGATCTTCAGGTGTCCCTGCGGATAACTCTGTCCTGCAGCCCCTCCTGGCCCCAGAGACTTGCGGTGCCGGGGTCATCGCTGGGTGAGCAGTGGCTTATTGAAAGGGGTTTGTTCTTAAATTCTCACGCGATGGAGAGCTCTGAGAATTTCACAGCCCGGCAGTCGGTCGGCAAGGCTCTGACGGCGATATCGCAGTCTCTGTGGGTCAAACTCACCGACTGACAGGGGACCCCTGAGCCCCTCGGGATCGCGGCAGGGCTGGGTGGTCCCGAGCAAACCCTTCCTCCGCAGGAGGCCCTGGCTCCCTCGGCGCAGCAGGAGCTGCCGGGGGAGGTGGAGGGGGGATCTCTGTGCCACGCGGTGGGTCGCGCTCCCATCTGTGCGCAATCGTTGCACCGAACCCCCGAGGCCAGAGGCCGGTCCTGCGGCAGCACCCGGCAGGCTGCCTGGTGCCCGGGCTGTCGGTGACCCTGCGCACACCTCGCTGCCGCTGGGCGCTGCCTTGGCCGCAGTGGGCTCCCGAGGGACAGCGGGCCGCTGCCCCCTTGCTCAGCCCGGCTGACGCCCTCGGAGGCCGGTCAGGGTTTATTTCCCCACCTGCTCGCTCTCGTGCTGCCACAGTGGGGTGACCCGACTGTCTGACGGCCGCAGGCACCTCTGCCGGGTCTGGCTGTGCGGGAGCCGCTCCCTGCAGCCGGGGGGGGGGGCCAGGCAGCGTGATCCCAAGGCCCGGGCCACCGCTCTTTCTTCTAAGGAGCCGCTGCTCCGCAGCACTCATCTTCCCGGCAGACTCGGAGGGGAGCCGGCAGCGCGTAGCTGGGCCGCGGGTGCCTGCAGGCAGCAGGAGAGGGTTTGGCTGCTCTGGCCAGGCTGGGGCCGTTGAACTCCCGGGGACACCAGGATGGCGGCTGCGCCGGCCAAGCCGCTTTCCTCCCTGGAAGGGGGGGGCTCTGACCCCTGCGTGGCCACCCGGCTGAGCATCCTCCCTCACCCTGCAGCCCCCTCGACTCTGTCTATTACCACCGGGAGCTGCTCTGCCACTCCCTGGACAAGCTGCGAGTGGACCTGCTCACCGTCACCTCGTGCCACGGCATGCTGGAGAAGCGGGAGCCCCGGCTGGACAAGCTCTTCCCAGACACCGCCACTCCCCGGCCACGCCGCTTCGCAGGGAAGAGGGTGAGCCGCTGCGACGGCTACTGGGGCCGCGACGGGGACGGCAGACTGTGCAACAGTCCGTGTGCCGGGGCCTCGCTGCCGCCCTCGTGTCGCTGACTCGAAAGGCGTCGTGTCGTGTCCTGAAGGGCTGCGGCATTAGGCTGGGTGGAGCGCGGGGAGTAGAGTCAGTGAGATCCCGCGTCGAGGCACGGGAACCGGTAGCTGCCAGGAGCCCCGGTGCACCCGCATCACCTCAGCACCGTGAAACGCCCCTCTGGCAGCACCACACACGTGTTCCTCGGGGCAAAAGTAAGCGTCTTGTTTCTTGGGAGTTTTGTTCTGTCCTGCTTTTAATGCTGTCACTCTGTTAAGCTGTGAAAAAACCGCTGGAAGTGCTGGTTTTGGGGTGTCAGCCCCTGCCGCCTGCTGGGGACGGGGACGGGCAGGGAGCTGCATGCGGCTGCGTGCACGTCTCTTGCCGAGAAGGTCCCACCAAGAGGAGGGCTCTGCAGGAGGTGCTCTGCGTCCTCGGTGCAGTCAGGGTCGTTCCCCGCTCTGCGGGATCGCTCGGGGCTTTTCTTCGCTGCTGTGCCGCCCTGCCGCCCGTGCTCTGGTTTCTCTGGGCAGCAGGCCACGGGGTTTCTGTCCCGGTATCTCACGCAGGGATAACCAGCCTTATCCTGAGCAGGAGCCAGGGGAGGCACTGGGTAAAGGAGCCGCCAAACACCGTTGTGTTGCCGCACCTAGTTGCCTGCTCTACAGAAAGGCTTTAGCTCCGCCTCGGGCGGCACAGTGCCTGGCTGCGGTGCAGGGGGAGCCCCGGGAAGCGTTTGTCCCCTTGGCTAAGCCATGGCAGCCGGGAACCTGCCCATCATCCCGGGTTGTTTGCCCCCAGGTGTTCTTCCTGAGCAGCAGAGTCCACCCAGGAGAAACACCCTCCAGCTTTGTCTTCAACGGCTTCCTGGACTTCATCCTGCGGGAGGAGGACCCCCGCGCCCAGATGCTGCGGCGGATGTTCGTCTTTAAGCTCATTCCCATGCTGAACCCCGACGGGGTGGTGCGAGGCCACTATCGGTGAGCGAACGCGGGCTGCAGCTCTGCCAGGGTCCGGGCTGGGCTGCTCTCTCCCAGTTGGGAGCTTTTGTGGTGGCGGGAAATGAACCCAAGATCCTGCGTCAGAGGCCCGCAGGCAGCAGCCACCTCTCTGCGCTTCCCCCCGGATCTGCAGCAGGGCCTGGGGCTGCGGAGATCGGCTCCTGGGTCGAGGCTTTCCAGCTCAGGCGAGCAAGGCTGTCCTGCGCCTTTGCGGCCCTCAGACGCCGTCCTGGCCCGTCGCGGCTCTCCCTGGTAAGGGGAGGAGGATGGCTCGGGGCTCCGTCTCGCTGAGGGCAGCGCCGCACCAGGAGAGAGGTTCTCGGCTGCGCGGGGGCAGGGGCCCTCCCCGCTCCCCTGCGAGGGGCGGTTGGCCCGTTGGGCAGGACGGAGCCCACGGCCTCAGCCGTTACGAGGGGAGGTCAGGGCTGTCTTTGCAGAACGACGGCGCTATGCGAAGGACCTCGCGTCTTCTCTGCTCTCTCTGCAGGACCGACTCCCGTGGGGTAAACCTGAACCGCCAGTATCTCAACCCCGACGCCGAGCTGCACCCCGCGGTGTACGGGGCCAAAGCCGTCCTCCTCTACCACCACGTTCACAGCCGCGTCCTGCCGGGCTCTCCTGACTGGAGGACGTACGTCTCCCCGCTCGGCACCAGCTCGCTAAGCACAAAACCTTCCAACCATTCCGTCCGCAGCAGCGCCCTGTCCCCAGAGACAGCCCTGTCGGAGCTGGAGAAAGCCAATAACCTCCGCAACTTGCCCGGCACCTGGCGTGCCGGCACCTACTTCGGCCCCTCTCAGGAATCCCGGCTCACGGGAGCGCCTGCCGCCGAGCTGGGCGACAAGGAGCAGGCTGTCTGGATCCTCCCTTCAGGCCGCACCGCGGAGCACCACGAGGAGGAAGCCAGGAGGCCTTCACCGGCGCCTCTCCCCGAAACCATCCTGCCCCAGGACAGCGGGCTGGCCTACTACGTCGATCTCCACGGGCACGCCTCCAAGCGCGGGTGCTTCATGTACGGCAATAGTTTCAGCGACGAAAACGATCAGGTGAGGGCAGGGGGAAGGAGCACAGAGGTGCTGGAGCAGGCCGGGACCCTCTCGCCGCTCTGCCCTCTGCCAGGGTCCCGAGCGCTCCCGCTGCTGCTGGGAGAGGGGGTGGGAGCTCCGTGTCGGGACAGGGCTGGCATCTGAGGAGAGGGCGTTGGGCTGGCCGCCCTCCCTGCCTGGGCGCTCGGTGGGCTTTGCTCCCCTCTCCCTGGCCTGTGGTCGGAGCAGCAGCAGCAGCAGGTCTCCGCTTTCCCCCGGGCGCTGGCGTGGGGAGGACAGAAGAGCTGCCCCCTCCTCTCCTCTGGGATGCGACAGCGGGGAAGAGTTGCGCCGCCGGGCTCCCTGCTCTCCACGAGCAGGCTGTTGGCAGAGCCTGGCTGCTGCCTGTCCCTGCTGGAGGTGGGCAGGGGCAGGCAGGGGTGGGCAGCGTCCCCCGGGCAGGGCTGGAGTTGGGCAGAGCGGGCCTGGCCACAGGCGAGACCCCGGTGCGTCCCAGGGCTTGGCGCCGGTGGTGCCAGAGCAGGACAAACAGCCGCAGGCCCCCCCCAGTCACCCGTGTCGCGCTCTGTGCGTCGCAGGTGGAGAACATGCTGTTCCCCAAACTCATCTCCCTGAACTCGCCCCACTTTGACTTCACGGGATGCAACTTCTCGGAGAAGAACATGTACGCCAAAGACAAGCGGGACGGGCAGTCGAAGGAGGGCAGCGGGCGGGTGGCCGTCTACAAAGCCTTGGGGATCATCCACAGGTAGGCAAAGCTCCGCTCGCCTGCTCCACACCCGCCGGGCCTGGCCCAGCTCCCCTCCGTCCTGCGAGGGGGGGGCTGGCTGCACGCAGGGTGTTAAGGAAAGCCGAAACCACGGCTGCGGGGGCGGCTGTGTCCTGCGCCGTGCTCCGGCGCCGTTGGGACTGGCCGAGAAGAGCGTTACGCGCTCGGTGCGGTGCAGGCAGGGGCCGGGACCCGGCTGTGCCAGGAGCTGCCGTGTTCCTGACCTGCAGGCCTGGCTCCTCTTCCTCCTGTCCCATCACATCCCTCCTTCAGCTGCTCTGGCGTCTTGTCCCAGCTGTCGCGGAGCTGCTCGTGCACGGCTTTCCAGAAGGAATTCTCCTCTTTCCCCAGTGTTCGTATTGGTATTGAGCTGTAATTAAAACCTGGCTGGTGGTAACGGGCTTGACTTCCCCAGACCTCACGTGCAAGACTTGCCGTGCGAGATTCCGGCCTCCACTGATCCGTGATTCTGTGAGCTGAGGATATTCGTGTGACCATAGCACCGCATCCCTCGCTGCGACGTCGGGTGGGATGGCTTTGGCCTCTTCCTGTTGGGGTTGCTGCGAACATAAAAAGGGCTGAACTACTCGGCCTGTCTTCCCTGGTTTGGCCCCGGCGGCAGCCGGTCGCAGATGCCGAGGGAGAAGTGTGTCATGCTGATGCAGCAGGTGCCGCGTTCCCCGGGAATCTGTGGTTTGAGGAAATGTGGAAGTAGCGCCGGGCTTCCTACCAGCCCCAGAAACCCCTGCGCCCCTCTCCTGCAGCTTCATCGCTGGCTGTGGCTGCTCTAGGACCAGTCTGCCGGCAGAGGCGGTGGCTGCCTCGGCTCCTTTCTGTCCCCCCGTTTCCTCAGCACTTGCCCTGCTGTTCCTCTGCGGCCGCAGGCTGGGCCAGGGAACGTGTTTATCCAGCTAAAACCAGCCCTGCGGTAACATACACCGGGATTCGAGGCTCGGGTTGCTGGTGTAACTTGCTCTGTGGCCGTTTGCCGTGGCTGGCAGGGAACGGCCCGTGGTTCATCCTGGAGCGTGGCCGGCGTTGTGCTGGGGCAGGAGCGCGCTCGGTGCCCACGCTGTGCAGGCACATCAAACGGACGGGGAGGGAGGCTCCGGTTTTCTGCGGGATTAGCGAGCTGAAACGTCTCTGAGCAGACGGAGCAGTCACCCTGTTCTCCTTCCCGCCTCCGGCAGGGCTCGCTCGGGGTTTCACAGGGACCGAGGTGAGCCTGGCCGGCCGCCCGGTCCATGGGTTGTCTTTTTTGCCAACAGCTGCAACATTTGCCTTTCTCCACCCGTCAGGGACCCCCCGCTCCCCATCACCTCTCAGGGATGACCCAGAGGAGCACCCCTCAGCACCCTTGGGTGCTGCCTCGGGGCCGCGGGCTCACCCAGGTCGTGTTTCTCAGGGATCCCTGACTCGATTATCCTCCCTTTCAGGTAGTTTTTCCCCTGGAGCCCCATCCTCCCACTCCACTGCTGCTTTCTGCAGCAGGGCTCCGTCACGAGCTCCTGATCAGCCAGCCCATCTCCCGGTACGCCTGTGCATCTCCCCGAGTACCGGCACCCTGCGACCGGAGGATGCTGTGCTCAAAAACCTGCCTGTCTCCCTACGCCCCCTGTCCCGCAGAGCTGTCTGCGACGGGGTCCCCCTTACTGGTGCCCTGAGTTAGCCGAAACCCGCGCAGGGCCTGCGCTCTGCTGCTCTCCTCCCTTGGGATCATCAACCCCATTTCATGGTCGCTACAGCCGAGGCTGCCGTTCCATGTCACATCCCCAGCTACTCCAGGACTTTCTGGGGGATAGAACCAGCGTTTAACGTGCCGCGTCAGTGGTCCGGTGTCTCGCTGCCAGAAAATCGGTACGGCGTGAGGCCTTGCTCCTGGGGAACGACGCGCCCTCCGTGAACCTCTTGCCCTGTCCTTAGCGTGAGCTCCCCGGGGGAGCCTGCAGGCCCTTCGGCATAACCCGAGAACAACTCCTGGCAGCTGCTTCGCCCCAAAAAGCGGTCGGGTGTCCCTTGCAGCTGCGCGTGCCCTGGCTGGCTCCTCTGGCGCTTTGGGAGCTCGGTGCTCTGCTCACTGGCCGCTCGGGTGCTCCAGCTCCCCCGTGGCCCGTCCTTCCCTCGGCACTGAATTCAGAGTCCAGTTCTTGGGTCACGGGTGCCTCTCCTGTCCTCGGCACACCTCTGGCTTCCACCCGATGGCCAACTGCTGCTTTTTCTTTACCTCCTTTGATGAGAAAATGCAGCGCCCGTGAAGTGAGCCGCAGTAAGAGCTGCAGCTCAACGGCAGGAGCCACGTCTTCTCCCCAGACTGCTCCCGGGGCTGGGGGGGGACGCTGGTGGCTACCGGGCAGGGTGACCCCAACTCGCCTGCACGGTGTCGTCGCAGCAGGAGCATTCCCGCGCTGGGGCAAGCGCGGATCCCTCGAGTAACGCCGGTTTGCTTGTGCTTCGCAGTTACACGCTGGAGTGCAACTACAACACGGGGCGCTCGGTGAACAGCATCCCCGTGGCCTGCCACGACAACGGGCGGGCCAGCCCGCCGCCCCCTCCCGCCTTCCCCTCCAAATACACCGTGGAGCTGTTTGAGCAGGTAAGGGGATCCCCAGCCGTGGGGCAGCCCTCCCTGCCCTGAGCGCTGCAGGCAGCTCTTTCGGCTCCCAGGAAGAAACTTTCACGCTCTCTCCTGCCCCGTGAAAACAGCGTGGCCCCTGGGCCGGCCCGCGGTGCAGGCTGGGAGAGAGACGGGGTGTTCTCAGTGCCGTAGCTGTCAGTACGTCCCAGCCCGTCCTGCTCTGTGCGGCCGGCTGTGCCAGCCCCCACCGCTAACCCCAGCCCCACAAGGTTTTGCTCTCCGGCTGGATCGCCAGCTTCTGCCCTCAGCAGCCGGAGCAGTCGGGGCTGTCCCCGTGCATCTTGCACCACCGCTGACACGGGGGTCCCTGCTCCCGCCCAGCTGGCGCCTGCAGCGAGGGGCGGCCTGACTCGCCCTCGCCCTGCGCGTGTGCTGCACACCCAGCGTTCCTGTCCTACGGGGAGCCCGGCTGCAGCCCGTGACGGAGATGAAACGAGCTCTGGGGGTGTCTGGGATTTGGGGTTGGGTTTCCTTTTCTCTGTCTGTTTTCCTGCCTCGCATCCCTGAGGGCTGCCGCTCTTCCTCGAGGCCTTCCTCACCCGCTGCCTCTTGCCCCGGCAGGTCGGGAGAGCTTTGGCCGTGGCGGCGCTGGACATGGCAGAGTGCAATCCCTGGCCCCGCATCGTCCTGTCAGAGCACAGCTGCCTCAGCAACCTGCGAGCCTGGATGCTGAAGCACGTGCGCGGCATGAAGGGCGCAGGCGGGGGCCCGCGGCGGAGAGGAGGTGTCAGGACCCCCCCCAGGAGCTCCACGTAAGGGCCTGCCGGGTTGAGTGTTCAGGAGCTGCGGGATAACGCCAGTTAGAGATGATAAATGTTCTCCAAGTGAGTTACCCTGCAGCTAATGAAGCCGAGGTTTATTTGCTTGCTTCCCCACCTTGTCGGGGCCCGTGCTCGTCCCTGCAGATCCCGCTGTGGCTGCGGTGTAGGCTTCCCTCAGCCCCGAGCCACCGGCGGGCAGGAGGGCGAAGCTGTTTGGGCTTCACCTGCCCGCTGACCTGGGAAGTGATTATCTGCCCGCAGAGGGAACCCGTGTCTCTTCTGCGTCCCCTCCCCTCTCTCCCCAGCCTGTCCGGCGCTGGACTGGGATGGATTTGGGACTGGGGGCGAGGGAGGGGGGAACTGTTTCGGCAGAGACGGCTTGGGAAGGACGGGGGGGTGCGGAGGGGAGCCCCTCCCCATGAAGCCAGGCTGAGCTTCCTGTGTCTCGTCCCCTTCCAGCGGGCTGCCCACCTCCGCCTCCGATAACACCCTGTCCCACACGAGGAGCTTCGGCGCCGGCGGGAGCGGTGGCAGCCAGCAGGACTCGCCGCAGATCAAAGCCTCCCCCAGCTTCACCTTCAGCTGCGGCAGGCCCTCGGGTCCGGCCGCCGCAAGCCAGAGTCCTCAGAGAGGCAGCGGCAGAGCCCCGGCACCGGGCAGAGGTAAGCTGGGCCGGGGACCTCTCGTGCGCTTGATCCAGTACCTGTCGAGCTGCTGCGCGAAGCCGCGGCCCTGAGGAGAGCTCTGCGCCAGCGTAACCGTGTGCTTTGACGTAATAAAAGTGGTTTTGCGTGGAAGAAGTGCGTGTGAACCACCGCCCCGTCCCCTCGGAAGGGTCCTGGATGCCGTGCTCAGCTCCGCGCTCCCTCCTGAGCGGAGCAGCCCCGGCCGGGTCGGGACAGACGCCGCACGGCGAGACCCGTGGCTTCTCCAGCCCGGCTTCCGCAGGGAACCGAGGGGCCCGGCTGAGCTCCTGCCCCACGGCTCGGCAGCCCCCGGCTGGGCAGAAGCTGCCCGCTGCTTCAGGTGCGCCGAGATCAGAGGGACTCTGCCCGCGGTGGGCTGCCGGGGAGATGATGGCCCTTCCCACGCTGGCAGGGCCAGGGGCTTCTCAGGAAGCCAGCACGGAAAACCTCTGCTTGACTCCCCTCCCAAAGGGTTCTCCTGGCCCACGGGCATCCACCAAAGTGCCTTTTCCCTCCCCAGGCACCGGCTGCGCAGCAGTCGATGGTGACACACGGCTCTGGTCGTTGCGAGGCGGGTGGGCAGAGCCGTAATTAGTCATGGGGGGCTTTGAATATGCAACGAGTCCTGTCCCCACTCGTAGCGCCGAGCTGCCTTTCTCCCACCTCGCACGGCCGGGAGAAAGGCCGCAGCTTACCACCCCGGCGCCCGGCGAGCCCCGCGGCTGCACCATGCTCTAAGGCTAAACAAGGCAAGGCGCTCGTGTGGGGCTCCACGCCCCACGGCACCGTGCTCCGAGGTATCCCAGCGCCCAAAGGTGGGAGGCGTGTGAGCGAGGGTCCGCTTTCGGGGCGGAGGGGGCTGCCTGTGTGACGTGGGTGTGACTGACGCCGTGGTTGTGCCAAGGCTCTGTGTACTGGTGCTGCTCTCGGGAGGGGTCAATGCGTTTCCCACGGTCGGCTTGTTCCTCGTGCTCCGCCTGTGTTTTTTGCGTTGCTTCGTCCTCTGTGTTTGCTTTCCAGCACTTTGTAGTGACCGTTCCTCATCTGCCACGAGAACACGGTGGGGAGGAAATAAAAGGCTTACGTTCTCCTGGGCACCTTGTAACGTCTGTTCCTTCCGCTGAGCGTGCCTGGCCCGCCCCGGAGCCGGCGGGAGCACCACCAGCCCCATCCCCAGCTGCCAGGGACGCAGGGACAGTCGGGCGCTTGGGCAGGAACAGACCTCGTGGGGCTGGAGGGGAAGAGCCCGTCTCGACGGCGCGGATCAGCGTCGTCCGGCTCCCTGGCCTGCTGCCTGCACCGCTGCCTCCGGCGAGGGGAGCCGTGACCGGCAGAGCCCAGTGCCTGGTGTGACACCACGCTCTCGGGTCGGGGACTCGGCTCTTCCCTCCCGGCCCTGGTGTCACCCGGCAGCTCTCCCTTCTGCCTGCCCGCCTTGGCTCTGGCAACCTCAGCTGGCCGTGCCACCGCTCTCCGAGCGCGAGGGGCCTGACGGCGCCCGCACCGCCGCGCTGGTGCAGGGAACGCTTTGACCTTAGGAGCCGCTGCCCGGCTGTCCCGTCCTGGTCACAGGTTCCCTTCCCCAAGCAGCCAGGAAGGAAAGGGGAGCGCTGGATCCAGGCGTGGCGAGGCGGTGGTTAGCTGGCGCAGGATGAGGACACGGTGCCCCGGTCGTGTCCCATCCTTCCCCTTCCGGCACACGGCTGCTGGGAGCTTCGGCCCGTGGGACGAGCAGGAGCCTGTCCTGCAGGCAGGACGTCGGGGTCGGGCCGTGGCCAGCTGTCCCCTCTGATGGCCGGCTTACAGCGAGGGCAGCGCGGGGCCGGTGACGCACCCCCCTCCCAGCTGCTTGCCCTGAGCGACCGGAGCCCTTTCCTGGTGGGCTCCACCGCAGCTCTCCGGCACAGCACGTGCCCAAGCTGTCTGCTGGGGCCAGGCCCTGCGCGGTGCTGCCGCAGGAGCCGCGTTCCCAGAAGGCTGCTCCGTCGGGCTCTCCTCAGCCCCCGTGCTCCAGCCCCCGTCCTCTCCATGGCTCCCAACCCGTCGAGCCCCAGGGAGCCCAGACCCGACCCATGCTCTGCCACGGGTGCCAGGGTGAGGGGGCGTCTTGGCAGGACCCCCAGTGACCCTCTTGTCTGCGCAGCCTCGGCTGTCGCTGGTCTTTGGCTGGAGTTCGTCACCGAATTGTGCCGTTACAGTTGTGACAAGTCCAAGGTTGAGAGTTGCCGCTTGCCAGCACCATCCCATAAAGCCACCGCTCAGAGAGGTGCTCCTGCACGCCGCAAACCCGCCCCGGCACAGCCTTGGTCAGCGTCTGGCTCCCATCTGCTCCTGCTGGCAGGGTCTCCTCTGCCACCGGCTCCGCCGTCGCTCATGGCTCGCCCTGGCGTTTCCGTGTTGTCCGTTCCCAGGGGACCCTGTTGCGGTTCCACCCCGGTGGCAGCTCAGTCCCCGGCCCCTCACTGCCCCGGTGGGATGGGTCGAAGGGAGATAAGGACGGCGTAACAGGGAAAGCAAAAGCTGCGCGAGTGGAGCCAGGCCAGCTCGGGCATTCCTTTGCTGCGTCCCATGGCAGGGAGGCGTTTGGCCATCCCCGGAGAGCTCCATCACCGCCGGGAAGACAAACGCCACAGCTCCGACCGTCCCCTTCGCCGCCTTCCCCGGCTGTCACGGCCGAGCCTGATGTTTGTGGTCTGGGACGTCCCTGGGGCGGTGGGCTCAGCCGTCCCGGCCGTGCCCCGCCAGCCGCTCGCTGGGTGAGGAGCAGAAAAGCCCTTGGCACAGCGAAGCCCCCGGTTACCCCGGCTGTGTGCAGCACAGCCCCCAGACAACCTGCTGCCGAGAAAATTCACTTTCCCAGCCAGACTGGCACGTCCTCGCACGCCTCGGCTCTGCGGGCACCTCGCAGGCACCCGTGTCCCTGTGGCACCCTCACCATACGGTATCGTCACCATGTGGCACCCTCGCCGACACCCTGCGCCCTCCCCACCGCCCCCCCCCGGCTGCCGAGCGATTGCCGTAGGCGCCGAATGAGCTCGTGAGCGCGGCCAGCTCAGCCAGCAGCGTGCGGGTGCTCATGGGTCTGGGCCTGTCCAACACCGTCAGCGTGGCCGGACGTGCTGGGTGCTTGTGCTCGCCGTGCTGCCGGGCCCCGCGTTGGCGCTGCCGGGCCCCGCGTTGGCACTGCCGGGCCCCGTGTTGGTGCTGCCGGGTGGCCCCGGCCGCAGGCTGTGCTCTCTGGGTGTGGGGCTCCTGCGGTTCCTCTCGCCCCGGTTTGGTTCTGCTGATGCAGGGCAGCCCTCGTGGCAGCGCAGTGCTGCCCATGGCTTTGCCGGGGGTGCAGCCCAGCCCGGCGCCCAGCCGGTTGCGGCAGGTGTCGAACATCGGCGCTGGTGTCGCCCCTTGAGGAGAGACCCCGCTGCGGACCACCGGCCACTGGACCCGTCCCAGTTGTCCCAGCGCGGTCACGAGGAGACCAGGCTGGAAACGTTGCCAGGCTCGGGGTAAACGAGGCAGCAGCCTGGCTTTGCCGCATGCCGAGTTGGCGCTCGGGGCACCTTCCCTGCATGCTCAGCCCTCAGGCCCACCCGGCACGGCCGGTTTGCTGCCCGGCACACTGGCAGGGCCAGGAGCACGACCCAGGATTGAGCCCCGGCTCCCTGCAGGGTGTCCTGGCACAGCACCCTGCCGCGGGCTCGGCACTGTGGTCCTGCCTGTCCCGTTAGCAGCCCTGCCTGCCCCTGCCCGTCTCCCGCGGCACGGCTGAGCACGGGCACGAACCCCAGTCCTCGGCCGCAGCCTTGGCCCGCGGCAGTTGTGCCGCGTGTCTGGTGCTGCTGCTTCTGGCTCTGGTTGCCACCAGCAGCCCCGGTTGCCACCAGCGGCCCCGGCCCCACGCTGAGCTGTCGAGTGCCTGTCACGGTCCTCCCCGCCGGCGCTTCGGCAGATGCCAAAGCGGCTCCTTTCGCTCTTCAGCTTTGGGGCTGTGCCTCCTGCCCACGCTGCGGCGGGGGCCCTGGTGAGGTGGGCCGGTGTGCCCGCTGGGGTCCTGGCTCCTCCTGCCAGAGCTGCAGCAGCTCGGTGGCGCTGCCGGCACCGCCGGTGTCTGCCCCCTTCCTGCGCCGGACCTCTGGGCAGAGCGGTGCCGTCATGCCGCCTGTGCCCGGTGCCAGCACCGCAGCAGCACTCAGGGCTCGGCCAGGCCATGCCGATCTGCACCGCGGTGGCTCAGTGCACCCAGGGCAGGCAGGCAGTGCCCCCGCCGCGGCTCACAGCCCCCGTCGCCAAACACGGCGCAGGCTGAGCTCCGTCTCATTTGTCACACAGGGACCCTGCCAGCGGGTGCCCGGGCAGCGCCGAGCACCGGCACCAGCCACAGACCGCGGGAGGCCCAGCACGGCGTGGGAGAGCCGGCAGCTGCCCATGGCACAGCACTGCTGCAGGTACCGGCGCGTGCTGGGGTGAGGAAGGGAGTCTGGGGGGGCGGCAGGGCCCTGCACCCCCACTCCGGCACTCCCTGAGCCCTGGGAGGGGGCTGCCCCACGGCTCCGCCGGCCAGGCCCGGGGGTCTGGGGAATGCTGGGGGGCAAACCATGGTGGGAGGTGTTGGACCCCCCCTCAAGCCATCCGCACCGTCCCGGTGTGCGGGGCACGGCACACCAACCCCGGGCTGGCCGGGGGGGTCCCAAAGAGCTGTGGGGCTCGGACTCCCCCGGCTGTGGGGCTCTGCCGGCCCTGTAGGAACCCCAGCAGTGGGGGGGGGGGGCTCCCACAAATGCCCCTCCTGGACACCGACTGTCCTCCTCCCCCCCGCAGGCGCTCCCCACGAAGCCGGATGCCGGGAGGGCCCCAGAGCAGCCCGGGTAGGTGCTGGTGTCGGCCACGGCGTGGGGCCAGCCCAGAGCCTGTGCCGGGGCGGTGGGAGCCCCAAGCAAAGCCCCCGCCGGGCAGTGGGGCTGGAGCCACGGGGGGGTCTGGGCGGAGGCACCCCCTGCTCCCAGCAGCCACCTCAGGAGCGGCCTGCGGTTCTCCGCAGCCCGGGGGGGCCCCCGCCGCGCCCCAGCAGGATCCCCGTGCGGAGGAAGGGGGTAGCGACGTGCCAGAGCCTGCCACGGCTCCGCACCGACAGCACCGCAGCCCCCCGGGCCGGGAAGCACAGCCACAGCGGGCCACGAGCCTCGGAGCCCCCGCCAGGTAGGGCCCGGCACTGGGGCTGCCGCGGCACCCGCTCCAGCAACTGGCCTTGGCGCAGCGCAGGGGGGGACCGTCACCCCCGGCGCGGTGACCGCGGCAGGCAGAGGGTGACGCCGGCCTCTGTCCCCGCAGGGCTCTGCCAGGAGCCCCCCAGGGGGGAGCGGAGCGCCGAGGGACTCCTCCTGCGCGGGGGCGAGGGCCTGCTCCCCCAGGTACGGCCCCGCGGCGTCGGGGGGCTGCGGTGCGGGCAGGGTGACCCCAGCCCCGCTCTGCCCCGTGCCGGCAGGGCCTGGGCAGGGGCCGTGGTGCTGGGGAGGGGGCTGCGGCCCCTCTGCCCTGGCCCCTCTCCACCCCGCTCTCCCCCACCGCAGCGCCCGCCGGGCCCGGCCACGGCCCCCCCCTCGCTCAGCTCCTACCGGCAGCTCCTCTTCTTCTGCGCCAAGGCCTGACCGCAGCCACCAGCACCGGCCCCGTGCCGCCGGCCCGTGCCGGGGCACCCCCCACAGCCGCGGGGCCCCCCCAGACCAAAGCTGCACCAGCGCAGAGCCAGGGCTGCGGCGGTGCCGGGGGTCTCGGACCTGCTCTGCCGCTCACCCCCCCCCTCCCCGCGGGCTCCAGGCACAGCCGCAGCCGCCGGCTCGCCCAGCACCGTGCCCGCACCCAGCCGCAGCCATCGCCACTGGGGTGCTGGGCCCGGCTGAGGCGGCTCACCGCGATTCACCGCAACCGCCCCATCCTGCGGCAGCGCCCGCTCCCACCCCGGGACAGCCCCGCTCCTCCCCGCGGGACCGGCGGAGGGGCCCGGCGGCGGGTGGGAGACATTTTTACGTCACACGGTTTTTGTCTTGTATTACTGCGTTCCCGTTAAAGTTGGTTTGGAAGAAGCACGGCCTCCCGCCTCAGCGCGGCACCGCGGCATGCGCCACCACGCGCCGGGGGCTCGGGGCCGCGCTCAGCCAGGCCCTGCTCCATGGCCGCCACGGCACGGCGTGATGGGAGGGACCGGGGCGAGCGGTGCCGGTGTGCCGTGGTGCCCGTGTGCCATGGTGCTGGTGTGCCGGTGTGCCGCGGTGCCGGTGTGCCGCAGTGCCGGTGTGCCGCGGTGGCAGTGCCGGTGCCGTGGTGCCGGTGTGCTGTGCCGTGCCTCGCGGCGCCTCACTCCTGCTTCTTGGGGTTGTTGACGGCCACGTAGTGGTAGAGCACGACGAGGAGGAAGAGCGACACGCCCAGCATGTTGGCGAAGATGGCGAGCTGCACGTCCGTGATCATCCTGCCGGGGCACGCGGTCACACCCCACGGCACCCCGGGGACCCCCCCCGGGGCAGCAGCACCCCCCGAAGGACCCCCCCGGGGGTGGGATCTCCCCTCAGAGACCCCCCCCGGGCCCAGCTGGGGCACGCACACCCCCACACACCCACACACACCCCCCCGGGCAGGACCCCCTCCCGGGACCCCGCACACCCCCCCAAAGGACCCTCCCGGCCCGGCGGGGACCCCCCACCCCCCCCCGGGGCAGGACCCCCCGGCCCGGCTGGGCCCCCCCATCTGCGCCACGACCCCCCCACAGGACCCCGGGCCCGGCGGCCCCCCCGGGGCAGGATCTCCCCCCCAGAGACCCCTGGGGCACGAGCCCCGCCCCCCCCGGGCAGGACCCCCCCGGCCCCGCCCCCCCCGGGCAGACCCCGGCACGCACACACACACACCCACACACACCCACACACACCCACACACACACACACACCCCCACACACACACCCACACACACCCACACACACCCACACACACCCCCCCACACCCCACCCCACCCCCCCCCCGCGCTCACGCGCTGCCGCTGCCGACACGTCTCCCTGCGCCGCGCGCGACTTCCGGCCGCGGGGCACGGCGGGAGGGGCGGGGCGACGGCGCCATGGCAACGGGGCGGGGCGGCCCGGCTGGGGAGGCGACGTCACACCCGCCTCGAGCTTTGCAGTGACGTCATGGCCTGGTCCCAGCCACATCGTGACATCACGGCTGCCGGGCCCCGGCCAGCGGTCGCCTCCGGCGGGCTCTCCTCACCCACGCGCGCAGTGACAGCACAGCCCTCGTGACGTCACAGCTCCTGGCCCCAGACCCGCAGTGACGTCGCGGCCTGGCCCCGGCCCACGGCCACGTCACGGCCCGGCTCACCCCGAGGCGGGGGGGCCCTGCCCGCCCCTGGGGAAACGCCCCCGGCCCCGCCCCCGGCCCCGCCCCCGACCGCCGCCGTCTCCATACCCGGGCCGGGCGCGGGGCGGGGGCGGGGCCAGGGGCTGTGCGGGGGGGGATGGGGGCACTGGGGGGCACTGGGATGTACTGGGATGTACTGGGGGGGCACTGGGATGTACTGGGGGGGTACTGGGAGGGCACTGGGATGCACTGGGGGGCACTGGGGGGGCACTGGGATGCACTGGGGGGCACTGGGATGCACTGGGGGGGCACTGGGATGGCACTGGGACGCACTGGGATGGCACCAGGACGCACTGGGATGGCACCAGGACGCACTGGGATGTACCGGAGCCTACCGGGCCTGGACGGGACAGCCCGGAGTGGGGGTCCCGTGCCCTGCGCCCCCCCCGCGCTGGGACAGAGCTGGGTCCCTCAGGCCGAGCCCCGGCCCCGCTGTCCCCTCCCAGCCCTGGCTGCTGCCCCCGCACACGGCGGAGCCACCGGCCCCCCACGGCCCCCCCAGCGCCTGCGAGCCCCGAGGGGCTGACACCACGGCTGGGTGCCCGGCCAAGCGCAGCCCCGGCCCCCCCCCGGCCCCGCGTCCCCCTCCCCCACCCCTCCCCTCCCCCGCCAGCTGCCGCCAGCTGTTTGTGTTTAACCCACATTCGCTGAGCCCCAGGGAGCGGCGGGTTCCCGCGCGCTGCGCCAGGCCGTGACGTCATCCCGGGGCTGGGGCCAAGGCGTGACGTCACCGGGAGGCTCTTACATCACTGCGCGGTCTGGGGAAGCCATGGTGTCACTGCAGGGCCAGGCCCAGGGCCAGGGCGGCCGTGATGCCGCAGCGGGGTCGGGGCGGCCGCGGGGTCACCGCCTGCTCCCTGCCGGGTCCCCACGACCCCGCGGCCCCGGTGACCTCGCGGCCCCGGCGCGGTGCCAGCGATGTCAGGGTGGGGCTGTGCCCGGCTCTGGACCAGCACCCGTCACAGGGCACCTCGGCACGGGGACGTGGTGCCGTGGGCACGCAGGGGCGCAGCGATGTCGGACGCCGTGTGCCGGGCACGTGGTTGCCGTGTGCCAGGCTGCGGGAGCCCCCGGCGGCGCCGGGCTGCGGGCAGGGACCCGACGCGGCTGCGCCCGGTGCCGGGGGCCGCACAGTCCCGTCCCGGCCGAGGGACCCCCGGGGAGCTGGGGACCCGCAAGTGCAGCCCCGGCTGTGCGGGGCAGAGGGTGCCGGGGCGCCGCGGGCGGGCGAGGATCGCGGTGCCACAGGAGGCCGTGGGCAGCCGCGTGAGGCTGTGGCGGCATGGGGAGGGGGGACCCGTCGTGGTAGCACCGGCCGCGCTGGCTGCCTGCAGCCCTGGCCCCCTGCCCGGCCTCTCTGGCTTCCCCCGTCCCTCCTTCCCGTCCTCGCTGGCGTCCCGGCCTAACGAGAAGCAGATGTGCGGGCGGCGGGGGCGGGGGGCCGGCGGGGGCCGCGGTGCCCGGCAGAGGCCGGGGTGCGCCGGGGGCCGCGTGGGCCAGGGAGGGGGCCGTGGCGGGCAGGAAGCGGGGGGCCCCGGGGACCCCGTCGTCGGGCAGCGCCGGGGCGGCTCTGGCGGCGAGGGGCTGGCCGAGGCGCGGCCGAGGGGAGGGCAGAGCCGCCGTGCCGAGCCGCGCAGAGCCAGGAGGGACGGAGCCGCGACGGGACGCGCCATGCGCTCCTGAGCTGGGCCGTGCCCGCCGAGCCGTGCCACGCCAAGCCGTGCCGTGCCGAGCCGCCCGCCCAGCATGGCCCCCTGGCTCTGGCCGTGCCTCCTGGCCGCCCAGGCCCTGGCCGCCAACTTCCCCCCCAGGTACAGCCTCTACACCGGGGGGGCCGCCCCGCTCAGCCCCATCCAGGCCACGGCCCCACAGGGCCCCGCCGCGGCCCACAGCGGTGCCCGGGCCGCCAGCCGGCACAGGTAGGAGCCGTGACCGCCGGGCCGTGCCGGGAGGGGACCAGGCGGCCGGGCAGCACCGCCGGGAGCGGCCCGGGGGGAGCAGGGTGCAGCCGCCCACCCCAAGGCCGCGGGGCCCCCGGGACCCAGCATGTGCCGTGAGCAGCCTGGGCTGCGCGGCGAGGGGCGGCGGGTCCTGTCCCCGGCGGGTGCTGCCGTGCCGGGTGCCGGGGACGGCGCTGGGTGCTGGGTGCTGCCCCCACCCCTCGCTCGCCCGCCGTCCCCAGCGCAGGTGCCGGTGGGTGCACGTGCAGGGTGGGGGCCGGGGGCTGCGAGGGGCCGCGGAGGCGCACGTGGGGCAGGGCGACAGGAGGGGCTGGGGCGCCCGGCGAGCTCCAGCGGGTGTGTGCGCTGGGCTCGGTGCAGGCGGGTGCCGGCAGTCGTGCGTGCCGTGATGCCGGGGATCCCGGGCTGGTCCCACCTCAGCATCCCCACGCCTGCGCTGCGCACCCCGGCACGGGGTCAGCGCTGCTGGGGACAGGGAGGGTTGAGGGGCCCAACCCCACCCTGCCCCGGCCCCATCCCTGCCCCGGCTGTGCCGCCGGCTGAGGGGCAGTGTGGGGCCGTGGGGCTGCCGTGGGGCAGCTTGTGCCTGCCTGTGGGTCTGGCACTGGGGGAGGTGCAGGGCTGGGGGCGGCCCCGCGCCGGGTTGGGGGTCCCACTCTCACCGCGGCCATACCAGCGCCACAGCAGCGTGGCCGTGTGGGGTGGAGCTGCACCGGCAAAGCCACGGCCGGCGCCTGCCCCGTCCCTGCCCCGCTGCTGGCCCCACGGCAGCCCCACGGCAGCCCCACGGCAGCACCCGGGGTCGGGTGGCGGCAGGACCCGGCTGCAGGCGTGGGGCTGCCTGGAAAGGGGGGGATGTGGGTCGGGCACCCCCAACCCCAGCCCAACCCCATGGCACCAGGGCATGGGCATGGTGGAGCATTTATGGGCTTTGGGGCACAGAGGGTCTCCCAAGGGTTGGGGGGCACAGTGCCCCCTCACTGTGCTTGGGGGGCGCAGGGGGCTGTCCCCGTGCCCTGCCCTTTCAGGAGGGGTCTCGTCCCATCCCCGTCCCGTCCCCGGGATATGGACATCCCCTGGGTCCCGCGGGTGCGGGGCTGAGGGGCACAGGGGGGCCGGGGAGGGAAGGAGGGAGGCGAGGGGGGGCCGTCGGTCAGTGCAGGAATTCCCGGCGTCCCCCAGGGAGGAGCTGGAATCCAGCCGGGGCCTGAGGGGAACCAGCCGGGCTGACGGGAACCGGCCGCAGCTCCGTGGGCCCCCACCACAGCTCCCGCCGCAGGGGGCCAGAGGGGGCCGGGGGGCCGCAGCCCGGGGGGCCGCTGCCCGGGGGGCTACTCTGTGCGGGGCTGGGGGTGCTGGGCACGGGGCTGGGCGCTGGGCTCCGGGCTCGGACCATATAAGGCTGCGCCGGGGTCCCTGCAGCCCGTGGGGCCGGGCTGGGGTCCTGTGCCGTGGGGCTGGGGTCCTGTGCCGTGGGGGGAGCATCTGCTCTGGTTCGGGGGGGTGACCCCCATTTGCAGACTCCTGGTTGGGGGCGCAGTGGCCGTGGGGTGGCTGAGCCCCCGCAGTGGGCGGCTGCCCCCGCCACACCAGTGCAGAGGGGACCGGGGACACGTGGGGCAGCGATGGGGCAGGATGTGGGGTGCTCGTCCCTGGGACAGGCAGCGCAGGCCCCACAGCATGGTGTGACGGTGTGCCTGGCACCCCAAACCCTGCCTGGCCACCCTGAACCCCCAGGCAGAGCCCCCATCCCCACAGGGCTCCCCAGGGGCTGCCCCATGGCCGGGGGCTGCGGCTGCTCCTGCGGTGCCACTGGCCCCTGCCAGGGCTCGGCGCTACGGGCTGCCGGGCAGAGTGGGGATGAAAGGGCTGCGGTGTGGGGCAGGATCCGGCCCATTAACCCCACAGCGCTGGGCCGTGACGGCTGCTACCGGTGGGACCAGCAGGGCGAGCACGGGGGCGTGCGGGGGGGCCCGGCGCGAGCCAGGGGATGGCGGGGGGGGGGGGGGGTGCTGGGTGAGCGCCAGGACGATGCCGGGTGCGCGCCGGGGATGCCGGTTGTGTGCCGAGTGGGCGCCCTGACCCCTTCCCGCAGGAACTGGTGTGCCTACGTGGTGACGCGCAGCGTGAGCTGCGTGGTGGAGGACGGCGTTGAGAGCTTCGTGAAGCCGGATTACCAGCCCTGCGGCTGGGGGCAGCTCCAGTGCCCCCGCGTCCTGGCGTGAGTGGGGCCGGGGGGGGCCGGGGGGGGCTCAGAGCGGGGCCAGGGCTGGCTGCAGCCCCGCTGCCCCCCCCCCCGCCGCCCCACTGGTGTTTATCCACCCCGGGGTCACGTTTACTTTTTCACAAGAGCCTGGCGGCCTCGAGAGCTGCCGGGTGGGTGACCGGCCCCCGCCCAGCCGGCAGCCCCCCCGCGAGGCAAACCATGGTGCTGGGGACCCCGGCTCTCCCTGGGGCGGGTTTTGGGGCTGGCAGCGCGGGGCGATGCCAGCGTTGGGTGGTGGGTGGCGGGGCCCGGCAGCGGCAGCCCCCCCCGGCCGCCGGCGGTTGAGCAAGAGTCTGGGTGCAGGCAGGCCGGGACGGCGCGGCCAGACCGGGGCCTGTGGGTGGGTTTGCTCCCGACTCGCCGCCTGCCCAGCCCTGAGCTGCTGCCCGACGTCTGGCAGGGAGCTCTGTGCAGGCAGGGAGCTGGGAGCTGAGTGCAGGCAGGGAGCTGAGTGCAGGCAGGGAGCTCTGTGCAGGCAGGGAGCTGGGAGCTGAGTGCAGGCAGGGAGCTCGGTGCAGGCAGGGAGCTGGGAGCTGAGTGCAGGCAGGGAGCTCGGTGCAGGCAGGGAGCTGGGAGCTGAGTGCAGGCAGGGAGCTCGGTGCAGGCAGGGCTTTCGCCTCCACCCCTGCTGCCCCAGGACCAGCCCCACTCCCCACACCCGGGACCCCCACCCAGTGCCCCCCCATCTGCCCGTGCTGCCCAGCCGGGGTCCCGTCCCCCCGTGTGCTGCGGCAGCGTCCCCTCCGCCCGCAGGTACCGCAGCTTCCTGCGGCCCCGCTACAAGGTGTCCCAGAGGACGGTGTCGGAGCTGGCCTGGCGCTGCTGCCAGGGCTACTCGGGCGAGGACTGTGCCGAGGGGCCGGCGCCGGCAGCCCCCCTGCCCACCGGCCGCCCCCGGCCCCGGCCCGGCCGCCCCACGCTCTCCGGCTTCGGCAACCCCCTCAGCGGCCTGGGGGGCGAAGGTAGCGCCGTGGGCGGCAGGGGGGGTGGGAAGGCGCCGGAGGGGTGGCCCCAGCGCGGCCGTGACCCTGACGGTGCGGTGTGGCGGCAGGCGGCGGGGACGCGGAGAAGGTGCGCCGGCTGGAGGAGCAGGTGCGGCGGCTGAGCGAGCAGGTGGAGGAGCTGCGGGCCGGGCAGGAGGCGCCGCCGGAGCACCCGCGCCAGGCCACGGACAACGGCCCCGAGCAGCCGGCCGACGCGGCCGCTCCCGCCGAGGTGCGGGAGGCGCTGAGCCACGTCCAGCGGCGGCTGGAGGAGCTGGAAGGCCGCTTGCACCGCCAGGAGAGCGGCCGGGAGGGCCCGGGGACGGCGAGGGAGCCGGGGGCGGCCGCGACGCTGCGGGAGCTGGAGCAACGGGTGCAGGAGGCCTGTGCCGCCTGCATGACCGGCACCGAGGGGCTGCGGCGGCAGGCGGCGGAGGACCGGGAGCGCATGCAGGCGCTGGAGAAGCTGGTGGGCTCGGTGGACCAGCGCAACCGGGAGGCCGTGGAGACGGTGCAGCGGCACATCAGCAGCCTGAGCAGCCGCCTGGCCCCCGCCGCCCCGCCGGACGAGCTGCACCGGCGCCTGGCTGAGCTGGAGCGGCGCCTGGACGAGCTGCCCACGGCCGGGGTGGCGGGGCCGGGCGGGCAGGGCCCGGTGCTGGCGCGGAGGCTGATGGAGCTGGAGGGGCGGCTGAACGCCTCGCGGGCCGGCCCGTGGCCCCCTGAGCCGGAGGGGCGGCAGAGCGGGCTGCCGGGCCGCCTGGCCAACCTGAGCCGGGCCGTGGAGGGGCTGGCGGCCAGCGGGGCGCAGCGGGGCGCCCGCCTGGCCGAGCTGGAGGGGCTGCTGGCCCGCTGCGGCCAGCCCTGCCCGGCACCCCCACAGCCCACGGCGGGCGTGCGGGACGCGGGGGACGGGCAGCTCGGCCCCCTCCTGCGGCAGCTGGAGCGGCGGCTCCAGGACACCGAGGGGCAGTTGCGGGCCCTGGGCGGCGGCGGTGGCGGGGCCGGGCTGGCCGGCACCCTGCGGGGGCTGCGGGCGGAGGCGGGGGAGCTGTGGGAGCTGCTGGGGGTGCAGGGGGAGGCGCTGGGGCGGCTGGACGGGCGGCTGGCGCAGCTGGAGGCGGGGGGGCCACTGGCCGAGGAGCTGGCGTGGCTCCGCAACCGGACGGGGCGGCTGGAGGCCGAGCTGGGGGCGGCAGGCGGCAGCCCCTGCCCCCGGCCCTGCGCCCCGCCGCCCCCCCAGGAGCCGGAGCGGCCGCGGGACGAGGGGGACGCCTGCGCCGCCGGCTGCCGCCCGGCCCGGCCCAGCCCCACGGCAGAGGCAGAGGAGGCCGAGGTGCCGCTCGACGGGTTCGGCGTCTTCGGGGGCACCTCGCCCTCGGAGCTGCGGGCGCTGCGGGCCGAGCTGGCCTCGGCGCTGCTGTCCCTGGACGGGCTGAACGCCACGGTGCGCGGGCTGCAGGACGCGCTGGACCAGCAGGACGCCCGGCAGCGCCAGCTGGGCGCCATCACCGACCGCGTCGTGGCCGAGCTGGACCAGGCGGCGGCGGCGGCGGCGGCGCGGCAGGCCGAGAGCGAGGAGCGGCTGGAGCGGCTGGCGCGGGAGCTGGCGCGGGCCGGGGGCTGCCCGGCCGGCCTGGAGCCGCGCGTGGCCAAGCTGGAGGGTGTCTGCGAGCAGCTGGAGGCCGTGGCGGGCGGGCTGCGGGGCGTCCGCGAGGGGCTGGGCCGGCACCTGGCGGGGCTGTGGGGCGCGGTGCGGGACCTGAACGGCACGGCCGGCGCCCAGGCCGCGCTGCTGGACAAGGCGCTGCAGGCCCAGCTGCCCCGCCGGCTCGGTGCCCTCAACGCCAGCCTGCAGCACCTGCGCGGGGAGCTGCTCCGCCTGACGCAGAGAGACCTCACCGGTGCGCGGGGCGGGGGGACAGGGACGTGGGGACGGGGGACGGGGGACATGGGGACGGGGGACGTGGGGGTGGGGGGACATGGGGATGGGGGACGTGGGGGTGGGGGGACATGGGGATGGGGGACGTGGGGATGGGGGACGTGGGGATGGGGGGACATGGGGATGGGGGATGTGGGGATGGGGGACGTGGGGATGGGGGGACATGGGGATGGGGGACGTGGGGATGGGGGACATGGGGATGGGGGATGTGGGGATGGGGGACGTGGGGATGGGGGGACGTGGGGATGGGGGATGTGGGGATGGGGGACGTGGAGGTGGGGGGACATGGGGATGGGGGACGTGGGGATGGGGGACGTGGGGATGGGGGGACATGGGGATGGGGGATGTGGGGATGGGGGGACACAGGGATGGGAACATGGGGGTGGGGGGACAGGGATGGGGATACAGGATGGGGGGACACGGGGATGGGGGACATGGCAGGGGAAAGGGGGACGTGGGGACACAGGGCTTTGAGGAGTGGGGGCACAGGGTCGCTGGGGAGCAAGGTGTGGGGGTGTGTGGGCACAGCTTGGGGGTGTTGGGGTGTGGGGAGACAGGACCACGAGGCTGCGGAGGCCGTGGGGCTGCGGTGCGTGGGGACGTGGGTTGTGGGGACACGGGGATACACGTCATGGGGGCATGGGGACACAAGCCGTGGGGATGGGGGGGCTCAAGGTGTGGGAGCGTGGGGCTGCAGTTGAGGGGAAGGGCCGTGGGGCCGGAGCAGCCCTAACCCCATCCTCCCTTCAGGGCCCCCCGGCCCCCCTGGACCCGCTGGCCCCATGGGTGAGATGGGCCCCCCCGGCCCCTCTGGGCCCCCTGGCAAGGATGGGGAACAAGGACCCGTGGGCCCCCCCGGTAAGGAGCAGCCCCCCCCGTGCCCCGTGCCCCGCAGTGGGGCAGCGCTGGTGTGGCTGGACCCTGCGCCCCGGGGGTCCTGCCCCGTGCCAGCCCCGCAGCCCCTGACCCTCCCGCCCTTCCCTCCTAGGGCTGCCAGGAGAGAGAGGTACGGGGGGCTGGGGGGCTGCAGTGGCAGCTGGGGGTCTCTGGGTGGGGGCACGAGGGGCTGGGGGGACGTGGCTGGGGGCGGGGGGGGGCACGGACACGGCAAAGGGATGGGTGTGGGCGGGGGGGGGCAGGGGCTGGGGGTGCGGTGGGGGGCAGGGGGTGCCGGGCCGGGGTGCCCCATCCTGACGCGGTGCCCAGGCGAGGTGGGGGAGCCGGGCTCCGTGCCCCGCATCGCCTTCTCGGCCGCCCTGAGCACCCAGCGCACGGAGCCGGGCACCGTCCCCTTCGACCAGGTCCTGCTCAACGACGGCGGCGCCTACGACGCCGAGACGGGTGAGCGCCCGTGCGGCACGGCTACGCGTGGGGCTGGGGGGCAGATGGGGCCTGCGGGACAGATGGGGGGCTGCAGGGCGGGATGGGGGGGGCTGCAGGGCAGGCAGGGGCTGCACGGGCATGGCTGAAGCACGATCCCGGGGCGCGGTGACGGTCCCAGGATGAGGGGGGGGCTCAGGGGGTGCTGTGCCCGTCCTGAGGGAGCGCTGATGGCCGTGGGGTGCAGTGGGGGAGCCCGGGGGTGCAGAGCCCAATCTGGGGGCGCCGGGGGGGGTCCCTGGGGACAGGGCGGCTGCCGGCACTGACGCCCACCGCCCGCCACCGCAGGCACCTTCACGGCGCCGGTGAGCGGACGGTACCTGGTGAGCGCGGTGCTGACGGGGCACAAGGGGGAGAAGCTGGAGGCCGTGCTGTCCCGCTCCAACCAGGGCATCGCCCGCCTGGACTCGGCCGGGTTCCAGCCCGAGGGGCTGGAGAAGGAGCCGGTGGCCGCGCTGCAGCCCAGCCCCGGCGCGCTCGGTGTCTTCAGCCTCCTGCTGCCGCTGGCGGCCGGCGAGACGCTCTGCGTGGACCTGGTCTCGGGGCGCCTGGCCCACGCGCCCGACGAGCCCCTCACCGTCTTCAGCGGGGCCCTGCTCTACGATGCCGAGGAGCCCTAGAGCCAGCGGACCCCCACACCCTCCCCCGGCACGGGACTGCCGGCCAGTCGGGGGCACAGCCGGGCCGGGGGGTCCCCATGCCCCGGCGGGACCCCCTCCACCCGCCCCGTTATTTATCAGCACCCCCCACCCCTCGCTCCCCCGCCGCCACGCACCCCCGCCCCACACCGTCCGCCCCGGCCCCCCACGCCGCCCCACTGCCCCCAGCCCCCCACCGCCCCCCACGAAATAAAGACACGGCACCGGGTTTTGTACCCGCGGCTCCGGCTCCTTCCTGCACCCCGCTGAGGCCCTGCGATTTACTGCCCCAGGGCAGCCCCCCCCACCCCAAAGAGCATCGCCCTGGATGGGGGGGTCCCGCTGCCATCAGAAATCCTCGTCCCAGCCCGAGCACTCGTCCTCCGCTGGCGTCCAGTCGACCGAGAAACGCTTGAAGTTGACGTAGGGGGGTCCCTGGGGAGGACGGGGTGAGGGCCGGACCCTCCTGCCCCACTGGCAGCCCCCCACCCCGAGCCCCCCACCCCGAGCCCCCCTCACCTCCTTGATGAGCCGCAGGGTGGGTGCCTCCAGCTGCCGCAGCACGAGCTTCCTCCACTTCAGGGCCCCGAACCACCTGGGATGGGGGCGGCTGCAGGAGGGGCCGAGGGGGGCACGGGGTCCCCACTCGCGCCGCCCCCCCCCCCCCCCCCCCCACCTGTGCTTCTTGATGCCGCGGATGCCGCTGGCCGTGTTCCCCAGGCGCTGCCCCGGACGGCGTCTGCAAGGGGACAGCGTGGGGCGGGGATGGGATGGGGGGGCACCCGAGTGTCTCCCGAGATGCCTCGACCCTGCCCGGGGCACCCCAGGGCACCCAGCACCCCCCGTGCTCCCCCCGCTCCTCCACAGCCCTTGGGGGCCCCGGCGCTGGGCGCCCCGAGCACCTGCAGAGTTTGCTGATGAGGGAGCAGGCGGCCTCGCCGAGGAAGGCGGGGAAGGAGAAGACGCCGTCCAGGATGCGGCTGTAGATCTGCTGGGGGTCGGCGCTGTGGAAGGGGGGCCTGCGGGGAGTGGGCAGGTGGAGGCCTCGCCACGGGGGGGCTCGGCCGGCCCCGGGGACGCGCGCTCACCTGCCCACCAGCAGCTCGAAGGCGAGGATGCCCAGCATCCAGAAGTCGACGGCGAAGTCGTGGCCCTCCTGGCGCAGCATCTCTGGCGCCAGGTACTCGGGGGTCCCGCAGAAGGAGTAGGTCTTCTCCCCCCGCCCCAGCTCCTTGGCGAAGCCAAAGTCGACCTGCGGGCACCAGCGCCGTCAGCCAGCACGGCCCCCCCCAACCCCCAGCCCCTGCCGGCACCTCCCCGGGCGCCACGGGGACGCCCACCCCGGTACCAGCTTGACGTAGCCGCGCTGGTCCAGCATGAGGTTCTCCGGCTTCAGGTCACGGTAGACGATGCCGCGGCCGTGCAGGTACTCGAGGCCCTCGACCACGCAGGCGCAGCAGAACACGGCCAGCGGCTCCTCGAAGCAGCGCCTGCACGGCAGGGACCGGCGGTTGCGTGACGCAGTACAGCACGGCACGGCGCGGCACTGCCGCCCCGGCGCCGCGGTCGCCTCAGCCCCGTACATCTCGCGCAGCTTGGTCCACAGCTCGCCGCCCTGGCAGAACTCCAGCAGCAGGTAGACGTACTGCCCGTCCCGGAAGGTGCCGAAAAACCTGCCGGCGGAGAGGGTTCGGCGGGACCTCGGCATGGCTGGCAGCGACACTGCCCTGACCCCCGCGCTGCCCCCCCGCCGCCCTCGTGCCGTGGCCCCCCACTCTCACCCCACGATGAAGGGGCTGCGGCTGCCCGCCAGCACGCGCCGCTCGGTGCGCACGTGCTCCTGCTGCTGCCGCCGCACCACCCAGTCCTTGCGGATCCGCTTCAGCGCAAAGAGCCGCTCCTGGCACCGCACCTGGGCGCGGGCAGCCGTGGGCATGGGGACGGGCACCGCCGGCCGCGGCAGGACAAGGTTGGGTGCCGGGGGCCGCGGGATCCGGCTCTCACCAGCTCGACCCGGCCAAAGCCGCCGGTGCCCAGGACGATGCGCTGGCCCTGCCACTGACCCTCCTCGTAGCGCACGGCCACCAGGTCCTCCAGCCGCTCCGGTGCCGGGGGCTGCCGCAGGATTGGGGACCCCCAGCCCCTGTGGTGGGGACCACGGCCCTGCAGCACCCACCCCAGCACCGAGGGGCTGATGACCCCCCACTGCTCCCTGGGCCCTGCCAGGTGCCATCATGCTGGGCCACGGGGACACTGCAGCACCCAGAGGGACCCCGTGTCACCCAGCCAGACTCCAGGGACCCGCAGCACAGGGCCAGCCCCTGGGTGACTTGCTGTTGTCTTCCCTCCCTCCACTGCCCACCCATGTCCGTGCCGTGAGGCCAGGGAGCCTGATTCCAGGAAAGGGTGGCCATCCCTGTCCCATCCCATCCCCATCCCATCCCATCCCATCCCATCCCCATCCCATCCCTGTCCCATCCCATCCCCATCCCATCCCATCCCATCCCCATCCCATCCCATCCCATCCCCATCCCATCCCATCCCATCCCATCCCCATCCCATCCCATCCCCATCCCATCCCCATCCCCATCCCATCCCCATCCCATCCCCATCCCCATCCCATCCCATCCCATCCCCACCCCACCCTCACCTCCCGGGATCCTCGGGGGCTGCTGCGTCTCCATCACACACGTCCCTGAGGTGGGCAGAGGTCCTGGGGGGTGGGGGCAGTGGGGCCAGCCCCCCCTCAGCCCCCCCTCAGCCCCCTCCCCACGTTCCCCCCTCAGCCCCCCTCAGCCCCCCCAGCCCCCCCTCAGCCCCCCCTCAGCCCCCTCCCCACGTTCCCCCTTCAGCCCCCCTCAGCCCCCCTCAGCCCCCCAGGGATGAGTGCAGTGGGGGGGGGGGGGCCATGGGCACCCAGACCCATGTGTGGCACCAGGACGGAGCCCCCTTGGCCGGGTGGCCCATGGTGGGGGACACCCCCTGTGCGGCCACGCCGCAGCGAGCAGCATCTCGTGCCGTGGGGCTCGCCGGCCACCCCCCGGCACAGGGTTCAGGACCCACTCGGGGCCACGGCAGCCCCCCAGCCCGGCCAGGCCCCCGCCGGCTCCATCTCCCTGCCGGAACCATCACCCCCCCCCCTGCACCCACCACCCCGGGCCCTTCACCCCAGACCCCCCAGGGCACGGCCCCCACCCCTGCCCCCCCGAGCAGCAGGACCCGAGCTGCCCAGCTGGAGCGGCCCCCCCCCCCGCCCCGCTGGGGGTCCCCCCTGGGGCCAGGGTCTCCCCACGGAGCTGAGTGCTGCCCTGGGGTCCCCCGAGGGGTTGGGGATCCCGGGGGCTCCGGGGGCCGGGGACACTCACGGCTCCGGGGGCTCCGGGGGGCAGAAGGGGCTGATCTCCTGGAAGTCACTGTGGGGCAGAGGGGGGCTCAGGGGGGTCCCAGGTGTGACCCCACTGGGGTCTGGGGGGGACACAGGGGGGACACAGGGGGGACACATGGTGGGGGGACACAGGGGGGTGACATGGGGGGGACACGGGGGGGGGACACCCACTCCTTGGCCATGGTGACGCAGGTGACGTGTCCCTGGGCCTGGCACGACGCCGTCCGGGGGGTGTTCCTGCAATGGGGGGGTCACGGGGGGAGAGATGGGGGGGAGGGGGGGCAGGGGGAGGGGGGTGGGTGTGTGCAAGGGCTGGGTGTGCACAAGGAGCTGGTGCAGGTGAACTGGCACGTGCCCCATCCCGGAGCACCAGGGACGCCCTGGGGGTGCTGCAGGCGGGGGGGGGGGTGGGGGGGGTGTCACTGCGGGGGGTGTCACTGTGGGGGGTGTCACTGTGTCACTGCAGGGGGTGTCATGGGGGGGTCACTGCGGGGGGTGTCACTGCGGGGAGTGTCATGGGGGGGTGTCACTGCAGGGGGTGTGTCACTGCGGGGGGGATCACTGCGGGGGGGGTGTCACTGTGTCACTGCGGGGGGTGTCACTGGGGGGGGTGTCATGGGGGGTGTCACTGCGGGGGGGGAGGGGTGTCACTGTGTCACTGCGGGGGGTGTCATGGGGGGGTGTCACTGCGGGGGGTGTCACTGTGTCACTGCAGGGAGTGTGTCACTGCAGGGGGTGTCATTGGGGGGGTGTCACTGCGGGGGGTGTCACTGTGTCACTGTGGGGGGTGTCACTGGGGGGGGCGGGGGAGGGGTGTCACTGTGTCACTGCAGCACGGATCTCCCGCGTGCACTCGTGCAAGGCTGCACCCGTGTGGCAGCGGCACGGAGCTCACCCCGCGTTCCCGGCACACAGCCCCCCGCGGACACCGGGGCTGCACCGACCCCCCCCCCCCCCGCCCGGACCATGTCGGTGCCCGCAGCACCCCGTTTTGGGGGGGTGACCCCGCACGTACCGCAGCAGGGCCCGCTCCCCGAAGTGCTCCCCGGCGCGCAGGACGCGGACCGGCCTCTGCCGCCCCAGCACCCGCCGGCTCACCCGCACCTGCGGCACCGGCACCGGCTGAGCGGGGCGGGGGGGGCCGGGGGGCGCCCGCTGCCCGGGGTGTCGCACCCACCTCTCCCTTCAGGATGATGTAGAAGTTTTCCGCCTCGTCCCCTTCGTGGATAATGACGTGGCCGGGCGGGAAGGTGCACTGGGGAGGGACGGGGCGGGCAGGGGACAGGCAGGGGACAGGCAGGGGACAGGCAGCCCCCCCCGCCAGCCGGTCCCAGCCCCTGGATGCCCCCGACCCCCCCCCCCCTCCACGGGCCGTGTCCCGGGCGCCCACCCACCTCCTCCATGGCGTCCAGCAGCTTGCAGAGGTGGCTGTGGGAGAGGTCCCGTAGCCAGGGCACCCTGCGCGACACGGGGCTCGGCTGGGCTCCACGGGCTGCCTGCACCCTGCCCGCACCCTGCCTGTGCCCTGCCTGTGCCCTGCCTGTGCCCTGCCTGCAGGGCAGGGATGGGATGGGATGGGGATGGGGATGGGATGGGGATGGGATGGGGATGGGGATGGGATGGGGATGGGGATGGGGATGGGGATGGGATGGGGATGGGATGGGATGGGGATGGGGATGGGATGGGGATGGGATGGGGATGGGATGGGATGGGGATGGGGATGGGGATGGGATGGGATGGGGATGGGATGGGGATGGGATGGGGATGGGGATGGGATGGGATGGGATGGGGATGGGATGGGATGGGGATGGGATGGGGATGGGGATGGGATGGGGATGGGATGGGGATGGGGATGGGATGGGATGGGATGGGGATGGGATGGGATGGGGATGGGATGGGATGGGATGGGATGGGATGGGATGGGATGGGGATGGGGATGGGGATGGGATGGGATGGGATGGGATGGGGATGGGATGGGGATGGGGATGGGATGGGATGGGATGGGATGGGATGGGATGGGATGGGGATGGGGATGGGGATGGGATGGGATGGGATGGGGATGGGATGGGGATGGGGATGGGGATGGGATGGGATGGGATGGGGATGGGATGGGGATGGGGATGGGGATGGGATGGGATGGGGATGGGGATGGGATGGGATGGGGATGGGATGGGGATGGGGATGGGATGGGATGGGGATGGGATGGGATGGGGATGGGGATGGGATGGGATGGGATGGGATGGGATGGGATGGGGATGGGATGGGATGGGATGGGGATGGGGATGGGGATGGGATGGGGATGGGGATGGGATGGGGATGGGGATGGGATGGGATGGGGATGGGATGGGGATGGGATGGGGATGGGGATGGGGATGGGATGGGATGGGGATGGGGATGGGATGGGATGGGATGGGGATGGGATGGGGATGGGATGGGATGGGGATGGGGATGGGATGGGGATGGGATGGGATGGGGATGGGGATGGGGATGGGATGGGGATGGGATGGGGATGGGATGGGGATGGGATGGGATGGGGATGGGGATGGGATGGGGATGGGGATGGGGATGGGGATGGGGATGGGGATGGGGATGGGGATGGGATGGGGATGGGATGGGGATGGGATGGGATGGGATGGGGATGGGATGGGGATGGGGATGGGATGGGATGGGATGGGGATGGGATGGGGATGGGATGGGATGGGGATGGGGATGGGGATGGGATGGGGATGGGATGGGGATGGGATGGGATGGGGATGGGGATGGGGATGGGATGGGGATGGGATGGGGATGGGATGGGGATGGGATGGGATGGGGATGGGGATGGGATGGGGATGGGGATGGGGATGGGGATGGGGATGGGGATGGGGATGGGGATGGGATGGGGATGGGGATGGGGATGGGGATGGGATGGGGATGGGGATGGGATGGGGATGGGATGGGGATGGGGATGGGGATGGGATGGGATGGGGATGGGGATGGGATGGGATGGGGATGGGGATGGGATGGGGATGGGATGGGATGGGGATGGGGATGGGATGGGGATGGGGATGGGATGGGATGGGGATGGGATGGGGATGGGGATGGGATGGGATGGGGATGGGGATGGGATGGGATGGGGATGGGATGGGATGGGGATGGGGATGGGATGGGGATGGGATGGGATGGGGATGGGGATGGGGATGGGATGGGGATGGGGATGGGATGGGATGGGGATGGGGATGGGGATGGGATGGGGATGGGATAGGATGGGGATGGGGATGGGGATGGGATGGGGATGGGATGGGATGGGATGGGGATGGGGATGGGATGGGGATGGGGATGGGGATGGGGATGGGGATGGGATGGGGATGGGATGGGATGGGATGGGATGGGGATGGGGATGGGATGGGGATGGGATGGGGATGGGATGGGATGGGATGGGGATGGGGATGGGATGGGATGGGGATGGGGATGGGGATGGGATGGGGATGGGATAGGATGGGGATGGGGATGGGGATGGGATGGGGATGGGATGGGATGGGATGGGGATGGGGATGGGATGGGATGGGGATGGGATGGGATGGGGATGGGATGGGGATGGGGATGGGATGGGATGGGGATGGGGATGGGGATGGGGATGGGATGGGGATGGGATGGGGATGGGGATGGGGATGGGATGGGATGGGATGGGGATGGGATGGGGATGGGATGGGATGGGGATGGGATGGGATGGGATGGGGATGGGATGGGGATGGGGATGGGGATGGGATGGGATGGGGATGGGATGGGGATGGGATGGGGATGGGGATGGGATGGGATGGGATGGGGATGGGATGGGGATGGGATGGGGATGGGGATGGGATGGGATGGGGATGGGATGGGATAGGATGGGGATGGGGATGGGGATGGGGATGGGGATGGGATGGGGATGGGGATGGGGATGGGATAGGATGGGGATGGGGATGGGGATGGGGATGGGATGGGGATGGGGATGGGATGGGATGGGGATGGGATGGGATGGGATGGGGATGGGGATGGGATGGGGATGGGGATGGGATGGGATGGGGATGGGAACAGGGATCAGATAGGAACAGGGACTGGGAAGGGGATGATGGGGATGAGCAGGACAAGGCTGGGGGACTCTGCAGCCGGGGCTGGCAGGAGGGGCTGGCAGCCCCCCCCGGGGGGGTCAGCGTGTGGTGGGTGCTGGGGGCGGGTGCCAGGCCCCACTCACGTCCGCAGGGAGCTCAGGATCTCGTCTCGTCTCCGCTTGGCGTTGCTGGTGGCGATGGCGCGGTACCGCTGCCTGTCGATGGCCCAGAGGCGCACGGGGCCGAGCGCTGCGACAGAGGGGCGTCAGCGGGCCGGGGGGGGGGGTCGTGGGGCGGGGGGGGGGGTGGGTGCTGCCCCTACCCTGCACGGTGGCCGTGCGCCTGCAGTGGTAGAGGAGGGCCAGCTCCCCAAACACGTCACCCGGCCCCAGCGTGCGGAGCGGCCGGCCCTGCTGGCTCACGCTGAGCTGCCCCTCTGCAGAGAGACACAGCCTGCGGCGGGCGGCACCGACACACGCACGCGCATGCACACGCGTGCACACACACATACACGGGACTGCCCTGCAGCAGGCGGCCTCGCACGTGCACGCGGGTGGTGCATCCCCCGCAACGGATGCACACACAGCACACGCAGGCGTGCACAGGCACACACATGCACGCGGCAGCCTGACACGCACGTGTGGCAGCCACAGCAGACGAGCTCACCCCAACACACACCCATGCACAGATGCACGCACGCCTCCAGCACGCCTGCACACACGTGATCCCCGCGCGTGCCGGCACCACGCTCTCACCCGCCACGATGTACATGGCCGTGCCCTCGGCGCCCTCGGCCAGCACCGTGTCACCAGGGCTGTGCCGGACGGGGGTGAAGCTCTGGGCCAGCGCCTCGGGGCAGCCCTCGCCCAGGCGCCGCAGGAACTCGCTGCGTCCCACCGCCTCCGCGATCAGGCCGAGGTCCCTGCGGACACGGGGACACGGGGACACGGGAACGTGGGCAGGGCAGCTCCGGCCACTGGCCCCCGCCCCGCCAGAGCCCCCCCCCGGTCCCCGCTGGCTACCTGTGCGACGTGGGGCTGTTGGGCACGCGGACGGCGGCGTCGCTGGCCAGGGGCTCGGGGACGATGGCCGGTGCGTGGCTGTCCCACTGGCTGCAGGGCGGCTCCGTGGCCTCCTCCCGTGCCACGTCCCGCAGGAAGGTCGTCTCCTCCCGCAGCTCCTGCAGCCGCGCGTCCATCCCCGTGCCGCCGCCACCGGTCCCGGTGCCCTGGGGGTGCCGCAGGCGGGCAGGGAGCAGCGTGGCACACACCCCCCCCAGCACCGGCCCCGGGGCATGGAGGGGAGATGGTCCCCGGGGCACGGGGGCACAGCCGCACAGGGCACTACCAGGCTCGGCACGGTGCTGCCGGCGTTGGCTCTGCACGGCCCGGCACAGCACGGCACGGGTGGCCACAGCGCGGTGAGGGACACCCAGGACCCTGCAGTGCCGGCACTCGGACCCCACTGTACCCCAACTCCTTGGCCCTGGGGGCAGCGTGGGCAGGGCCCCGGCGCAGGCAGGACCCCGGCGCAGGCAGGACCCCGGTGCAGGCAGGATCCCGGTGCAGGCAGGGGGTCCCTGGGCAGAGGCCACAGCCCCACGCGGCTGCCGGCAGGGTCTGCCCCGGCCGCGGCCCCCAGCAAGGCAGGCGTGCGATCCCGCGGGCACCGTGCCCGGGCGCTCCCTGCCCCGTGCAAAGGTTGTGCCGCCGGTACGAGGAGCCCGGAGGGGCCTCGGCGCTGCCCCTGGCACGGCTCAGCACGGGGACGCGGTGACCTGTCCCGTCCTCCCGGGCACCCTGGGCCGTGGCTGCTGCCGGTGCCGGGGGCTGAGCCCCGCTGCCCGTCCCGCGCCCGGCCGCCTACCTGTGCCACGGCTCCCGCTCCCACGCCGTCCCTCCCACCCGCGCTGCCGCCGTGGCACAGTGACACGTTAACCGGCGCTTCCGCGGGTGTCCGGGTGCCCCCGCCCAGCACGTGCCAGCCCAAACCCGCGCCTGCTCACAGACCTGCGCCCCGACCTGCACTTGAACCTGCCCCCGTGCTCGGAGGGGGGGGGGTGGGGGCCCCCAGCACCCCGTGGGTCCCAGCAAAGTCCAGCCCAGGGGCCGGCACCTGCTGCACGCTGACCCCGGCCACGTCCTCGCCCCACGGCACCGCACGGTGCCCCCCCCCCCAGCCCCCCCCACGCTCCCCCCGCGCTCCCCCCGCCTCTCTCCCTGTGCCCCCGCCGTGCCCGGTGCCCCCCGGCCCAGCCCCACGCCAGGGACCCACTGACCCACTGCCCAGCCCGGCACGCCGGGGGCCCTCGGTGCCTGCCCAGCCTCAGCGACCTCCTCGGGGGGTGTGCACGGGGGTGTGGGTGTGCACGGGGGTGTGGGTGTGCACGGGGGTGTGCATGTGGGGTTGTGCGCATGGGGGTGTGGGTGTGTGCACAGGGGTGTGCGTGGGGGGGGGGTGTGCACAGGGGGTGTGGGTGTGTGTGTACGGGGATGTGGGTGTGCACAGAGTTGTGCATGTGGGGGTGTGCGCATGGAGGTGTGTGTGCATGGGGGTGTGGGTGTGCATGGGGATGTGCACGGGGGTGTGTGTGTGGGGGTGGTGTGCACGGGGGTGTGCGCGTGGGGGTGTGTGCACATGGGGGTGTGTGTGCACAGGGGTGTGCGTGGGGGGGGTGTGCACGGAGGTGTGCGTGTGTGGGGGGTGTGTGTGCACGGGGGGGGTGTGTGCACAGGGGTGTGCGTGTGTGTGGGGGGGTGTGTGCATGGAAGTGTGCGTGTGGGGGGTGTGTGTGCGCACGGGGGGGTGTGTGCACGGGGGTGTGCGTGTGTGTGTGGGGGGGGTGCACGGGGGTGCATGTGCACGGGCGGGGTGGTGCAAGTGGAGTGTTTGCACAGAGGAGCGTGCACGGAGGGTTGTGCGTGCAAGTGCAGTGTGTGCACGGGCGTGTGCGCACGGGGGGGGGGTGAACAACGCGCATGCAAAACGCGCGTACGTGTGTGCTTGTGAGCAGCGCGCGCACGGGCCGTGGGTGTGCGCGGGGGGTGAGCACGGGCAGCGCGCGCGGCGGGGGGGGGGGGGGGGCGGGGGGGGGGAGGGAGCGCGGGGAGCACGTGCGGCCGCGCACGCCCCGGCGGTCTGCGCACGCTCCGGCACCGGGCGGTTTGTGCGCATGCGCGCGGTGCGGGGCGTGGGGGCGAGGCCTCTAGGGCGGGTCCCGCCTGGCCCCGCCCTTCCCTCGCCCCGCCCCCAGTGGGGGGAGCGGCGTGGCGGCGGCCCCTGATTGGCCGCGCCGTGAGGGGCGTGGCGCGGGGGCGGGGCGTGGCGGCGCTGTCCGTGCCGGTGCCCCAGCGCAGCGGGTCCAGCATGGCAGCGGGGGCGGCCGCCCCGCGGGACCACGGCCCCGGCGGGGAAAAGCGCATCCTGTGCGTGGGGCTGGTCTGCCTGGACATCATCAGCGTGGTGGAGGCCTACCCCGCCGAGGACTCCGACACCAGGTACCGGGGGGGGGCAGCTCCAGTGCCGGTCCCGGTGCTGGTCCCGGTGCTCCTCCCGGCACCCACGACCCGCGGCTTTGCAGGTGTGTGTCGCAGCGGTGGCAGCGGGGCGGCAACGCCTCCAACTCCTGCACGGTGCTGTCGCTGCTGGGAGCCCCCTGCGCCTTCATGGGCTCGCTGGCCCCCGGGCACGCCGCCGAGTAAGTGGGGTGCGGGGAAAGGGGGGGGGGGGCCCGGGCTGCCGGCGGGGGACCCGAGGCCGCCCCCGCCCTGATGCTCCCGCCGGCCCCTCCGCGTCTCTCCCGCCGGCAGCTTCGTCCTGGCCGACCTGCGGCGCTACGGGGTGGACGTGGGCCACGTGGTGCCGCAGCCTGGCGGCTGCCTGCCCGCCTCCGTCGTCATCGCCAGCGCCAGCCGGGGCACCCGCACCATCCTGCACGCCCACGGGTGCGTGGCGCCCCTCACCCCGCTCTCTGTCCCCCAAGTTTCATTACGGCGGATTTCCGGCGCCGGGGTGTGGACGTGACGCACGTGGCCTGGCAGCCCCGCGGGGACGTGCCCTGCGCCTGCTGCGTCGTCAGCACCGCCAACGGCTCCCGGACCATCGTGCTCTATGACACGTAAGGGCGCCAGCCCCGGTCCAAATCGCCCGGCGGGCAGCGCTTGGCTGGGCCGGCTCGGGCCTGTGGCCCCCTCCCTGCCTTCACCCCGGCCGTGCCGGGCGCCCAGAGCCACCCCCTGCACCCGGGCATCATTCCACCGGTGCCGGCCCAGCGCTCCCTGCCGGGGGGTCCCACGTGCCAGATTGGGTGATTCTCCGTAATTCTGCACACACAATCGCTGCCAATCGTCCCCGGTGCCAATCACCCCCTCCGGTGCCGCGGCCGTGATTGGCGGCAGCATCACTGCGTGTCCACGCGCTCCGGTGCACTGGACAGCCAGCACGGCCCCGTGGGGACACCCCGCACCACATGCGCGCTGCCTGGCGCCCAGGACAGCGCTCCCTCGGCCACGCCGGTGCTGACCGGGCAGCCGCGATCCTGGCCCTGGCAGAGCGCTGGCCGCGTTCACGCGGGTCGGGGGTGGAAAGGGCTGTTGGGCATCGCCGGCCCCTCCGGCTCTGCCAGCTCCAGCCTGGCCAGCGCCGCGCTGCCCTTTGAGTCCACCCCAGGGTCCTGCCGCACCGTCATTAATGATTCACCCGGGCGGTGCCAGCCCCGGTGCTGCCCTTCGCCCCCAGCTGGGCGCTGGGCTGGGGTCACCCGGGGCTGCCCCACGCTGTGGCTGGGGGTCCCCCCGGCCCCCCTGACCCCTGCCCCGCAGGAACCTGCCCGACGTGACGGCGCGTGACTTCGAGCGGGTCGACCTGTCCCAGTACAAGTGGATCCACTGGGAGGTGAGCTGGGGCCGGGGACACGGGGACACACACACATACACACACGCACATGCACATGCGCACACACATGCACACACACACGGACACACATGCACACACACGCACGTGCACATGCACGTGCACATGCACACGCACGCACACATGCCCACGCATGTGCACATGCACACGCACGCACTCACGCATGCACACATGGACACACACATGCACACACATGCACACACATGCACGCACGCACACACATGCACGCAGACGCACATGCACGCGCGCACACACACACACGCACGCAGACGCACATGCACTCATGCACACACGGACACACGCATGCACACACACACACACACACACATGCAGACGTGCACAGCCCCAACCCCCGGGGCCCCCGGGGCAGGCGGAGCCGGTGCCAGGCCGTGCACGCCCGCAGGCCCGTAACGCGGCGGAGCAGGCGGAGATGATGCGGCGGGTGGAGCGGTACAACGGGGCCCGGCCGCCGGCCGAGCGGGTCCGCACCTCGGTGGAGGTGGAGAAGCCGCGGGAGGAGCTGCTGCCGCTGATGGGCCTGGGCCACGTGGTGCGGGGCGGGGCCTGGGCCGAGGGGCGGGGCCTGGGCCGAGGGGCGGGGCCACCGGCCATGGGCGGGGTCACGGGCCGGGCCGTGGGGATACGGAGGGGGCGGAGATCGGGGCGGGGGGGCGGGGCTATGGGTGGGAGGGTGGGGCCGGGGGCGGGGCCTACCCCAATGGGCGGGGTCACGGGGCGGTGGGGCCGGGTGACAGTAAGGGGGGGCGGGGGGGGGGGCCGGGGGGGGGCAGGGATGGGGAGTCGGGGACCAGCGGGTGCAGTCGGGGAGTGGGGGCACGGTGGGTGCCGCAGTGTCAGTGTCTGGCGGGGGTTGGGGGGTGTCACAGTGGGGGTGCCGCAGCGTGTGGCCGCGCTCTGGGGGTGCAGACGCCCCGCACGGCTGGGGGTGTGGGGTTGCCGCCCCCCGCCCCAGCCCCCCTCCCGCAGGTGTTCATCAGCAAGGACCTGGCCCAGCACTTCGGGTACCGCTCGGCCCCCGAGGCGCTGCGGGGGCTGCACAGCCGCGTGCAGCCGGGGTACGGGGGGGGGCGGGGGGATCGGGGCGGGGGAGGGGGGGGCACGGCCGTGCCCTGCACCCACCAAACCCCCCCCTCACCCCCCAGGGCCACCCTGATCTGCGCCTGGGCCGAGGAGGGGGCCGACGCCCTGGGGCCCGGCGGGGAGCTGGTGCACTCGGACGCCTTCCCCCCCGAGACCCTGGTGGACACGCTGGGGGCCGGGGACACCTTCAACGCCGCCGTCATCTTCGCGCTCTCGGCAGGTGGGCACGGCCCGGCCCGGCACAGCCATGGCCCGGCACGGCACGGCCCGGCCCGGCGGGGCTGACACCCCTGCTCCCCAGGGAGAAGCCTGCAGGACGCCCTCACCTTCGGCTGCCGCATCGCGGGGAGGAAGTGCGGGATCCAGGGCTACGACGGCATCGTCTGAGCCGGGCGGCCCGTGCCCCGACACCCCCCCACACCCCTCTGGGCACGCCACCCCCGCTGCACCCCCACCCCGCTGCACCCCCAGCCCTGCTGCCAATAAAGCCCCGGCTGGCCCCCCCCGCCGCCTCCCGCGCCCCCCCCGGCTCTGCCCGGCCCCGCACTCACCACGGCCCGGGCCAGCGGCAGCGCCTGTATTTCTGCGTCCCGCCGTGTTACAGCGGCAACCGCACGGTCCCGGCCCCGCCGCAGGCTGGGGACACCCCCCCACCCCTCCCGCGGGCTCCCGAGCGGGGCAGGGAGCAGCCGGGACACCGCACCCCGGGACACCGCGGGGCTGGCACAGCCCTGCCCACAGCCTACCCCTCCCCGGGGTCTCCCCAAACTGGAGGTGCCTCCCCCTCGGGCGCTCCAGCCTCGGGGGCTTCTTCTACCTCCACGGCTTCGGCCTGGGGGGCTGCCTGCCCCTCTGGGTGGGCACCACCGCCGGGCAGCCCCTGCCCCTCTGCCGGGCCGCCCACCCCCGCGTCCTCCCCGGGCGGCTGCAGGAGGGGCTGCCCCGGGGGCCCCCGGCCCCGGCCGGGCGAGAGCAGCAGCTCGGGGGGGTCGAGCAGCCCGTCCCCGCTCAGGTCCTGCCTCTCCAGGGCTCGGTCGACCAGCGCGGCCACCTGCGGGGACAGAATGGGGACGGGGTGAGGGCCCGGCCCGGGGGCTCCGTGGGGTGCGAGGGGCCGGGGGGCTCCGTGGGGTGCGAGGGGCCGTCCCCGGGGGACCCACCGCGTCGGGGTCCGGCCGCCCCCCGTCCCGCTGCGCCAGCACCGCTCCCAGCAGCTGCAGCAGCTCCAGCCCGTCCAGGCGCCCGCTCCGGTCGTGGTCGTGCAGCACAAAGAGGTAGAGCAGGGCTGTGGGGCACGGGCACCGTGGGGCTGCGGCCGCGTCCCCGCCCCGTGGGACCCCCAGCCCCCCGCTGCCTTACCCTGCTCCCGCGTCAGGGTCTCCGCGTCCCGCTCCGGCGGCCCCAGGCTCCTCACCGCGCTCCGCAGCAGCCTGGGGGCGGCGGGGCTGGGGTGGGCACGGGCTGGGGTGCCCAGGGCTGCTCCGCCCGATGGCAGGTCCCCAGGACCACCCTGCCCCACAGCCAGCTGCCCCCCCTGCTCCGCTCCCCCCCCCCATCGCTGGGTGAGTCCTGGTGCGCAGGACCCGGTGCCGTGGGGGTCCGCGAGGGGCAGGACTCACGGCAGTGTCAGCAGCTCCGGGTTCAGTGGGTCGGGATCAGGATCCGGCTCTGTGGCTGCGGGGACCTCGGGCCTGGCCGGGGGGGGGGGTATTACCTGTGCCCCTGGGTGGGGGGCAGCAGAGGGGGGCAGCCCACCCCAGCTGGCCTGATGTCCCCACAGTGCCCCACACCCACACTGCGTGCCTTCCACCCCCGGCCCTCGCAGCCCTGCACACCCCCCCATGCCTTTGAGCCCTGCCCTTGACCGTGTACCCCCGGACCCCCGCGCCCACCTGCAGCCATGTGCCCCAGTCATGCCCATGCGCCCCCACCTGCACCCATGCGCCCCCACCTGCACCTGTGCACCTAAACCACACCTGCGCCCCCCACCCATGTACCATCCCATACCCGTGCCCCCCCATACCTGTGCACCCCTCCATACCCGTGCCCCCCTCCCGTGCACCCAGATAGCCGTGCACCCCCATACCCGTGCCCCCCCATACCTGGGCCCCCATTCCCGTGCCCCCCCCATACCCGTGCCCCCCCATACCTGGGCCCCCATTCCCGTGCCCCCCCCATACCGTGCCCCCCCATACCCGTGCACCCCAGCCTTGGGGGCTGCCCTCGCCGCCGGGACCAGCAGCAGCAGCAGCGGGGCCACCAGCGGGTTCTTCATCCCGTGACCTCGGGCTGCGGCCGGGCGAGAGCGGCTGGGTGGGCACCCCGGGGGGGTGGAGGGCCGTGGGGGCCGTGGGGGCCGTGGGAACCCGGCACTGGGAGAGGGGCGGCGGGTGGGGGCTCTGCAGGAGACACTTCCCCACAGACACGGTCACGGCCCCGTCCACTCGTCCCGGAGCCCTCCCGTCCCGTCTGGCCTCTGCTCCCCTGCCCGCACCCCCTGCCCGCACCCCCTCCCACCCGCCTTCGCCCTGCGGCAGCTCCCTCGGGGTGTCCCCGTTCCCCCCTCACCGCGCCCCGGCGGGAGCGGCAGCCTGGGGTGGGGGGGAAGCTCCGGGAGCGTCCGGCGGCTCCAGCGCGGCGGGGACACGCTGGCACGGCCGGGACGGCTGCGGTGCACGGAGGGAGTGTTGCACGCGTGGGCACGCTGCGGGGCACTGCACGCGCACACGGCGCACACACACAAGAGTGCACAGACAGTGCACGCACGCACAATGCACACGCACACAGTGCACGCTGCACACACAGCACAGACACGCTGCAGGGCACAGCGCGCGCTGCACACGCACGCAGCAGCCTTGGCACACGCACAACACGCGCACACCATCCCGCCCTGATGCACACACGCTGCGCACACGGTGCACGCGCGCACACCCACACACACCTCCCCTCCTCTCCCCCCCCAAAAAAAACGCGTCCCCGCGGCCCGGTGCCCCCGCACCCGCTCACCCAGCCCCGGTCTCACGTCTCGGCGCCGCTCGGTGCCGCCCGCCCCGCCCCGGGCCACGTAGCCGACACGTCCCCCCGCACCGGTACCAGCACCGGCACCGGCCGGGCCCCGCCTCGCCGGGCCCCGCCCCACGCGCCGAGCCCTCCCCTGCCCGGGGGGGGAGGGTCCAGCCCCCGCCCGCCGCGCCCCGGGGAAGCCCCGTCCGCGCCCCGCCGGCAGCGCAGGGGTTAACCGGCAACCTGCGCCGTGCCCGCATCAAAGATGGCCGCCGGCGCCACAGGTACCCGCCCCAGGGCGTGGCCAATGGCGGGGCGGGGGCGTGGCCACCCACGGGGGCGTGGCCGCCCGGGCAGCGGCGGGGGGGGAGGGTGGCGCGGAGGGGCCGTGGGTCCCGATCCCGGTCCCAGCCCCGGTGACGGCCACGGGGGACGCGGCGGCTGCGCGGTTCGGCCCGTCCGTCACCGCCAAGCCCGGGGCGGTGCCACTGCAGCTGGAGGGGACCGGGAGGGCACCGGGCCCCACACCGACCCCACGCGGCTGCGGCCACCCCCGCTGCCCAGCACCGACAGACAGTGCCGGGTCACGCTCCGGGTCACGCTCCAGTTTTAATCACGGCAGCTGCTGGGACCCCTCCTCCCCGGGCCAGCCCCACGCCGCACCGCCGCCCCGTGCGGCCCCCGGCCCCCTCATCCGCTCCCCGAGTGCCAGCGGGGCCGGCGGGGCCGGGGCTGGTCCCTCGGCTGCTTCACAGTCTGCTTGGGGGGGTGGACGCGCGGCAGAGGTGCTGGGGGGGTCCCGGCCTGGCGCTTGGGGGCCGGGGGCCTAGAGGAAGCCCGGGAAAGCGAGCTGCAGCAGCAGGATGGCGGCCACGATGAGCCCGGCACAGAGCAGCAGCAGCAGCCAGATGGGGAGGGAGCCTGCGGGGGGGAGAGGGGTGAGGACGGGCACTGCGCCCCCCAGCCCCCCCTGCACACGCAGAAGCAGCCCTGCTTCGGGCTGGCGAGCGGCCATGGGCCCCCCGGCACCCCCCACCCCGGCACCTACGTCGGCTGGGGAGCAGGTGCAGCTTGCAGCGGCTGTCGACGGCCACGCTGAGCAGGGCGGCCTCGTTCCCTGCCAGCAGCTCCCGCCCGCGCCGGCTCTCAGGGACGAAGGCCACGTCCGTCACCACGATGCCATGCGCTTCCTTCACGTAGTACAGCCTCTGCGGAGCAGGACGGGGGTGACTCAGGGCAGCCTGGCCCCCAGGGGGGGACACTGGGGCTGCCCCCGAACCCCTCCCCGCCCAGCCAGCTGCTCCCCGGGCCATGGGGAGCCCCCACCGCCCCCACAGCTCACCTGCAGCGAGAAGGCGATGTGAATGGCGACAGAGCCCGTCACCGTGCCCAGCCCCAAGAAGGTGCCCGAGTCACTGCAGGGGGGAGGACGGTGAGCGGGGGCCGGCATGGCCCCCAGCCCCGCACCCGCCCGGCCCCGGGGTACCTGACGGAGAGGCAGGAGATCACCTCGCTGCCGCAGGGCCGGGTCAGCAGTGGCAGGAAGCTCTTCCCGTCCCACTTGGTCAGGTAGCAGGGCGGGGGGCGGCGCTCCCGCTTGTGGGGCACCTGCACTGTGTAGAGCCGCAGCGCCCCGGCGTTGTCCTCCACAGCCCCGAACCTGCCCCAGAAGCACACGGGGTCCATCAGTCCCTACAGCCAGCACCGCCGCCCCCCTTCACCCGGCGCCCAGCACCCTCCCCTCTCCCAAATGCAAGCCTGGACCCGGACCCCACCCCGCTAAAGCAGCCAGCAGAGCCACTCCTTCCCCAGCCCAGCAGAGGCGGCAGGGGCTGCCGGAAGGATCGGTGGGCCCTGGATTACACATTCGCACGCCCTCACCGGCAGGCCTGGTAGCGGTAAGCCTTGTCGGGGATGCCGGGCAGGTTCTCGTTCCAGCGCAGCCCCGTCACCAGCTGGTCCTGCTGCCACACGCAGCACTGGAAGTCCCGTCCCGCCGTTACCACCTGTGCAGAGAGCGCGGGCGTCCAAGGACGGCTCTGCCCACGAGGCTGGGGAGCCGCCCAACGCCCACCTTGTTGTCAGGGCCCAGCGCGATATCTTCAATCTCCCCATCGTGGGCTTTGAACTCCAGCGTCTTCTTCATGCTGGGGAACTGCAAGGGTAGAGCAGGTGTCAGAGCTGCACCCCGAGGGCTGGGGTCCCCCGACAGCCCCAGCGCAGCACCCGGGGTCGCTCGGGGAAGGTGTCGGGAAGACGCAGCATTACGTGAACGCGAGAGCTGCTGATTCGGCACCATCAGGGCCTGGCCCTCCCCACCGGACACACGCTGCCGCCAGCACGGCGACGCCCAGCCTCAGCTCCCCCCATGCCTACCTCCCAGAGGCGGAGGAAGCCATCAGCACCGCCGGTGACGAGCAGAGAGCAGTCGGCGTTGAAGCGGACGGCCTTCTGTAGGGCATCAGGGCTGAAATCTGTGCGGACGCTGTGCAGGCTCTCCACCGTCACCTCGCTCGTCTGGCTCTGCGTCTCACCCTGCCCCGCCGGGCTGGGGCCCTTCCGCTTCCGCGGCCCCTTCTCCCCGCTGCCTGCCGTGGGGCAGACGACACAGAGCCCTGACACAGCTCCCCACTGCTGGGCAGGCCGAAGGCCCCCACAGCACCGCCCCATCTCCAAACCACCCTCCAGCCCCCCGGCCCTGCCCCACGGCACCCCGAGCGGGCGCTGTCACACCGACCTCCCCCGGGGAGAGCGGGACTCACCGTTCCGGCCGGCTGGGCCGCTCTTGGCCTCGGGCGCCTGCAGGCTGAAGCGGAGGATGTGGCAGCTGGCGTCCTGCCCCGCGGCAATGATGTCGTCGGCCAGCGCCATGGTCATGGTGGCGCGGGTCTCGGTGTCGTGGGAGTGCAGCAGGGAGGCGCTGAGCTGCCCCCCGATCTGCTCCAGCTGCAGGAAGTGCTGCGGGACGGGGCTCGGCCTCAGCCGCCGCAGCGGGGCCCTGCTCCGGGGCCACCCGCCGCAACACGTCTCCCCCCCCTCCCCGGGGCCGCCCCCACGCCGGGCCGGGCCTCCCTCCGCCCCCCGGCCCCGCAGCTCCCCGCCGCGTCCCCCCGGGCCTCCTCACCCCCCTCCGCCACGGGCCCGCCCGCGCCCCGCGCTAAGCCGCACCACGCCATTGCGGATGCCGGTCTTGGCGGCGCCGCCGCCGCCGGCGGTGATGGCGAGCGGGCGGCGCGGGTGGAGGCGGACGGTGTAGAGCGGGAAGGGCGCCCGGTACAGCTCGGCCGGCCGCCGCGGCGCCATGGCTGCGCCGCACACGTCAGCGCGTCACCGCGTCGCTGCGTCATCGCGCCGCCGCCACGTCCGCCCCGCCCCGCTCCCTAGCCCCGCCCCCTGTCGCCCATAGCCCCGCCCCTGTCGCCCATAGCCCCGCCCCCTGCCCCGCCCCGATGCGCAGAGCAGAGCGCGGGCAGGGTCGTGCGTGTCCGTGGGTGTCCGTGGGTGTCCGTGGGTGCTCCGCAGTGCCGGGACAGCAGCTGCCTACGGCTCCCGGCATGGCAGCGCCCCGCACGGACAGTTCCCGGGCAGTGGGGCATCACGTCTGCACGGCACTGCCTTCAACAGAGCCCCGCGTGGGTGTGGGGGGTCCTGACCTGCCCCCCACCCCCACGTATATCCCTCTGCAGTGGGGCAGCACCCACATACCCGCACGAGGCAACAGGGGACCCCTGTGTGCCCCCCATGGCGGGCTGGGGGCTGCCCCGCCTGCAGCCCAGCTGCGGACCCCCCCGTTCCCCCTGTCCCTGGCCAGCAGGGCCCCCCCGTGCCCCTCTTGGGGCCCCTCGTGCTGCCCGGCACCCATCACCCCGCTGCCCTGGGTGCCACAGGTCACCCGTGGGCATGCTGCCCATGCCGGGCTGCCCTGGCACCCTGGCACTGCCCTACAGCCGCTGCCTGTCCCCATGGTCCCCTCGCCTGGGGACGGGGCTGGGGTGCGGCTGGCGCAGCCCCCGGGGGACCCCCCAGCCCATGCCACGTGGCAGCGGGTGTGGGAGTCCCCACGGGGTGGGCCCACTGCTGCAGGCAGCTGCCTGCCCTGTGCACCAGCACTGGGGTCCCATCCCACGGGCAGGGCCTCGGGACGCGGGGCCGGGGCGCGGTGTGACCCCATGTGGTGCCCTGCCCGGTGCACGGCCTGTGCCTGCGGCACCCCGCCTGGGGCCGGTGGCTCCGTGGCGCTGGGGCCGGGCTGTGGGGCGAGCAGGGCTCCCGTGGGCGGCCGCGGGCCGGGGGAGGCTCCGGCTGGGACAGCCCGTATCCTCCTGCTCATCCCACGGTGCCAAGGAGGGGGAGGCGAGACGCCCGCCCAGACAAGGCCGCGGGCCGGGCCGGGCCGGGAGGCGGCGGGGGGATGTGCTGGCGCTCCCTGGGGCGCCCCGACCCACCGGTGCTTCGCGGGGCCGAGGCGCAGGCAGGAACGCGGGCAGGGGCTGCCTGGCGGAGCCCGGCATGGCCGAGAGCACAGGGGCAGGCGCCGGCGAGGGGTGCGGAGCGGGGCTGGCTGCCACACACGGCTGCTCCCCGGCCACCACCACCCCCCGCTCCCGGGAGAGAGGCACCCGCAGCCCCCCACGAGCCAACCGGCGCTGCCGGGGAGGGGGCACAGGCAGGACCCCGGGGCCCTCATCCACCCGGCCCGGTGATCTGGGGAGCCCCCCGACAGCAGGACAGGTAAGGAGCTGGGTGAGTGCGGGAGCAGGACCCCACAGACCCCACGCGTGGTGGCAGCAGGGAGCCCCGGGGGGCTGCTGTGGGGAGGGGCTCACACCAGGCAGTGCCAGCCCACCCCACTCGGGTGCAGGTCGTGGGCAGGACTGAGCCCAGGGGGTGCGGGCAGGGGGGCACATGGGTGGGTGGGACGCAGCCCTGGGGGCACAGACACCCCACGGGGCCCAGGACCTGGGGCCACCCGGCTGCTCCGGGGACAGGTGGCACGCAGAGGATGGGTGCTGTCCCCATCCCGCCGGGGTGACGGTGCCCTCCCCGGCCTCAGCCACAGGGCACCACGGCCCCCGGGCCGGCTCAGTCCCACTCTTGCCGCAGGGCCCCCCGGTGCCACTGTGCCCCCAGAACGCGGCGCGGGAGCGGAGCCGGGTGCGGGCGCTGCGCCGGGCCTTCCAGTCGCTGCAGGCAGCCCTGCCCACCGTGCCCCCCGGCACCAAGCTCTCCAAGCTGGACGTCCTCGTCCTGGCCACCAGCTACATCGCCCACCTCAGCCACGCGCTGGGCCGCGGGCCCCCCCCGCCCGCACCCTCCCACCCACTCCATGGACACCCGCTCCTGCACCCCATGAAGGTGAGACCCAGGGCACCCCTGCCTCAGCGTCCAGCTCCCCGGCACCGGTCCCCAGGGTGCCCCTTGCGTGACGGCACCCAGTCCCCGGGGTCCCCCGTTACCCCCCGTGCAGCAGCAGCAGCCCCTGGGGTCCCTCAGTGCACGACGCAGCCGGTCCCCGGGGTCCCCCGTGCACCCCAGCGCCCATTCCCTCAGCTTGCGGCCCCCCCACCCCGGGGTCCCCAGCACACCCCGGCAGCCGGTCCCTGAGACCCCCCCCCCCGTGCCCAGGCGTTGGGGACCGGGAGCGGCAGGACAAGGGGCAGCCCTCCCAGCCCCGACCCCTCTCCCTCTCTTGCAGAAGTGGCCGATGCGCTCCCGCCTCTACGCCGGCCCTTGGGGGGGCCCCAGTCCTGACCCCCCCGGGGCAGCCGCAGCCACCAGCAGCCACCAGCACACAGGCGCGGGAGGCAGCAGGCTGGCAGCAGGGGACGGCACCCCCTGACCCCCGGGGTGCCCACAGGAGCCCCCACACGGGCTCTCTCCCTGCAGCACGGGGGGTCCGTGAGCTCAGTGGGCAGCAGGGTGCCCAGGCTCCCTGCCCAGCCCTGCCCTCACCCTGCCCACCGCCGCTGTGGGGCAGGACCCGGGGGACGCTGGCGGGGGGGACGGGGGACACAGGGGGGGGTGCGTGCGCCACACTGCCCACAGGGGCTGGGGGGGCCACCCGGCAGGACCCACAGCAATAAACGCGCAGCCAGCACCCACCGCCTGCCTCCTGCCTCCGCTGCACTGGGGCTGCAGGCTGGGCCCCCCCCCCGGCCCCTCACCCCGGGGCCCCCCGGCCACGGAGCAGCGGCCCCCCCGGCTGTGCTCACCTGGCTCCCCCGGCCGGGCCCCCCCCGCCGGCCCCGCACCATGGGACAGGGGCCAGGGCCAAGGCCGCCGCCATAAATCTCCCCGTCTGGCGATGCTCCCGCTCTGGGGACTGCAGGGCCCCCCCGCCGCTCCGGCAGACGGGGGGTCCCGTGTCCCCGCCGGGCAGGGGGCTGGGGGGCTGCTCCGACACCTGCGCTCCAGAACCATTTATTGGGGGAACCACAAACACGGAAATGGGTGACGGGGGGCGGTGCTCAGCACCCTGGGGGTCCAGGCGGCCCCCGGCCCGGGAGCGGTGTGGTAAGGCACGTGGCCGGGGCACCGGGTAGTGTCCCGGCCGGGGGGGGAGGGCGCCGCTGCGACTCCCCCCCACCCATGGTCCCAGAGCCCCCCCGGCCAGGGGGTAGCGGCCCCGGTGTGGGCACAGGCAGAGGTCCCTGAGCCCGGCCAGCCCCCCTTGCGGGGACCCGGCCCCGTCCCGGTCATTTGGTGCTCCCCGGCTGAGCGTGGGTGCCCCGCGCGGGGTGGGGGGCGCCGGGGAAGGGGGCAGGGGGGGCCGGGACCCCCATGCCAGGGTGGGGATCAGAAGGAAGTCTCCTGCAGGGCATAGGCAGGGGCCCCGGCTGAGCGGATGTAGCCCTGTCCCTCCTCTTCCTCCCGCCGCCCGGGGGGGGCCAGGCCGTTTGCCAACCCTTTGCTCTTCTCCGCGGTGTCCGTCCGGTCGGTGTCCTGCAGGGAGAGAGCGGGAGGGGCAGCAGGGGCACGGGGCGGGGGACACGGATGCTGTGGGCCCCCCCCCCCCCCCCAGTGCTGGGGTCCGGGCCCCTCACCTGGGCAGCCCCCACCCCGCAGCAGAGCCTCTGCCGGTACTTGTGGGGCAGGCAGCAGAGCAGGCGCGGCAGCACGGGGTAGATGGTGCGGGGGTCCACGGCCGCTGCCGGCGTGGGGCCTGGGGGGCAGAGCAGAGGGTGAGCGGGGTGGGGTGGGTGGGGTGGGGCTGCTGGTGGCCCCCCGCGCCCCCGCACTCACCGGTGAGCAGGCTGACCAGGAGCCCTACCAGGATGACGGTGGTGGAGTTGTGGGCGCTGTACCACAGGTAGGACAGGCGGTAGAACTTCTGCAGCCCCGTGGGGCTGGGGGAGATGGGGGTCAGCATGGGGGGGGCAGGGCATGGAGCAGCACCCCCGCACCCCCCGTCCCGCAGCCGCAGCGCCCCGGCGCCGAGCCCCCCCGCCCCGCTCACCTCTGGGGGGCCGCTGTGGGGGCCAGCAGCGTGGTGTTGAGGACGGTGGTGAAGTTGCCGGCAGAGAGGAGCGCGGTGCTGTTGGGCGGGGAGGCCCCCCCCGTGCCCCCCATGTTGCTCAGCATGCTGCCGATGCCCACCCAGAAGGCCATGGCCAGGCCCGCCAGCAGCCCCACGACAGCACCCTGCGCCGGCAGAGAGAGAGGGTGCTGACCCCCGCCCCCGGGGTGCCCTGCCCCCCCCCCCCCTCCAGGGACCCCCAGCCAGGCAGGGGGACACTCACCGTGGGGTTGGCACAGGGGAAGAACATGCCCAGGCAGAAGAGCCCCAGGAGCGGGCCCCCCACCATGCCGAACATGCTGATGGCCACCTGCGGGGACACGGCCCTGAGCACCGACCCATCGCCCCGGCCGGCGCCGGCCGCTCACCGGCTGGGTGCCCCCACACCCCCACCCTACCTGCAGCACGGGGCCCAGCATGGAGGACACGTAGGCCATCCCCAGGCAGAGCAACCCATAGCCGAAAGCTGGGGAGAGGAGTGGGGGGGTCACGGCAGTGCTGGGGACCCCCCCTGCCGCCAGCGCCAGCCCCCCCCACAATGCCCCCCGCTCACCCATCAGCTTGGAGAGCAGCGTGGCCTGTGACTCCGACAGCCTGGGGCAGTGCGGCCGGACCAGGTCCTCCATCGTCACCGTAGCCAGCGAGTTGAAGGCGGAGGAGATGGTGCTGGGGAGGAGAAGGAGCGGGAGGGGGCTCTGCCGCGACCCCCCCAGCCCCACTGGCCCCTGGGCCGCCCGCTCACCTGAGGGACCCGCTGAAGAGGCAGGCGACGAAGAGCCCGGGCAGCCCCGGCAGGTCCCGCAGCACGTCCATCACGAAGTACAGCACCAGCTGGGGCGGGAGGGTCAGCACGGGGGGACGGGGGGGGGGACGGGGGGGGGGGGCACAGGGACAGGGTCCAGCCACCCACCTGGTCGGGGGAGCTGGGCTGATGGGCCTGCCCCAGCGGGTGCTCCCGGTCGTAGACGAACATGACGAGGCCGGTGAGGCAGCTGAGGCAGAGGACGATCTGCTGGCAGGGGAAGACGGCGTAGCAGGAGCTGCGGGGGGCAGGCAGGCGTCAGAGGCGGTGGGGAAGGGGGGGGACACCCATCCCGGCCGCGGGACCCCCCAGCCCCGTCCCCACTCACAGCTTGGCCTCCCGCTCGCTGCGGGCGCTGAGGTACCGCTGCACCTGCGCCTGGTTCACCCCGTACAGCGACAGCATCATGAAGACGCCCCCCACCGCCAGCGTCCAGAAGGTGTGCCGCTCAAAGGGGTCGGGGTCCAGGCTGCGGGCAGGCACCGGCAGAGGGGTCACGGCCACGGGTCCTCACCAGACCCGGCACCCCGCAGCATGGGAAAGGGGGCGGCGGGAACAACCCCCCCCCCCACCACCACCCCCCCCCCCCCCGTGCCGGAGCTCCTCCTCCCCACCCCAGGCGCGCCCCACGCGTCCCCACGGCGTGACGTGGGGTGCCCGGCCCCGGGCGGGTGAAGGCGTCTCAGCCGGGCCGCTCACTCGATGCCGGAGATCTTGCCCTCCTGCTTGGCCAGGCGCCAGACACGGGCCATGCCGCCCACGCGCTGGGCGCCCACCACGATGACGGCCAGCTGCCCCGCGAACATCACCAGTGTCTGGAAGACGTCCGTCCAGATGACGGCCTTCAGCCCGCCCTGCGGAGACACGGCGCCCGTCACCGCGGCCCGGTGGGGACCCGGGGCACCCCGCGGCCGGCCGTGCTGCGGCGCGGTGGGCAGGGACTCACCAGTGTAGTGTAGAGCGTGCAGACCAGCCCCATGGTGAGCACCGCGCTCCAGAGATCAAAGCCCGTCACTGGAAGTGGCAGAGGCCGTTAACGAGCTGGGGGGGGCATCACCCCACGCACCACCCCCCCCCGTGCAGGATGGCGTTCCCAGCATCTCCCCCCTGCTCCCGTCCCCCTGTTACCTGCGTTGAGGGCCAGCGAGGGCGCGTAGAGCACCACCCCCATGTAGATGACCTGCGGGGAGAGCAGCGCTGACACCGTGCACGGCCCCCCGCGCCCCCCCCCCCCCCCCTCCCACTCACCATCTGGAAGATGAAGGTGATGGTGCCGAAGACCCGCACCGTCTTGTTGAAGCGCAGCTCCAGGTACTGGGGGCGGGGGGGAAGATGGGTCAGGGTACTGTCCCACCCGGACACGGGGTCCTGAGCAGGGGGGACGTCCCCCCGTGTGTCCCCCCAGCAGTGGGGAAGCGGGGGGGGGCAGGCAGCCCTGCCCCAGCACCTCGGCTCCTGCCGCCACAGACACCGCGAGGCCGGCCAGCGCTGCCGGGGGCAGGGGACGGGGGCGAAGGACGGGATGAGACAAGCCCGGTGGGAGCCCCATCTGCGGGGCGCGGCACGCTGGGCGCCCAGACAGGGGCACCAGGAAGCGAGGGCCCGGAGCCAAACCCCCACCGGGCGCCGTCAGCTCGTCCCGAGGCCACACGCCTGCCGGCACGTCCCGCCGGGTGCTGGGCTCCGCGCGTGCCCCCCGTCCCCACGGGGACGGCCCCTCTCACCTCGTAGGTGCTGGTGATGCGCAGGCGGTAGAAGACGGGGATGAAGACGTGAGCTGGGATGAGCAGCCCCAGGAAATAGGAGCAGCCGAGGAACCAGTACTCGGTGCCAAAGCGGTAGATCTCGCTCGGCACACCCAGGATGGCCACGGCCGACTGGAAGGTGGCCAGCAGGGAGAGGGCGACAGGCAGGAAGCCCATGTTGCGGTTGGCCAGGAGGAACTCCTGCACCGTGCGCTGCCGATCCCCGCTCAGCGCGTAGAAGAGTCCGATGGCCGACGACAGCACCAGCAGCAGCGCGAAGATGCTGTAGTCGATCGCCGTGAACTCCATGGTGAGCGTCTCCTATTGCCACTGTCCCGCCGGAGCCACCGCTGCCTGGCCGCCCACCCCGGTTGCGCCCCGTCAGCCTCATGGGCATGCCGAACCCCGGCAGCCACCCCGGCAGCAGGTCCTGGCCGGCATCTCCCCGGCACCCAGAGCTGCGGGAGGAGGGACGGGTGTCAGCGGCGGCCGGGAGCTGCACCTGACACTGCAGGGACCTTCGCTCGCTCTGTCTCAGCCTCAAGGACCCGGTGCAGGGGGGGGCAGGCTGGTTGAGGAACGTCCCCTTAAACCTTCTCCTCCCTCTGGGCTGGGCTCGGCAGCGCGGCGCCCACCCCCCCGGCTGTCCAACCTGCCCCCGCCAAGGGAAACGGGAGCTTCTTCCAAAGAACACCGAGGCCACGGTTGCAAAAACAGTCCCACCCAGGACCCCGGCGGCACCGGCCCTACCAGCCCCACGCTGTTCCGCCAAGCCTGGCAGAACCGGCCCCGCATGGCCAAACCCAACCGCCCCCGGTGCAGGACAGCCTCGCCAAGCCCGGCAGCACCGGCCCTGCCCCAGCCAAACACATCACGACCCAACCGCCCCGGCCCCGCCGAGCCCCGCAGAGCTGCCCCCGGTGCGAGAGCCCAGCCAAGCCCAGCACAGTTGCCCTGGCGCCAGAGCAGCCACCCCCACAGCGGCCCGCCTGGCAGGACCGGCCCCACTGGCAGCCCCCAGCCCCGTCGGACCCATGGATGGGGCCATGGGGGGCAAACAGACGGACAGCGGAGCTTGGTCTGTGCCGGCGAGGAGATGCAGGAGCCCTGGGACCCTCACCCAGCTGAGCAGAGGCTGGGCTGGGTGACCCCCACCCACACAGCCGGGGACAGACAGACGGACAGCGGGTCTGACAGCCTCAGGGGCTCTGGGCAGCAGCCAGGTGGAGCAGCCCTGGCACCCCCTGCCCCACTCACCGGCACATCCTCGGGGGTCCCCACCATGCCTCTGCCCCCAGCCTGGGCTCCAGCCCCTGCAGAGCCGGGGGTGAGCGAGCCGGGCAGCCCCAGAAGCCAGGCAGGGAGGTGGCACAAGCAGAGACACCCCCCCCGCCAGCAGGCACGGGGCTGTGGGGAGCAGGGAGCCAGGAGCGGCGAGTGCCGGGGGAACGGCAGGCCCCAGTGGGGCAGGGGGCGCGGAGGGACCCCACGATGCTGTACCAGTGGGGCAGCGTTAGGGGCTGCCGCGGGGCAGCACGGGGCATGGGGAGGACGAGGCCGGGCTGCCGGGGCAGGGGGCTGGTGCTGCACCCGCCGTGATCCCCAGAGGAATGCCCGCCCGGGGCATACTTGGGGGGATTAGGCTGGGCCCCGCCTGGCACCCCTGCACCCGGCACAGCTTGCCCGGGCCTGCCCGCCGTGGGTGCCGGGGGACCGGGCGGCTGTGCTGGCACAGGACGTCGTGGCAGCGCAGAAAGGGGGTGAGAGGGCAGCGCCTCCCGCCTCGCATGCCACCGTCCCCGTGCCTGGCCGGGACGCGCTGCGTGCGGCACAGCTCCCGGGCAGGGTCCAAGGTCACCCCGCCGCATTCCGCTGCGGAGACTAAACACGAGGCGGGCGGTGCCGCGGTCCCTGACGGCTGCCCCACCGCAGCCCAAGGCCCGGCACCCCGGGCGCTCCCAGCCCAAGGCTCCCCGGTACGGGGCGGCCCCGTGGTGTCCCCGCTGCCTCCAGCCTCGGCGTCCCCAGCCCAAGGCCCCGGGCCGTGCCCCGCTCCCCGGCCCTGCCTCACGCCCCCGTGTCCGCCGGTGTCCCCGGTGACCCCGCTCCTCCCGTTCCCCCCGCCCTACGCTTCCTCGTCCCCGGTGACCCGGCTCAAGGCGCGGCTGCCCAGCCCCGGCGTCCCCGGTGACCTCAGGCCACGGCCCCGCTGCCCCTTCCCCGGGGTCCCCGGTGCCACCCCCCCCCCCCCGGCTCCCGCCGTCCCCCCAGCGACCGCGGCCCCAGGCCCGGCTCCCCGGAGCCGCCGGTGTCGGCCGAGGGCGAGGCGGGGCGGGCGGCAGCAGGACGAGCCCCGGCCCCGACCCCGGCGTGTGGTTCCGAGCCCGGCGGGGCCGCTCCGGAGCCGGGCAGTGACCTTGAGGGGCCCCGGCGGTCCCGGTGCGACACTCACCGGCGGCGCGGCGGAGCGGAGCCCACGTGCCGCCCTGCCCCGGGCCGGCGCGTCCTGATGACGCGTGGGGGGGGGGGGGGGGCACCGGGCGGCGCTGCCAGCGCTGCCCTCACCGCCGCTCCCCCCCCCCCCCGGCCGGGTCCCCCCGGCCCCGCGCGCCGTGATGGCGTCAGCCGCCGCCACCGGGACCGGCCCCCACGTGGGGCCCCGGCCGCGCTCCGCTGCCCCGGGCAGGTCACCGCGACCCGGCTCTCCCCACCCCACCCCACCCCCCTCGCCGCGGGGGATCCCCGCTCGGGGTCCAGAGGGCGCCCGGCCCGGCCCGGGGCGGGGGGGGAGGGGGGGGCACGGTCCCGCCCAGCCCCTCCGCGCCCCCCCCCCCCCTCGGGGCACCCCCCGGTGACGGGCCGTGTCCGCCAGGGGGCGCCCTCGCGTGGGCGTGTCCGGGGGGGCGGGGCGGTCCCGGAAGAGCCCCCCGGGGGGGGGCGGGGGGGGCGTACCCGGGCTCGGCGGGGCCATGGGCGCCGTCTTGCCGCTGCTGCTGCCGCTGCTGCTGCCGCCCTGGGCCGCCGGCGGCGCGGCGGTGAGCGGCGGGGCCGGGGGGATGCCCGGGGGTCGCGGGGCTCCGGGAGTCCCCGGTCGGGGGTGCCGGGGGGATGCCCCGGGGGTCGGGGGGCTCCGGGGGCGGCCCCGGGAGTCGGGGAGTCCCCGGTCGGGGGTGCCGGGGGGATGCCCGGGTCGGGGATGCTGGGGCGGTGCCCGGGTCGGGGGGCTCCGGGGGGTGCCCGGTCGGGGGCGGGGGGGCGGGGGCTGTGCCGGGGTTGCCCGTGCCCCACCGAACGCCCCGGCCCCAGGTATGCGGGCGCTGCCCGGGGCCGGTGCGGAACGGCTCGATCGTGGCCCAGTACTGCGCGTCCCAGGCCGGCACCGAGAGCGAGGGGCGCTGCTGCCGGGAACGGGGCGCCCGCCCGGAGCGGCTGCTCGGGTACGGGGCGGGGGGGGGGGGGGGGGTGCGAGGCAGGGGCGCGCTGGGGGGTGCAGAGGGCTGTGTAGGGGGTGTCTGGGGACCACATGGGTGGGGGGTGCTTGGGGTGGGTGCAGGAGGGTGACGGGGGGGTCGGGGGGTGACAGGGTGGATGTTGGGGGACACTGGGGGTCAGGGGAATGCAGGGGGTGGGGGGTGGGCGGGGGGGCACGCAGGATGGGGTGCGGGGGGTGCCACGCACGCTGCCATCCCTTCCCCAACCGCTGCCCCCTCCCAGGCTGGACCTGAGTGACTGCTCCCTGCACAGCCTCCCCCCGGGGCTGGCCGAGGCCGCGGCCATCGTCATCCTGTGAGTCCTCGTGCCCCCCCCCCGTGAGGGAGGGGCAGGGAGAGGGGTCTGGGGTGGGTCTGGTGGGAACCCCCCTGGCCAGCACAGCCCTGCCTCTCTGGTCCCCGTCCCCGCTGTCCCCCTGTCCCCCCAGCACCCCCCTACCCAGGGGACACCAGCCACTCTCCATCCCGTTTGCATAGCCGTGGCAGGCGGGGGGAGTCCCCAGTGACTGGAAAAAGGGGAATGTCCCCCTTGTTTCTAAAAGGGGGGGCCCTGGGAACCACCGCCCAGGCAGCCTCTCCCCTGCGCTCGGTCAGAGCGCGGAGCAGACCCTCCTGGAGGCTGTCGGGGCACGTGGAGGGCAGGGAGGTGACGAGACAGCCAGCACGGCTTCACCGGGGCGAGTCATGCCTGACTAAGCTGGTGGCCGCCTGCGATGGAGGGACCGTGCTGGTGCATAAGGGAAGAGCAACTGATGTCATCTGTCTTGATTGCTGTAAGGTTTTTGACGGCATCTGATGCAACATCCTCGTCACTAAACTGGAGAGCTGTGGGTTTGACGGGTGGGCTATTAGATGAGTCGGGAATTAGCTGGATGGCTGCGGCCAAAGAGTTGCAGTCAATGGCTCAATGTCCAAATGGAAACCAGTAACGAGTGGTGTCCCTCAGGGGTCTGTACTGGGACCGGTGCTGTTCAACGTCTTTATTAATGACACGGTAGGATCAACAAGTCTGCGGGTGGCACCAAGCTGCGTCGTGCGGTTAATTTCCTTGAGGGGAGGGCTGGCATCCCCAGGGACCCGGGCAGGCTGGGGGGGACCTGGGAACCTCCTCAGGTTCAACAAGGCCAAGTGCAAGGTCCTGCACGTGGGTCGGGGCAATCCCAAGCACAACTCCAGGCTGGGCAGGGAATGGATGGAGAGCAGCCCTGAGGAGAAGGACTTGGGCTGTTGGGGGACGAGAAGCTCACCATGACCCAGCAATGTGTGCTGGCAGCCCAGAAAGCCACCCGTGTCCTGGGCTGCGCCCCCAGCAGCGTGAGCAGCAGGTCGAGGGAGGGGATTCTGCCCCTCTGCTCCGCTCTGCTGAGACCCCCCTGCAGTGCTGCGTCCAGCTCGGGGGTCCCCAGCACAAGAAGGACATGGAGCTGTTGGAGCCAGGCCAGAGGAGGCCACGGAGATGAGGCGAGGGCTGGAGCACCTCTGCTCTGGAGACCTCAGGCTGAGAGAGTTGGGGTTGTTCAGCCTGGAGAAGAGAAGGCTGCGGGGAGACCTTAGAGCCCCTTCCAGTCCCTGCAGGGGCTCCAGGAAAGCTGGAGAGGGGCTGGTGCCAAGGCCAGGGAGTGCCAGGCCAAGGGGCATGGCCTGAAGCTGCAGGAGGGGAGATGGAGATGGGATGTGAGGCAGAAATCCTTCCCTGTGAGGGTGCTGAGGCCCTGGCACAGGGTGCCCAGAGAAGCTGTGGCTGCCCCTGGCTCCCTGGCAGTGTTCAAGGCCAGGTTGGATGGGGCTGATCTGGTGAAGGATGTCCCTGGCCATGGCAGGACGGGTCTTTAGAGGTCCTTTCCCACCCAAACCCTTCTATGATTCTATGACACCATCCCAGAGGTACCTGTCCCATCTCCGGGGCCAGTCTCCCTGCTGGGGAACAGCCTGGCTGGGGCCGGTGCTGTTTGTGGGCACCTGGGCAGCGGCAGGTGGGGGTCCATGCACCCAGTGTGTTTGCAGGGACCTGACGGAGAACCCTCTGACGCCCCTCCCCAACGGCTCCTTCCTGGGCTTCACCCACCTGCAGCACCTGTGAGTACCAGTGGCGGGGGGCGGCGCGGGGGGCTGCCACGGTGCCGGGTGCTGAGCTCTGCTCCCCAGCATGGTGCCGCTGGCACTGGAGTGCCCGGGCGGGAGCAACGCCTGGGAGAACGTGACGATGCATGGGAACAGCCGGCTCTGCCAGGGCCAGAGGAACCCCTGCAACAGCTCCGGGGAGCTCGGTACGGTGGGGAGCAGGGGTGCCCTGGGGTGGCAGGTGGGGGCTGGCTCCAGACTGGCCCTGTGACCCCCCCTGCTCTGCTCCGCCAGCCTGGCTGTGCCCTGAGAACGCTGCCTGTGCCCCAGACGGCCCCGGCCTCGTCCAGTGCCTGTGTGACAGCCCCTTCCACGGCTACAAGTGCCTGCGCGAGGTGAGGGCCCGCAGGACGGGATCCCCCTCCCTGAGTGCCGGAGCAGCGGGGGCAGCGGGGGGCTGTGCTGCTCACTGCTGCTTCTTCGCAGGGCACGTTCCCCATGCTGCTCTTCTGCGGGATCCTGGGAGCCATCACCCTGTCCCTGTCCCTCTTGCTCTGGGGCACCCAGCGCCGGAAGGCCAAGACCCCCTGAGCGGGGGGGGCAGGGCAGGGGGGGTTCCGTGTGCCAGAGGGGCTCCGTGTACCCGGTGTCTGGCTCACCACGCCGGGGCTAGGGATAAATAAAGCCCGCAGCATCCTCTCTGTGCGTCTGTCCGACTCCTTCCCCGGGGCAGGCGGGAGGCGGTGCAGGCAGCTGCCCAGGGGCGGTGCGGGACCCTCCAGGCCGCTTTGGGGAGCCGGCCCGCGGGGCTGGGGGCGCTGCCTTTCCCCACCCGCCCTGCTGGGGAAGAGCTCCGGCCGCTCCTCGTATCCCCGGCCCCGAACCCGCGCCGTGCCGGGGGCGAGCGGGGGGGCCCCGAGCGGGGCCGGCATCGGGAAAGGGCGGGGCGGGGCCTTGGGGGCGGGGCCATGCGGATCGCGCCGCTGCCGGCAGAGCCGCTCCGAACCGCCGGGGGCGGGGCCTTACGGGAGGGGCCTTGGGGCGTGGTCATGCAAAGCAAGGCACCGCGCACGGCACCACGGGAACTACCCGTGTCACACCGCCGCTCAGCGTGGGCGAGCGCGGGCGCGACGTGGGCGCTGCTTGTCGGCGGAACGTGGGGATTAGCTCGAGGCGTCGTGATATGCCGTAAGCGTGGCGGGGCGGGGAGTGTCCGTGCGTTGGGGGTGGGTGTGGAGTGATGTGGCGGTGCGGTGCGGGAGGGGGTGTCATACTTACCTGGCAGGGGAGACACCATGATCAGGCAGGTGGTTTTCCCAGGGCGAGGCTCATCCCCTGCACTCCGGGTGTGCTGACCCCTGCGATTTCCCCAAATGCGGGAAACTCGACTGCATAATTTGTGGTAGTGGGGGACTGCGTTCGCGCTCTCCCCTGACATCTCTGCCGTACAAGGACAGACTGAACACCGGTACGGAGCTGCCTCGCGGCGCTCTCAGTACCCCCCCAGAGTCTCCGAACTCCCCTTTCCCCGCAGAGTCGGGTCCTGCGCGGGTCCCCGGGCGAGCGGGCCCGCGGTCGCGAGGTGCCGGTTGCAGGAGGCTGCTGTCCCAAACCCGGGGGTTCCTTTACCCATAGCCCATACGCTCACAGCCACGCGGAGCAGAGGTATTTCGTGGCGTATTCGCGCAGATGTAGCGTCTGTCCCAGAACAGCACCCCAGAGCTTCACATCAGGGGTTATTTCTACGTAATTGACGCGGTTTAGCCCCAGCCGGCAGCTGGGTGCCACGCACCACTCACTCACCCCTCCCCCGGCGGGATGGGGAGGAGAACGGAAAAACAACGGCAAAGCCTCGAGGGTTGGGATAAGGGCAGGTTACTGGGACAGCAAGGGAGAGGGAAGCAATCAACAGTACTGATAACAGATGTTCACCATGGGTGATAACAAAGAACAATTTACCGATCCGACGACCGACCGAACACTCAACCCGTCCCGGTGATAGAGAGAACTAACACTTAAAGGAAATGGCAGGACCATTAACTAGCTCAAGCCACATATCTAGTAATCTTAACCCTTACGTAAGATGTTTTAACAAGAACTAGCGTAAGGAAGGGTCAAGATGACCCTTCGCTCTGCTTGCATTTTTGTAACCAATCACAAGATAAGGAGGTAGTAAATCAGAAGGGAACGAACACGGAGGATTCTCTGCTAATTAGGAACCGGTCTGAGCAAGTTTTGTGGTGAAGGTGAAAAGTGCACAGTGAGGAAGACATACGGCCTTCATCCCTGAGACCCCGGCCCACCACCACCAAGAGGGACTGCGCGTGCGCAGCTGAGAGGAGTTAAAGGCGGAGACAATGGAAATGAACTCGTTGTAATAAGACCACCTTTCCGCGGAAAGATCATGAATATGTATAGGTGCTTTTTGAATATGTAACATTCTATCCTATAAAATTCAAAGGGAATTGCTGCAAGGCGCGCACGATTTTGGTGGGACGACCCCCCGTGCTGCCCAGCGCTGAATAAACATACCTACTTTACAACTTCACAGGTTGTGCCGCACGTCACCGGAGCCACGCCGAACCCGCCCCTGCCCGACCAGCCCCCTTTTATGGTGAGCATGACGTCCCATGGTATGGAATAGCCCCCGGCCAGCTTGGCTCACCTGTCCTGGCTCCTTGTGAAATTAACTCTGTCCTTGCCAGAACCAGGACAGTAATACATTCACATATTCATCTTCCTAATGCGTATGCATTGCTACGCCATAAATGATTGCTCTAGCATGCAAACTAGAGCGCACGCTCGGTTCTTTGCTCCTCCTTTATCTTCGAGCAGGTGGAATAATTGGGGTAGGTGGTCCGTGGGTCGGTGGTCGCGATTCCCCCTGCCGGAATTACCTTTCCCCTCGTTTCCCGGTACTTCTGGCAAGCCCAAACGGTTCTTCAGGGATCGTTGGTCAAACTATCAATTTATCAGTTACAGTTCTGCTTCTTGACAATCACATCTTAGTTAGTATATTGGTCGGATAAACGTTAACCCAGGGGTAGGGCCGTGCAACGCCGTCCTTTAGCAGCGATGGTCCTGGTTACATTTGATTTTGCTCTACACGGCGATCACGGAGCCTTCGCGCCGGCAGAACACGGGAAGCCCGCGGCCCCAACGGGCACCGCTGCGCCCCGGCCGCTCCCGCTGTCCCCGCGGAGAGACGGTGGGGATCAGGGAGCGGGGCCTGGGAGGGTCCTGCCCTTCCGCCGAACCCGACGTTCCCCCCGCGGGGCCGCAAGAGCCCTGAGGAGCTACCGAAGGTCGTAGAGCTCTGTCTGTCCTTGTACGGCAGAGATGTCAGGGGAGAGCGCGAACGCAGTCCCCCACTACCACAAATTATGCAGTCGAGTTTCCCGCATTTGGGGAAATCGCAGGGGTCAGCACACCCGGAGTGCAGGGGATGAGCCTCGCCCTGGGAAAACCACCTGCCTGATCATGGTGTCTCCCCTGCCAGGTAAGTATGACACCCCCTCCCGCACCGCACCGCCACATCACTCCACACCCACCCCCAACGCACGGACACCGCACGCCGCGCCCCTCTCCCCCCCGCACGCGCACACCACGCGTCCTACACCCCACGCTCCGCCGCCATCACGCAGCGCACACGCACCACTCGACGCCCGCGACCGGCGGTGGCGCGGCGCGGCGCGGGGTTCTCCCGTCAGCCCCTGCGCCGATGATCTGCATGGACACGCCCCAGTCCTCCCGCAAGGCCCCGCCCCTATCGACCAGGCGCGGCTCTGCCGGCAGCGGCGCGAGCTCCAGGGCCCCGCCCCAAGGCCCCGCCCCAAGGCCCCGCCCCAAGGCCCCGCCCCAAGGCCCCGCCCCAAGGCCCGGCCGCGGCAGCGGAGCCGCGGAGCCCCCGAGCCGGGGCCAGGACGCGCCGGGCGGGGACCCGGGGCCGGGCTGTGGGCAGCACCCGGCTCTCGGCAGCCGGCGGCCCCCGGCGCCAGGCAGAGGGCAGCGGGCCCACGGCTGCGCGACCGGGAGCGTGAACGTCCCCGGGGCCTCGCGCGGGCGGCTCTGCGGGAGCGGACGCGGAGGCTCCGGCCGGTGCCCCTTCTTCCCAGGTGCTTCGCCCCTTCCTTCCTTCCTTGCGTCTCGCTGACGCGCTGAGGCCCTCGGGTCCTGCTGGCACGTAGTCTGTCGCCGCGGAGGCCTGAAAAGGCCCGTGAATCTTCGCTGCGGTACTCCCGCCTTGCCCCGCTGAGGCCTCCAGACTCACCCCTTCTTTCGCCGAACGTCCGGAGTTACGGCCCCAGGGCCGCCCGCGCCCGGGGAGCTCAGGACCCGTCGCTGCCGGGGCCCTGCTATCCCATCACCTGTTCTCGCTGCCGGACTTGATGATCCTTTACAGTCGGCAGTCCAAGACCTTCCACCTCCCCTTCTCCTCTTCTCCCCTGCCCTCTGATGCGCTCAGCGTCGTTCCTCTCGCCTCCGCTTGCCCCGTCCGGGCCTCGTTCCGGCCTCTCGCGTGCCGCTTTGCTTCAATGTAGTAGCAGCCAAACCCCCGCAGACACAACCGCCGACGTCGATAAACCCAACCAGACCTCAGCGCTGTCCCAAGCAGGTTTCTTATCCGTCCTCCCGCACCTGGGACCCGTCCTCACGGGTCAAAAGTCTTTTCTCCAAGTATTTCATGCCCTATCTGAAGCTCACCCTGAATTTTGTGCGCGGCCGTTTCCGTTCTCGGACCTCGCTCTGCCACCGGTACGGCACGGGCTGTTGTCCCACGCCCCGCCAGCCCCCGAGCAGCCGGCACGGACCCCAGAGCCGCTCCAGTCTGCGGGTACCGGGGCTTGCGTCACCGCGGCCACGAGGCTGGACCGGCGTCACCCGCAGCACCCGCCCCCTGCCACGGCAGGGCCTCGGCGGCGGCTCCTGCTGCGGCCGGCGCTCCGTGCGGGGAGGACGGCCGGCGCGGGGCCTTCGCCGCTTCATTTATTTGGTGACAGTTAATCGGCCGGTGGACGTGTGAAACGTGAGCGGGGACGCTTTTGGCTCCAAAGGCGCGGGGGATAAAGCCCCGAGAGTCCCAGTTCCTCCCCGCGGCGGGGCGAGGGCGACGAGCCCAACCGGCAGCACCCAGGCGGCGGGAGAGGGATGGGAGGGTGGGTTTGGGTTTGCCTTTGCCGAGGGAGCGCGAGGGCCCGTGGGGTCACAGGCACGGATCGCGGGAGCCGGCGGGTCCGGGGTGCGGCGAGTGCCGGCGTTAACCAGCCCCTCGCCTTCCCAGGGAGGGTGCGCGGGCCGCGGGGCGGCTTCTCCGCGGGCGGCTGCTCCCGCCGTGCCGCCGCCGGTGCCCGGATCGCCCCAGGCCCCAGCACTGGGCGTTAGTGGGCGGTGACCGGGGGCGGGGCCTTGCGGGACGGGGCGTGTCCATGCAGATCATCGGCGCAGGGGCTGACGGGAGAACCCCGCGCCGCGCCGCGCCACCGCCGGTCGCGGGCGTCGAGTGGTGCGTGTGCGCTGCGTGATGGCGGCGGAGCGTGGGGTGTAGGACGCGTGGTGTGCGCGTGCGGGGGGGAGAGGGGCGCGGCGTGCGGTGTCCGTGCGTTGGGGGTGGGTGTGGAGTGATGTGGCGGTGCGGTGCGGGAGGGGGTGTCATACTTACCTGGCAGGGGAGACACCATGATCAGGCAGGTGGTTTTCCCAGGGCGAGGCTCATCCCCTGCACTCCGGGTGTGCTGACCCCTGCGATTTCCCCAAATGCGGGAAACTCGACTGCATAATTTGTGGTAGTGGGGGACTGCGTTCGCGCTCTCCCCTGACATTCCGGCGTTCTAACAACAGACCGTCAGCGCACGCGCACTGAGCTCCTGCCGTTGTTCCGTGCGTTACTGCCGCAAGCAGCACCCATGGCTGACCCGTGCAGCAGCGCTGGGCCGGTGACCGGAGCTCCGGGGGTGCCCGTTGGTGCTGCCGCGGTCCCCCGATCTGCGCTAGTGAAAGGCGGTGCGTGTCGCCGTTAGGACACCGGTAATGGCGTCAGCGCTTGATTGTGCTTTATCATCTCACGCGTCCCGGTTCGTCCGGTTCTACCCCACGTCGACTTGTCCCCTCGGTTTTGGGGTCCCCGCACCGTCCTGCGCAGGCACCTCTCATTCACGCGTGGACGCCTGCGGTTGTGCAGGCACCGGTCACGTGGCGAGGGAGGGCGTAGACCCTTTCGGTAATGACGTTCCCAGCGTGACACTATCCTTCCGCGCTTCCGGATCCGGTTCCGTGCTTGGCGGCGCGGCCCTTAGCGGGGCGGCGGCGGCGGCGGCTCCGGGAGCCCGTCGGGATCCACCCGGATGGCTTCCAGTGCCGCCCGAGGGCCGCGCTGCCGGGAGCGGAGCCGCCGGAGCCGCTCGGGACGGGGATCGGTCCCCACCGCCAGCAGCCGGAGCCGCAGCCGAGTGCGGGAGAGCAAGCCCCGAGCGCTCCGTACGTACCGGGGGGGGGGGGGACCGGGGCGGCGAGGGGTGCGGGGTGCGGTGCCCGGGGACGGGGAGCACCCGTGAAACCCCGCCGCTGCCCGGGAGCAGAGCTCTGGGTTTCACGGGGCAGGTGGAGAGAGGGGTGTCCGTCCGTCCGTCCGTCCTCCCGGTCTGGCCCTGGCTCCGTGCTGTCGGTACTTTGCCGGTGCCCAAGCCTCGCCGTCACCTGGTGCTGCGCCGGTTGGGTGTTGGCAGCCCGGCGCATCGCTGCACCGAGAGCCTTGCTGTGTTTTTGTGCTAACTCCGTCTGTTCTTTTTGGGGGGCAGGAGAACTGTCGCCACTCGGACATCTGGATGCTTTGACCCACTCTGAGGAGGGAGTAGAAGCTGCCAAATCCCAGAAAAAAAATATCCAAACCCAAAAACCAAAAAATAGTCCTAGTGACCCCAATGGCCCAGCCCCTGCAGAGACTGAGGGACACGGCGAGCCCTCAAGAACCTCGGAGAACGGCTCCGTGCCGGCCCCGAAGGCACCCGGGAAGCGTGGGCGGAAATCCAAGACAGAGATGCTGCTGCTGAAACTGTCTCAGGACCTGGAGTGCCCGACCCCGGAGCCCATCTGTGCGCAGAAGATGCTGGGGAACAGCGAGGCGTCAGAAGGCCTGGAGACCCCCCCCAGCGGGCGCCCCAAGCGTCGGGCAGCCAAAGTGTAAGCAGGGGCACGGGATGCGGGGGTCCAGGGGCGGGTGCCCTGGGGAGATGGGAAGGACAGACAGACACCGCTCTCGGAGCGGGTCCTCGAGACCTCTGCCTCGCCTGGGGCGTCTCGGCTTCTTTGCTGAAGGACTTAGTGCCACATCAGTGGGACAGACTGATTCCCCACGGAATTATCTTTTCCCGCTTTAGGGGAATGTGTTTGGATCCAGGAGCACGGGGGTGTGGGGAACAGCAGAGGCTGTAGATGAGCTCGTGTGCAGCGGGTGTTTGAGAGCACTAGGGAAGAGGTTTCCTTGGTTCCTGACCAAGCCAGGAGGAGGCTTGTCCTGGGCAGGGAGCAGAGCAAGCTGCGCGAGCCACACGCCGCTTAAAGGGGAGCGAGTCCTGGGGGAAGCCCCTGTGCTCTGGGGCCTCTGTAGGCAGCTCAGGTGGTGCCTGTGCTCTCCAGTGCCCGCAGGAGCGCTGGGTGTGTAGGGGCAGAGCTGGCAGAGTTGCAGTGTCCCAGTCCCCTTGCTCCACTGTGCAGAGGGAGGGTGCAGCACTTGCAGCGAGGTGCCCTTTGCTGAGGGTGCTTGCGGGAAGATCTCTGGCTTTCCCGCTTTCTGGCTGGCAAAGAGCCACGTGCTGCTCTGCCTGCTGAATGCCTTCCCCTGCCTGCTGCAGAGACCTGGGCAGGCTGGTGGTCCCTGGGGAGGGGCAGGGGATGCTGGCTGTCCGAGTGGCTGGCCTGGAGGCTGGCCGGGCATCCAGACGGGCCCTGCCGCAGCCCAGCTGGGCAGCTCTGGAGCGAATTGTGAGTCCAGACCACGAGCTGGGGAAGCGTGTCTGCCCGGCCCTGGAGGGAGGGCTGGCTGGTCTCTGTGCTGTCCCTCTGCTCACCTCTGGGCAATGCCTTTGGTGTCCCAGGGCTTTGCTGTACCTGCAAGAGCTGGCGGAGGAGCTGACGTCGGTGTACCAGCCTCCGGCTCCCACCGAAGGTGCCCAGGAGCCAGAGCTCGAGCATATCCAGAAGAAGCGTCGGAGCCGGAGGAGGAAGGAGGAGGAAACGGATAGCGATGATCCTGCACGAGATGCTGACTTTGTGCCCTCGAAGGAGGTGTTGCTGCAGGCAGAGGAGGAGGAGGGGAGTGATGCGCCACTCAGTGAGGCGTCGGAGCCAGAGCTGGAGGCGCTCCGGGGACACGGTGGGAAGGTGTCGTCTGCAGGGGTAAGGGTCAGGGGTCTCTGCCTTGGCTGCTTCTTACCTTTGGCCTGGCATGAACAACACAAAGTGCCTGAGCTGTCGTGTGGTGTCCCCACCTCCGGCCGTTTGGGGCAGAACGGCCCTGAGGCAGGACTCAGGGATGGCACGGCGCCTGCCAGCCGTGAATCTGAGCGTGAGATCTTTGGGCTTAACTGCAGACAGAGGCAGCTCCGAGTGAGGGTGGATGGGGACAGGGCGACAGGTACTCCTGGGAGAGGGTGCGAGGGTCTCAGCTCCTGCTGAAGCTGATGGGCGGTGGCGGCAGGGTCCTGGAGGCTGTTCTGTAGTTTGTGGAAGTCCCCAGAGTGGGACTGTGTGTCTTTAGCCCAGTGTGACACGGTCTTGGTGGCTGGGGGAGAGCTCTGTGCTTGTCAGCTGCATCGCTGCCATTTAGGACGCACAGTTCCCCAGGGGCTCACGGGGACATTTGGGCAGGCAGAGGCAGCCTGGGCCGGGTCCTTTGGCGGGTCCTGCTCTGAGTCTGCTCTTGTGCCCAGAGATCCAAGCCCCAGTGCCGAGGCCTTGCTCCCAACGGATTCCACAACTCCATCATGGCCCCGGTGGAGAAGTGCTCCAGCCTCACCTGCAGCCTGTGAGTGGGAGCTCGGGGGTGCTGGGGTGCTCGGGCTGGGCTACGGGGAGCGGGTGCCCTGGGTACCATTGCTATCGCAGGCGTGAGGAGAAAGGAGCGTGCGCCATCGGGAACGTTGGTGTTCCGCTGCGGATGGGGCCCGTCACCTGTGGGAAGCACCGTGGGTGACAGAGCAGGGCTGGGCCAAGCAGGGGGTGTGGGGAAGGGCAGGGGCTGAGAGCCCTCGGCGTGGGGCTGCCCGCGCTGCAGGCAGGACCAGGAAGCGGGGCTGTCGCTGAGGTCTGGCGCATCTGCTGCAGGAGGGATCAGAAGTACTCGCAGTGGGAGTTTCCCGACTGGATCCCTTTGGCACACAAGTGGACATGTCTCTCTGAAAGGTACGGTCGGAGCAGCGTGGGAACAGGGGTGCTGGGAGGGACGCGCAGCACAGGCGCTGCGTGATGGGGCAGGTCCTGGCAATGTTTAGGGTGAACTGGGGCGGGGAGAGCAGGTGGCCCTGGCCATTGGGGCTGGGGGACAGTGAGGGCACGGTGGGTCCTGCACTTGCCACCCCTCTGGCAGGATCAGGCCCCAACAGAAAGGATGGGGCGTTCTTGTCATGGGCTTTGGGGTTCTCATGGGTTTGGCCGTAGAGTCATAGTAGCCCTCGGGGTGGCCGGCAGCAGGGCACGCCGGGCTGTGCAGAGGCTGGGATGGGTGCTGGGCCATGGAGCTGTGCCGAGGGGTGACTGGGTAAAGGATGGGGGAGACATCCTCTCACCTTCTCCTGCCTCCCCAGTGAAGCTGCCCCATACCTGCCGGCAGAGGAGAAGTCTCCCCTCTTCTCCATCCAGCGGGAGGGCATCGAAGACGACGGTGTCTTGTACAGGGTAAACAGGTGTGTGACGGGGTGATGGGCATCGTGCCTGGGACAGGCAGTAACCTCCAGAGCCGTGGTCCTGGCAGGGCCGGGCAGCTGCCCCAGGCAGCAGGAGCGGTGGCAGGCCGAGCAACCAGCACGCACAGCGTGCCCTGGGGTCCCACCGCCCCCCCAGCCCCGTGCCAGGGCTCTGCACCAGCTGGGTGCTACCCCCGCCCCACAGCGGCGTGGCTCTCGCCCCATGCCCTTACCCGCTTCCCTGCTGGCAGGTTCAGCTCCCTGCAGCCCCACGAGGAACGCCTGGACGTGTCCTTCTTCGTGGGCGGCCCTGTGTGGGCGATGGAGTGGTGCCCGTCGCCAGAGGGCTCGGCGGCCTCTCAGTACGTGGCTCTGTACTGCCACGGGAGCATGGAGGAGACGCACAGCATGGCCGGGCTGCACGGGGGCCTCGCGCTCCTGCAGCTCTGGGGCCTGGGCACGCTGCAGCAGGAGCAGGGGTGAGTGGACTGGCCTGGGGACGGGGCTGGCGGCTGCCCGGCTCCCAGGGATGGGGCAGGGTGCCTGCGCCTTGTCTCCCCACAGCTGAGGGGGGTGGTGAGGTTCATCCTCCCCCAGAGCCGCCAGCCACAGTCCAAACCCCACGGGGGCTGTGCTGGTAGCCAGCTCTGCTTCTGGTGTACGCTGGAAGCTGCTGGTGCGTACCGGCGCTGCTGGGCACCAGCTCCCGTGTTCTTCATGGCTCAACCCGTGCCTGCAGCTCTGCTGACAAAGCCGGGCTGGCCTATGCCGTCGCTGCCGACCACGGCTGCGTCTGGGACATGAAGTTCTGCCCCAGCGGCGCCTGGGAGCCACCCACTGCTGCCAGGAAGGTGAGTTTGCCGCTGGAGGGGCCGCCTTTGGTTTCCCCTGGGGCTCCCGAGTCCGTGCCCTCGCTAAAGCCTCACCTTCCCGGATGAGGGACGGTGACCCTGGGGCTCCGTGTGTTGTTCTGCAGCACCCGCAGATGAGCCGGCTGGGGCTGCTGGCCGTGGCCTTCTCAGATGGCAAGGTGGTCCTGTACTCCCTCCCGCACCCAGGGGCCCTGCAGCGCTCCAAGAGAACCCAGGTAAAAGGTAGGAAGAGCTGCGCTGCTGGGCAGGGGCGTCCTGGCCCTCATCCCACCGTGCCGGGGTGGGCGGTGCGCAAGTCCCAAGGCTGGGGACCCTCTGCCCGCGCCCGAGGGAGCCTGCTGTGCCGAGGTGGCTGGGCTGGGGCCGCGGTGCTGGCAGGGGCACAGCCACGGGCAGCCCTGCCTGGAGCTGGGTATGCCGGCAGGGTGCTCTCGGTGGGGTTGCAGGGCAAGGCGTAGCCGCGCTAGCGCGTTCCCAAGCCTTTCCCCACCTCCCTACTTGCCGCTGGGAGCGTGTCCTGTAGCGGCAGAGCTGCGTGTTCCAGCCTGGCTCGAGCTGTTTGTCTTAGCAGGGATCTGGGGCTCTGAGCGTTCGGCTGGCTCGGGCTAATGGTGCTTGTAATAGTCTCATCTGCTGGGCGACGAGCGAGATTGATGACCTGTGCGTGCTGCTTGTGGTCGCTCAGCCGTGGCCGACAGGCTGCGCGTCCGTGGCTGACAATGGGAAATGGGTTCCCCGCGACCGAGCGTGGCTGCCGACCCCCATCAGCACGTCGTGCTGCTGCCTGCACCAGCCCTGCGCCGGCTGCTGGCGCTGCCTTTCCCGCCCCCCTCTCGGCGTTCCGGCTCTGGGTGGTTTGTGCTGGCTGCCGCAACCCCCACGTGGGGAGCTTGCGGCAGGCGCGGATCCTTCCCCAGCCTGCAAAGCTCCTGCGGACAGGCCGGGTCCTGTCACGTAGCATCAGCCCGGCTGCGGCTGCACGTACTGTCCTTGTGCCGCGCAGCCGGACTGGGGATGCTGGTTTGCAGCCGCAGGATCAGCGCCAGACTGCGGTACACTGGGGCCCTGCCAGGAGCTCCCGGGTCGGCGTGGCTGTGCTGGCTTCCCCTGGGGCTCCACGTACCCGCGCTGGGGGTTTCCGCCTGACGGAGCCCGGCGCTGCTCTCCAGAGGTGCCAGAGAAGATGCATGGCTCCTCCGTATCTCTGCATCACACCACCTCTGCCTGCAGCTGCCGCGCTCTGGGGTGCGGACGTGCTGGTCTGGTGCTCACTGTGCCTGAGGACAGCCCCATGCTGGGGGCGGGGGGGGGTGTTCTGGCTCGAGAGGTGCAGCATGAGGGCAGCGCTTGTGTTGTGTGTCGTTGGCAGGGGAGATTCTCCAGAGGATAAAGCTGGTGCGGGGGGGGGGGGGGGTCCTGTGGGCATCTCGTCCTGAACCGTTTGGGCGCAGGGGTCTCTGTGCAGTCTGCCGTCCCTGGGAGCGGCTGCCCGGGCTGCTCCGGCCCCCGTCACTGGCTGCCCTGGCCACCTTTGCCTGGCAGAGCAGTCTGTCCCGCACAGCTGCTCCTTTCCTCCCCGGGGCGGTCACAGTCCGGTCTGGCCCCTGTGTGCCGCCCCTGCGTTTGGTGAAGGCATCTCCCATCAAGGCAGGCAGCTGGTCGTGGTTCGTGGTGGAGCAAAGATCGCTGGGGTGGGGGGATGTCAGCCCTGCCCTGTCCCTGCCTGCGGTGCCTTTCAGGGCAGCGTTTCCTGCAGTGCAGGCAGGTCTGGCTCCTGGAGGTCCTGGCACTGCCCGCTCCTGGATTTGCTGCTCCCTGCGCTCCGTTTGCTGCTGCTGGGAGCACTCGCCCGCTGTTTGTGGGCTGCGGTGGGGACAGGGACCGGGAGCCCTGGCCAGGGCTGCAGGGAGCATGGAGCCAGGCTCTGGGCTGCTGAGCAGCTCCCGCCACAGGGAGCTTCTAGGAGAACTGTGCCTGTCCTGACCCTCCTCTGTTCTCTTCTAGATGGGTCCTTCCACAAGCACGTTATCTGCAAGGTCAGTGTCCCCTACCACTGCAGTGCCTGGCACCCAGCGAGCCTGCTGGCTGTGCAGGCGGGAGAGCCGGGGAGGGAGTCGGGACGCCTGCGGAGGTGCTTGGGGTGGCAGGGTAGAGCCATGCTCCCAAACCTGGGTGTCCCCAGCTCTCGGGACGTGGGTGGTACCAGCACGCCGCCATGACTGATGCCTGTCCCGTGGCCTCCAGGTGCAGTGTATTGCCACGCTCCAGGTGGGCTCCATCCAGGCAGGGAACGTGTCCGAGTGCGGCCAGTGCTTCAGCCTCTCCTGGATGCCGTCCAAGCCCCATCATCACCTTGCAGCCGGTTTTTATGACGGTGAGTCCCCTCCAGCACAAGAGGGGTCTGCGTCCCGCGGCGCCAGGGAGCATCCCTCACCCCGCAGCGGGCAGAGACGCGCACGGAGCTTTGCGCTCCTTCAGCCTCAGCCCGGAGCAGGGAATGGGGGAGCCTGAGGATGAGGTACAGGGCAGCGTTAGGGCAAGCAGCAGTGTGCCGTGGTTTAGCCCGGCCGGGAGCTAAAACAACCACACGGCCGTTCGCTCGCTCCCCCTGCAGTGGGATGGGGGAGAGAATCGAACAGAAAAAGGTAAAACTCATGGGTTGAGATAAAGACAGTTTAATAGGACAGAAAAGGCAGAGAATAATAATAATGATAAAAGAATATAAAAAACGAGTGAGCACAACCGCTCATCACCCAAAGCCAACGTTCGGCTAGTTCCTGAGCCTCCCACCTCCCAGCTAACCCCCAGTTATATACTGAGTGTATGTACTGAGCATGACATCGTATGGTATGGAACATCCCTTTGGCCAGTCTGGGTCGGCTGTCCTGGCCGTGTCCCCTCCCAGCTTCTTGTGCACTCCCCACCTTCTCATTAGCAGGGCGGTGTGAGAAGCTGAAAAGTCCTTGACTGCTTGGCAACAACTGAAAACATCAGTGTGTTATCAACATTATTCTCCTCCTAAATCCAAAACACAGCACTATACCAGCTGCCAGAAAGAAAATTAACTCTGTCCCAGCTGAAACCAGGACGAAGTGGCAGACACCACGCAGGAACCTCTCTGCCCATCCCTGGGCCGGGGGAAGGCTTATCGTGGGCTGGCCACAGGCAACCTCACGTGCCTGTTGGCTCCAGGAAGGTGGCTCTGGCTTAATCCACATCTGTCTGACTTGCCTGGATGCAAGTTTGTGTCTGGCTTCAGGCGATCCGCAGCTCTGTGCTGCGCTGCCGTGACCTGCCGTACCCGAGCCATCCTGTCCCGCTCTAAGCCCTGGCCCCGACTCCGGCCCTGGCTCGGCCGCTCACAGCTCCTGCAGCCCCTGCCCGTCCCACGCTGCAGCGCTGGGCGTCCTGTGCCACGCTGGCATGGTCACGGGGCAGCTGCCGGGGCAGCTCCTCACGGGGCAGGTCTCCTTCCCGCAGGCACCGTGGCCATTTGGAACCTGCTCACCAAGTCCCTACTGCAGTGCGTGCACCAGCCCGACGGCTCCCTCAAGCTCTACCCTTTCCGGTGCTTTCTAGCCCACGACCACGCGGTCCGGAGCATCGAGTGGTGCAAGGCTGACAGGTGAGGGCAGGGGAGCGGGCGCTGCCTGGAGAGCGGGCTCGTTCCTGCAGATGAGGCTCCTTTGCTGAGACAGGCCTAAGAGGACTCGGTGCTGGTGGTGCTCAGCCCTCTGAGGCGCCGAAGAGGTTGCGCTGGGCTTTCCGGGGTGAGGAGGGCTCGAGCCACTGCCTGTGGGAGCAGCGCTGTGCTGCGGCACTGGGACCACCTCGTCGCTGTGGCAGGGACGGGGCACGGCTCCGTGCTGGGGTCTCAGTGCTGCATTTCTCCTGGTTCTCAGCAACTTCCTGGTCACGGCAGGGAGCGACCGTAAGATCAAGTTCTGGGACGTGCGGCGGCTCTACGAGCCCATCAACAGCATCAAGCGGTTCCTCAGCACTGAGGTGGCCTGGCTGCTGCCGTACAACGGGGTCACCGTGGCCCAGGACAACTGCTACGCCTCGTGAGTGCCAGGGCCATGGCTCCATGCCCAGGGGCCAGCCAGCTCCTGGGGTCTGGTCTTACCTCCCGGGTGTCCCAGGGGCCCCTCTGGCCTCTCCCTCCCTGGGAACGTCCGGCTGACCCATGGTGAGGGCAGGCTCTGCTCGTGCCGGGTCACGCCGCAGCTGCGCAGCGTTGGGGATGCCATGCTGGGGCGGAAGCAAGGCGGGCACAGGGAAGGACGAGGCCCCCAGGCTGGGCAGGGGGCTCCTGCGTCCCCCCAGACTGGCACAAGTTGGCAGAAGGGTCCTGGGGTCTTGGTGTGTTCTCAACCTCCAGGAGCTGCCCTGTGATGTTGTGACATGCTGCTAGAGCAAGGACGTTCCCCCTCCGTCCGTCCGGGTCCCGGGGTCTCTGGGGAGGTGGGCTGCTGCCTGGCTCTCGCTGTGTCAGGGGGGCAGCGCAGAGCTCCGTCCTCACGCGTTCCATTTCCGTGGCAGTTACGGTCTCTGTGGGATCCACTACATAGACGCCGGGTACCTGGGCTTCAAGGCTTATTTCGTGGCCCCTCGGAAGGGGACCGTGTGGGTAAGAGGCTGGCGCAGGGCAGTTCTGTCCCGGGGGCTGTGTCGGAGGGGTGGGCGTCTGCCCCAAGCCTGGTGCCGGCTGTCACCCATGGGTGGGGGTGACGTCACCCGGCCGTGTGAGTCCTTGGCTTTTGGGGTCACCCTCTGCCCCTTGAACGAGGGACCACGGCAGCCGGGTGAGGCGGTGGTGGTGTCCCCATCTGTGTCCGAGCTAGCCGCGCTTCCACGGCCATCCCTCCCGGGGGGCGGAGCTGGGGGGTGCCCATTGGGACCCTGTGCCCTAGAGCCGTCTGTTCCTGCAGAGCATTTCGGGCTCGGACTGGCTGAACACAGTGGCTGCAGGAGACATCACTGGCGAGCTGGTGGCTGCGGTGCTGCCCGACCTGGCCATCAACCCCCTCAACGTCAAGCGGTCCTCGGACCGCAGATTTGTAAGATGCCGTCGTGCTCAGCAGGCCCTGTCTGCGACGCGTGGGGCTGGGCAGGGCGGGGGCTCCGTTTCTGCGTCACTAGAAGAGTGTCCTGAGCCACGCTCGGGGGTGGGTGTCTGTGTCGTGCCCGGGCAGGGGCTGTGCGGTGGGGAAGGATGGCGACAGCAGCCTCGGCTCTGGGCTTGGGACTCTCAGGGTCAGGCTCATGTGTGGGGCAGGCCTGTTGTCCCCCACCCTCATGGTGGCACCTCCTTCCCCTCCCCTGCTCCAGACCTGCCGTGCTGCAGGGCAGGGCCCCCGGGGACCCCAGCCCTGCTCGGTCGCTGGTGGTCCCTGTCTGCGGAGGAGCGGGCAGAGCCCCTGCCCTGCCCTGAGCCCCGTCTCACCCACAGCCGGTCTACAAAGCCGATCTGCTGCCCTGCAGCCCCGCCGGGCCGGAGGAGGGCGAGCAGGCGCTGCCAAAGACCAGGCGCTACAGCGAGATGGTGACCAAGAGCTACATCCGATTCCGGGACACGGACCTGGTAGGAGGGCAGGCAGTGCCGGCGTGGGTGCCCCTGACCCGGGGTGGGACCTGCAGGGTTGTGGGAGCAGCAGGGCCGGGAGACACGGCTCAGACATCGCGGCAGCCCCTCGCCTCCGGCGGAGCCCAGGCTGACCTCTGCGGCAACCCCCCCTCTCCCCGGGGGTCTGGCTCCTGCTGCCCTTTGCCGTGGCTGTTTGGTGGGTGACCCTGAGGGCGACCTGTGTCCCCCACGCAAGCAGCGTCCGCCCCTGCTGCGGTCCCGGTGCCGCAGGACCGCTGTGTGCGCGGTGTTCCTGCCCCAGGCGTGCCGCTCATTGCGGTGCCGCCACTTCACAGCGCAGCTTCAAGAACTTCTCCAGCCGCGAGCCCATGCGCAGGATGCACACGCAGGAGGTGAAGGCAGAGCTGAGCCTCGACCGCCTGCAGCTGGAGTCCCTGCACAAGGTGAGAGGGGCCACGCGTGCCCACAGCCCCCCGCAGCCTGGGAGGGTGCAGGCAGGAGGCCGCCACGGCGTGCCGGGGTCCTGGCGCCTCAACCCCCTCCCTCCTGACCCCCTGCTCCTCCCGCAGGTGCGCTTCAGCCCCAACCTGGACTCGCACGGCTGGCTGGTGTCGGGTGGGCAGGCAGGCATCGTGCGGGCGCACTGCCTGGTGGGGCTGGCCTCCGGCGTGAGCCGCCAGCTGCTCCCAGAGCGCCGTGCCCGCTTCACCTCCCTCTACGGGGACAAGCCCGGCAGCCCCAGCCCCGCCGAGCGCTCCCCGCTGCCGGCAGAGTAGCGTGGTGGATCCCTCATGCTGCTGCCGCACGCACTTGCCCCGGGCAGGAGCTTGGGCCGGGGGCAGGCTGCGCTGGCCGGGGCCTGGGGGGGGCTGCCTGGCCCCTCTCAGTGCTTGTTACCCTCTGGGCCCCCGCCTCGGGGGAGGGATGGCCGCTCCTGGCCATCGCCTGGGGTGCTCAGGACACTCGTCCTCGTGCTCTGGGCCCAGAAGGATCCTTTTGCGCTGTTTGGTCTGAGCTGGTGCGGGGAGGGTGGTGGGACCGGTGTGTGTCCCTGGGTTGAGCTGTGGGTCTGGGGGCCTGACGCTGGGGAATCGCCTGCGGGCCCTGCGTGCGTGGGGCTGCGCTTGTTCTCGCCTCCCACGCCCCGTCGCCGGCTGACCCACCCGTGCAGGTGCCAGGGGGGCCGGCAGAGGTGCCGGGAGCTCTGAAGTCGCTCACATTGAGCCTGTGTTCAACTGTGCAGTAAATGTTGGTTGTTTTGTAAAGGCTGGTTGTGGTGCTGGCTGGGCCCCGGGGCAGGCGCTGGGGCCTGGGGGGGTTGGGGTTGTCCCCCCCTCCCAACTCCCCTCCTAGCTGCCCCCACCGCTGCTGCTGCTGCTCTCCAACAAGTTTATTGGCGGCTGCGGGCTCTGCCACTGCCCGCTGGACTCCTTGCACAAAGAGACGGACAGACAGACGCTCCACGGGCACGACAGACACGAGCTCAGCGGTGGGAATGGGTCAGGCCAAGGCGTGGGCTGGGCGGTGGGGAGCAAGGCCGGGGAAGCCGGTGCTTGGGGCTGGGTTCCAGGCTCTGGCTGCCCCCTCTCCCTGCACCCAGGTGGGTGCAGCAGCCCCCCCCCCCCCAGCCCAGGCAGCAGCGAGCCCATGGGGGGTGGGGGTGGGGCAGCCCCTGCGGCCATGGGGGCACGGGAGTGTTGGGGGCCAGGGTGGGTCTGGGCTCCCCCCCCCACCCCAGGACGTCCCTTCCCTTCCCTGGGCCCTTCGGCAGCTGCAGCGGCTCCCTCCTGTCCCCTCTCCTGTCGGGGACAACAGGGCTCCCTGGGGGAACGCGGTGGGGCAGGGTCCCCCTCCTTTGGGGCTGTGGCAGGCCTGGTCACCTACCGGCACAGCTGGGGGTGGAGGTTCCTGGGGAGCCCCTGTGCTGCCCAGGCCAGGCTGAGCGTTGTACACACGCACACCCCCCACCCCCCCGCCAGGACCCTGCACGCTCGGGGGCTCTGTCCCACCCCAGGGCTCCACAGCAGCGGGGTGGGTGCGGTGCAGGGACAGGAGCCCAAGCAATGCCCCCGCTCCTGCGCTGCACCCCGTGCCCCAGGGGCAGCTCCCGCTCGCCTGTGGAGTGGGGGGCCAGGCCTGACCCAGCTCTACAGTGGGTGAGGGTCTCAGGCCTGGGGGTCCTGGCAGTGCTGGCAGGCTGCCATCTCCTCCCGGTATCGCTCCACCTGCACGGTGCATGAGGAAAAGCCAAATTTGCTCTGCAGCTGGGTGATGGCTTCTCGCAGCACAGTCTCGGTGTCGGCGCTGGTGTCTGGGGACAGCAGGGCAGCATGGCTCAGCCCCGGTGCATGGGCAGCCGGTGAGCCCCCCGACCTCGATCACGCCCTGGGGGCTACGTGAGCTGGCTGGGCTGCGCACGGGCACTCACCGACAGCCACGTGCGCTGACACCGCGTGCTGGCTCAGCGTCAGGGCCCAGAGGTGCAGGTCATGGGCGCCCTTCACCCCGCTAACGCCCAGCAGCACCTCCTTCACCGCGTCGAACTCGATGCCTGGTGGTGCCCCTGCCAGCAACACTTGGTCATGGAGGGACTGGCCCCCATGAGGGTCAGGGCTTGTGGTGGGAGCAGCTGGAGGTGGGGGCTGCCCCAGGCTGGGGACGGTGGCTCCAGGGTGAGGCAGCCTCTCACCCCCGGCTGTTTGCCTGGGGCGGAGAGGACGGACGGGCTGGGGGGGCTCAGGGGGGCAGGGAAGGACAGGGGGTGGGCTGGGTTGTGCCTGGGTGAGCAGAGGTTGTCAGGGGGTGAGCTGCCACGTGGGGAAGGGGCCGTGGCAGCTGCACCCCCATGGAGCTCCTGCACCCCCACCAGTCCCCCAGACCCGTGGTCCCACACCCTCCTTGCCCGCTGCAAACCTTCCATGAGGACCCTGAAGACGTCCTTGAGGATGGTGAAGGTGGAGCCAAGGACAAAGACCGAGAAGAAGAGGGTGCTGATGGGGTCTGCGATCTTGCACTGTGGCTGCAGAGAGCAGGGGCTGTGTGAGGCTGCGGGCCCTGGGGGCGGCAGAGCCGAGCTGGGCACCGTGATGGGGGGGGCCGGGACCCTGGTGCCCCACAGCACCCCGTGTGGGGCTGAGGCAGTCATTCCCCTGGGTGCCGGAGGGGAGTCCCGCCCAGGCACCTTGAAGTAGATGATGGTGGCAGCCACGAGGACACCGACGCTCTGCAGCAGGTCACCCACCACATGGACGAAGGCTGCACGGACGCTGGTGCTGCCAGGCAGGGGGGCATGGCTGGGCCCGCAGCCCCCAGTGCTCTCCAGCTGCTCGTAGCCCCCTGTGCCGTGGCCGTGGCTGGCGGGGGACTGGTGCAGGATGTAGGCCATGCTGGGGAGAGCAGGGCTGGCTCAGCGATGCGCCAGCCAGGGCGCGGGGGCCTCGATGGCCCTGCCTGGACCTGCTCGCAGGCAGCGGTGCGCAGGCAAAGGGGGCATGGGCAGGCACACCCAGGCCCCAGGAGAGTGGAGAGGTGTGGGGCAGAGTCCCACCATGGGGCAGGGCTGGAGGCACGGCGCTGCAGGGAGGCATGTGGGGCCAGGACAGGGATTCAGGGCTGGGGCACGTGCCAGGGCTCAGGCTGGGCATGGGGGCAGGGATGTGGGGGGTGCTGTTTGGGGGGGGCCAGGGGATGTGGACCCAGGGGATGTACGTACACGGGGTAGGAGCCGGGAGCATATGGGGGACAGGGAATAGGGGGAGGCAGTACCTGGGGACACAAGGGCTGGGGGTCTTGCGGCACCAGGGGCATGCATGGGGCAGGGGCATTGGAGGGGCGGCCAGGGCTCAGGCTGGGGGTGCACGGGGGGATGCAGGGCCAGGGGACGCGGGTGCATACAGCCCTGCACGGGACGTACACCAGGTTGACGCCGACGGCGCTGGCGGATGTGGCCAGCATGGCTCGTGCCTCGATCTCGTAGTTGTTGCTGACGATGCGGGCAGCCGCCAGGTAGACGAGGGCCCCGGTCACGACCCAGATAGAGAGGACGGAGGCCAGCGCGCCCAGCGTCTCTGCGGGACAGGAGCTGTCAGCGCCCACCCTGGCTGTGGGGCTCCTGTGGAGCCGTGCCCTCCCCCCGGGCTCACCCGAGCGGTGCCAGCCGAAGCTCATGGTCTTGGTGGGTGGGCGGGTGGAGACCCAGAGGGAGAAGAGGCTGACGGACATGCTGCCCACGTCCGTCAGCAGGTGGGCTGCGTCCGTCATGATGGCCAGGCTGTGTGCCAGGTACCCTCCTGCAGGCGCAGAGCAGCTGGCACCTTGTCCCCTGGCAGCCCCCCATCGCCGTCCCCATCCCCGTCCCGCCGTTACCTATCACCTCCCCGACCATGAAGACGCAGCAGACGGTGCAGGCGACGCTCAGCTGGCGGCGGGCCTGGAGCCTCCCCGGGCCGGGGCTGGGGGCGAGGGGGCTGCAGCAGCAGCGGGGAGCCAGAGCCAGGGGAGCCGGCGGTGCCAGGGCATCCTGTGAGCCTGCAAACAGACTGGGGGCGAGGGTCACTGCAGCCGCCCCGGCTCCCGGTGCCCCTGCCCGGCACCCCCAGGGCTCCCGGTAGCCGCAGTCCATCCCAGCTGCCCAGGGCTCCCGCTGGCCGGGCGGCTGCAGAACACCGGGCACACGGCAGCCCCTCTCCCGGCACCGGCCCGGCCCGTGTGACACCCGCGGGGATGTTCGGGTGCCCGGGCCGGTCCCGGGGGGACCGCACCGTTTGCCTGCCCGACCCCCGCCGTCCCCGGCCCCGCCGCCGGTACCAAAGCCGCGCCCCCGCCCGGGCCCGCCGGCAGGTCCCGCTGCTGCACCGGGGTCCGCGGCCGGGCCGTCGGTGGGGCACCGGCAGGGTGCGGGGCAGCCGGGACGGGCAGCCGCAGCGGCGGGAGGCGGCACGGGGGTCCCGGCGGGGCCGGGGCGATGCTCGGGGAACGGTCCGGCCCCGCACGGGCGGAGCTGCCCGCCCGAACCCGGCTGCGCGGCGGGGCCGGGGGATGCCCGGGGCCGGGAGCCGTTCGGGAGCGGGGGCCGGTGCCCGTCCCGGCGCAGGAAGGTGCCCGCGGCGGAGGTGCCGGTCCCGGTGGGACCGAGGTGTCGCGTCTGGGGCCGGGCTGCTGGACGGGGCGCCGGTGCCGGGGCTCAGGGCGCTGGTGCGGGGGACACCAGCGCGGGAGAGGGGATGGACAGCGTGCCGGTGCGGGGAGGTGACGTTTGGGCGCCGGTACCAGCCGGACGAACACCCGAGGGGGGAGCGGGGCTGGCGCACGGGTGGGGGTGCTGGTTCCGCTCGAATGGAGGTGCCGGTACCCGGGAAGGGGATGGGTACCGGTGTCCGAGGGTGAGGGTGCCGGTGTGGGCTGGAAAGAGGTGCCGGTGCACGGACGGCCAGGGCTGGTTCGGAGTCTGCGGAGGTGCTGATGTCCGTGACAGATGAATGAAGGCGCGGGGGCCGGGGGAGGTGTGTGGACGTGCCGGGGGTGCCGGTGTCGAGGGGGTGGGGGGCGTGGGAGCTGGGCAGTGCTGGACGTGCCAGGGGCTTGCGGGTCCGGGGAGGGGGAGCTGGAGCTGCCGTGGGGTGCCGGCGGGTGCCGGGGAGGATGGGGGAGCCGGGGGCGATAGAGATGCCGAGGGTGATGGGGGAGCCAGCGCCGGCAGTGCGGGTGCGGGGGGATCGAGGGTTGCAGATGCAGGGGATGATGGAGGTGGGGGTGCCAGGGGTTGCCGGGGGCACTGGGAGGTGGCGCTAGCAGGGGCCGATGGTGTGCCGGGGGTGGCGGTGCCAGGGGTGCCAAGGGTGCCGGAGGTGCCGGGGTGATGGGGGTGATGGAGGTGCCGGGGTTGATGGAGGTGCCGGTGATGGAGGTGCTGAGGGTACCGGGGCGAGGAGGGTGCCAGGGTGCCGGTGATGGAGGTGCTGGTGCCGGGGTGAGGTGCCGGGGGTGCCAGGGTGCCGCCGGTGCCGGGGGTGATGGAGGTGCCGGGGCGATGGGGTGACGGTGCCGGTGCCGGCGGTACCTCTTGAGGCGCAGGCTGCCGTCGGCGCGGCCGCCCCGCGGGCTGACCAGGCGGGCGCTCTCGGTGCCGGTCGGGGGCTCCATGCCGGGGGCGAGCAGCACCGCGGGCACCGGCGCCGGGACCGCCGCGGCCCCGCCCCCTGCCGCGGCCCCGCCCCCTGCCGCGGCCCCGCCCCCTGCCGCGGCCCCGCCCACACAGACCCGCGGGCCGGGGTTGGAGCCACGCCCCCGGCCACGCCCCCTCCCGGGCCCCGCGCAGGACCGCGGCGGGGCCGGTGGCGCCGGGAGGGGCCGGTACCCCCGGGCTCCCCGCTCTGCCCCGGAGGACCCCCGGCAGCGCGGCCCTTCCCCGGCGCAGAGGGGTCCCGCCGGCGGGTGCCCCCGTTCCGGTCCCCTGGGGGGGCGGCCGGGGCGGGCCCAGCCCGCGGCCCCACCGAGACACCGGCCAAGGGCACCGGGGAGGGGGCGTGGGGGGGTGACCCCGCGGGTGCAGCCGAGACTGCGTGGGGCCGCAGGGCGCTGTGCCGGAGCCACTCGGCCCCAACGAGGCCCGGGGGAGGCGCTGGGCAGCGGCAGCAGCTCTGCCGGGGCTGTGCAGGGTGCCCCGCTTGACTTGTACGGGGGGGGGGAGCTGACGGGGCGGGGGAGGCTGATCGGGCATGGGGGGGCGGTTCGGGTAGGAGGGGGCTGCTTGGATAAGAGGAGGCTGTTGAGGTACAGGGGGGCTGCTTGGATATGTGGGAACCGTTCGTGTAAGGGGGGCTGCTTTCATATGGGGGTGCTTTGGGTATGGGGGGACTGCTCAGGTATGGAGGGGGCAGTTTGGCTGCAGCAGGACCTCGCCTCTGTCCCTGGGAAGGGGATGGCACAACTGTTCCTGGGAACCTTCCTAAGCACGCGAAGGACAAGGAAGCCATCAGGAGAAGTCAGCATGGCTTTGGCGAGGGGAGGTCGTGCCTGACCAGCCTGATGACCTGTGGTGAAGCGACGGGCCTGCCAGGCAAGGGGAGCGCAGTGGACATGGTCTGCCCAGGCTTCAGGAAGGCATTTGGCACTGTCTCCCATAAGATCCTCCTGGAGATGCCGTTGAAGTGTGGGCTGGATGAGCAGGCAGCAGGGTGCATTGAAAACTGGCTGCACGGCCAGGCCCAGAGGGTCGCAGAGGCACAAAGTCTAGGTGGAGGCCAGTAACGACCAGCGTACCCCAGGGGTCAACACTGGGTCCAGTCCCGTTTAACGTTAATGATCTGGAGGATGGGGCAGAGCGTGCAAGTCTGCAGGTGACACTGAGCTGGGAGGAGCAGCCGTACGCCAGACAGTCGTGCTGCTCTGTGGTGCAGAGGGTCTGGACAGGCTGGAGAAATGGGCTGACAGGAACCTCGCGGAGTCCAGCACGGGAAACGCAAAGTCCTGCCCCTGGGGAGGAACAACCCTGGCACCAGCACACGCTGGTGGCCACCCGGCTGGAGAGCAGCTCAGCAGAGGAGGCCCCGGGGGTCCTGGTGGACACCAAGTTGACCACGAACCAGCGACGTGCACTTGCAGCAAAGGTGGCGAGTGGCGTCCTGGGCTGCTTTAGGCAAAGCATTGCCAGCCGAGGGAGGGGATGATCCTGCCCCTCTGCTCAGCGCTGGTGAGCCCACCCCGGGAGTGCTGGGCCCAGTGCCGGGCTCCCCAGTCCACGAGGGACACGGACAGACTGGAGAGAGTCCAGCGAGGGGCCACCGAGATGCCGAAGGCCTGGAGCATCTCTGCTGTGGGGAAAGGCTGAGGGAGCTGGGACGGCTCAGCCTGGAGCAGAGCAGCTCAGGGGGATGGAATCCATGGCTGGCAGCGCCTGCGGGGAGGGGATGAAGCAGAGGAGCCAGGCTCTTCCAGTGGTGCCCAGGGACGGGGGCCACGGGCACACGCTGGAGCCGGGAGGGTCCCCCTGAACCCCGGGTGGGCTCGCCGTCCCTGGGGACTCTGGTCGTGGTCCTGAGCAGCGGCTCCGGTGGCCCGGGCGGAGCGGGGGGGGGGGGGGCTGGGCCCCGCTGCGGTCCCCCCGGTCCGCAGGTGTTGGGCAGGGGGCCGCGAAAGGGGCAGTGCCGGGGAGGGGGTTGTCCCGAGCGGGCGGCCCACGGGAGACCCCCGGCGGCCTGAGGGGCGGCTGCGCGCGGCACGGGGCTCGCGTGGGGCGCGGGGCGGGGCGGAGCCGCGGGGGCCGCCGGGAGCCGCGTGCGGCCGCGGCCCGTCCCGGCAGCCCCCGCGGCCCGTCCCGCCCGGCCCGGCCCGTGGCGGCGCGGGGAGATGGCGGCGGCGGGCGCGGAGGAGCGGTGGGGCGCGGCGGGCTCCGAGCGCGGCCCCGGCCCCGGCCCCGGCCCGCTGGGCTCGCTGCTGAGCCGGCTGCCGCTGGCACCGTCCCCGCGGCGGCGGACCGCCAGCCAGTGCAAGCCGGAGCCGCCGCTGCTGCGCACCAGTAAGCGGACCATCTACACGGCCGGGCGGCCGCCCTGGTACAGCGAGACCGGCGCGCCCGTGGACGAGGCCTTCGTCATCGGTGAGCGGCGGGGCGGGGACGGGCCCGGGCTGCGCAGGGGATGGGGCTGGGGCTGGCATCGGGACCGGGACCGGGGTCGGGCTGGAGCTGGGACCGGGGAAGGGGATGGAGCTGGGCCCTGAGCCGCGGCCGGGGAAGGGATGGGACTGGGGTGGAGCCGGGATGGCGCTGACGGGGCCGGGCCGTGGCCGCCGCGGTGCCCTCGCCCGCAGGCCTGTGCGGCGGCAGCGCCTCGGGCAAGACGACGGTGGCGACGCGGATCATAGAGGCGCTGGACGTGCCCTGGGTTGTGCTGCTCTCCATGGACTCCTTCTACAAGGTGAGGGCCGGGGGCCGAGGGGGCCGGCACGGCGCTGAGCAGTGACAGGGTCCCAGGGGGCCGGCACGGTGCTGAGCGGCGATGGTGCCCACAGGTGCTGGACGAGGGGCAGCAGGCGCTGGCAGCCCGCAGCGACTACAATTTCGACCACCCTGACGCCTTTGACTTCGAGCTGCTCGTCAGCGTCCTCCGCAAGCTCAAGAAGGGCAAGAGCGTGAAGGTGCCGGTCTACGACTTCACCACGCACAGCCGCCGCCGCGAGTGGGTGGGTGCCGCAGGACAGGCGGGCCGGGCGCTGGGGGGAGAACCCCTGGGAAGGGGGGGATGCCTGGAGGGCAGGGGCAGGGAGCGTGGGGGCTGTGGGGCCTGGGAAGGCAAAGGGAGGGAGGGGCCGGGGCCATCTGGTGTGAGAGAGTCACTCTGGGGGGACTGGGGGTGTAGGGGCAGGGAGGGAGCACGGAGACACGGAGGGAAACAGGCTGGTGCAGAGCATGGGGAGAGGCTGCGGTGCAGAGCACGAAGGAGTGCGGGGAGGACAGGGGCTGAGGGGGAGGCGATGGACAGAGGTTTGGGTTCTGGAGCAAAGCTCGGGGTTCTGGGCCAATGCAGGGCCGGGGTATCGAGTGCAGGGGTGAGAAAAAAGGCCCTTAAAGGTTGGGTGATGCAGGATGGTTATGGGGAGCCCCATCCATGGGTGATGAGAGCCCGGCGTGGGTCAGGGGTTGAGGTGCTGTCTGCATTGCTGCAGTGTGCGTGAGGGGGGCAGGACGAGCACGGCTCTTTCTGCCCACAGAAAACAGTGTACGGGGCCAACGTCATTGTGTTTGAAGGGATACTGGCTTTTGCGAACAAGGAGTTGCTGAAGGTATCGCTGCCTGATGCGGCTGGTGGCCCATCTTGGTGCGTGGTGTGGGAGGAGGTGTGTGGTGCTGTGCTGCGGGTGGGATGGGCGCTGTCCTGGGCCAGCCTTGGGTGCCGCTGGGGCAGGGCGATGGCTGGGGGGCTGCGGAGGGAGAGATCACCCACCGCTTGCCGGCAGGGTGCTTCTGAGTCAGAGGCTTCAGGGGAGGCAGTGCTGGATGCCAGGGGCGGGGGCAGACCTGGCTGGGCCGTGGGCAAGGGGAACGAGGCAGGTCTGATGGGGGGCTGGATAGGGGGTGCTCACCCCTCCCAGTTTTCCAGCTCCTGGACATGAAAGTGTTTGTGGATACGGACTCTGACATCCGGCTGGTGCGGCGGCTCCAACGCGACATCATGGAACGTGGGCGCGACATCGTGGGTGTCATCAAGCAATATAACAAGTTCGTGAAGCCAGCCTTCGAGCAGTACATCGAGCCCACCGTGCAGGTTGCCGACATCGTGGTGCCCAGGGGTGAGACTGTGCCCTGTTTGCCAGCCCAGACCCGAGCATCGGGAACGGGTGTCCTGCGGGCCCTGGGGTGGGGTTGGGTCAGCGTGCATCTGACCTGGCCTCTTCGTTCCCCTGTCAGGTGGGGAGAACTTTGTGGCCCTGGACCTCATTGTGCAGCACGTGCACAGCCAGCTGGAGAAGGTGAGGTGTGGGCTGATTGATCACCGCTAGCGCGGGTGAGGAGGAGGAGGCGGTGGCCTCCACACGCAGAGCGGAGGATGTGGCTGCTGGCAGCCCTGTGCTCCTGGAGCACCTGGAGGCTCTCGGTGTTGCCTCTCTCTTGACAAAAAGTGTCCCCACTCTCTCAGGGCAGACCGTGCTGTGACACGGGGGCTGGGGAAGTGGAGCTGGGGCTGGGCACGATGCCCGCCCCGGCAGTGACACCTAGCACTTGCGGTCTGACCTGGCCTCGTTCGCCTGCTGTCCCCCTTGGTCCCAGTCAGCTCCTGGTGATCTCGGCTGTCTCCCCACCTTGCTCGCCCCTGGCTGCTCCCTGGCAGCCCGCCTTTGCCTCCCGGCTATGCCCAGCATGGTTTTCCTGCTCTTGGTTCAGCCCCAGGAGAAAGGGTGGGAGCCGGACCAGGGCTGGCCAGTGGCTGTGCCTGGCTGGTGCACTGACCAGTGTCCTTTCTTTCCCCTTTGCCATGCTGGATGACTCTGCTCTACCACCCAGCGCGAGATCACTGTCAGGTACGTGGGGATCCTGCCAGCTGCAGAGGGGCCAGTTCCTGGGCTGGGGGTGGAGGGCTGCCAGCACCCCGAATCACCCAGAGTCACAGAACATTAGGCGTTGGAAGGAACCTCTGGAGATCATCTAGTCCAACCCCCTTGCTAGAGCGGGATCACCTCGAGCAGGTTGCACAGGGTGGCATTCAGGCAGGTTTGGAATCTCTCCAGAGAAGGAGACTCCACAACCTCTCTGGGCAGCCTGTCCCAGGGCTCGGTCACCCTCACAGTGAAGAACTTCCTGTGTTCCTGCTCTTCTCCGAGTCCTGCCTCTTCTCTGTGCTGGCCAAAGCTTTGCTGAGATGCCTGAGTGTAGCTGCTCTTCCTCGACTGCTGAGGTGGCCGCCCTCCGTGCAGCTTCTTGGGGCTTGTCTCGCTGTGGTTGTGTGGCTGTCTCCATGTGCTGTTCCTGTCCCTTTCTGGAGCGTGGTTCCTGCCCTGAGTGTTGGATTGCTCCAGGCTGCTCCCTCGGGGAGAAGTGTCTTGGCCAGTCCTCCCTATTCTCCGGGACCTCATGTAGTCGGTCTCAATGGGACAGTCCTCATACCCCAGAGCAACCCAGGCAGCCCTGTCCCAGGGTACGTAGCAAGGTCTTGCCTGTGCAGAACTGCTGCTCCTGCTCCCCAGGTGCTGGCGGAGGCTGCTGACAGCTGGATTTGTGATCAGGGGAGGCTTGCTTTGGGATCTCATACCTGGTACCAGACCTGGGGCTTTCCTAGGGACCAGGGTGGGAAGGCCAAATGCTTTCTGGTGCTCTGGGAGGAGCCTTCCTTCGATCAGGGGCCACGTCCCACTCTGCGGTGGCTCTGTGTGTGTGTGTGTCGTACAGCTCTGATCGCTGCTTCCTTGTTGCAGGGCAGCTCTGGCTTCTGCCCACCAAGGGCAGCCCCTGCCGAAGACGCTGAGCGTCCTGGAGAACACGCCGCAGGTGCGAGGCATGCACACCATCATCAGGTAGGTCCCTGCCTCCTTGGGGATTTCCTTCTCACAGAAGGGCTGTTCTGTAGGATCACACTAGAAAACCTGGTGTGAGTTTTCCCTCCTCTGCCTTTAAGGCTTCGGACGTAGGTGTTTTCTCAGAGCAGAACTGCTGAACAGAGCTGACTCCAGCCTACAGACACTTTTTTGGCAACAAGACCTTGGCACATCCGCCCTGGGGTGGCTTTTGAGCCACAGGCAGGCTTTCCTCGCGATGAGAGGAGCCTGGTTAGCTCTTTCCTAGCTGGAGCACAGGCCTGGTAGCTGGTGGCACGGGCACGGGGTGAGGTGCCCTTGCTGCACTCAGTTTTAGAGCCAGCTTACAGACGGGATCCAGGCTGATGCTTCCATGACTTTGCTGCTCACCTAACCTTTTCATTCCCCATAGATGCTCTTTTTTTCCAGGTGACAGTAGTGTTAGTGTAGGGTCAAGAGCTGAATCCCGTGGGACCAGTCCCTTGCTACTGTGGTTCTTTCTGTTGCTGGGTTGTAAAACAGAAAGGGGATGCTGACCTCAGCAGGGCTCTTCTCCTGCGCCTGCTCACGTGGTGGCTGGCTACCGGTGCCCACGAGTTGGTTTGGAGAGCGTAACCTCATGACCACGCACAGGCTGTGCACCTCCTTGTAGGAAGGAAGGTGTTCCTTCTCCAGGCTCGTCCCTGTTGAAGCGCAGGCTCCAAGGGCAGTTCGCAGCAGTGAACAGGCTGGCGATGTGCCTCGCCGGGTGATACAGCGCTGGGCAGAGACCTGTGCTGGTGCCTGAAGCCCACATGCCTCGTCCCTAGGCTGTGGACTTCTAGTAGTTCTGAGCTCAGGTCCAGCTAAGGGAACTTCAGAGCAGATATAACCATGTCCCTGCAGCATCTTCTTGCGCTGGTGCTCTGGCAGTGGCTTCTTCGTGGCCTGAGCCGATTTCTCTAGCTTGTCTGCCATCTGTGTGCTCAGTGGCAGGTGAGGGAGGAAGGGAGATGCTGGGGGAACAGCACCTCCAGAGGCTGAGCATTGCGTGCTTGCAAGCTACTGCTCCTGTCTTCCTCCTTGAAATCCGCGTCCTTTTGCCTTGCCTTGCCAGGAATGACCTGTTGTGACTCCGCCTTTATGCCACAAGTGTCTAATAACCTTAATCTGCTTAGACTTAGGAGTTTGTTCAGCTGCGCTGGGGAGGAGGGGATCAAACCCATGCAGGCTGTGGCTGGAGCCCAGCTGCGCTGCTGATCTGGAGTTACCGAGGCGGCGCTGTGCTTCTGGAGCTGGCCGGTGCGAGCAGCAGGGCTGCGGGAGGGCGGACTTTGCCTCTTCCAGATGGTAAATGAAAAATACCACATTTATGAGGGGCGTTGACTTGGCCTGTCAGCCACCCCCTCAAATCTGCAGCCCAAGAAAGCAAGGAAAGCTGAGGCAGTGCTGTTACTAAGATCTCTAAGCTGAGGAGCTCTTCTGGTAAAAAGTTCCTGTATTAAGCAACAGCAAGGCAGCTTGTATTTCTGGTGCTTGTACGTGATACTTGGCAGCACTCATTTGCTTCTGCGTGACTTCGGCACAGTGTGGAATTGTTAATGGTCCTCACACGCGACCGTCTGGGGTTCCCTCTGCTCCAGAGGCGCTGCTCCCTGCCTGCTGGTGTTCTCCTGGGCTCCCTGGAGCGGTCCAGACCGACCTGTGGGGATCAAATGTGTGCCTTTTGCCAAGCTTCCTGCACCTCAGTGCATGAAGTTACTGCGTCTTGGCAAATCTGATCTCTCGTCTTCGTTCTGGCTGCTGCGGTGCCGCCAGCCCCGTTCCGCAGCGACGGCCCTTGCGTGGTGCTGGTGCTCCCACCAATGCTGCCTTTCGGAGTGCCTTGGCACACCAAACCTGACATCTGTGGGTGCACTAGAGAGCTGTGAACCAGGTTTTCCCTCCAGCCTCCCTTTTTCCATCCTGCCTTTCCCAGTGCAGCTCCCTTGGAGACAGCCTGTTGATCTTGGCTTGCCAGGCTGCTGCCGGCCAATGTTGTTTCCCTGTTGTTCAACACTGGAGGCTCTTGTGTGCTCCAGCCTTCTGTCTCTGAGGGCTCTCCTGGAAGATTCTGTTGTGGCAGCAGATGAGCATCTCGCTGAGTATAGTCACGGCAAATTCAGGCTTGGCATCCCGGGGAGAAGTGGTTTCCAGAGCGATTTTTTGTTATTGTGGAGAGGCAGAAACTGAAAAAAATAGTCCTGCAGTAGAGTAGGTGAATTATTTTTATTCATGGTCGGGCTGAGGATGGGCAGTGTAATAAGGGTATGGGTCATACCTTTGTCAGCGACATGGACAGCGGGATCAAGTGCACCCTCAGCAAGTTTGCCGACGACACCATGCTATGTGGTGGGTTGACACGCTGGAGGGAAGGGATGCCACCGAAGCATCCCGGTCTCTCTCTGCCGCAGGAGAACAGCATTTCCTTTCCTCTGCGTGCATCTTGGTACCCACGCGCTCATGGAAAGGCTCCGGGACTTCCCTGCAGCACAGCCGGTGAGTGGCGTGGGTCACCTGTCTCTCTTAGCAAGTTTGCTCTGGCCTAAGCCTTTGGACTTTGTGCTCTGGCAGGACACGTCATCCTGTGCTGGAGCTGCCCTTGAGAAGCGTGTGGCTGTTGGTGCTTCAGTGAGGGGCAGAGCGAGGGAGGAATAACGCCAAGCACCGGTACAGGTTGGGGTTGACTCGCTGGGAAGCAGCGCTGAGGAGAAGGACCTGGGAGTCCTGGTGACAAGAAGCTCTCCATGACCAGCGGCGTGCCCTCGTGGCCAAGAAGGCCAACGGTGTCCTGGGGTGCATGGAGAAGAGCGTGGCCAGCAGGTCCAGGGAGGTTCTCCTCCCCCTCTGCTCTGCTCTGCCCTGGTGAGGCCACATCTGGAGTTCTGTGTCCAGTGCTGGGCTCCCCAGTTCCAGACAGACTGGGAACTACTGGGGAGAGTCCAGTGGAGGGCTACAAAGATGATTAAGGGACTGGAGCATCTCTGGTATGAGGAAAGGCTGAGAGCGCTGGGCCTGTTTAGCCTGGGGAGAAGAGAAGACTGAGAGGCAACCTGATCAATGTTTATCAATATCTAAAGGGTGGGTGTCAAGAGGCTGGGGCCAGACTCTTTTCAGTGCTGCCCAGTGACAGGACAAGGGGCAACGGGCACAAACTGGAACACAGGAAATTCAGGTGTGAACATGAGGAAAAACTTCTTCCCTCTGAGGGTGACCGAGCCCTGGGACAGGCTGCCCAAAGAGGTTGTGGAGTCTCCTTCTCTGGAGAGATTCCAAACCCACCTGGACGCGATCCTGTGCGACCTGCTCTGGGTGATCCTGCTCTAGCAGGGGGTTGGACGAGATGATCTCTAGAGGTCCCTTCCAATCCCTACCACTCTGGAATTCTGTGCTCTTTATGTGCTGGGAAGTTGCCAGCACCAGAAAAGGTGGTTCAGACATGAGACCTGTCCGTGTCCCAGTTTCCCAGGGCCTGACTGCGATGGCTGGCTTTCCGCCACAGACGGTGCTGTTTGAGCTAAGCCGACACTGTGTTCAGGCTCCCAGCCAGCTGCTTGCTGGTCCCTGTCACCACACGGTGCTTTCCTGCCATCTCCTGCTGAGAGTGCCAAGGAAGATCGAGGTCCTCGGGAGCTGCTGGCTGCAGCCCTGCTGTGCCCAGCTCTGGAGTCCCGGCATGTGGGGTGTGCACGCTGCCCGTGGTTCAGCTTCCCTCTCTGCTGAGGGGGTGGGCAGCACCTGGGGCAGCGTGCGCATCAACAGCGGTTGCTTGTCCCCTGGGCAAGGAGACGTTTCTTGGTTGTCTTCGCCCCTGCATGAAGAGGGAGGCATGCTCAGGCCTTCATGGCGCCGGGACCAAGGGTGCTCCTCCATCTCCGGGGCGCCTTGCAGAGACTGCAGAGGAACCCGCCTCTGCGGCAGCACTGACACGCCTGTCCCACCCACGTCGGGCTGGCTGGGGTGGCCGACTGCTCCCCATCTGTGGCACAGCGGCCACGGGGCTGACGGGGCCAGTGCAGGGCTTGTCAGGGGCAGCTGGCTGCGAGAGACTGCCTGTGGAGGCAAGGCTGCTGCCGGGCTCGTGTGCCTGGAGCTCGGGTGATGCTGGGGGCTTCCAAAGCAGCAGTGGGTGAGCGTGTGGGTGAAGCCCACCCGTGGGGAAGCGTGCATGCCGACAGCCCACGCTGAAGAGCTGTAGGCAGGGCACCTGTTTCTTCCAGACCAGAGCTGATTTTTCCAAGCTCCTCTGGGAGTGCCTTGCTGTCCCCAGGCTTGTTGGAAATGTCCGCGTTAGTCGGGTGGTCACTGCAGGGCGCTCGGGTGCCAGCTGCCTAGGTCTGCCTGCAAAAATATCTCAGGATAGTAGAGACCATTTATCCGTCTCCTGAGTGCTGTTAGCTGGGCTGTCTGTCATCGTGGCGAGGTGTGAGAAGTGGCAGATGATGTCCTAAAACACAGAGTAAAAATATTCAATATCCTTCTGCCTCTTCTGGACTGTTGCCAGTTCCACCTCTTCCATCAGAGAACTGGCAAATGTCTGTAGGGTTCCTTTGTTCCTTACGTTCTCCAGAAAATGTATGGTATATGCAGGCTGCGCTGCTTTACACACGGGTCACAGAAGAGAAATCAGATTTCAGCTGTTTACCACAGTCCTCAGCGTCAGCCTGCCTCTTGGTTATTGTTCAGCCAGGGAGCAAGAAACTTGGTCTCGATGGTTCTCCAGTGAAATGGCACTTTCGTTACAAACTGCTGCTTATTCTTTTGCCAAAGCAGCCACGGACTGCGAGGAGTATAGCGGGACATGGGTGGATTCTTTATGGTCACGTTTTAAACGGCAAGCAAATCTCAGAATCTCCTCCTTTTCCTGCTGAGTGACCTCTTGCTGGAGGTGCTTTGCCTCGATACTGAGGGTGCTGGTGGAGGAGCTGCTCTGCCCTCCTGAAAATACCCCTCCAAGTAACGCGGGACTGGGACAGTCCTGCCTGTCACCGAGTGAAGTGCCGTACATGCTCGTGTGACTGGGTGTGTCGTAGGAAGCACAAGGTTTCGTGCAGCCATTTCTTTTGTGCGATGAACGAGTTAGAGTACAACGCGCGTGTGTGCTGATGGTCAGAACGTTCCCAATAAGAAAAGCCAACCTCTTTCCCCCTCTGCCCCTGGGATCAGCTCGTGTGCACGTACAGCTGGCTTTGCTCCTCCTGAGGGAGAAGGGGAGGTTTCCTGTGAAGTACAGTCCCGTTGTGGTTTTATTCTGTTTTCTGTTTATTTTATTTCTTGCTGCCCTCAGCGCCTCAGTGTTGTGATGAGATAACGCCAGGTAGTTCAGAATCTGCCTGCTTCCTGGCAGTAGTTTATCTCTAAGTTGGTAAATAAACAGAGAGGAGTTGAGAACATGTCAGATGGTGTCAGGTAACCCAGCTGCTCTTGGCCGTGGTGCAGTCTGGTCTCTTCCGTGTTGCAGTGCTCCCGGAGCCGGCTGTCCTGCCGTGCAATGGTCCATCCAGGGTGTGCTCGCATTCCGCCTTGTGCTCCCCTGGCACCGCCTGTGCAAAACGCTTACCACTTGCTCCTGAGTTTCTGTTGCCCCAAGAACCGATGGTTCTGCTGCTCCCGCCCCCTGTTTTTCTCCTGGCTCTTTCCACGTAGTCAGCAGTTGTGTCCTAAACCTCCAGCCCTGCAAATCTTCCAGCAGAGGTTCAGTGGCGATTAGAGGTCGCGTTGGAGCAAGCAGTGCTGCGTCTCTGCGCTTGCTTCTCAGGCACCTGCCTCATCTCTGGTCAGGGTCACTGTGTACGTCTACACACTTACCCCTCCTTTTTGCAGTTGGCTTTATTCACTCTGCTAGTCTAGCGAGCCCACCCTGACTCTGAACTGTCCCCTGCGTCCTGAAGAGGACTGAGCAGCATTGCGTGGCGTCGTTTTGCTCTGTCCGATCGGTGTGATCTGCTGCAGGCTTTGTGCGTCCCTTCCAGGGGAACTGAATGGGTTTCTTGACCATGTGGTCCTTTCCAGACAACACCCAGGTCTTCGGCAAGCCCTGAAACGTCAGTGCTCTTGCTCCCCAAGAGCTTCCAGGTTCCCACAGACTGCTCTCCGTTCATGCAGGCTGGAGCAGGGACTCTGCTCATATCACAGGATCTCTGCTCCCTCCACAGGAACAAGGACACAACCAGGGATGAATTCATCTTCTATTCCAAGCGCCTGATGAGGCTCTTGATTGAACATGCCCTCTCCTTCCTGCCGCTAAAGGTGAGCGACCGCTCCTCAGGTGCAGCCACGGCCATGTCTCCCCCTCCCTGAGCCCCCGGGCGCCTGGCATCGTCCACACTCCCTTCTCCTCCCCTCTCTGCAGTCGGTCACTGTGGAGACACCGCAGGGGACGACGTATGAAGGGAAGCGGTTCCACAGACAGAGGGTGAGACGTTGTCCCGGCCCCTTTCTTCCCACAAGCGCACGGCTGCCCCATTTCGGGTTGGCACGGGCCGGGAAAACCTGCTGTCTCACGGGGTCCATCCCTGTGCAGACGAGCTGCTCGGCGAGGCTTGTTCCCCCCTCCTGCGGTGCAGGGGTAACTGCTGTCAGGCCTTGCTGGAGCCTCAGGAGCTCGCCGGAGCGGCTGCTTCCCCTGCGCAGCACCAGGCAGATGTGTCCTGTCCCTTCCCCAGATCACTGGCGTGTCCATCCTGCGAGCAGGGGAGACCATGGAGCAGGCCCTCACTGCTGTGTGCAAGGACATCCGCCTGGGCAAGATCCTGATCCAGACCAACCACGACACGGGGGAGCCCGAGGTGAGCCCTCCCCGCTGCCCCGGCACGGAGCCCCCCGGCGCCGCAGGATGGGTGACCATGTCTCCTTCCCTCCTCAGCTCCACTACCTGCGCCTTCCCAAGGAGATCAGCGAGGACTACGTCATCCTCATGGACAGCACCGTGTCCACCGGAGCTGCGGCCATGATGGCAGTTCGTGTCCTGCTGGTAGGGGACAGGGACGGGGGGCGGGCACGTGCAGCCGTCCTGGCGCTGGCCGGGCTCTCACAGCTCTGCGTGCCGCAGGATCACGACGTCCAGGAGGACAGGATCTTCCTGCTGTCGCTGCTGATGGCGGAGATGGGGGTGCACTCCGTGGCCTACGCCTTTCCCCGCGTCCGCATCATCACCACTGCTGTGGACAAGAGGATCAACGAGGAGTTCCACATCATCCCGGGCATCGGTGAGGGCGGACGAGGGTGTGCTGAGCCACACGGGCCAGGCCCTGAGCCCCAGCAGCCTGGTGGGGTGCCCCGTGGCCCTGCTGAAGGAGCCCTGGGGAGGGGGGATTGCAATGGGGCCAGTGCTGCTGTCGCCTCACTCTGTCCCCTCGTCCTTCAGGTAACTTTGGGGACAGATACTTCGGCACCGACGGCCCCTCTGCCTGGTGTGAGAGCGACGGCATGGACTGCTGAGCTGGCTGGCCACGGGGCCGCCAGCCGAGCTGGCCATGGGGCCGGCCCCCCGCCTCTGCCCCCAGGAGGGGCTCCGAGCTGCCAGCCTCTTCCCACCCGCCTGCAGCACGGCCCAGCCATGCCGCAGGACGAGCTCCTTGCTGCGAGCCCCTCGCTGCCAGCCTCTCCCCGGGAGCGGCCCCTTGCAGGGTCCATCCTCCCACCAGGGAGGGAGGGCGGGAGCAATGGCATCTCCTGCAGTTTGGGGGGACACGGGGTGTCCCACACCCCCCGAGACCTGCCTCCATGCCCCCGGCCAGCTGTGCGTGCGGGAGGGAGGGGTGGTCTCCCCGCAGCCTGTGCCCCAGGGGCCGGCCCCCCTCTGCCCTGGGGAGGAGGGGGACGGGGTCTGCTTCCCTCGAGGCTCCTCGGGTGCCAGGCAGGCTCCCTTGCTGGAATCTGTATTTATTTGTATTTATTTTGAGCAGCTGCCCACCTGGCTCTCTGCGGGGCAGGCTGGCTACTTGAAAACCATCAGGGATTGGGGAATCTCCTCAAGGGACCGCCTTGTCCCCACCGATCTGACACTCCATCCCCTCCCTGGCCCCAGCCAGGCCCCCCCACGGGCTCTGGCCTGGCCGGCGGCACCAGGAGGGCAGGGGCTGCCTTCGGCCGTGCCAGCAGGAGGGTTGGATGTTCAAACACTCTCCCGCTGCCATCCCAGCCCCTGGGCAGCCGGGGCTGTCCATCGCTGGGGGGGGACCAGCCCAGCCCCCCCCCGGCATCCCAGGGGCAGTGAGGGTGGCCGGCTGTGCCACGGGGCCGTGGTCTGCCCGGCCACTGCTGCCCTTGTTGCTCAGGTTCTTCTTTGAAAGGGCAGCGGCGGCCTTGCTCCGGAGCAGGGCCTGGCTGCCCGCGGGTCCGGGACCTGGTCTGTGCCCCCCACCCTTGCTGGCTGAAGAGGCTCCCCTGTGCCCCCAGCCCCGGGCCGCTGCCCCCTCCCCGCTGCCCTGGCTGCCTTCATTTTGTACCCCAATAAAGGAGCAGCATGACCCCCGGCCCCCGCCTGCTGCCTGGCGCTGGGTGCACAGGACGATGCCCCCCGCGGGGGTGTCGCCGTGTGCCGGGGGGTGTGATGGGGATGTCGCCATGTACTGGGGGTGCTGGGGTGGGCAAGAGGGGTGTCACCCTGCGTGGGGGGTGTGTGATGAGAGTGTCACTGTGTGTGGGAGTGTGTGATAGGGGTGTCACCACGTACCGGGGGTGCCAGGGTGCGTGCAGGGGGTGTCACAGTGTGTGGGGTGTGATGGGGGCGTGTGAGGGGGGTGTCACGGTGTGGGGGCGTGTGATGGGGGTGTCACGGTGTGTGTGGGGTGTGATGGGGGTGTCACGGTGTGTGTGGGGTGTGATGGTGTCACGGTGTAGGGGGGTGTGATGGGGGTGTCACGGTGTGTGTGGGGGGTGATGGGGGTGTCACGGTGTGGGGGGTGATGGGGGTGTCACGGTGTGTGTGGGGTGATGGGGGTGTCACGGTGTGGGGGGGTGTGATGGGGGTGTCACGGTGTGGGGGGGTGTGATGGGGGTGTCACGGTGTGGGGTGTGTGATGGGGGTGTCACGGTGTGTGCGGGGTGTGATGGGGGTGTCACGGTGTGGGGGGGTGTGATGGGGGTGTCACGGTGTGGGGTGTGTGATGGGGGTGTCACGGTGTGGGGGGGTGTGATGGGGGTGTGGGGGGGTGTGATGGGGGTGTGTGATGGGGGTGTCACGGTGTGTGGGGGGTGTGATGGGGGTGTCACGGTGTGATGGGGGTGTGTGATGGGGGTGTCACGGTGTGTGCGGGGTGTGATGGGGGTGTCACGGTGTGATGGGGGTGTGTGATGGGGGTGTCACGGTGTGTGGGGTGTGTGATGGGGGTGTCACGGTGTGTGTGGGGTGTGATGGGGGTGTCACGGTGTGATGGGGGTGTGTGATGGGGGTGTCACGGTGTGTGCGGGGTGTGATGGGGGTGTCACGGTGTGATGGGGGTGTGTGATGGGGGTGTCACGGTGTGCGGGGGGTGATGGGGGTGTCACGGTGTGGGGGGGTGTGATGGGGGTGTGGGGGGGTGTGATGGGGGTGTGTGATGGGGGTGTCACGGTGTGATGGGGGTGTGTGATGGGGGTGTGTGATGGGGGTGTCACGGTGTGGGGGGGTGTGATGGGGGTGTCACGGTGTGGGGGGGTGTGATGGGGGTGTGGGGGGGTGTGATGGGGGTGTCACGGTGTGGGGTGTGTGATGGGGGTGTCACGGTGTGTGCGGGGTGTGATGGGGGTGTCACGGTGTGGGGGGGTGTGACAGGGGTCCTGCCGCCTCCGGGGGTGCGTGGCCGCCGCCGTGCCGGGGGGGGGGCCGGGTCCCGGCCGCGGGGCGCGCAGAGGCCGCTCGGGGCGGCGGGTCCGGCGCCTGCGCAGAGCGAGGGCGGGCGCGGGCGGAAGCGGCGGCGGGCGCGGGGCAGGGCCGGGCCGGGGCGGTCGGTGCCGCCGTCCCCCGCCGTCCCCCGCCGTCCCCCTCCGCTGGCCGCGGGGCGCGGGCGCCATGGCGGAGCCCGGGCGGCCGCAGCGGAAGCTGTCCCGGGTCGGGGAGAGCCTCTACCGCGTCCTGGGCCTGCAGAAGGGCAGCTCCCCCGAGGAGATCAAGAAGGCCTACCGGTACGGCGGGGCACGGACCGGGCGGGGGGGTGCGAGGCGGCGGGGCCGGAGGGGGGGGAGCGGACCGCGGCTTGGCCCGGGGAAGAGATGTGTGCGGGGACCGGCCGGGGAGTGAGGCCGGGGGGACCCGTCCCGGGGTTGAAGCCGGGGGGGTGGCCAGGCGTGCGGGGCCCATCCCGGTGCCGTCCTACCCGCCGTGCCCCGCAGGAAGCTGGCGCTCAAGTACCACCCGGACAAGAACCCCGATGACCCGGCGGCGGCCGAGCGCTTCAAGGAGATCAACAGTGCCCACGCCACGCTGAGCGACGAGGACAAGCGCCGCCTCTACGACCAGTACGGCTCCCTGGGCCTCTACGTGGCCGAGCAGTTCGGCGATGATGCTGTCAGGCACTACTTCCTCATGTCCAAGTGGTGGTTCCAGGTGAGCCCTGCCCTGCCGCTGCAGCCCTGCCCAGCCCAACCTCCGCACGGGGCATCGCCGGGGCTGCCGGGGGCTCGGGAGGGCTCACGGTGGCCGCTGTCTCCTCCCCTGCAGGCCCTGGCTCTGTGTTGTGGCGCGCTCACCTGCTGCTGCTGCTGCTGTTGCTGCTTCTTCTGCTGCGGGACGTGCTGCCCGCCGAAGGAGGACGAGTCCTACAAGTACGTCGACCCCAAGGACCTGGAGGCACAGATGTGCGCGGAGGACAGCGGTGAGTCGGGCTGTCTGTGTCTGTCTCGAGCCCCAGCGGCTTTGTCTTGTGTGGGGCTCTGGGGGAGCTCCCCGCGTCTCCTCTCGCGTGGGGGATGGAGCTCTGGCTTGAGGCTCAGATCAGACTTAGCTGCAGCTCTTGCTTAACTGCCGCCCTTGGTGTTTCCTGTCCGGACCTGGGCTGCTGAGACAGTGGCGGAGGGAACCACCACACAGGCCATGGTGGTGCCTTCTCCTTCCTCGTTTTTCCTGGGCAAGGGCTCCCTGAAGCCCCTGCAAGGGTCTGCGGCCAAGGGACACTTGGGCTCATGCCCTCTAGGCCACGGAGTGTGGGGAGAGCAGCATGCTCCAGGCTGGCTTTGTTCCCTGGGCACTGGCCACACTGGTGTCTCTGAGGACTGCCACTGGGTCGCTTTTGCAGGTTCCCGTGGGGCGAGGGGCACTGCTGCATGGCTGAGCGCTGGCTAGAGGTCTGGGAGCCTTGGTCTGTGGGAGCCTTCGTGAAGGCGTTTGGATGTCCCAGATACCTGCTCGCCGGGTTGGCGAGGGATGGGGCTGAGCCGCTGATCTGCACCTCTTCTTTTCCAGATCCACAGATACCTGTTGTGGCACAGCCCCCGCCTGCCAGCGCAGAGCCCTTGCCGGCTGCCAGCACCAGGGCCGATGCCTGAAGCTGGCCTCAGTCCCGCCGGCTCCCCCCAGGACTCTGGGCAGGGATCTTCCTTTGGGACTCACTTTCCAGGACCCCGCTCACACTACCCGGGGTGGCTTTTCAGCCTCAGGGTGGATAGAATCTCAGGTTAATTTGGCCAGCATCAATGCAGGGGCTCTTCTGCCCCTGCTCGAGCTCCAGGGCGACGTCCCTGTGTCCCAGCACTGGTGGTGGCAGAGGCAGCCTGGAGCCCGTGCTGCTGCGCCCCATCCCCAGCGCCTCTCCTGCTGCTGCGCCCCTGCCCGGCAGCTGCGGGTGGAGACCTCTCCGGACCAGGCTCCGTTGCTTACGAGGGGTAGCTGAGCGTGTCCGAGACCGTTAGCACTGTAACCTCTGGGGCTGGGCTGAGCCCGCTACCTGCCCTCATGAGGACCCTCCTGATGGGTGCTGGGTGCCAAACACTGCTTGTGGGGTTGGGGTGCCACCTTCTGTACCCCCTTCCTCTACACCCTGCCATGTCCTCAGGGCACTGGCTGCACCCCACGCTTGCTGCTGCTGGCAGGCTCCCTGCAGGGCTGGGCCCGGTACAGGCACTTTCCTTGGGTTTGTATAGGATTTATGGGCACCATTAAAGGATGACAGGAGGGGAGCACATTTCTGTGTGGTCTTGGTCTTGTCAGGGGCTGCCCGAACACTCTGCACCTCTGCCTGGCTCTGCCCTGTGTTGGGGGGGCTGTGGGTCCCACAGAGGGAGTGGGCTGAGCAGGGTAGGGGGGCTGTGGGTCCTGGGGGGTGGGGCTGAGCAGGGTGCGGAGTAGGTGGGTCATGTCCCAAGGGCTGCTCAAGGTGCTTTCTCGCAGAGGTGAATGTCACTCTGTCTCCTGTCACCTTCTTGGGCCAGCTCTGTCCCCCCCACCCAGCGCTGGCTCCCACGGGGCTGTGCTTTTCCCCTCCTCACTGCTGCGGTGCGCAGGGCAGCAGCAGCCTGGCCACGCACCCTGGTCCTCCTGGGGTGTCTGTAGGGACTATCCCCATTTCTCCATGGTGTGCTGTGCCATCCCTGTCTCCCTGCGGCCCCGTGGGAGATGGCTGCCCTGGGCAGGAGCAGCGGTGCTGTGGCGGTACAGCTCGGGCCGGCCCTGCCAGGAGCAGCTCCCCTGGCCCTGGGGCTCTTTGCACTGCGTGTGCTGGCTGCCGGCTCGGTGCATGGGTCCTGCCATGCCGTGCTGCCCCGGAGCCCTGCTCCCCACTCCAGCACGGCTGCCAGGCTGCTACTCCTGCCCTGCTCCCTGGGGAGCTGTGGCCCTGCTCAGGTGCTGCCCCATCCTGGGGGGCAGAGGGCAAGGGGACGCCGTGAGCCCTTGGCTTTCCCTCCCACTCCCCCCCGGCAGCAGCCGCTGCCCACAGCTGCACAGGCTCTGTCTCACCCCCTAAATATAGCCGGAGTGTCAGGGCGAGCGGTGGGACAGGGATGTTCCTGGCACCGGCCCTCCTGGGCGCCCTTCCACGCTGCTGTTCGGGGGCACTGGCAGTGGCCAGGGTCCGTGGGGCCTGGGGGACCCCGGCCTGTTCCCAGCCCCGCTGCCTGCAGGGGGGAGCCCGCACCTCCCAGCGAGAGCCCGGCAGCTCTGCCCTACCCGGGCCCTGCTCCTGCCGGCCTGCCCCAGGCCCCAGGGTCTGGTGGGATGGGGCCCCTCGTCCCTCCCAGGCAGGAGACGGCGGGGGAGCCCTGTGGAGCCCCCAGGGAGCAGTGCTGCTCGTCCTGGGGGGAGCGGGGCTCTGCCCGGGCCGAGTGCTCAAGGCTGCGGTGGGACAGGCACGTTGGGGAGGTCTGCCGGGGGGGGTGTGCGGGGGGGGGGGTGAGCCGGTCGGTCCCGGTGGGTCAGCCGGTCCCCTGGTCCAGCCGGGCCGGTGGGGCCCCGCCGCGGCGCCGTGACTCAGTGTCACCCGACCCCGCCGACAGCTGCGGCGGCCCCGGCGGGGCGGGGGCGGCTAAAATTAGCGCCGCGCTCAGCGGGGCCGGGGCAGAGCGGGCACCGGGCGGCCGGAGCCGGAGCAGGAGCGGGACCGTGGTTGGGCAGAGCCGGGCCGGGCCGGGCCGGGACCGGGACCGCGGCGATGAACTTCGCGGTGGGGCTGAAGCCGCTGCTGGCGGAGGCGCGGAGCATGGAGAGCCTGGAGAAACAGCTCATCTGCCCCATCTGCCTGGAGATGTTCACCAAGCCCGTGGTCATCCTGCCCTGCCAGCACAACCTCTGCCGCAAGTGCGCCAACGACGTCTTCCAGGTGCGCCCGGACCGGACCCCGACCGGCGGGGGGGGGGGCTGGGGCCGGACCCGGACCCGGACCCGGGACGAGCCGCCGGGACCCCCGGACGGGCTGCGCTCGGGGCCGCTCCCGGCCTGGCGGGCGCTGCCTGGTGGCGTCGGTGGGCGGGGGGCCGCGTCCGCGTCCGTGTCCGTGCCCGGGAGGGGCCGGGCCCCGCGGGGTCTCGCTCCCGGCGGCAGAGCCTGAGAGGGGGTGCGGGGGTGCCGCGGCCGTGACCCGCCGCCCCCCAGGCCTCCAACCCGCTGTGGCAGTCGCGGGGCTCCAGCGCGGTGCCGTCGGGCGGCCGGTTCCGGTGCCCGTCGTGCCGCCACGAGGTGGTGCTGGACCGGCACGGGGTGTACGGGCTGCAGCGGAACCTGCTGGTGGAGAACATCATCGACATCTACAAGCAGGAGTCGGCCAGGTGCGGGGAGCCCACGGGGACACTGGGAAACCCACGGGGCAGCGAGCCCCGTGGGTGAAAGCGAGCCCACGGCGGGGGGCTACAGGCGCAGGGCTGGGGGCGGGAGCTCGCCCAGAGTGCGGGGGATAACGGGGCCCACGCGGGGCCGGGGGTGTCCTTGGGGACTGGGGCCCACCGGTGGGCAGCGGTGCCCGGCCCCTGCCCGCAGGCCCCTGCACGCCAAGGCCGAGCAGCACCTCATGTGCGAGGAGCACGAGGATGAGCGGATCAACATCTACTGCCTGCGCTGCGAGGCGCCCACCTGCTCCCTCTGCAAGGTCTTTGGGGCGCACAAGGACTGCGAGGTTGCGCCGCTGCCCGCCGTCTACCAGCGCCAGAAGGTCTGTGACCCTGGAGAGGGGGGGGGTGAGCGGACCAGGGGCTGCTGGCCCAGCCAGCCCTCACACCCATCCTGTCCCCTCCCAGAGCGAGCTCAGCGACGGCATCGCCATGCTGGTGGCAGGGAACGACCGCATCCAGGCCATCATCTCCCAGATGGAGGAGATCTGCCGCACCATTGAGGTGGGGGCCGGGGGGGGCGGGGGGGGGTTGTCCCTGGGTACCGTGTACAGCCCTGGGGCGATGCCAGCGGTGGGGATGTGGCAGGACCGGGGCAGCCCCTGAGCCTGGTGCTCCTGCAGGAGAACGGCCGGCGGCAGAAGCAGCACCTGGGGCTGCGCTTCGACTCGCTGTACAGCATCCTGGAGGAGCGGAAGAAGGAGCTGCTGCAGAGCATCGCGCGGGAGCAGGAGGTGAAAGTGCAGCGCGTGCGGGGCCTCATCCGCCAGTATGGCGACCACCTGGAGGCCTCCTCCAAGCTGGTGGAGTCGGCCATCCAGGCCATGGAGGAACCCCAGATGGCCGTGTACCTGCAGGTCTGTGTGGGTAGGGGCTGCGGGGGTGCAGGGGGCTGGGGCTGCCCCCAGCCGGTGCTGTGGAACTGGGAGGTCAGGTCCCTCCAGGGGGGGCTGGGGCTGCCCCGCAGGGATGTGCAGGGGGGATGTGGTTGCTCCAAAGGATCTGGGGCTGCCCCTGGGATATGCTGGGCTGGGGCTGTGGCAGGAGTGACATCTGGCTCCTGGGGTCCCAGGTCCCATTGCTCCAGGGAGACACTGACACACACCCCCCCTTTCCTCCACAGCACTCCAAGGAGCTCCTGAAAAAGTGAGCGGGGATGGGGACACAGGGCTGGGGACAGGGTGGGGGGCACGGTTGTGGCTGGGTCTGCTGGGCCATGGCTGGGGGCACGGGGGCCCCGTGGGTGTTGGACCCTGGCAGCTCCCGGGGGGGTCTGCCTGCCCTGCAGGATCACAGACATGTCCAAGGTGTCGATGAGCAGCCGCCCGGAGCCTGGCTACGAGAACATGGACCACTTCTCCATCAATGTGGACTATGTGGCGGAGATGCTGAGGACCATCGAGTTCCAGACAGGTGCCGGTGCCAGGACGAGTGCTGCTGTGCCTGGGGGGTGCATGGGACTGTCTGGGCCACCCAGCCCTTAGACAGGCAGAGCCCCCACCACCACCTCATGCCCTGCATGACGATGTGTCCCCTTGTGCACAGGAATGGGGATGTGTGGCTCCTCAGTGCTGCCCAGGGACCCTATGGGGTCAGACCTGCCCCGTGTCCCCTCTGGCTCGTGGGCTGCTGCATCCTGTGCCAGGACCAGGCTCCCAAGTTGCCCATGCTGCAGGGAAGGAGGGCCCCTGCTGACCTGTCCCTGCTGACCTGTCCCCCTGTCCCGCAGAGCCGCTGGGTGAGGACGAGGCGGATGGACCTGGGGACGGCAGCGAGGCCACAGCAGATGAGGACCGGCTGGACAGCCTGGAGGCACCTGAAGCCATGGAGGGTGAGTTCCTGCTGTGCCACGCCGTGCTCTGCTGTGCCATGTCGTGTTGTGCCCTGCCGTGCCTGGCTGCTGTGCTTGGCCCTAGGGCTGCAGGGGACAGTTGGGGGCAGCGGGGCCCTGAGGGCTGGGGCTGCTGTGCCCATGGAGTGGGTGGGTGTGCTGTGCCGTGACCAGCACTGTGTCTGTGTGGCAGCGCCGTGGCCCGCATGCCACTGCACAGGTCCTGCAGCATGCCAGGGCATCCCCGTCTCCAGCTTGTCACCTGCTTTCTCCCTGCAGATGTGGGGCCGAGGCAGAAGCCGGCAAGTTCTCCCCATGGTGAGACCCTTGCTGGGGCTGAGGTGGGGGAGATGGGGATGGGGTGCCGTGGGGCAGAGGAGGCACCTCCTGGGGACAGATGGGGATGGGGGGGGGTGTGTGTGGTGTGTGTCACGCCTCGGAGACCCCCAGGCATTCCTGCCTCCCTTCCCGCAGAGGCCAGGGTGGGGGTCCCAGGGTCCCCACCACAGGTGCTGAGGCCATTTTCCCACACAGGTCAGCACTGAGCTGGTGCTGTGGGCAGCATCGGCACCAGCCGGCTCATCGCTGACCCTGGCGCCCCCAGCCCTTTGCTGTAATTACCCGAATGCTGGAGCTGCCCCTCTCTGACATTAAACCGTGTGTGAGGATATCATCTCCTGTGTGGTGTGTGGGCCAGGGTGGGTGTGGGGGCTGCTCCCCCCCCCCCCCAGCTCTGCACCAGCTCCACAGGGTCCGGTCTGGATGCAGCCCCAGCTCCACCACCCCAGCGGTGCCCCCAGCACCCCACGTGAGGGGCCGCGTCCCTGGGGAGCCCCGGTGCAGCTTGGATCCAGCAGCCCAGGGCCGGACTGCAGCCAGGAGCTCAGCACCCCAGACCCCTGCGAGTGGAGCTCTGCCCCCCTGCCTGCAGCCCCTGCCTAGGGAGCAGGAACTGCATCGCCCCCCCCCCCCGCCCAGCCCCGTCAGCCCCCCCGCTGGGCCGGACGCCGTCGGCAGCACCGTCCCCTGGGTGCGCTGAGCAAACAGTGCTGGGATGAGCTGGCTGAGTACACAGCCGGGAGCGCCTCCATCAGCACTGGGTCGGGGCCCGTGCCCCCAGCCCCGCCGGCCGGGCACCTCGGGAGGGCCGCAGCAGCGCTGGCTGCGTCACCCGCCTCGTCCTGTGCCACCGTGGGGCGTCATGGCTGATGCAGCAGATGATGCACATGGCGAGGGGCTCCTCGTGGGGCTGAGGCTGGGGCACTGCGGGGTGTCCTCAGCTGCCCACACACCCCCCCCCGCCCCTGCCAGCAAGGGCTGGCTGCTGGGCCTGTCTGGGACCCCCAGTACCCAGCAGACGTGGGCACCCCACAGCAAGGCTGGGGTCCACCAAGCGGGCCAGGGGCTGGGGTGCAGGACCCCGGAGGATGGGTGAGGACAGCCCCATGGGAGCCAGGGAAGTGTAACGCCGACGTGTGGCAGGTCCTGGTGAGCCTGGGGCTGGGACAGGAGCTGGGCCCCAGGAGGGTGCCTGGGAGGCCAGGGGTGCCCTGGCAGCCAAGGAGAGCCCTGTCCCTGGGCTGTGCCAGCAGGACCCTTCCCCTGCTACCGGATGGTTCCTGGCCCAGTCTGGGTCCCCGGACAGGCAGGGACACCCGGCTGGGCAAGGGACACAGTGGGGACAGGAGCGGGGCTTGTGCAGCCGGGGGAGAGGAGACCCCCCCTCAGCTGCCTCATCAGACCCCCCACCCCTCCCACCCCCCCGGGCACAGAGACAGCACAGGAGCTGGTGACACAAGCTGGGGCAGAGGAAATTCCCATTGGATACCAGGGGAAAAAAAAAAATAAAAATCCTTCTCCTAAGAGCCCAGCAACCCTTAAAATGGGGCTGGGGGGGCCGGAGCAGCTCCAGCTGTCCCCAGCGTGGTCCCTGCTTGGGTAGGGAGGTGGGTGAGAGGGACCAGCACTGCAGCTGAGCCCCCCACGGGACATGGTACCACAGGTTCCCCCCCCACGGGACATGGTACCACAGGTTCCCCCCCCACGGGACATGGTACCACAGGTTCCCCCCCCGCGGGACATGGTACCACAGGTTCCCCCCCCCACGGGACATGGTACCACAGGTTCCCCCCCCCACGGGACATGGTACCACAGGTTCCCCCCCCACGGGACATGGTACCACAGGTTCCCCCCCCACGGGACATGGCCCGGCACAGGTCCCTGCTCACGGCCCCACGCTGAACTCGCTGCCGCTGTAGATGTGGGTTCCAGCTGCCTGGCTGCCAGGGGCTCTGCCCACACAGGGCAGGACTTTGTCCTTGTAAGGTCCCCACTGGCCCTTTCTGCCAGCCTGGCTCTGTCCTGCTGTGGCAGCTCTGCCCCCCGAGCAGAGTGACTGAGCCCTGCAGATTTCATGTTACCTGTGAACTTGAGCGAGTACTGCACAGCCGCCCTGACAGCAGGTAACCCCGGCACAGTGCCCTGCAGCACCCACTCGCCACCAACCCCCAACAGAGCACGGCTCCGTGAACCGCACCCGCCGCTCACCCACTGGTGTCCACCCACCAGACCCCACGTCCCAGCATGGGCACACACGCTCAGCCCTGGCCAGGGACAAGCTAACGACGTTTCTGCTCGCCTGTGTCCCCCAGCCGTTACTCATGGCAGAGGCAATGCGACTGGGGGGGGGGAGAGGGTGGGGTGTCAACCCCGCCACCCCAGCCTGGCTGCTCCCAGTCACTGTCTGCTCCTTCTTGCACTAGAAATATGCCCTGGGAGGGCTCGTGTGGTCCCTGGGGACTGAGGTGGGGCTGAGTGGCCTCTCCGTCCCTGCACTGGCCATTTGGATATGTGACATGTGCCCTTCTCCACCCCTCAGGGACATCCTCCCTGTTCCCATCACCTTCTGGAAATGGCCCAGAGGGGTTCATGAGGACCTTGGCAGTCCCTGGGCACCCTTGGGTGCTGCTCCTGAGGATTGTAGTGTCTCAGAAGAGCCCTAGCTCAGTTTTTCCTCCTTGAGTCTGATTCTCCAGGTGCTTGGCACCCATCGCTGCCCTCCCGGTGTGGGGGGGAGGGGGACGGCCAACAGCACCCTGGGCTGTGGCAGACGAGTCCTCCTCTCCAAGCAGCATGGGGAGGTGGTGCCTGCAGAGCCCTGGCGAGGTCGGGGCTCCCCAGTGCAAGGAGGATGTGACCGCTGGAGTCCAGGGAAGGGCCACAGCGATGCTGAAGGGACTGGGACTGCTCAGCCTGGAGCAGAGAAGGCACAGGGGATTGCATCCATGCCTGATGAGAGGGAAGAAGGAGCCAGGCTCTTCCCAGTGTCAAGACCAGAGCTGATGAGCACAAACTGAACCATGGGAGATGCCACTGAAACTTTTTTCCAGAGTTGGTTGGGTTTTGGGTTTTTTTGGGGGTTTTTGTTTGTTTGTTTGTTTGTTTTTTGGGGGGGGTTGTTTTTTGTTGGGGGGGTGTGTTGCGCTTTTTTTGTTGTGTTGTTGTTGGGTTTTTGGTCCCCCTCCCCCAACAACCCCCCCCTTTTTTTTTTTTTTTATGGTGAGGCTGATCAAACAGGTTGCCTGGGCCAGGCTGCCCAGGAAGTTTGTGGCCCTTCCAGTTGCGAAGCTATCCACAGACACACTGAGAGGGGAAAGGCCTCTGGAGCTCCCCTAGTCCCAGCTCAGGCAGGGTCAGCTGGAGCTGACCAGGTTGTCCAGGTCTGTATCCAGCCCAGTTTTCAACATCTTCAAGGAGGGAAAAAAAAAACCTACAGCAACCTCTCTGGGGAACCTCTTCCACTATGGTCTTTATTGCTGGTACAGTCTTCCAGTTCCGAGTTTCTCACGTCCAGATGGACGTGCCTCTTTCAAAGTTCACATGGACATGGCTTTGTGCAACCAGCTCTGGTTGCCCCTGCCCTGGGGGTTGGCGTGGGCGATCTCCAGAGGCCCCTTCCACCCTCAGCCATCCTAACATCCTGTGACCACTCTTGAACTCCTCCTCAGAGGCCTCCCCATTTTCCTCAGCTCCTTTGTTGCTGCCTCCTGCCAGAATCCACCTACCAAGTCACTGAAAACAGCTCACTTGCGGTCCAGGGGCTGCACCCTGCTGCCTGCATTCCTGCCTGCCCTCTGTGGCTGATGTCTGCTGCCTCATGGCTGCTGCCATCACATCCCCAAGCAGTTCTTCCCAAACACCCTCCAGAAAACTCCTTCACTGCTCCAGTCCTGCTGTGTTGCCCTTCTAGCAGGTACCAGGGAGGTTGAGGGCTCCAGTGAGGACCAGGGACTCCCATGAGGAGGCTGAACCTCTGTCACAGGAAGGCTTCCTCCACATCCTCCTCTTGATCGGGGCATCTGAAACATGCCCCCACCACAGTGTCCTCCTCCCTGCCCTCTGCTCCGATCCTGACCTGCCAGTGCTCAGCAGCACTGTGTGTCCCACAAAAGAGCCCCCCCCCCGCAATGTGCTCCTGCACGGGGCAGCCATGCCCCTCCTGAGAGGCCTGTGTCTGTCATGTCCCCCCCCCAGCCCCGTGAGCCCTCTCGCCCTGTTCCCGTGCTCTGACAGCAGCTCGGGGTGTTGCCACATGCAGAGCTCTAGTTCCCCCCGCTCACGTCCCCAGCTGCCCGTATCTGGGTGCAGCACCCCTTTGCTCTTGCTCGTTGGTGGCAAGGCACCCGCTGTTCCCATCACTCTGCGTCCTTTGCTTCCCAGAGCACCCACAGCTGGGAGCTGCTCCCCCCACGGAGACCACGGCACCCCCCACCCCCCCCCGCCCCAGGACACACACAGCCCCGGTCCTGGTGTGCCCGGGGCCCCCCCCCCCCCCCCCCCGCACCGCTGCGCCCGCACGGCCCCGTCCCAGCTCTGCTCAGGCGGGCCCCCGTTCCCGGTGAGCCCCGGCCGCCCCCTCCGCCCCGCACTCGCTCACGCCTCCGGTTTCCACCACGTTTTATTACAAAAATCGGTGCGGGTCCGTCCCGGGTCCGTGCCGGTACCGGTACCGCGCCCACTTTCCCCAGCGCCGAGGATGAGGCGGGTGCAGCAGGCGCAGCCTGGTGCCGGTGCCGGTGAGTTTGCCGGTGCGGCGCCGAGCGGCCCCCGGCGTGGAGGCTGAGGCGGTGGCCGGACCCCGACGCAGCCCCGGGGGCGGGGGGTGGGGGGGTGCAGTGGGGGCCGGGGCGGCGCTCAGCGCCCCACGGCGTCGAGGATGAGGCGGTTGCTGTCGGCGCGGGCCCGCTGGCTCTGGGCGCGGGCGAGCAGCAGGAGATGCCGCAGGAGGTGGAAGGTGAGGTCGATGGAGAGCGGCGGCTCGTCCCGCCGCGCCCGCCACGGCTCCGGGGGCGGCGGCGCCAGCGGCGGCCAGAACGGGCGGCCCCGCGCCTCGTCCCCGGCCCCGGCCGCAGCCTCCGGGACGGAGCCGTCGGGGCGCGCGGGGCGGGCGGCGGCGGGCGGCGGGCGGGCGAGCAGCAGCAGGAGGGTGAGCAGCGCCCGTCGCATCCTCGGCTCCGTCCGCACCTGCGGGGTCGGGGACTCAGTGCAACCGGGAGAGACCGGGGCACCGGGGCGGCTGCAGGGACCGGGGCACCCGAGGGGATCGCGTACCCCGCAGCGAGAGGGGAGCCGGCAGCGCGGAGACCGGCCCACCGTGGGGCCGTCCCGGGAGCTGTGCCCCCCTCCCCCCCCGCTCCCCGGCCGCCCGCACCGTCCCGTACGCGCTGCGCCCTCCCCGGTTCCCTGTACCGGCCCCGGCCCGGTGCGTTGCCCCCGTCCTGAGCGCCGCCCCGTACCCGTGCCCCGTGCCGTACCCGGTGCGCTGTCCCCTGTCCCGTGCCGGTGCTCTGGCGGTGGAGCCGAGCGCGGTCCGTCCCGCGGGAGCTGAGCCGGCGGCGCGGCCGGTGGTTATATAGGTCCGGGAGCTCGGGCTGACGTCAGCGCCGGGCACGCACCGACCGGCGGGGGGCGGGGGGCGGGAGGGGCACCGGGACGGCGGCGGGGAGCGGGATACCCGGCAGCGGGAGTGAGCGCCGGGAAGGCGGGGCAGTGGGGCAGCCCTGCTCCTCCCGGTCTCGGGAGCCGCGACCCCGGTTCTGTTCCGGCCCCCGCCCTGAGGGGCGCGCGGCGGGGCCGGTTCCGGCCGGTGCCCCGGGCCGAGAGCCGCCGGGGGTGCAGCCTCCCGGCCTCCCCCCGGCCCCCCCGACTCGCCCCGCTCCACCTCCCGGCGCTGCCCGCACCCGTCCCGCCCCCGACCCCGTTCACCGAGCGCTTCCCTGGCCCGGCCCCGGTGCCGGCGGTGCCGCTGTCCGCGGTGCTGAAGGGCCGGGACCCGCCGGGAGAGCGCGGGCCGGGGCACCGGGACATGGGCGGGCCGGCGGCCCCCGGGGCGGGCAGGGCGTCGGGGCCAGCGGAGCCGGCTGACCCGCGGTTCCTCGGCGTGGGACCCTCCGGGTGGGCCGGGCCAAGCGGCCGCGTCGAGTAGCGACATCCCGGGCAGGCACCGGGTGTGGGCGAGGGGGGGAATCCCCGGCCACCGGCACGGGGGGGGTGGCATACATCACCTGGCCGTGGCGGGGCCTGGAGGCACCATGCCCCGGGCAGAGCTCATGGTGCAGAGGTCAAACTGCCACACGCGCCACGGCCGGGCGCTGCAGACAGCCCCGAGCGGCAGCGAGGCACCACCAGCCAAATTCCGTGACTCATAGAGCGAAGGCACCGGAGCCGACAGTGCTGTGCTGCATGCAGGATGTTCCAGCCCGGGGCACCGGCCGCTGCTGCCAAAAGGTGAGGTAGCTGCTGGTGCGACACACTGCTGCCTGCAGACCCCCTGGCAGCACTGCGCCCCTCCTCCGGCAGCAGTGTGGACCCTCTGGCAGCACAGTGGCCCTGCCCGCACCTCCTGGCAGCACTGCGGCCCTGCCTGCAGCCCCCTCGGCAGCCCCATGCCTCTGCCTGCGGGCGGAGAGGAACCGAGCTGACGCCCAGTGCTGATGTCGGTGCAGGGTACCAAGACGGGCCCAGAGCCGGCTCTTTCCACGGTGCTGGTGTTAGGCAGAGCCTGGGGACAGAGGCTCAGCCTGGCTCCTCACACACTGCGTCCCACACTGGGCTGCACAGGGGTGGTGGGGCACAGTCTTGCCTGCAGCGGGGCAGCACACGGTGCCATGCACCCGTGACGTGGATCTGGCATGAAGGCTGGCATTTGGCACCACCTCCCCGCAGCTCTAGGGCAGAGCCCTCAGCAGGGGCTGGGCTCAGGCCACCCCAGCCCTGGCAGCCCCTGCACTGTGGGGCTGGCTGCTCCCGGGGACAAGCGCCTGGCTCGTGCCATGCTTGCAGCTCCCTCGCTGCCGACACACCAGGGCCACCTGCACCTCTGGACACAGCTGCGAGAGGCTCAGCCTGTTGGGGCTGCAAGCTCCTGCCATTGTTAGCCTCCGACCAGCAGCGCCCACCCTGTGGGCTGGGGAGAGCCTGGGCCAAACTCTGCAGCTCCCCGTGGGGCCTGAGGCCAGGCTGGACCTGGCCCCGCAAAGCCCCAGTGCTATCTGCACACAGCCGCATCGCGCGGCCCCAGCCTCACAGCCGAGTGCTGCTCTGTGGTGCTTTTGAGTGGTCACAGCTGCAGCCCCTTCCCGTCCCTTGGGTGCTGAGGGCTGGGCAGCCAGGTGGGCTCTGTGGCTCCATCCCCAGCAGGGTGCACCGGGGGTCCTGCGCAGGTTTCGGCTCACCTGTGCTTTGCATTGCACCCATCTGCCTGGAACTGCACCCACCCCTGGGGCCAGAGCAGGGCCAGCCCCTGCCTGGCTGGTACGAGCCAGCATCAGGGTGGGCGTGCAAGGGCAGTGTGTGCATGGATGGGCATGGACACCAGCTCCATGCGGGCTGGAAGGACGAAGGACTGTGCATCCCCCTCAGCAAGTGCCATGAGGGCGGCTGGTTGGCAGAGCCCAGCCTGGTGCTGGCAGTGTGTGGGGATGGCTCCGTCCAGCTACCTGGGGCTGTGGCAGCACTGCCGAGGCGGCTGGGGCTCAGGGCTCCGGGCAAGATCAACCACCGTGATCCCACCAGCTCTGCTTTGGAGCCCCTGGTCAGGATGTGCAGGCAGGGTGCTGTGTGAGCCGGATCCTGTCTGCTCACTGCCCAGGGCAGTAGGACAAGCCCAGATATGTGTCTCCACAAGGCAGCAGTGCAGGCAGGCGGCAGCAGCATGGGACTCCAGACAGGCAGGACAGGCAGGTTCATTTCGGCCCCATCACAGCCCCAGCTCTCACCCAGACACTTCCTCCATCCTCCTCTTTGATGCACAGCCCTGCATCAAGTGTGCTGTGAGACCTGGGAGGATCCTGCACCCAGCACCCATGTTCCCTGGGTGCAGCTTGCCTTGTCCCACTGCCTGGCAACAGTGGAGGCACCATCACACCCCACAGAACAGCCACAGTGGGACCTGGTGACCCCTTAAGCTGCCATCCACACTCTGCCTGACCCCCTCCCCTCCCCAAGACAGCCAGGGTAGCCCACCCCCAGCAACGCAGTCCCCCAGCCCCACGCCATGCTGGCACCACAGCCATGCACTTGGATCTTCGTGGAAAAGGCAGAGCTGACCGTCGCTCTGCCCCAGGGCCCCGCTCGCCTGCCCAGGGGCTGGGAGAGCAGCTCTGGGTCCCCAGCCCACCAAGGGGACAGGAGTGCAGCCAGCAGCTCCGTGAGCACAGGAACAATCGGTCTGAAACTGCTTCAGCACAGCCCCTGGCGAGGCCCCGCTGGGATGGAGAGCTGCGAGCTGAAGTGCCACAAGAATTAAGAGGGAAAAAACCCCCACCATTTATTGGGTGCTCCAACTGTCCATAGCAGAGCTATGGAGAAACCCATTTTCAGGGGCCTTGCACTGGCACCCGCCACTCTGGCTCCTTGCCCTCCCCTGGATCCACACTGGGGAAGGACAGAGCAACGCCTGGGCAGGAACACACCGTGTGCGGGGCCAGCAGCTGGGGAGAAGAGGAAGGATGGAGAAGTGTGCTGAGGGGCAGAGTTGTCCCATGGCACGGCAGGCTGTCAGACCTGGAGCAGCACCAAGCACCAGCCCGTCTCCATCTTCTCTGTGTGTCCCTGGAGCAGCAAAGGACGTAGCTGAAGGCGATGGGGGGGTGCCTGAGAGCAGGACGGCTGCTGCCGGCACCCTGCCTATCCTGGCCCTATCCATGGCCACGGGCACTGGTTCCGAGGGCTCTGGAGGTGGGGCAGAGTCAGGCAGCACACAGGCAGGGAGGGCACGTGGCTTCCCCCCTCACATCCGATTTGCTTTCCAGGAGAGGTAGCAGTTCCAGACGATGGCAACGCACTGGACGACGGCCAGCCTGGGGACAGAGGGGACAGGGTCCAAAGCCGCAGGCTCCGGGAGCCAGGGAGCCGGGGCCACGGCCGCGTTACTACCTGTGCTTCAGGGGCACGAAGTAGAAGTTTGCGATTTGCACCGGTGGCCAGATCTGGGCAGAGAAAGAGACAGTGGTGAAAGGGTGCTGCCGGCACCCCTGCCCCGTGCCCACCTCTGCCCAGGCATCCAGGGCGTCCAACCGCACCCACGGCAGTCCCTGAGCGGGGGGACAGGGGCACGGTGGAGCCCGGCCCAGCCAGGGCACAGCCAGCATGGCACCGGGGCAGGGAGCGCACGGACCCGCCTGCGGCCGCCGCCAGCACTTACACAGTAGTTGGTCATCAGGGCGTCCGCGTAGTCCTGGGGAGAAGGGAGGCCGTGAGTGTGCAGCATGGCCCCGCTGCCATCCAGCCGCCACGGGCACCCGGCCCTGCCACGCAGCCGGCCCCGGCAGCGGCAGCCGTTTGCAGAGGCCCAGGGAGGCCCCGGCTGCTGTGGGCAGAGGCTGGGGCTGCTGGGGGGGCCGGCTCCAGCAGCGGGGCCCACAGCTGGCAGCACAGAAGCACCTCCCAAGAGATGCCCATCGCTCTGCTCAGGAGGAGAGCAGGGGCAGGCATGGGGCAGGCTAAGGCGCTGAGAAGGCAGGCGGTGAGCTGGGGTGCCTGCAGCAGACACAGGCAGAGCGGGCAAGGTAGGGGCTGTTGGCTCCTCTCCTTGGCACAGGCTGCGAGCCCTCGGCCAGCCCCACATCCGCTGAGCCCCCTCCCAGGCATAGTGGGGCAGAGCTGGGGGTGGGCACCAAGCTGGGGCAGCTGCCCTGGGAGCCCAAGGTGCTGCCCTGTCCTCGTGCCACACCGGTGGCCATGCCGCAGCCCTGCCCCACGGCAACAGGACGAGTCCATCATCCAGCCTGGTTGTGACTCAGCCGGGAGCCTGGCCTCCTCCCGGCACTGGCCGGCAGCCCAGGACGGGGAGAGCGGGCGCAGGGGTGATGGATGCTCTGCTGACGCTTCCTCTGCGTGGGGAAGAGACGGATGCGGCCCAAGCCAGGGGTGAAGGTGGCTGCCAGCTGCTGCTGCCTGGCCCCCAGCACAGCCCCCTCCCAGTGCCAGGAGCCACAGCTCATAGGAATCACCCACCATCGTGCTCAGGCCCTGGTGGGTTTCCCTGGGGGGGGGGGGCAAGGCAAGATAACATGGCATCGACCTGGCTGAGATGCAGACGAGGTGACGGGAGCGCTCAGGGGTGCTGCCCATGCTGAGGGCCAGCCCCTGTGCACCTCTGGGGTGTCCCAAAAGGCCTCGTACCCTGGCTGCTGCTCTTGCAAGAGCCAGGAGAAAGAAGAGGCAACTCAGTCTCCCCCAGGACTGCTCCCTGTGCTCCAGGGCAGGATGAGGGGCAGGAGAGGTCTCTGCCAGTGCTACCCACAGTCCAGCAGGTGGGTGGCCAGCGCCAAGTGGGTGCACCCACGCAGAGGAATCAGCTCTGGGAGATGGCACCCCCACCAGAGCTCTGGCCCAGGGCACCGGCTCACGGCCTGGAGGGAGCAACACCCCAGCTCACACCCGGGGGCAGAGGGCCCGGCTGGGCTGGAGCCCCTCACACACAGCCCCAGCAGCCACTGGTGTGCGAGCAGCGGTGCCATGCACCCCCTGGGCAACCACGCGACCACCCTGGCATGGCTCATCCCGTGGCGGTGGTCACCGCTCCCCAGTGACTCACCCTCCGGACACACTGACTCAGCTTTCGTGCTGGTTTCCAGCAATTGCTGCTAATGGGAGCCATCTCGGTAATGGCTCTGGAGACGCAGCCAGGAGAGCGGACGGCATGCAGCGAGCTGGATGGCACCAGGCCCCCCAGGCAGGACCCCAGAGAGCCACGCCACAGGGAGCAGCCCTGACACCAGCAGCCAGAGGACCAGCAGCACCAGGCGCCTGATGGCCCCAGGGCCCTGGCACCCAGCGCTGAGCCCGGCAGGACTGGTCCTGCACACCCCCGGGCCCCAGCCAGAAAAAGAGCTGCTCCATGCCCCGCAGCAGCGGGCTGAGGACAGGAGCGTGATGGCAGAGCTGGGGGCACGCAGCCGGTGCTGGGAGGGGGCTGTGCCTGGGCACGGGCACAAACACAAATGGGAGCAGCCGGCGGTGCCGGCACACCAGGAGGAGCTGCCAAGGCGCCCTGGCTGCCGATGGCCCCATGCTGCCCTGGGGAAGCAGCACGTACCTGCTGGATCTTGGACCAGTTCTCCTCCACCGACAGCCCGTTCATTGCCCCTGTGATAGCAAGGAAGCAGCCGAGGAAGCATGGCGCAAAGCCCCCCTGCAAGAGAGGAGCGGGGGCCCGATGCCGGGGAGCCTGTGGCACCCAGATCCGGGCCCGTGGCACAGGGCGAGGGGGGTGCGTGGTGGGGCAGCGGGGGGCGGGTCCAGCTTGCCCGATGCCCTGGGGCTACTCGGCCTGCTGCTCCCCAACACAGAGCCACACGGAGGGATGGGCCTTTCCGTGGGGCCTCTGGAAGGGCCCAAGACCCTCTGCAACCCTGTCCGCCCCAGGACGGGGCTGACCCTGGCCTTGGGAGGAGGGCAGGAGCCAGGGCAGCACCAGGGTCCCCATTCTCAGGACCCCCCTCTGCAGCAGGGACACCAGGGACAGCACTGCCTGGCCTCCCGTGGCTCTGCACAGCCGCAGGACAGCTGCAGTACAGGTAAAGCAGAGATCCCCACGGCTCCCCTGAGCACAGCCGGCAGGCCTGGCACGCTCTGCAGAGACACTGCAGGGCTGAGCTGCCCCATGGCCCGGGGGGCTCTGTGCTGCACCCAGCCACCCCACGGAGCAGGTCCTGGGCACGCTGGCCTGCTCAGCACCCACTGCACTGAGCTGGGCTCTTGGCATGGGATGGAAACCTGCCCACGGGATGGAAACCTGCCCACGCGTGGCCGTGCCTCCTCCTCAACCCCATCCTGCTGCATGAGCCCCGCACGGGCACCCTCACCCACACAGCACTGACCTGGTCCAGGACCATCTTCTTCACGGCCACGACTTTTGTGGCCCCCGGGATGAGTTGATCCAGGATCTTGTACCAGCCGCCCACAACGGGGCCCTGCAGGAGCCGGGCGGTGAGGGGCAGCATCCCACTGTCCCCTGGGGTGTCAGGTCTGGGGGGGTCTCTGAGGCTGGTTAAGTGGCCCTGCCCTGGGATGCAGGGATCAGGGCTGGTCCTGCCTCCCCTCCTCGGCCCCGCACTGCCGCGGGGCAGCCCCTCCTGCATGGGGTGGCTGCAGGGATGCCTGCAGACCCTGCCCCTCCTGGAGCACCCCACCAGGCAGCACCAGCGCGGGGCAACCAGGGGCCGGCTCCAGCACGGCAGCCGCAGGACTCCACGGCGGGGGGACCCTGGCTGTGCCAGTGCCGCCCAGGGCCCTCCCTGCCTGAGCCACGAGTCAGGATCCAGCCTTGCCATGCACAGCAGAGCAGGACACGTTTGCACCCTTGGGTGCAGAGTCACCCTCCTGCCAAACGGAACCTCCCCAGGGGCTGGTGCTAGCAGTGGGGATGGCATGGGGGGACGGGCACGGGTGCCCAGGCTGCACGGACAGAGGCTGCCGGCCCCGTCCCAGCCTGCAGCGCAGCCAGGGGCGTCCGAGACACAGCCGGGCGCAGGGACAGGGCACTCGTCCTCAGGGGGACGCAGCTCTGCCCGTGGCTGCTGCAGGTGGCACTGGGACAGCCCAGCCCACACCCAGGTACCACAGTCTCACCCTGCTGAAACAGCCCTCCGTCCCAGCCCACCTGCAGGAACAGGGCCCCAGGCGCCCACAGCGCACTGGCACTCACCACAAAGCAGAAGCCAATCGCCATCATCTTCACGGTCCGGGAGCCGTGGTGCCCACGCAGTCCCCGCTGCTCCACCAGCTGCTGGGCGATCACATCTCCCGCTCCCATGAGGGCCCCTGCGACCAGCACAGCCCGCTCAGGCGGCTGCGGCATGCCGGGGCAGGGTGAGACCTTGGCAGGTCCTGCCGACAGCCAGGTCCTCCTGTGCGAGTGCTGCCTCTGCCTGCGGCCCCACCGCCCCTGGGACGGCCCGAGCTTGCTCTGGCCCCGCTGGGTCCGTCCTGGCGTGCAGCTCACCCGCGGCCCTGTGCCAAACCTGCCTGCACCTGTGCCGCGGCACAGGCCCCCCCGCAGCGGCCAAGTGCCTTGGGCTGCTCTCAGGACGACGTAGCCTCTCTGCCCGAATCGGTGCCCGGCTGTGCCATTGCCCCATGCCTCTGAGGCAGGGCTGATCTGTCACCCAGGGCCCAGGGTGCCTAGGGCTTTTGGGGCAGAACCCACCCAGCTGCTGCCTGCTGCGGCCTCTCCCGAGCCCAGGCCTCGTGCTTCCCAAAATCCCTCCCCGAGCACTGCGCAAAGTCTGCTGACCAAGATTCCCTTCCCCGGGAAGCCGCTCTCTGCCTGTGCCACTCCTGCCCAGCAGCCCTGCTGCCCCCGCAGCCAGGACTGGCAGGTGAGGCCGGCCAGATGCCAGGGCCGGCCCCAGCTCCTCGCTGCTGGCACGGCTCCTCGCCTTGTTTCCATATCAGTGTGAGGGACCTGCTGTGCGCGTCCCCACGGGGTGCCACTCAGCTGGGCCTTTGGCAGCTCCCGCTCCACCTTACACCCTTGACCTCTTCGACGCAACTCAGCTGGCCCGGCGCTCCTTCCCCCAGCTCCCTGTTCCTTCCCCCTGCTCCTCCCAGGACGGTTCCCAGGCACGTCTCCAGTCCCGCTACGATTGTGCTCTGTTCTTGGAAACCCTGAACCCAGCAAGTCCTCGTCTTGGGGAGCGGCAGCCCCACCGGCACCTGGCCAGCCCTGCCTGGACAGTCTTGCTGCCGCCTCCATCTCCCACCCAGGACCAACGCAGCCCCCAGGGGCTGAGACTCTGTCCCCGGGGCCCCGAGAGCCACCACACCCCTCCACAACAGCAGAGCGACCCCCACCAGCCCATGGGGCCATGGCAGCGCAGGGACAGGGGCAGGTGGCAGGTGAGGGACCCCAGACCAGCACGGCAGAAGCACTGGCTGTCTGCTGCCTGTCCACTTCCCACGGGCAGCCTTCCCACTGGGCACAGGCAGGCTCCCCCCGCATGGTGCTCATTGAGAAAGCGCAGCCGACAGCGCCGGCGTTACTCATTCAGTGCCGAAGGCTCCAGGCACAGTGCCCGGTGGTGACGAAGCAACACCAAGGCTGCTGAGGGGGACAGGGCTGTCTGCGCACCCCTACCCAGCCCTGGGAGTGGCGCCGGATCAAGCCCCTTGCAATGATTTCGCTTGCCCAGGCTGGCACCAGCACCGCTCACCATCTGTGCTGCGCCTGCCCAGGGCGATGCTGGCAGAGCCCTGCCACAGCTCTGGCACGGGGCCGGAGCCCCCCGCTGCGCCCCACACCAAGAACACAGGGACCAGCCCCTGCTGACCCCACAGCTCTGCCAGGCCCTGCTGCCGCCGTGACACCCTGGCCGGGGAAGAGCCGACGTGCACAGCAGCACTGTGCCTGCACGGGAACGCTGGACACAGCAGTGCCGCGGGCAGGCAGGAGGCAGCAGGCAGCGCATGGCCCCCAGCCGGGCTGAGCCCAGGAGCCAGGGGCCCTGGCCGATGCCTCAGGCTGCCGCTCCTGTGGCCAGAGGACTTTGGAACAGGCCCAAGCCAAAGTAGGCCACACCGTCTGCATCCCCATGGGCCTCGCTGGCTGGCAGCTGGAGGCGGCATTGCCACCACAGGAGCGCGGGGCTGCTCTCCGCAGGCAAAGGACAGCAGGGTCACTGCTGCGGGCACGTGCTGCTGCCCACTGTGCCCAGGCCCTGCTGGCATCCTGGCCCGGCGCCTGGGATGCAGGAGGTGAAGCCGCGCCTGACCCCGCAAGCTCTGGCTGCCAGGGGGGATGGCGATTCGGCAGGCAAGCACGGCAGGACACACCAGGCACAGCCAACTGCCGGCAAAGCTCCCTGGCCCGGCCCCAGCTGGCGGCTCTGCTCGACCTGGGGGAACGGCAGCACCGGCGGCTCCGCAGCCAGGGCTGGAGGCTGGGATCTGCCTGGGGGAGCCTGTCTTGGCCTCGGATGGGGTAGTTACTTGCTGAAGGTACAAGGAGAGCAGGAAGGTTCGTCCCCTGGCAGCGCTGCCCTGGAGGAAGAGTCACGCTCCCACCATCGCAGCCTCACACAGGGGCACCAGGGCTAGGCCTGGGCACCCACCGCGAGCAGGGAGCCATCGTGGCCCAAAGACGGAGCCACCTCTTGGCCGCAGGAACCACATCCAGCGCTGGGCTGGCCCCCCGCACAGAGCGGCTGTGCCGGACAGCTGCGCTCCCCCGGGGACACGGCCCCACGCTCCTGGGGGCTGCCAGGGCCCTGAGGAATTGGGGTACTGTGCCTCAGCATGGCAGGGCCAGCTCTGCCGTGAAGAAGCAACAGGCAGAGCTGGAACCCGGAGCGAGCCTGGGGCCACGGGCTGCACCAAACCAGCTACAGCAGTGGGCAGGGGCTGATCCTGGGCAGCCCTCCTGGCTCTGCTTTGGCTTCGCTCCAGGAATCAAGGGGTGGATGCGCAGCCCAGCAGCGCACGGTGCAGCAGGTGCCAGGCAACAGAATCCATCAAATCAGATAAAAATAACAGCAGGAACAGGAAGGTGGCCTGGCAAGACCCCAGCAGCCTGGCAGGCAGTGATGTGCAATCACTCTCATGGGCAGTAGTGAGGGCCAGCAGCTGCACGCTGAGCAGAGCCCCCTGGCCCTCACACCGGCTCCCCAGCACAGCCGGGCACCCCCAGGCCCCATGGTTATGCTTTTCCAGTGTCCTGGGTTGGTTATTTGTCAGCAGCATGGCTGGTGGGGGAGTGGTGGTGGCAGGGAAAGCTGTAAGCGGGGGCTGCAGAGGGGAACACGCAGGGACTCTGCTCCTGGCCAGCTCCTGCCGCACACCCCCCTCACAGCTCCACGGGTGGGCAGGACAGGCTTTCCTGGTGACCAGCCTCAGCCCTGCAGGGGTGGGGTGGGCAGGGGGGAGACGGAGCTGCCTGTTGCTCAGGACTGCCAGCCCCTGAGATCCCTGCCTGCAGCAGCTGCCCGTGCAGGGAGAGCATCCATGGGGTGCATGGAGCTGCCTGCCAGCGCTGGGGCAGGGTTACAGCACCTCCCAGCCCTGCCAACAGCAAGGCTGTGGGGAGAGTCAATCACCAGTGCAGAGCCCCAGGAGCCTTTTGGGGGCAGGGGCTCTCCCCAGGCAGCCCCTCTGCGTCTGACTCAAAGCAAGGCCATCGCTGCCCTGGGGGGGGGGGGGAGGGCTCGGCCCCACGCTGTGCTGGCTGCAGCCCCCTGTGCCACGTCCCAGCATCCATCCCCACCCAGGGGGGAGCAGTGCTCCCGAAACAGCCTCCAACCAGGGTTTTGGGGTGAGTCCTCAAGCTGTGGAGGGGTCTCTCTGGGGATGTGCCTCATTACTGCCCCGTTAGCCCTCCTGGCTCCAGCACAGGCCCCCAGTGCAGATCTCCTGAGCCCGGAGTAGGCCAGAGCCCTTCACCCTGTGGGACGCAGTGCAGGCTCCCTGCTCCCCCCAGGGACGGACCCCTGAGGGTCTGGGACCATCCCTCCACCCCCGCCTGTGGGGCTCCTGCCCTGCTCCCCGCGGGGGCGACAGCGCCCACAAGGGCAGAGCACGGGCCTGTGTCACGGTGGTGCCATGGGGGGGTGGGGGAGGCGCAGAGCTGCGGGGGGGGGGGGGGGCACGGGACAGGCGCAGCTCGGCGGAGGCAGGGGCCCAGCCCGCCCGGCCCGGCCCTTACCGGCGGTGAGCGCCTGTGCAGCCCCCGGCCGCCGCGTCAGCAGCCGCCCGCAGCCCCTCCACAGCGCCGCCATGGCCCGCCCGGTGCGGCGCGAAGACGACGCGGCGCGATGACGCCAGGGCGCGGCAGAGTGACGCGGTTTATTGGCTCAGTAGCGGCCCAGGACGGTGGCCAGCAGCGCCATCCGCATGTACATCCCGTTCTCCGCCTGCCGGAAGTACGCGGCGCGCGGGTCCGAGTCCACCTCCACGCTGCGGAAGAGACGTCAGCCGCGCGCCCCGCCCCCGGGACCCCCCCAGAGCCCAGCGGGGCCCCGCCCCCCCCCGCGAGCCCCACAACAGCCCCCCCGCACACACCGCAGCCCCCAGCGCCCCCCCCAGCACAGGGCAGCCCCCAGCGCCCCGGGACACCGCCCCACAGCCCCTGCTGCCCTCAGGCCCCCCCCAGACACCCCACCGAGCCCCCCCCAGACACCCCACCGAGCCCCCCCACAGAGACACCCCACCGAGCCCCCCCACAGAGACACCCCACCGAGCCCCCCCCCCAGACACCCCACCGAGCCCCCCCACAGACACCCCACCGAGCCCCCCCACAGAGACACCCCACCGAGCCCCCCCCCCCCCAGACACCCCACCGAGCCCCCCCCACAGACACCCCACCGAGCCCCCCAGCCCCCCCCACCTGATCTCGTTGACGCGGGGCAGGGGGTGCATCACCACCATCTTCTCCTTGGCCCGGGTCATGATGTGGGGCGTGAGGATGAACTGCCCGAAGCACTGCGGGCAGGGAATGCAGCTGGGGGGGGGAACAGGACAGCCCCCACCCTGCCGCAGGCAGAAGGCTGCGGCCCCCATGCCGGGGCGAGACCCGGGGTCCCCTCCCACCACCCCCACACTCACGGCCTCATACTCCTCGGCCAGGCGGAAGCGCTCCTTCTGGATGCGGGTCATGTACAGCACGTCGGTGTCCGGCAGCGCCTCCTCGATGCTCCCAAACTCCTCCTGGGGTGGCACTGTCAGCGGGGCCAGGGGGCACGGGGCACGGGGCCCTGCCCCCCCTCCCCGCCTGCTCACCTGCTTGATGCCCTTGGAGGCCACGAAGCTGGTGATGTCAGGGGGCATGCAGAGGCCGGGGGGGGTGACGTAGCGCAGGTTGACGCGGTACTGGGTGAGCAGGCACGCCAGAGAGTGCACCGTGCGCCCGTGCTTCAGGTCACCCACCATGGTGATCTGGGGAGAGTGGTCAGCCCGACCCATGGTGCCCAATGGCCCCCCCGGCCCCAGGCAGGGCCCTTCAGTCCCCCAGCGCCATCGCGGGGGCAGCCGCAGACCCTCCGTCCCCCAGCGCCTTACTGTCATGCCGTTGACTGTGCCCAGCTCCTCACGGATGGTGAAGATGTCCAGAAGCGCCTGTGTGGGGTGCTCCCCCACCCCGTCCCCGGCGTTGATCACGGGCTTGCGACAGTGCTTGGCGGCCAGCTGGGAGCACAGGCAGGGCTGAGCGCAGGCAGGATGCAGCCCCCACCAGCCCCGCGGGGCAGGACCTGGCTCCTGTCCCCAGTGCCGGGGTAGGAGCTGCCCAGCCTGCCCCATAGCGCAGGTCACCATCCCCGCCATCAGGGCAGGATGCAGCCGCACCCTTGGCCCCGCCGCAGGCGGGAGATGGTTCCACTGGCCCCTCTCACCTCCACGGCACCTGGCTGGGGGTGCCGCAGCACCAGCACATCGGCGTAGCAGCACATGGTCTGCACGGAGTCGGCCAGCGACTCGCCCTTCTGCACCGAGGAGGTGGCCTCTGAGAAGGACAGGACGGAGCCACCCAGCCGGCTCATGGCCGCTGCGAAGGAGCTGCTGGTCCGCGTGCTCGCCTCGTAGAACATGGATGCCATCACCTTGCCCTGTGGGGCCACACCGTCACCTCGGGGAGCCCAGGGACACTCGCACCCAGCACAGGGCTCCCCACGGGGTGCCTGCGCAGCCTCCCCCTGCCCAGCTCACCTTGAGGATGTCCAGGCTCCGCTCCTTCTGCACCAGCATGCGCAGGGTGTGTGCCACGTTGAAGAGATGCGACAGCTACGGGGAGAGGCGGCTCAGCCAGGGTGTACATGGCACCAGGACTCAGCCAGGGCGCACGTGGCACCACATTCCCCATGCTCATCCAAGCGCCCGCAGCTCCAGCACCCCCCACCAGCCCGGGCACCTGCTCCTTGGAGAACTGCTGGGCAGAGAGGACGTGCTGCCCAACCAAGGGGTGCAGCAGCGGGGAGGTCTGGAAGTGGGGTGTGCCCTGGGGGGATGCCTGGCGTGGGAGGGGGCCCAGCGGGTAGAAGTAGCTGTCCTGGATCACAGTCGGATCTGCAGCACCGAGAGCAGCCAGTCAGCCCACATGGGCGGTCGCGTGGAGCCCAGCCCGCTCGCCGCAGGCTCCCCCCAGAGCACTCACCCGCCTCTGCCACCTTCCTGCCGGTCTTCTCTCGGGCATCCTCGGCTGGGGTGGGAGAGGGGAGTGGCAGCATTAGAGGGTGCGGGTGGCTGCGGCACCCTGGGCCCCGCTCTCCTGGGGTGCTGCGGGTGCAACACAGCCCTCCCAGCACTTGCAGAACCAGGCAAAACACCGTGGGGCCCAATACCGGGGCCACGGCCACCCAGAGATGGGGCGGGCCAAGCCCTGGCGCATTGCTGTGCCCCTGTCCCCGCGCACCCCGCAGAACCCGATCAGACGCGACCCCAATCACACTGGCAGGCGAGGGGTCCCCGAGGTGCCGTGCGGGCCGGGAGGGGAGCAGGCAGGCGCAGCCGTGCCCCGTCCTGCAGTGCCCGGCCCTGTCCCGCGGTGCGGAAAGGGGCCCTTGCGGCGTGGGCAGCCGGGGGCCAGCGCGGCACCTGGGGGAGGGGATGCACTCATTGGCTGCGGTTAGTGCCATTAGTACGGCCGTGTCTCATTGTCTGAGTGAGTCCCCCCCCGACATTACCGGTGCCTCGGGCGCCCGGGCGGTGCGCGGCTCCCAGCCTCCGGAACGCTGAACGGGACACAAGGGCTGGCGTCAGCGGGGCCACCCAGCCGCAGCCCCAGACCCGGCCCCGGGGCGGCACGCTTGCTGCCCCGCTGCCCGCCCGCTGCGCCACGCTGTGCCATGCCACCTGCCCCCCTACCTGGCAGGCCAGGGTCGGAGGCCCGGTGGATGCGGGGCGGGAGGTGGAAGCGCCCCTCGCCTGTGGGGCCGGCCCTGCGGGGGCTGGAGGCTCGGCTGCGCAGTGTCTCACCGGCCCCCACGTGCCGGGGCCGCTCGGGGGTCTGCAACGAGAGGCCAAGCTGGAGCTGGTCTGGGACACGGACCCCCCCCTCCCAGCCCCATGCTCCCCGGTACCTTCGTGCTCTCCTTGGCGGGGGCCGCATGTGGCACCAGCACAGCTCCTGAGGGCCATTTCTTCACGTCCTGCCCGTAGCCGGGGGGCACCAGCACCTGCAGCCACAGGGGTGATGGGGGGGTGATGGGCGGTGATGGGGGGGCCCCTAGATGCAGGGGGAAGGGTACCTGGGACATTACCTGACCATCGATGTAGGCGACTTCCCCGCGCAGGACCACCCTCCGCACCGTCCCCTTCACCTTCATGCCCTCAAAGGGCGTCCAGCGGGCCTTGGAGAAGGCCATGTGGCTGGGGATGATCCACTCGTGTTCCAAGTCGACCTGCAGGCAGGGCGGGTCAGAGGCAGCAGGGCCAGGGACAGATCCAGGGCCAGGGATGGATCCAGGGACCCACCTCCACGTAGGTGTCCTCCTGCACTGGCAGCCCGAAGATCTTGCGGGGGTTCTCGTAGAGGCGCTGGATGATGTCCTCCACCGTGAGCCGCCCCTCGGAGACGGCCGTCAGCAGCAGCGGCAGCATCGTCTCCAGGCCGGGGTAGCCGGGGGGCGGCTCCTGCCCCTGCTTCTCCTCCAGCGTGTGGGGGGCTGCAGGATGGGGCCGGTCACTGCGGGACCCACTGCCATCCCCACCCCGTGCTCCCGCGCCACGGTCCCCCAGGCCTCACCGTGGTCTGTGGCAAAGCAGTCAATGGTGTCCATGTTCTCCCAGAGAGCCTCCATGTCCTGGCGGGTGCCCAGTGCCGGCCGCACAGCCGCTCGGCCCTCCCCAAGGCGCCCCAGGTCGTCCCGGCACAGGAAGAGGTGGTGTGGGGCCACCTCGCACGTCACCGGGATCCCCTTCTGCTTGGCTGCCTTGATGAGGAGGATCTGGGGGAGCCGTGGTGAGGGGGGGTCCCAAATGGCCCTGCGCCCCATTGCTGGAGGCCGCAGTCCCCTTGCCGCACCCCGCCACTCACCTCCTCCCTGCGGGCCACGTGGCAGATGTGCACGGGGCGCTGGTACAGCTGGGCCACCATCAGGACAGCAGCCACCGTCTGTCGCTCCGCGTGCGCCACGATGGGCAGGTGCCGCGGCCACTGCTTGAAGTGCTGGCGGGGGCACAGGGCTGGTGGGCACCGGCACCAGGAGCCGGGTCTGACCCCACGCCAGCCCCTGCCCGCGGCGGCTCACCTCCATCCACAGTGACACGTCGTCCATCCGCAGGCTGGAGAAGGTGTCGTTCAGGTACATCTTGAGCCCAGCAGCCGCCCCGGCCAGGGGGCCCAGCGAGCCGGCGTTCTCCGAGGAAGCGCCCAGGAAGAGGGCGAAGTCGCAGCGGGCCCCAGCCTCAGCCAGCTGCGGGGGTGAGAGGCGGTGGGTGCCGGGCCAGAGCCAGCCCCGCCGAGGGCAGCGAGTGCACCGCAGCCGGCAGTGCAGCGCCTGGGGAGGGGACACGGGCTTCAGGCTGGGCAGCGGTGGCCCCTCACCTTCTGTGCCAGGGCAAAGGAGGCAGCGTCAGTGACGGCGGGGCTGGTGTTGGGCATGGCGCACACCATGGTGACGCCCCCAGCCAGGGCGGCCGCAGTGCCCGACGCAAAGTCCTCCTTGTGCGTGCCACCCGGCTCGCGGAGGTGGACGTGGACGTCGATCAGCCCTGGGGAGCAGGACAGCAGCGTCAGAACAGGCAGCCCCCAGCCACGGGGGACATGGAGCACCCTGGCAGCGCAGGGAAATGTCTCCTCTCCCTGCAGCTCCCTCGGAGCCCACGGCCCGGATCCTGGCACTGCCTCGGCCCCGTGCTGCACCCTTGGAGCCCCCAGCCCCTGCCGTGGCCCCGGTCCGACCTACCCGGCAGGCGGATGAGTTTCTGGGATGTCATGCAGTCCACGTGCATCTTCAGTGGGGGGGCTGCCCTGATCTGACCCAGTGCCTGCGGAGGGGGCAGCCGTGAAGCAGGACCCATCTTGCAGGGGCCAGGGCTCAGGAACGGGGCCGGGATGAGGACGCCTGCCCGAGCCGCACCCCGCAAGTGACCCTCCCACAGCAACGCCCGTGTACAGCGCCCGCCCCGCAGTATCCACAACAGGACTTTACTACCCCAGCCCCCTCTCTTTGCTCCCACATCCCTTGGGACCCTGCACACCACAGCCCACCTCCACAAAGAGCTTGGTGCACTTGATGTCGATGATGAGCGGCACAGAGTAGTCGACAGCCAGGCGCCGGGTGCGGTACCCCTTGGTGACAAAGGAGGAGAGTCGGCGGCCCCCCGAGTTGCGCATTGACAGGTTGATGACCATCTCAAAGTGGTTCTCGGCCAGGTAGTCCAGGATGCTGCGTTGGGTCTCCCGGGCACCAGCCTCGCTGCCATCCGCATCCTCGAAGTGCCAGTCCACGGCCATCACCTGCTGGCAGCAATGCCCGTCAGGGCACCGCGCCTCCCCCGAGGGCAACCCCGGCCCCCACCAGACCCCCAGGCCTGACCTTGATGCCGTGCTCAGTGTAGAAGTCTGCGGTGCCGAGGCTGGCGTACAGATTGTAGCCGAGGCTCTCCAAGGTCCGTACCGTGGGCAACAGCTCGCTCTTGTTCTGCAACGACCCCAGGGCCAGTCAGAGAGGAGAGGAGAGGAGAGGGGAGGGGAGGGGAGGGAGGGGAGGCCCCTGCCCCACACACCTTGTAGCTGCCGATGGTCAGCAGGATGTTCTTCTTGGGGATCTTGAAGCCAGTGCTGAGCATCGCCTTCAGGTAAGCCTCGCAGCGGTTCTCCCCGAAGCAGGCCACCTCGCCTGTGCTGGTCATCTCCACGCCCAGCACCACGTCGGCACCCGCCAGGCGCGAGAAGGAGAACTGGGGCACCTGGGGGCAGGGGGGGCTCAGGGGCTGCCTGACCACGTGCCCCGGCCCGGCCCCCGCGGCCCCCACTCACCTTGACACCAACGATGCCTGTGCCCGTCATCAGCCCCACGGGCTCCACATCCTCACCCATGATCACTTGGCTGGCCAGAGCCACCAGGTCCACCCCCAGGGTCTTGGAGACGAAGGGAAAGGAGCGGGAGACGCGGACGTTGCACTCGATCACCTTCAGCTGGTCATCCTGGGAGAGAGGGGATGGCGTGAGCTTGTCTGTGGCTGCAGGGCATCCTCCTGCCCGCACCACGCCGGCCAGTGCGGTCCCCCCGGCTGAGGTACCTTGGCGATGAGCTGCAGGTTGAAAGGCCCAGTGACCTGCAGCTCCTGCCCGATGGCATGGACGATGGCCTTGATGCGCTCCAGCGTCTTAGGAGTGATGTCCTGGGGGGGCGTCACCAGCGTGGCATCGCCCGAGTGCACCCCAGCGTTCTCTACATGCTCCGAGATGGCGATGGCCACCACCACGCCGTCACAGGCCACTGCATCCACGTCGATCTCCTGTGAGCAGGAACATGGTCACAGCCTGCTGCCGGCGCCAGGGCAGGGGGACAGGGCTTTCATGGGGAGCGGGGGTGCCCTGGGGCCGGAGCGGCCTCCTGGATGGACCTTGGCCTCCTGGATGAACTTGGAGATGACGACGGGCTGCTCCTTGGACACGGCCACGGCATTGCTCAGGAACTTCTCCAGGTCACTGTCCGAGTAGGCCACGTTCATGGCGGCACCACTCAGCACGTAGGAGGGGCGCACGACGCAGGGGTACCCCACCTTGCAGCAGAAGTGCTTGGCCGACTGCAGGAGAGACGGCACCCTCAGGAGACATGTCGAGGGCTGGTCCCCACCGGGGCAGCCCCGTTGCCCTCATCGGCCCCTCACCTCCATGTCAGAGAGCTCCTTCCAGAGGGGCTGGCTGATGCCGATGGAGTCGAGCAGGCGGGAGAACTTGAAGCGGTTCTCAGCCGAGTCAATGGCCTCTGGGGATGTGCCCAGGATGCGGCACTGCTGCCGGTGCAGGGCCATGGCGATGTTGTTGGGCAGCTGCCCGCCCATGGACAGGATCACGCCCTCGGGGTTCTCCAGCTCATAGATGTCCATCACCACCTGCAGCACCGCGTGGGGCAGGGGGGTGGCTGGGACGGGGGTCACAGGGACCACGGCAGTCCTTACCATGCCCCAGCCCCACAGCTGCAGGGCCCCTGGCCCCGCTCACCTCAAAGGAGATCTCATCGAAGTAGAGGCGGTCGCACATGTCGTAGTCAGTACTCACTGTCTCGGGGTTGTAGTTCACCATGATTGTCTTGAAGCCCATCTGCGGGGGTGCAGGACGAGGTGAGGCCAAGGGCCCCCCGCTGCTCTCCTGCCCCATCCTCTGTCACCTGACCCACCGACCCCGTGGGGCACCAGGGCCCGGCCGACCTTGCGGAGCTCCTGGATGCAACCGACGGCGCACCAGTCGAACTCGACGCTGCTGCCAATGCGGTAGACGCCAGAGCCGATGACCATCACGTGGGGCTCGCGGAAGGCCAGGTCATGCTCGGTGCTGTTGTAGGTCAGGTACAGGTAGTTGGTTTGGGCCGGCCACTCCGCCGCCACGGTGTCGATCTGCTTCACCACCGGCAGGATCTTCAGGTCACGCCGCATCTTCCTCACGGCCAGCTCGGTGCTGCAAGGGGCAGGGTGAGCACCAGGACGCGGGCTGGGGTGCAGAGTGGGGCCGCTCCCTCCCCACGTTACCTGAGCACGGCCAGGGCCACCTGCTTGTCAGAGAAGCCAAGCTGCTTGGCCCGCTTGAGCACGGCGGGTGGCATGGTGCTCTGCTCCTCACGGTACGACTCCAGCAGCACTGCATGGTCCGTGATGTTCTTCATCTTGTGCAGAAACCAGCGGTCGATCTTGGTCAGCTCGTAGAGCCGCTCAATGGAGTAGCCGGCACGCAGCGCAGCTGCTAGCACAAAGATCCGCTTGTCTGTCGGCGTCTCCAGCTCCTGCCGGGCCGGGGGGGGTGAGCAGGGCTGGGAGGGGGGCAGATGGCTGCCTCCTCCCCAGAACCGAGCTAGCAGCTCGGCCCCCCCGCCCCAGACCCCCGGCGCTCACCACATCTGAGGCTGGCTTCACAGTGTGGTCAAAGCCCATGCAGTTCTCGTCCACCATCCTCAGTGCCTTCTGGAAAGCCTCCTCGAAGTTCCTCCCAATGGCCATGACCTCCCCTGCGGACGGGGCCATGAGCAGCCAGACCCCGCGCCTGCTGCACTGCCCACCCGCGCTGCCCATCTGCCCCACGCTCACCCACGCTCTTCATGGAGCTGCCGATCTTGGTGCTGACGCGCAGGAACTTGCTGAGGTCCCAGCGTGGGATCTTCACCACGCAGTAGTCCAGGCTGGGCTCAAAGTTGGCCGTGGTGGAGTTGGTGACGGAGTTCCTGGGGAGGGGACGAGGGTCAGCGGCCAGGGCTGTCCCACCAGGGGAGGGCGCGAGCACCCCATCCCGCACCGCAGCAGTGCCGTTACCTGAGGAGGGGCAGGGGGATGCCCAGGGCCAGCTTGGCAGCCACATAGGCCAGGGGGTAGCCGGTGGCCTTGCTGGCCAGGGCCGAGCTGCGGGAGAGCCGGGCATTCACCTCGATGATGTAGTACTGCAGGCAGCAGACGGGCAGTTAGTGGGGCGGCGGAGGACACGGCCCCCATGGCACGAGGCTGGGTGCCGGCCGTACAGCTCCCTGCTGCCCGGTGCTCGTCTGGCCCCGAAGAGTCGCGAGTGCGCGAAGGGCACAAATAGTGATGGGGACCAAATGCGGGCGCAGCCCAGCTGGGGAAGGGCGGGCATTGCCGATGGCCGTGGTGCTGTGGAGCCAGGCAGAGACCACCCAAGGACCATGCACGGCACCAGGAGGGAGCGAGGCCCAGGGCCCCACTGCACTCATGGGGGCTGGCCGAGCCATCGACATGGCGATACCCTCTGGCCCCCAGGGACACCAGGCACTGCAGCCCGGGAGGCTGGCGAGGCACAGCCCCGTGGCACGGCACGGGGCAGGACCTGGACCGGGCTCCCCCAGGGCAGGATGAGCTGGGGGGGGTCAGGAGCCATGGCCGGGCCCTTGGGGAGCTGTGCTCACCTGCTCCGACTCGGGGTTCAGGGCAAACTGGATGTTGCACTCGCCCACGATGCCCAGGTGCTGCACCACCTTCACAGCCGTGCGCCGCAGCATGAAGTACTCGGTGTCGTTGAGGGTCTGGCTGGGTGCCACCACGATGGACTCGCCCGTGTGGATCCCCAGTGGGTCCAGGTTCTCCATGTTGCACACCTGGCAGCGGAGGGCGGGGGGGGTCACCACAGGCTGCCGGGGTCCCGACTGCCCCACGTGCTGCCTGTGCGTGCTGCCGCTGCCCCGCGTGGGTCCCTCCTGGCTCCCACCGCCTCCTCCCCAGCCCTGGGAACCAGCGAGGACTCCCCTGCGCAGCCGCGGCTGGACAACAAGCCCCTGGGACAGCCCAGGCGTTGCAGCCCCCCAGAGCACGGGGGGTGCAGGGGGGTCTGGCTCAAGGGGCGCAGCTCCCAGCAGCTGTGCTAGCACCACGGAAAAGGCTGGGGAGCTCTCCCTGGGGACAGGGTTCAGCAGAAGCCCCCCACTCCTCACCCCCCCAGCACCTGCTCCTCCATCGATTTCCCCCCAGAAGAGGCCTGGGGTGGTGGTCTCCCCCCATCACGTACCGTGACGCAGTTGTTGTAGGCGTCCCGCACCACCTCGTACTCGATCTCCTTCCAGCCCTTCAGGGACTTGTCCACCAGCACCTGGGAGGTGTGGGTGAAGGCCTGGCTCACCAGTGCCATCAGCTCCTCCCGGTTGTTGGCGAAGCCGGAGCCCAGGCCCCCCAGGGCATAGGCGGAGCGCACCAGGACCGGGTACCCCAACCGCTCGGCCGCTGCCTGCGCCTGCGGAGAACAACAGGGTTGTGATGGGAATGGGGAGGACAGCACCCTGCCCAGGAGATGCCCCCCACCCTGCCCCATGAGTGCCCCCATCCCACCCCCGGACCTGCTCCAGGGAGGCAGCAGCCTCACTGGGTGCCACGTGCTCCCCGATCTCCTCCATCTTCTCCACGAAGACCTTGCGATCCTCCGTCATCTCAATGGAGGTGACGGGGGTGCCCAGCACCCGCACGTGGTACCGCTCCAGCACGCCCGCCTTGGTGAGCTCCACACCGCAGTTGAGGGCCGTCTGCCCCCCGAAGGTCAGCAGCACCCCGTCGGGGCGCTCATTCCGGATCACCTGGGGGCACAGGGTGGTGCTGGGGGACCCACAGCAGCCCCACAGAACATGCCCTGCACCCTCCAGCTGCCACCGTGCCAGTGCTGCCCCCCAAGCACCCCCCAGCCCTCTGTATATCACCCCCCAACACTCTCATACCCCCCAGAGAGCCCCCAATCCCCCTGTCCCTGCACCCCCAAACCGTCCCCTCCAGCTGGCACCCCGGGGTGCTCACCTGGGTGACGTACTCAGGGGTGATGGGGAGGAAGTAGACCTTGTCTGCCAGCCCCTTGGAGGTCTGCACTGTGGCGATGTTGGGGTTGATCAGCACCGTCTGGATGTTCTCCTCCTTCAGCGCTTTGATGGCCTCACGGGGAGCAGAAGGGTCACGGCCAGCAGCCCCAGGCCACCATCCCTGCCGTGATCCCCACTGCCCCCATGCCCCAGAGGTGGGCACTCACCTGCGACCCCGAGTAGTCGAACTCGCCCGCCTGCCCAATGGAGAGGCCGCCGGAGCCCAGGATCAGCACTTTGCGGGGCCGTGCCACATTCTGGCCCCCCGCCGGCGCCTTGTCATAGGTCAGCCAGTCCCGCAGGCGCTGCCGCACTGGGGACGATGGGTCACGCTGGGGCCGGGGCTCTGCACGGGGGTGTGCGTGGCCCCAGCCCCACAGCCCCTGCCCCACGGTCCTGCCCGTGGCCCCCGCGCGCAGCCCCCACCCACAGCCCTGGACCCGAGGGCCCAGCTGCCCCTTCTTGCCCCACACTCACCCGTCCGGGCGCTGCCGTCGCCGCTCCGCAGGTCCCGTGATGACTCCATGAAGACGTCGAAGAGCCCCTCCAGGTCCGTGGGGCCGGCGCGGTGCTCGGGGTGAAACTGGACGCTGCGGAGGGGGTCAGGCAGGGCATGGCCCCGTGCCCCCCCCCCAGCCACAACCCCGCACCCACCTGAAGAAGGGCTTGTGCTCATGGACAAGGCCCTCGTTGGAGCCGTCGTTAGCATTGGTGAAGAGTGGGACCCAACCGGGCGGCAGGCTGCCCGCCTCCACCGCAAAGCCGTGGTTCTGCGCCGTGATGAAGCAGCGCCGCGTGTCCTCATGCAGGCACGGCTGGTTGTGCCCGCGGTTCCCGTACCTGGGTGGCGGGACAGGCGTCAGGCAGCCCCAGGCAGTCGCAACCCCGTGGTGACCCTGACCCCAGACCCCCACTCACTTCATCTTGTAGGTGTGGGCGCCAAGGGCCAGGGAGAGCAGCTGGTGTCCCAGGCAGATCCCGAAGACGGGCTTGGGCTGGGGGGCGTCCAGCACCCGGCGCAGGTTGGACACTGTCTCCTGGCAGAGCTGCGGGTTTCCAGGGCCGTTGCTGATGAACAGCCCGTCAAAGTCTGCACCGAGACAGCAGTGGGGTCACAGTGGGGCCCCCCAGGGCTCACAGCAGGGCCCCCCAGCTACCAGCAGCTTAGCAGCAAGGCACCCCATGCCCACGCCCCTCCTGGACAACCCAGCAGGGTCACACCAAGGTGCCCTGAGCCCACAACCCCCATCCAGGTGGCAGCAAGCCCCCCCCCCGCCCAGTCCCACAACACCCCACGGCCCTGCAGGGTCACATTAGGGCACCCTCATCCATGGCCCAGAGCCCCCCCATCCCAATCACAGCAAAGCACCCCAAGTCCACGCACCCTCAAGGGTCCTGAGCCCCCAAGCCCCCAGGAAGGATGACATCAAGGCTCCCCAAACCCACAGCACAGAGCAGGGTGTGGCTCCCCTCTGCCCCCAGCACCAGCCAAGGTGTTGCCCCTGCTCCAGACCCTGTCCCCCCACCCCTCGACAGAGCCCCGGGACACCGCTGGCTGCTGCCACCTCACCTGCGGTGTCCAGCGGGTGGTCCCAGGGCACCACAGTGACGGCCGCCCCCCGCTCGCACAGACACCGCACCTGGTTGTACTTGAGGCCGCAGTCGACCACCGTGATGCGCAGTGACCCACCGGGGTTCAACACGCGGGGTGTCTGTGGGGCGGGCGACCAGGGATCATCCCGGCCCCCCAGGCTGGGACCAGCCCTCCACGGCAAGGACCTCTGCAGCCCCCCTGGCCCCCCAGTCGTCCCCACCCATGCCCCCAGCCCAGCAGCAGCTCCCCCCCAGTCCCACCTTCAGCGACACCTCCTGCACCAGGTGCCGCTTGTTGGGGTCTTCAAAGGAGAAGCTTTTTTCGGGGGTCCCATCCGGCACCAGCTTCCCCAGCAGCGTCCCCTTCTCGCGGATCTTCTTCGTTAGAGCCCGAGTATCCACCCCTGCAGACGGCCGAGAGACATGACCCTGCGGCCCCATCCCACCCCGAGCAGGACCCCGTGCCCTGCCAACATCGTCACCCCCAACCACCAACACCGGGTCAATCCCCTGGGGAGGAAAATCCCAGTGCAGGGAAAGGTCTGGTCCAGAACTCGCTGCCCCCTGGGCCCCAGCCCCCCAGCTGCCCCCCAGCCACCCCACAGGTCCCACCCCCTTCACACCCCCCAATCTCCCCAGTCCCACCTTCCAGCCCGGGAACGTTCTGCTCCTTGAGCCACTGGTCGAGGGAGCGGGACGCACTCCAGTGGCTGGGGGTCTCCGAGCACTCGCCCACCACCAGCGCAGCCACGTGGATCTTGCTGGACTCAAACCACTGGGGGGGTGGGGAGTACGGCTGAGCGCAGAGCCCCCAGCCCAGGAGAAGCCCTGTGCACCCCTCAGTGCCCGGCCCGGCCCAGCCGCTCCCATGGGGCATGGCGGGACAGCTACAGCCCAGGGCTGGGGGAGCCCCGTGGGACAGGGACCCCATCCCTGGCCCACAGCGCAGGACCAGTCCCTGCTGCCACCCCACGCGGCATGCAGGGCTGTCACCACCCCCACCTCGCCCCACATCCAGCCCTGCGAAGCTGAGGCTTGGTCCAGCTGAGCCCATGGCTCTGGGAGCCCCAGGATGGGTGCCCAGGCCCCCGGTGCTGCTGGACCCCTGCCCGGGGCCAGGATGGCCTGCACTGCAGGATCCCTCAGCTCAGCACAGCTGAAAGTACCGCTGCCTCCAGCCACAGCCTTGGCAGGGAGCCCCGAACACGCCAGTACGTCCTGTCGCGTGGGATGGGGGCTCCGGTTCCCAGGAATGGGGCCTGTGGTGCCACGGCAGGGACAGGCAAGGAGGGACCCACGCGTCCCTGGCCCAGAGAAGGCTGCCGACAGCGAGAGTGGGGCCAGGGACTCCTGGCCCGCTAATGCAGGACAGACAGACCCCCAGGGTCAGGGTGGGGAGGCCCGACACGGCGCTGCCGCAGCAGCGGGGCCTGGACTCTGCCCCAGGGGAAGCCGAGGGGCTGGGAGGGGTCTGGGCGCTCGAGCAGCAGCAGGGGCTGCTCTGCCCTCCCCCAGCCTCGCCTCATCCCGGGGGGCTGGGACCCCCATCCTGCAATAGAGCCCCAGTGGGGACGGACACACGACCCCGCTTCCCACGTGCTGTGAGGGTGCCCCAATCCCAGCATTCGGGGGTCTCCCCCGGCCCCAGCCCTGATCCCCTCCCGGGAGCACGGTGGGCTGGAGCACCCTGCATCCCGCTGCTGGCACCGGCCCCCGCGGCATCGAGGTCAAACCTCTGCCTGCCGCCACGCGCCTCCCCGGTGCCCGGCACTGCCCCACCCTGGCACCCCGTGCCACCCCACCCAGCCACGCGCCGGCTGGCCCGCAGGCCCCTGCGCTGGGCAGCTCCACGCGCTGCAGGGACGCGCTGCCCCATGCGCCGCTGCCCCCGTCCCCGCTCACTCACCTTGCTGAGGCCGAAGGGGTCGGTCTCGTCCCGGGGGACCCCGTAGTTACCGACGAGCGGGTAGGTGAGCACCAGGATCTGCGCCTTGTAGGAAGGGTCGGTGAGGGCCTCGGGGTAGCCCACCATGCCGGTCTGGAAAACTGCGAGTGCAGGGAGAGGGGCCGGGTCGGCTGGGACGGAGCATCCCGGCCGCTCCCCGTCCCGCCGGCGGAGGCACCCGAGCCCCGGGCACGGCCGGCCCCAACCCCCAGCGACCGGGGCCAAACCGCGCTCCTGCCCCACGGCGAGGCGCCGAGCAGAGAGAGGGCCCCGCACCAGGCCAGACCCCCCCCCCACCGCCGGGCTCAGGCCGCCCCCCACGACATCGGCCATCCCCCGACATCCGCCGCGGTCCCGGACCTGATCCCGGTCCAGCCCCGCCCGTCGCACTCACCGACTTCCCCGGCGGCGACGGCCCCGACAGCCCCGAAGGGGCGGCCGCGCAGCACCGACCCGTCCTGCAGCACCAGGCAGCCCATGGCGGCTCCACGTGCGCTCCGGCGGCTCCGCGGCGGCGGCGACAGCTACCGAGCGAGGCGCGTGCAGCGCGGCGGCAGGAGGATCCGGGGCGGGGCCGGGCCGAGCCAGCCCCCGCGGCGGGGCGGGGCGGCAGGCGGCGGCCCGGCCGCAGCACCTGGGTCACCGGACGCCCGGCGGGCGGGGGCGCCGCGCAGGACACAAGGGCTTCCGGCTGTACCGGCCTAGGGCCTGATGGTGGGGCGCGGGGGAACGACGGAGCGGAGTAGGTAGAGGGCCTTGTAGGCAGAGAACGGAGCGCAGCCAGTCCCGAGCGCGGGCCCAGCGGTACCGCCGAAAACAGCGGGGGCACAGCGGGGAGCGGATCAAGGACACGGACTGGGATAACAGAGAAACAAACATCATGCGAAATATGATCTGCTCTTGTGACGCGTGTATCAGGGGAGAGCGCGAACGCAGTCCCCCACTACCACAAATTATGCAGTCGAGTTTCCCGCATTTGGGGAAATCGCAGGGGTCAGCACACCCGGAGTGCAGGGGATGAGCCTCGCCCTGGGAAAACCACCTGCCTGATCATGGTGTCTCCCCTGCCAGGTAAGTATGACACCCCCTCCCGCACCGCACCGCCACATCACTCCACACCCACCCCCAACGCACGGACACCGCACGCCGCGCCCCTCTCCCCCCCGCACGCGCACACCACGCGTCCTACACCCCACGCTCCGCCGCCATCACGCAGCGCACACGCACCACTCGACGCCCGCGACCGGCGGTGGCGCGGCGCGGCGCGGGGTTCTCCCGTCAGCCCCTGCGCCGATGATCTGCATGGACACGCCCCGTCCCGCAAGGCCCCGCCCCCGGTCACCGCCCACTAACGCCCAGTGCTGGGGCCTGGGGCGATCCGGGCACCGGCGGCGGCACGGCGGGAGCAGCCGCCCGCGGAGAAGCCGCCCCGCGGCCCGCGCACCCTCCCTGGGAAGGCGAGGGGCTGGTTAACGCCGGCACTCGCCGCACCCCGGACCCGCCGGCTCCCGCGATCCGTGCCTGTGACCCCACGGGCCCTCGCGCTCCCTTGGCAAAGGCAAACCCAAACCCACCCTCCCATCCCTCTCCCGCCGCCTGGGTGCTGCCGGTTGGGCTCGTCGCCCTCGCCCCGCCGCGGGGAGGAACTGGGACTCTCGGGGCTTTATCCCCCGCGCCTTTGGAGCCAAAAGCGTCCCCGCTCACGTTTCACACGTCCACCGGCCGATTAACTGTCACCAAATAAACGAAGCGGCGAAGGCCCCGCGCCGGCCGTCCTCCCCGCACGGAGCGCCGGCCGCAGCAGGAGCCGCCGCCGAGGCCCTGCCGTGGCAGGGGGCGGGTGCTGCGGGTGACGCCGGTCCAGCCTCGTGGCCGCGGTGACGCAAGCCCCGGTACCCGCAGACTGGAGCGGCTCTGGGGTCCGTGCCGGCTGCTCGGGGGCTGGGGGGGCGTGGGACAACAGCCCGTGCCGTACCGGTGGCAGAGCGAGGTCCGAGAACGGAAACGGCCGCGCACAAAATTCAGGGTGAGCTTCAGATAGGGCATGAAATACTTGGAGAAAAGACTTTTGACCCGTGAGGACGGGTCCCAGGTGCGGGAGGACGGATAAGAAACCTGCTTGGGACAGCGCTGAGGTCTGGTTGGGTTTATCGACGTCGGCGGTTGTGTCTGCGGGGGTTTGGCTGCTACTACATTGAAGCAAAGCGGCACGCGAGAGGCCGGAACGAGGCCCGGACGGGGCAAGCGGAGGCGAGAGGAACGACGCTGAGCGCATCAGAGGGCAGGGGAGAAGAGGAGAAGGGGAGGTGGAAGGTCTTGGACTGCCGACTGTAAAGGATCATCAAGTCCGGCAGCGAGAACAGGTGATGGGATAGCAGGGCCCCGGCAGCGACGGGTCCTGAGCTCCCCGGGCGCGGGCGGCCCTGGGGCCGTAACTCCGGACGTTCGGCGAAAGAAGGGGTGAGTCTGGAGGCCTCAGCGGGGCAAGGCGGGAGTACCGCAGCGAAGATTCACGGGCCTTTTCAGGCCTCCGCGGCGACAGACTACGTGCCAGCAGGACCCGAGGGCCTCAGCGCGTCAGCGAGACGCAAGGAAGGAAGGAAGGGGCGAAGCACCTGGGAAGAAGGGGCACCGGCCGGAGCCTCCGCGTCCGCTCCTGCAGAGCCGCCCGCGCGAGGCCCCGGGGACGTTCACGCTCCCGGTCGCGCAGCCGTGGGCCCGCTGCCCTCTGCCTGGCGCCGGGGGCCGCCGGCTGCCGAGAGCCGGGTGCTGCCCACAGCCCGGCCCCGGGTCCCCGCCCGGCGCGTCCTGGCCCCGGCTCGGGGGCTCCGCGGCTCCGCTGCCGCGGCCGGGCCTTGGGGCGGGGCCTTGGGGCGGGGCCTTGGGGCGGGGCCTTGGGGCGGGGCCTTGGGGCGGGGCCTTGGGGCGGGGCCCTGGAGCTCGCGCCGCTGCCGGCAGAGCCGCGCCTGGTCGATAGGGGCGGGGCCTTGCGGGAGGACTGGGGCGTGTCCATGCAGATCATCGGCGCAGGGGCTGACGGGAGAACCCCGCGCCGCGCCGCGCCACCGCCGGTCGCGGGCGTCGAGTGGTGCGTGTGCGCTGCGTGATGGCGGCGGAGCGTGGGGTGTAGGACGCGTGGTGTGCGCGTGCGGGGGGGAGAGGGGCGCGGCGTGCGGTGTCCGTGCGTTGGGGGTGGGTGTGGAGTGATGTGGCGGTGCGGTGCGGGAGGGGGTGTCATACTTACCTGGCAGGGGAGACACCATGATCAGGCAGGTGGTTTTCCCAGGGCGAGGCTCATCCCCTGCACTCCGGGTGTGCTGACCCCTGCGATTTCCCCAAATGCGGGAAACTCGACTGCATAATTTGTGGTAGTGGGGGACTGCGTTCGCGCTCTCCCCTGACATTACGGTGTTTTAAGAACAGCTCACAGTTTAATGTTTGCGCGGGGCAGGGTGCCGTTGTAAGCGGACACCCGCGGTGGTTGTTGCCGGGCCCGTCGCATGCCCGTAAGGCGGGGCGGATGGTGATGCATCCCGCAGCTGTCACCCGTCCGCCCGGGCTGTCAGAGCGCAGGCCGGGTCAGGCTCGCGGCTGCACGAGATGTGCTCTTCCCCACGCGGGAACGGGTTTCCCACGCGGGGCGGCACCACGGTGCGCTGCGACCCTGCCCCACGCTTTAGCCAGCGCTCATGTAACCAACCTCCTGTGAAGACCACCGGGTGGCGGGTCCGCGGCCCGAGCGGTGGCTGTGGGCTGACGTTTGCCCGCATTCACCTGCTCCTGTTGGGCTGCGGGAGGCTTTGCCAAGGGCAGGAGGAGCAGGATGTAAAAGCTCAGGTGACCCCGGGGGGGGTTGTGACCGTCAGAAAGGACAGGGAAGGCAGCAAGTGCTGCACACTCCCCTTCCTGATCCGAGGCCTGGGCGCCCTGCAACCCTTGCTGCCGAAACGCAGATGGCCTGCTTGGGAGTGCCCAGGGCCAGGCAAGCTTTCCGTGCTTCGAGGCACTTTGGGTCAGAGAGCTTATGCACAACCCGAGGGAGATTTTTAAGTCCCTGCACAGGACGGGGTTCAGTGTTGCACCTTCAAGGAGACGGGACAGAACAAACCAGGTGCAGCAGAAACTTCCTTTCGTAGCAGCGGGGCCCACGCAGGCTGGGGACTGCACCTGAAAGGCCGGCGCCTCCTGACGTCAGGCAGCTCTGAGGGGATGGGGAGCTTTCCCGGCTAGCAGGCGCCACTGGGCCTCAGCGGGATGATGTCCCCATAGGTGTTCTGTGCCACGGTGTCGATGTCAGAAGCACGACTGATGACCAGCCTAGCCGTGCTCAATGCCAAATCCGCAGGGTTGGCCAAGGTCAACCCCAGTGGTCCTCAGTCATCTCGAGGCATCCTCTCTGAATGCTTGCCAGCTATGCCAGGAGACAGCGTCCATCTTTCCTGTGGGAATTGGTCATCAGATCCCTAAAGTGAGGCTCCAGGCTTCCAGGTCTGGAACTCGGATGATCTCTCCCCCGTTCCGTAACATACCTGCAGGCCGATGTAAATAATCCCCAGGAAGAGGCTTGAGTAGGTCTGTGCTTGCGCCGCGCCTGACTGACCCTGTGAGGGCTCCAAGGCGGCTCCGCCGAGCAGCAGCTGCGGGGCGCGGTAATAGGCAGGAGAGCAAGAGCCCGGCACAACCGGCGGCGACCCGTACCCGGCGCCCTGACGGCAGCACAAACGTGGCCCGGGAGATCGCGGGAGCAGCGGATACCCGCGTGCCCAGGCAACCCCACTGTCAAGCTCTGCTTTTACAAGACTGTAATGTCAGGGGAGAGCGCGAACGCAGTCCCCCACTACCACAAATTATGCAGTCGAGTTTCCCGCATTTGGGGAAATCGCAGGGGTCAGCACACCCGGAGTGCAGGGGATGAGCCTCGCCCTGGGAAAACCACCTGCCTGATCATGGTGTCTCCCCTGCCAGGTAAGTATGACACCCCCTCCCGCACCGCACCGCCACATCACTCCACACCCACCCCCAACGCACGGACACCGCACGCCGCGCCCCTCTCCCCCCCGCACGCGCACACCACGCGTCCTACACCCCACGCTCCGCCGCCATCACGCAGCGCACACGCACCACTCGACGCCCGCGACCGGCGGTGGCGCGGCGCGGCGCGGGGTTCTCCCGTCAGCCCCTGCGCCGATGATCTGCATGGACACGCCCCGTCCCGCAAGGCCCCGCCCCGCCGTGGGCAGGGGGTCCCCCCACAGCCCGGCCCGGCCCCGCTCCTTACGGCGTTTGAATTCCCAAATTTAAAAGAAGACCCGGCAGAAGGACGGGAAAAGCGGAACTGCCACGGAACGGCCGCCGTGTCCAGAGATTTTTAACCCAGCAGAGCCGTTCAGCAGAGCGAGTGTTGCCGAGGAAAGGGGGGGTTGAGGGGAACAAGCGTCACTCCCCCAAATGCGGGACCTGTGGAGCACGTCCATGGCTGGGCAGGATAGCGCGGGGTCAGCCGCTCCGGCTGGCAGTGGCACGAGGGGTTCTGGTGTCCAAGGACACACGGACACATCCCTGATCCACGGAGAGAAAGGATTTCTTACTGTTTCCTCCCCAGAGCTCTGGGTCCCTCCTAGGGACCTTAAAAGGCTCTGCCCTTGAGAACAACGACGATCCAGGCACAGGGATGGGATGGGGACAGGTTTGGTGCCGTCCTGCTGGACTGCCCCTCCCTTGAACTGAAGCACTGAAGGTAGCCGTGGCAGCAGCACTCAGGGTGGGGGTGGGTCAGTGCAGGGGAAAGGGCTGAGATGACACCCAAGACCCTGTTGAGGAACCTGGCCAGCAATACTCAACTCCTTCCACCACCACCACATAGCTCTGGGCACAGCTGCCACAGTCGGCACCACCATCCCGCCGCCGTGCACCGCAGGGCCCACCCCATCACGGACGGGCAGCAGCTGCACCACAGGATTGCTTTGCTCCAGATGTCTCTTCTGTGCCTGTCACCCAGACATTTCTTTAATCCCAATGTTAATCTGGGGTGGATGAGAGCAAGGGAGAGCTTTAGTGAAGCCACCAAGCTAATGACGATGTCAGTGAAATGTCAGTGTATCTCAAGACACAGCTGATTGTGTGCCCGGCTCGGCTGCGATGGAGTCACATTTTGGCACAGCAGCCCCAGCAGTGCCACACTCTGGCCCACGCGTGGCTGGCACAGAGCTGGTGATGCTCCACACTCTGGTGGCTGCTGAGTGGTGCCAGCATTGCACCAGGGCATCCTCTGCATCCCCGGCCAGGGGTGGGCAAAGGGCCAAAGAGGACCCAGACAGGACAGATGACCCCAGGGGTATTGCACACCTTGTGTCATCCTGCTCAGGAATAGGATAGGATGGGATAGGGTAGGATAGGGTAAGAGTACGGTAAGGGTAGGGTAGTTCATCTGGAAGGGACCTACAGCACTCACTTCAGGACTGACCAAAAGTTAAAGCACGTTATTAAGGGCATTGTGCAAACACCTCTTAAACACTGCCAGGCTTGGGGCATCAACCACCTCTCCGGGAAGCCTGTTCCAGGGTTTAACCACCCTCTCGGTAAAGAAATGTTTCCTCATGTCCAGTCTGAACCTCCCCTGATGCAGCTTTGAGCCGCTCCCAGGCTTCCTGTCCTCGGATCCCAGGGACAAGAGATCAGCACCTCCCTCTCCACGTCCCCTCCTCAGGAAGCTGCAGAGCGCGATGAGGTCGTCCCTCAGCCTCCTTCTCTCCAAACCAGACAAACCCCAAGTGCTCAGCCGCTCCTCACAGGACATGCCTTCCAGAGCCTCGCCAGCTTGGTTGCCCTCCTCTGGACACGTTCGAGGACCTTCACATCTTCTCAAACAGTGGGGCCCAGCACACAGCACTCCAGCTGAGGCCGACCAACGCTGGCTACGGCAGGACAATCCCCTCTCTGGACCGGCTGGTCCTGCTGTGTTTGATGCCCCCCAGGATGCGGTTTGCCCTCTGGGCTGCCAGGGCACGCTGCGGGCTCCTATTGAGCCTGCTGCCGACCAGCACCCCAGCTCCCTTCCTGCAGGGCTGCTCTCCAGCCGCTCCTCTCCCAGTTTAGACTTGTGCCTGGCGTTACTCCCTCCCGGGTGCAGCATCCAGCACTTGGATTGGTTCAATTTCACATTGCTGATGATTGCCCAACGCTCCTATCTACCTAGATCCTTCTGCAAGGCTTCTTGTCCCTTAAGAGAGTCAACAGCACCTCCCAGTTTGGTATTGTCAGCCAACTGCTAATGTGGCATTCGAATACGTTGAACAGCACTGGCCCTAGGATTGAGCCCTGAGGAACACCACTGGTGACCAGTCACCAGCCAGATGTACCCCATTCACTCCAATCCTTTGAGCCCAGCCATCCAGCCAGTTCTTCACCCAGTGCCCCATCAACCTGCTCATCCCACAGTTGGACGACTGGTTCAGAAGGATACTGTGAGGGACAGTATCAAAAACCTTACTAAAATCCAGCAAAGCTACATCTACCACCTTCCCTTCATCCACTGGGCAGGTGACCTTATTGTAGAAGGATATCTAATTAGTTAAACAGGACTTTCCCTTTTGTGAATCCATGTTGACTGTGCCTGATGATTGCATTGTTATTTAAATGCCTTCCAATAGTGCCCACTATAATCTCTGTAATTTTTCCAGGTGCTGAGGTTAGACTCACAGATGTGTAGTTCCCTGGGTTTTCCCTCAAGCCCTTCTTCTAAGTTGGAATAACAGTGGCTAGCTTCCAGTCAGCGGGGACCTCCCCAGACCTTTGGTAGACGAGCAAGCGTGGCCCCGGCGTTCCCCCCGCGGGGCCCGGCCCCTGTGCCGCCAGAGCAGGTCCCGTCCCCGCCCCGCGTTACCCGCGGTGACCCCTCCTGCAGGGAGCACAGAAAAACGTTCACCTTGTGCGGTGTTTCTGTCTTTGAGACGCGAGTGCCAGGGGAGAGCGCGAACGCAGTCCCCCACTACCACAAATTATGCAGTCGAGTTTCCCGCATTTGGGGAAATCGCAGGGGTCAGCACACCCGGAGTGCAGGGGATGAGCCTCGCCCTGGGAAAACCACCTGCCTGATCATGGTGTCTCCCCTGCCAGGTAAGTATGACACCCCCTCCCGCACCGCACCGCCACATCACTCCACACCCACCCCCAACGCACGGACACCGCACGCCGCGCCCCTCTCCCCCCCGCACGCGCACACCACGCGTCCTACACCCCACGCTCCGCCGCCATCACGCAGCGCACACGCACCACTCGACGCCCGCGACCGGCGGTGGCGCGGCGCGGCGTTCTCCCGTCAGCCCCTGCGCCGATGATCTGCATGGACACGCCCCAGTCCTCCCGCAAGGCCCCGCCCCTATCGACCAGGCGCGGCTCTGCCGGCAGCGGCGCGAGCTCCAGGCCCCCGTCGTGGGCGCCCCCTGGCGGCTTGGGGGAGCCACGCTGGGGCGAGCCTGGGCCCCGGCCACGCCGTCCCGGGTGATCCCCAGTGCCGTGGCTGTGGAGCAGCAGGGCCCCGGTTCCCCACGGGCCACACCACCCCAGCCGGAGCCGAGAGCCCCACATGGCAGGGCACCGCCTGCCCCCTGCCTCGACCCCGCGGGAAGGCCTCGACTTGGGGCTCCCCTGCCCCAGCTGGCGCCAGGAGCACCCAGCGCGTGGGAGCCTGCTCCCCCCGAGCCCCACCGTGTCTTCCCAGCGCACCCGGGGGCAGCGACCAGCCGCACAGCTGGTTGTGGAGACAGAGGGACCCACTTTGCCCCCATCCAGGGCCCAGTGCCAGCCCTTGAGCCCTGTTAGTGCTCAGCCATCCTCACCCCGCTCCAGGCCAGGGCCACAGGGCTGCCCCCACCAACCTTGGCTCTGCACGCAGCAGCAAGGACAGGCAAGACCAGTGTATAAAAACACCCTTTTGGGGCAGAGGCCAGAATAACAAGCACCCTGCCGTCTCTTCCCTGCTTCCTCCCGGAGATGGGAACACACAGGGCACTAGCAGTGACAGGATCCAAGGGGGATCACAAACAGCCCACAGCAATCCCTGCCAGAAGCTACAATGAACACCAATTTTACTGCATCAGAAAGGGATAGGAACGCTGCAGAACGGGGGAGGAGCAGAGCTGGGTAGAAGTGCCAGCATGCCCAGGGAAAGCGCAGAGCCGAGCCTGTGGTGACACGGGGCGCCAGGGCTCTTGCCACACCACAGAAGGCAGACAAGGTGTATTGTGAAGCCTGGTTTATTAGTGTCCGTGCAGCTGCCCCTACTACTGATCCACGTTCTTGACACGCAGGACAACAGGCACTGAGGTGCAGGGGATCATGCCCAAGTCTGTGATGACCAGATCCACCAGGTCAGGCGGCGTCACATCATAGACCAGGTTGAGGAGGCGCAAGGACTTGTTCTCTGCCCAGCCACCCAGCTGGGCCTGGCCCTTCCGGAGCACGATCAGGTCATCGGGGTCATCTGCAGAGAGAGGAACAGCCAGCAGGATCAGAAGGAGAGACAGCACCTCTCCATCCTGCCCTGGGAGCACGCAGCATGGCTGCCTGCCAGGCTACCCTTTGTGCAAGTGGTGGCCCCTCACCAGGGAAGGGGAATGGCAGGGCAGAGCAGCCCATCCTGGCTAGCACCGGGAAGAGGGAGCGGGTCCCAGGTGGAAGGAAGGGGAAAGAAGCCATACCCAGCTCATTGGAGACAAAAGAGTCCGTCTGCACTCGCTCGCAGAACTTGTAGGTCTCGCAGCACACCAGGACGGGCACATTGTAGGCCTTGGAGACCAGCGCTATCTGGGACGTCCCCACCCGGGACATGACAGAGCCATTGGCCAAGAGTGCGTGGGCTCCCAGCAGCACTTTGGACACCTGGCAGGGAAACGCAGGGATCTGTTAGCATCTTCCATCATGCTGCAGCCTCCCCCATGCCTGCCACTGCCCTCAGCACAGCCCTGCTCCGCTCCTCACCTCAGGCAGCACGTAAGAAATGGCATTGATCATCACATAGGTGCAGTGAATGCCCTTCCGCACCAGCCGGCGCAGCGTCTCCCGGCCTTCCAGCCGTGGCCGGCTGTCCACCACGATCACACGGAAGGCCCGACCCTTCTTCACGTGGGCGTCACACAGTGTGCGGTTCACGAGGGAAGAGCTGACAGACACCAGTTAGGAGGCTGCCTGTCCCGCCAGGCCAGGCTCTCACCCAGCACGCGTGGCTGCCCTGCGCTGGCGCTGCTCGCTGCCAGCATCGCCCAGAAATGCAGCCCAGCGCCAGGAGACTTTCCTTGGCGCTGGCTCCACTACGGGACTCATCGGGCGCTGGCCAGGCAGGTTTTCTGGGTGTTAGCGTGGGGTCTCACCCAGGGGACAGCCCTGACACATGCCTGATGGTGGGGGCTGGCTGCCAACAACTGCAGCAGAGCAGGCGATGCCAGGTGCCAGCTGCCACGGCAGGTTCCCGAGCACGTCCAGCCCAAACAGAGCAATGTCTCTCTTAACCAGGGTCTCTCCCACTGAGACCCTGATGAGCTAGTGCTGCCCAGAGATGAGTTTGGGCAGAGCTCAGGCCCACCCTCGCTGTTACAAGTGCTATCCCTTCCAGACACCTCCCTGCTACGCCTGCTTCCAGGGCCCCCTCTCCCTGATTTTGCACAGGGTATCACCCCCTGGGAAAAGCCGCATCTCAGCCCTCCCTGGGAGCAGCCCTAACCTCCACCTGTCTGCGACCACAGCAAGGGATTCCCCCTCCAAACCCTCTCCAAGTTTCCTTCCCATAACACTCCAGCCCCACACTGTGGCCTCCTGCCCCTGCTCCTCCCTCCACTGATCACCCAGGAGGCACGTCACATCTGACTCTGTTTTGCCACAGCAGTGTCTGGCTCCTTTTCCCACCTCTACTTTCTGGAACACAGTCCCTTGAAGGAAGAATGAGCTTTCATATCTTGCTTCCTGACATATGACTTCGTTGCAGTCTGTTTAAAACTAACTGTTTAAAACAGCCATGGCTGCTCTGTAAGTGCCCTGTATTGAAGAAGTGGTGAATCTGGGTTTCTCAAAACACCTAACTCTGGGCACATGCAAACAGAGAATAGTGCTGAGCTCTGACCAGGAACAGCAAAGTCTCACAGACAAGTCTTCAGTGCGGGCTTCGCTGATGGCAATGGCTTTGGGCCTCTGTCAGACACTTCCCACTAACACTACAGGCCGGCAGGTCTGGGACAGTCAAAACTCAGGCAGTGCAAACTGAGGCTTTCACAAGTTGAGTTTGAGGTGCTAACACAACTACATTAATCAGTATAGGCTGGTACAAGGCTACTCGATCAGACCTTCCTGTTCCTCTAATGAGTCCAAGGGCTCCAGTGCTTTGAGCACCTAGCCTGTCCCACTGTGCAGAGAAACAGGAAACATCTGCAGGACACAGCCCTCCGCAGTGGGGCCCTCCAGGAATGCATGCTCGCAGCCAGGCCTGCCAACACTGTCCACTGAGCTCCACAGACGTGGTTTAGCATTGCCCTTGGCAGCTGCCAGGCAGAAAGTGCTCTCTCACCACCTCGTGACATGACCTTACCAACTTCCCATCTCCCAGGATGGGACAAGAGTCCTACTGAGCTCTCTGCTTTTTCTGAAGCACTAACAATACTCCCACATCCAGCTAGCAAGTGCTGATCCCAGGGCCGTGCTCTGCTCTGCCCCGACACCCTCATACATCTGCTGTTTCGTCCTGCTCTGCTGGTCATAAACTTCTCCCTTGTGCCTTTATTCACCAGCACCTCACCACAGCCAAGTTCTGGCTGGCACCCCCCGACTGCCCCTCCCTGCTTGTTTTATTTCTAGTAGCTGGACCCAGAACCACAACCCATACCTCTCCCTTGGACAACACTGACTTTCCCACCCTTGAAAAACTGCTTTTGCAAGAGCTTCCCATGTTCACTCAACTTTCCTTTTTTCCACCCACTGGCCTGGCTGCCCTGGCTATCCTCTTACCATCCATACACCAGGATCACATCGTTGTCATTTATTTTCTCAAAGGCAGACCTCGAAATGGCTTCAGCTGCCAAAAGAATCTTCTCCCGCAGATATTTGTCGATAGTGTCCTGCAGCTTCTCCTTCGCCTGGGGAGAAAGTGCCATCCCATACAGCATGGCCGTGCCACACTGTACTCTGTTGTCCCTTGTAGTCTGGCAGGACTGTGGGCTCAGCTCTGCCTGCAAGCAGAGAGCCCTGCCCAGCTCCCAACCAGCCTGTTTGCTGAATGGCACCTTCCCCTGGGACAGGGCCTCTGCAGGACACACAGGGCCACTCCTGTCCTGGCACAAGTCTCCCAGCAGACTACAGTGCCTCACCACGCATTTGAGCTGCCATCAGGCCCTCCACAGCTCTGCCCATTATCTCCCCCACATCTCCTGGTCAGTTGCTCTGGTCATCCCATGGAGATTTCACTGCTGAGACTCTCCAGCCTGACCCGTCAGCCCACCAGCCACGCAGCCTCAGGGGTCCTCCTGACGTATACCACCACCCTGCCCCTTGCTCCACAGCCAACGGGCTCCTGTGAAGCTTTTTGCATGGGACGCAGCTAAGCAGTGAAAAAACCTTCTTCATCTGTGACTTTACTGATGCTGCCGAACAATGCTCTCACAGGCAGCCCTGGTGGGCAAGGGCACATAGTGCCCAGCTGCTGCATCCTTTGTGGCCTTCCTGCAGTGCACAGCACCAGCTGGACCAGCTTGCAAGTTCTCCAGCCACTCAAGAGTCACTTCTCGATGCAGATGCAATGCTGGTTGCTGGCCAGGCCTGTGGTGCAGTGCTGCATTCACTGAGACCACGTGCAGCTGCTGCAGCTTCTCCCATTTTATGTCCCTACTCCTGACAAGCTCCAGTCCTACCAGCCCAGCATTTGCTGCAGTGCACCCCTTTGGGTCCCACTGGGCTATGCCTGCTAGCAGAGGGGAGCAGGTGTGGCTGCAGTCCCCGCTCAGGCCCAGTCACTGGTGACACTGATGGCCAAGTCTTCTAGCTTCTCTGCAGCATTGCTCCCAGTCTGCATCCCACCACCTCTCCCTGCCTGGCCTGCGCCAGGGCTGTGCCTCCACCCTGGAGCCTGCTGCTCTCGTGAGGCCACTCACCTCCTCCTCTCTCAGGGTGTCGGGTAGGCATGAAATCTCCTTCTTGAGGAACTTAATGGCATTGCCCATGCTGGCTGAGAGGGGCCGGCACTGGTTCAGGAAGCTGCAGAGAGGAAATGGGCTTAGCTCCAGAGCAGCCTGGAGGGCAGGGACAGGAAGAGGGAGGGTGCAGCTGGGCTGGGGATGGTGGGCAGGGAGGCAGAATCCAGAGCCCCAGGAAAGTCAGCCCAAGTTTGGGTGGACACCAACCCAGATGGACACCAACCCAGAGAAGGGACCAGTGGACCACACTCAGCAGAGCTTCAGTCCCTCTGCTCTAGCACCAGGAGTCCTCACCTGATGTGTGGCTTCAGCTTGGCCACCAGGTCCCGGGAAAGCTCCTCATTGGGGGGAGTTGAATAATCCCGGATCAGCTGAGACAAGAAGAAAGAGAGTGTGAGTTCAGGGCACCTGCTCCTTCTGGCCAGGCACTGCATGCCACCACCCTTGCCCAGGAGGCTGCAGACCAGGCACAAGCATGTACCGCACAGCTTGACATGCTTTCACGGGGTGGGGGCAAAGGGGTGCTCCAGGAACTCAAATCTGCAGCATCAGCACCAGAACAGGACACCAGCAGGGTTCAGTCCTGGGCACGGTCAGAAGGAAGAGGCTGAAGATGACTGAGCACAGATAGAGCCCCAGCAGTTAGGGAACAGGAAGGGATGCCTGCGCCTGGTGCCATGCCCTTGCTGCCTGGTGGGCATGGGTAGCTGCTTGCATACCTGTTTGAAGACTTCCAGCAGGGCAATGCAACGGGCATTGGAGCCATTGATGATGCCTTGAGAGTACTGGAGGCCAAGGCGCACCACAGCCGGGTGAATTACTGTGGAGGGGATGCTGCAGGGACAAACATGAAAGAGCTGTCAGCATTTCTACAGCCCAGGAACAACCAACCCATTGCCAGACCCCCAGCCAAACAACCTGAGGGACAGCACAAGAAGGGAGCTGCCAGTCCAGCCCCTGCTTGCTCTGTGACCAGAGGACTCAGGCTAACCTCACAGTGCCTTCTCCTGCGGCCCTGCACTGCCTGAGGGCAGCTCTCCTCACCCTGCAGGCAGGACATTCGGCTGCCCCTGCCACTGCTCCTCAAAGCAAGTGACGAGTTCCCCTCCACCCCATGAAGCCTATCACCACACACAGGACCAGGACACCCCTTCACTAGTGCTGTTTTGCAGCTGGGCCAGCTGAAGCAGAGCCAAATGATTGCCAGGGGCCTGGGCTGAGGAGGCCACATACCTCATCTGCTGCGTCAGTGGCTTCTTCCGGCTGTACTGGTGCAAGTGGGAGAACAGGTTGACCTTGGTGCCATAGTCCTGCCTCAGAGGTACCTGTAGCCAAACAACATTCATGATGGCTTACCCAAGGCTGCCATACAGCCCTGCTCACTCCAGCATCACCAATCACACCCAGCACTCACTCGTGGCACACCAGAGAGCAGGCCCTAGTCCCACCACGCATGCAGCCTGACCCCACCACACACACCACAGCATGACTGCCCTGAAGCATGCAACCTGTTACCCAGCCCTCCTCCTACCTGCTGCCGCTCCAGCTTCTTGGCCAGTTTCCTCTGGGCAGCAGGGTCATCCACCTGCACATGCTCTGGCAGCCGCTTTACCACTGTGAGGATATCAGGGCAGGCAGTGTCAGGCAGTACTCCCCTGGTGCAGTTCCCGGCCCAGCCACACTGTCCCAAGACTTAGGAAGCACACAGCAGGGCAGTGCCCAGGGCACCATGGAAGGATCAGACGAGCAGCCCCTGCAGGTGCCCACTCCAGCCCCCTCCCTCCCTGCTCACCCACCCACCGCACCCTGTGGTGACGACAGCTTTACCGGATTGAGGCTCGGTGGGGGTCAGCCTGGGCTTGGCTGCTGTGGCTGCCTGACTCAGCTCTGCTTTCTTGGCCTGCTTCTGGGCCCGCTCAGCCTCCTGCTTGGCCCGGCGCTCTGCTCGCAGCTCAGCTTTGCTCTTGCCCCCTGCGGGCTTCTCACCATCATTGGGGCCATCAGCCAAGGTTGGGAGGGACTTGGGGTGAGCAGCTACTGCAGGAGACGGAAGGGGGAAGTCTGAGCCCAGCCTCTGTCACTGGACGATATAGCCCAGTGTGTGGGGCAGCCCATGGCAGGGAGACCCTCCTCTGTTCAAGGGTCTGCCTTTGGAAGGGCAGGTGGGACTCAGCCCCATGTTCTCCAGCACCTCACCGCCCCCACTCAGCCAACATGGGGACCACCAGGCCAGCCCCGTATTCCGGTGGGGAGGGGACTGGCCTCTCTAGATCTCAGTCCCCACAAGATGCAGGCACTCGAGGTGTACAGAGCTAGGACACCCCGGAGGCCCCTCTGCGGCGTCCCCTAACTGGAGAATGCTCCTGGCTCAGGGCTGTTCCAGCCAGGGGAGGTTCCCAGCCCGGGAGATCACCGGGGCCTGGCCACGGGTCTGCCCCTGTGTGCCGCGGGACTCTCCAGGCTCGGGGGCTGCCTCGGAGGGAAGGAGGTCCTCACCCCGGGGCTGCCCTGGGTCGGAGGGCGTCCCCAGCTCCGGGGGCTCGGCCGCCGGCCCCTTCTCGCTCCTCTTCTTCTTCTTCTGCTGCTTCTTCTCCTTCCGCAGCTGCAGCTTCTCCTCCCGGGAGAGCTCCGGGGCCTGCGGGCACACACCGTCAGACAGCCCCCATCCCCCACGCCGGCCCCCGGCCCGGCCCCCAGCCCCACACCAGTCCCCGGCCCTGCTCACCTGCGGTCCCGCCGGCACCGGCGCGGCTGCTTCGGGGCCCGCACCTGGAACGAGGCAAACCGTGAGCGGGGCCGGCACCGGCCGCGGGAAACGGGGAGGGGACGGCGGGGAGAGGCCGGGTGGGTGCCGAGCGGCGGATCCCACCGCTCACCGGGGGCCCGTCCCGTCCCGGCGCCGTCCCGCACTCACCGCCCGGCGCGGCCCGCTCCGCCATGGCGCCTGCCCGCCGCCCACAGCGCCCCCTGCCGGCCGGAGGGCGGTGCCGCCCGCGGGCGCTGCGCAACCTGTCGTGACGTCAGCGGCCCTCCGCATGACGCGCGGTGACGCCACTCCGTGGCCGGCATGGGGGCCGTTCCCTTTCCCGGGGTGTGGTGTTCCCCTCCCCCCCCCCGCGTCGCCCGGTCCCAGCGCGGCCGGGAGCGCCGGGCTCTCCCCGCCCGCGGGCGGCTGTCCCAGCGCCCTGGGCCTTGCTCCCCCCGGGCTCCCCGTGGCCGGGGCCCGTCCCGCTCCGGGCCCGCGCTCGGCACCGGGCGCGGTGGGGCAGGGCTGCGGCACGGCTGGGTGTCACTGGGACGTTGCCGGGCGCCCCGGCGGGGACCCGCACTGGGCATGGGGCTATCCCGGGGCTGCGGCGGGGTCCCGGGGTGTGTGGGTGTGTGGGTGTCACCGGAAGGGCCAGGCCCCGGCGCCGGGGGCCGTGTGGCCCCCCACCGGTTCACCCCGGCGCCGGGCCCGCGGGCAGTGGAGTGGAGCGGGGCGGGGCGGGGCGGAGCGGGGCGGGGCGGCTGCCAGGCCGGCCCCGGCGGGCGGTTCCACCGGCCGCGCCATCGCGGGGTCCCGCGGGGCGGCGCCGGGGAGTGCCCGGCCCGACATGGCGGCGCGCGGCAGGTAGCGGGGCGCGCGACCCGACCCGGCCCGGCCCGGCCCCGGCCCCGGCCCCGGCCCCGCCATGCACTTCTCCATACCCGAGACCGAGACTCGCGCCGGCGACGGCGGTGCCGCCTACGTGGTGAGCGGGGCCGGAGCGGAGCTGTCCCGCGGTGTGGGGCGGTGCGGTACGGCCCCGCGGCCCGGTTCCGGCGGGCCCCGCGGCGGCAGCAGCGCCCAGCGGGGCCTGGTCTGGGTCCGAGCCCGCCGTCCCGGGGCGGGCGCTGTCCCTGCCCCGCCCGCCCGGTGGAGCCGTGCGGGTCCGCAGACCCGGGGGCGGTTGCGGGCGGCCTGGGCGGGCCGGGGCCAGGACCGGGGCTGGGGCCGGGGCCGGGCGCGGAGGGCAGCCGGCGGCATCCCCAGCCGGCGCCCCGTTCCCGGGCCGGGCGGGTGTCGGCCTGCACCGCGGGGTCGGGCCCTGCGGCCGAGTCTGGCCCCCGGCGGGCTCGGGGGGGTCCCTGGGGTGCGGCTCCGCGGTTGCCGCTCGGGGGGTGCCCGGGCCCTGCCCTGCGCCGGGGGGTGACTGGCCCGGTGTGCCGCGGGCAGGGGGGAGGGCAGCGGGCAGGGGCCCTGTCCTGTCCCCGGGGCCCAGCTCATCCTGGCCCGCCAGCTCGTCCATCCGTCCTGGCTTCCTGTTTTGCTCAGTGTGCCGTGAACGCCCTCCGGCTTGGCAGCTCCTCCAGGATCGGGTCCCCAGAGCATCCGGAGGGACGCTGCTGCAGGGCAGTGGCCAGGCAGCTCTGGGAGCCAAGAGCCCCGTTCCCGGTGGGGCCAGCAGTGGCAGCACTGCCCACAGAGCAGGGTCTCACTGCGTGGAGGTGGCGGTGTGGCCACAGGGGCTGGATCCAGGCCTGCGCTCCTCTCTGCTCTCAGCTTGGGGCGAGGGCACGCAGCTCTGGGCTCCATGGCCCCTTTGGCTCCAGCCCTGCATATTCCAGGCAGCCTGCTCCTCCATGCCTGCTGCCGTGCGGACCCCTTGCCTGCCCTTTTGCTGAGATCCCTCTCTGGGAGATCCCCCTGGTCCTCTCAGAAGCATAAGGTGGTGTGTCAGGGACATGGATGGCAGTTGTGAACTGCGGGAAGGACTGTGAAGGGACCTGGTGATCCACAGGCAGCTGCGGTCGCACAAGGGCCGGAGGAGCAAGTGCCTGAGGTGTGTTTGGCCCTGTGCCTCCCCCTGCACTTTGCCCTCAGGTGCTGCGATGGCTCCTTGGGCAGGGGAAGACCTTGTCCTCAGTGCCAGAGGACAGCTCGTTTGCAGCCCTGGGTCTGGGCGGGAGCTGATGACCCCACGGAGAGCCCTGCCAGGACAGGACTTTGCGCTGACGCTGGGCAGGTGTGAGTGCTGCCTGGGCCACCCGGCATTTGTCGTGGTCTCCCGGGCCCTCCACGGGGACCCTGAGCAACAGGGCTATTGCCTCTGGGTTGGAAGCTGGTGTGAGAAGCTGGTGTGAGATCTAGTGTGTGCAGGGCCAGTGTGCCCTGGACAGGTGCCTCTGCTGACCTTGGGCAGCCCCACCTTTCAGGGGCAGGGGGACACTTGAGGCTTCCAGTGAGCAAAACGGCCACAGGAGGTACCTGCCTGGGCTGCGATTGCCAGCTGGAGGTGTCTCCAGCCCCTGCGATGCGGTCCTCCCGCCCTCCCAAAGACCATGCTGGGGATGGTGGGACCTGCTCTGGCACAGAGGGGACAGCGCTGTCCCCTGGGGGGACACTGCCGGTAGCGAGGTGCCCAGGAGCTGGGGCGTGGAGTCGCAGGGCCCCACGCGCTGTGCAGCCGTAGTTGTGCTCTGCCTGCAGCGTCAGTGGGGACCTGAGCCAGGGTGTGGTGCAGAGCAGAGGGGGCACCGGGGGCAGCAGCCGGGGACCAGTTCCATGGTGTTGTAGAAAAAGTTAGTCAAAACTTAGCACTAGTGTGTGTAATTTCCATAACAATGGGATCCCTTGCAGCAGAAGCAGTCGCCTCCCCCCATCTCTGTAGAGCTCCCCCCAAGCTGTGGGGCAGGTGAGCCCCAGCTGGGCTGGTGCCTGCTAGGGTAGAGCTATCCCAGAGGGGTTTGAGCCTCTCCCCTGGCCCAGGGGGCATGGGGTGGGGGCATGTCCTGCTGGGCACTCTGCAGCAACCCTTATGCTTTCAAGCAACCACTGCCCCAGTAGTGCTGGGGTACGTTGTGGTGGCGCTGGAGCGGGCAGGCAGCACACGGAGAAGGAAACCCCTGCCCCATGGCGAAGGCTGGCTGTGGCCATGCATCCCAGGAGGCGGTGGAGTGAGCCCAGGCCTGCAGCCTTTGGCAGTGGGGACGTCATGGCCACGCAGCTCTCTGTGGCTTTGCTGGCCTGAGCACAGCCCGGGTGACTGTGCTGGCTGCTGTGTCACTGTGCTTGCCCCTCTGAATGTGTTGTGGGGCCTGCAGAATGGAGAGCAGCTGCTGGCTGCTGCTTCTCCTTGCTGCGGGGAGGGGTGTCCTTGCCCATTGACTTGGGGCACCCATGTCCACGGGGCTGCAGCATGGCTCCACGCTCTCCCTGTGGCTGGACAGCTGCGGGGTTACGCCTTCCTGGTGTCTTATCAGAGACATCCCTTGGATGCATTTGTACTTCCCGAGCGGTTTTGACCATATCCACCGGGCTGCAGGTCAACAGTGACGTATCTTCAGAGGAGCAGCACACAGAAACATTTCAGTGCTGTTATTGTACTTATCTGTGTGAGCCCTGGGTGTTTGATCCGTCCTCACTTGCTAATGCATAGCCCTTGACTGCTGACAGCAGCCCCTCCTGGTCCTGGCCGTGCTGGGGGCTGTGGCTGTGCCTTCCTGTGCTGGGGCCACTTGTTGCATGCGTTAGCCTCCACGGGCAGCCTCGGGGTGCATGGGTCCTCCCCCTCTCCAGGCTGCTGGGGTGCTGCCCCCGAGAGCTGGAGAGGGCCCTGGCCCTGCAAGGGAAATGCTGCAGAGCTCCGGGTCAGCACCTGGAGGGGGTCCAGGTGGTGGGCGGCATGCTGCCAGGATCGGTGTCTCTGGGCTGGAGCCGGTGTCTGCAAGGCAAACCCAGCTCCCACAGCAGTGCCCAGCCCAGCACGGGGCACGTGAGGGTGCCAGGTGGGTCCTGGTGCTTCCTGGGGCAGTAGCTGAGCTCTGCTGACAGGAGGGGAGGGCTGGGGGTGCCCCATCTGCACCCCGGCGGGGTCCTCAGGAGCATTGCCTTTTCCTGGGCTGTGGCAGGGCTGGGCCCTACAGAGGCTTCTCCCTGGGTGGCCTGTGTGCCCTGAGCTGGGCAGGCCCCGAGGCCCCTCTGTCCGGCGGGTGCTGGGATCTGACTGGCATCTGTCCCCGCAGGCCTACAACATCCACGTGAACGGTGTGTTGCACTGCCGAGTGCGCTACAGCCAGCTCTTGGGGCTGCACGAGCAGGTAGGCAACTGTCCCCAGCAGCGGTGAGAGCTGCTGCTGACTGACCCCCCTCCCATGGGGCAGCGCTACGGTACCCGCTGCGCTCCTGGCCGGCAGGGTGCTGGGCCCTGTGGGCTGCCATTGGGTGCTGCAAGTAGGCACTGCATACTGCTGGAGAGCTGGAGCGTCGGGCACTGCACTGGGTGCGGGCAGGCGTGTGCTGCGCAGTGCTGCCCACGGGGCCGGCCAGGATGTTATTTTCTGTCCCTTGGCATCAGGTGCAGGCCTCCTCTCCTGCTCTGTGACAGCCTGGCTGGATTCTTGCAAACCGCTGGCTGCCCATTTGGATGAGGAACACTGGCGAGCTCTCCGCTTGCCTTGTCAGGGCCTTGGAAATCAGCTGGGGTGGGGGGGGTTAAAGCAGCCACCATCTCCCTGGAGGCTCTTGCAGCACTCTGCTCTCTTCCCAGTTAAGGAAAGAGTATGGCGCTAATGTCGTCCCAGCCTTTCCCCCAAAGAAGATCTTCACACTCACTCCGGCAGAGGTAGAGCAACGACGGGAGCAGCTGGAGAAATACATGCAGGCTGGTAAGCTGGCTCTGCCTCATGCTGCAGCTCAGGGCCGGCTGCCTCTTACTTGGTTGTTCAGGGCACCGGGGCACTGCCTGCATCTTCCTCCCCACACTGCTCCATTTGCTGTGGCCCATCTTGATACTCCCAGTCTTGTTCTGGTATTAGCTAGGCTTTTGTCCACTGGATGTCAGCTCTTCCATCCCAACCCCTTCCCTGCGCTGGCAGAGGTGGAGACCTGCTGGTGCCTCCACCTGTGGGGAGTCCACCCATGTGCATGCCCTACAGGCAGCACATGCTTAGTTTAGGTGCACACTCTGAGGGGCCGCAGAGTGGATGGGTGTTGGTGTGGGTCCCTGCTCCTTCCCACATAACGCCTGACTCCTTGCTCGTCTTCCACCTCCAGTGCGGCAGGACCAGACGCTGGGAGGCAGCGAGACCTTCAACAGCTTCCTGCGCAAGGCCCAGCAGGTGAGGGGGCAGGAGGTGCTGGATGTGGTGGGCTGCTGGGGCAGCCTGCACAGGGGTGAGTGCTGACCACCACGGCCGGGCGGTAACGCTGGGGCCAGGCGGTACGTGCTGGGGCCCTTGGACTGCGGGGCAGTCTGAGCGGCGTGAGGGTGGTCGGTGGTGGAGGTGCAGTCCTGTTTCTCTCTCCAGGAGACGCAGCAGATACCCACAGAGGAGGTGGTGCTGGAAGTGCTGCTCTCCAATGGCCAGAAGGTCAAGGTCACCATCCTTACCTCGGACCAGACAGAGGATGTCCTTGAGGTGCCAAAGTGCTCGTGCTGGGCAGGACCAGCTCCTCCTGCTGAGTTCTGTGATTTCCCATACGTGCAGGAATTCCCTCAGCCTGGCAGCCCCCTGGCCCTCCCTGCCACGTCCCTGCCCCAGAGCAGGGTTGTCCTGGGGGGCTGAAGAGCAGTAGAGCTGGAAAGGGTGTGTCGATGTGCTCATGCCCCTCTCTGGGCCCAGATTGATGTCAGCAGGCCCCCAGCTGTTTCATGGTGACGTGATCCCCCAGGCCCCACTTGTCCACTTGCCCCCCCTGCCCTGGCCCCCAGTGCAGCAGAGGTGCTGCCTTCCTGCTGCTGTGAGGCCCCAGAACACCCACAGGCTGGGTCCTGCCATGGGGTAAGGATTTAGAAGTGCCGCCTTTCTGCGGGAAGTGATGACCTCCTGCTCTCGCTCCCAGGCTGTGGCCTCCAAGCTGGATCTGCCAGATGACCTGGTTGGCTACTTCAGCCTCTTCCTAGTGAGAGAGACCAAGGACGGAGCTTTCTCCTGTGAGTAGAACACGCTGGAGCCCCATGAGGGCTGCAGTGGGATGTCTGCCCTGGGCCCTGCCCCGGAGCGAGAGCTGTGTGCTTGCACCAGATGGCTGTGTCCTGGGTGGGGGGAAACCAGTGGGTTCCCCTGGGGTGCCCTGGCTGGCGGGGGTCTGGTGGGCTCCTGCTACCCTGAGCTGCTGCTGAGCTGCTGTTTCCCTGCAGTCGTGCGGAAGCTGCAGGAGTTTGAGCTGCCGTATGTGTCCGTCACCAGCCTGCACAACTCGGAGTTCAGAATCATCCTGCGCAAGAGGTGAGCGGCAGGGCTGGAGGGGCAGTGACTGCTGGACCAGTGGGGTGGCGTTCGGGGCTCCCTGCTCTGCAGTGGGACCCCTCCTCTCCTGCCATTGCCTCCCGCGGGGCGCTTTGGCCCCCAGGAACACACCTGGATGTACCCGGCCGTGACACCAGGGGCTGGGCTGCCCTGCTGGGCTTGGCCTCTGTTTCCGCTTTCCCAGACATGGCCTTTCCTGGCAGCTGCTTGAGAGGGGGAGCGGGACATGGCAACTGACCGCTACCAGGGGAGCTGGCAGCTGGCCAGAGAGACAGCCTGACACCTTGTCCCAGCGCGGGGGGTGTTTTTCTCCCCATTGCTGTTAGGAGCTGGGGAATAGATTGACCCATGTTCCCTTCTAGCTACTGGGACTCCTCCTATGATGATGATGTAATGGAGCATCGTGTGGGGTTGAACTTGCTGTACGCGCAGGTGAGGGTTGGTGTGGCCCAGCTGGGTGAAGAGGGCACCGCACCCCTCAGCTATGGCTGTGTGGGGTCTCAGGTGGCTCTGGGCCCAGCTGCTCACTAGCCTCTGCTTCTTGGTAGACGGTGTCAGACATTGAGCATGGATGGATCCTTGTCAACAAGGAACAGCACCGGCAGCTGAAGTCCCTGCAGGAAAAAGTCTCCAAGAAGGAGGTAGGGGAGGGTATGATGCTGTGACTGGAGCAGTCCCCGCACCACTCCCACGTGAACGCATGGTGCTGAGTTCATTGCCCGTTCCTGGCCCGGGAGGGCGGCCGTCTGTGCTGAGGTTCCCTGGCTCTGCCCGCAGTTCATCCGCCTGGCACAGACCCTGAAGTACTACGGCTATCTCAAGTTTGACCCCTGCGTCACTGACTTCCCTGAGAAGGGATGCCACGTCGTCGTCAGTGCTGGCAACAACGAACTCAACTTCCAGGTGCGGCTACCGAGCGATCAGATCAAGGAAGGCAGCTTCAAGGTCACACGCATGCGGTGCTGGCGGGTCACATCCTCGGTGAGTGCCACTTGACTGCGGGGCCCTGGGGAGCAGGGAGGGTTCTGGTGGGACCCAGCTGTGCCAGGCTGGTCTGGCAGCTCTCCCTGGGAAAGGTGCTGGCTGTGTCGCCTGCTTTCAGCCCAGCTAGCCTAGGGAGGGTTTGAGTCGTGCTCTGGGGCTGAGGGGATCATTGGTGTGAGGATGTTTGAGGGGCCTGATGGTGGTGGAAGGCCAGTGGAAGCTGGGCAGGGTGTCCAGCACCTGGCTGGGGGCTGCCCTCCACCAGCACAGGGGCCTGGGAAGCTGGCTGCTTTCCTTCTGGAGGCTCCCAGCCTCAGTGTGTGCCCTTGCAGGTGCCGATGAGCAATGGTCCCTCGGGGAGCAGCCCGGGGAAGTCCGAGGTGAAGCTGGAGTTGGCTTTTGAGTATCTAATGAGCAAAGACCGGCTGCAGTGGGTCACCATCACCAGTCCACAGGTAGGGCTGCCTGCATGCCAGGCTGGCGGTGGACAAGGGTGGGAGCGAGGGGGCAGCCGTGAGGGAGAGGGCCGGTCTGGGCTCAGTGTGGTGCATTGGGAAGGCTGTGAGGCACATGGAAGCTCGTGACACTTCTCCCTTGCAGGCCATCATGCTCAGCATCTGCCTGCAGTCCATGGTGGACGAGCTGATGGTGAAAAAGTCTGGAGGCAGCATCCGCAAGGTGATGGTTGGGGCTGGATGTTGTCTCTGGGGTGGGATCCCATCCTGCCTGTGTGACTCCCTGGGGTCTAGGCTGGGCCTTGCTTGCTCTCCTCAGGATGGGGCCAGCTGAAGGATCCCCAGGGGCCATGTTAACCTCTAGAGCTGCCCGTGGGGACTCTGCAGCTGAGCCAACCTCCTCCCCTGCAGATGTTTCGCCGGCGGGTGAATGGGGCCCTGCGGCGCTCAGACAGCCAGCAAGCTGTGAAGTCGCCCCCACTGCTGGTGAGTGGGACCCTACGGCTCTGGTAGGGAAGACAAGCATGACCACGGGGCTTCGCTCTGTGTCAGGTACCAGAGCTGTGGCCCTGGGAAGAGAAAGGGGTCCGAGACCCATACCTGGGAGCTGGACTCCCTGGAGGAGGGAAGGGATGGTGGCCTAGCCTAGTCCCAGGAAGGCGAGTGGTGGCCAGGAGCAAGGGAGACGTGTGGTGGGAAGAGCAGGTGACGTGTCCCGCTGCCTCAGCGCTGCCTGACCGTGCTGTCCCCACAGGACTCACCCGATGCCTCCCGGGAGCCGATGGCCAAACTCTCGGTGAGTTGTGTGCAGGCACACTGGTGCCGTTGCCCTTGGAATGAACAGGGGGGAGTGGGGGGGTCCTCTCTAATGTCTCCCCTCTTCACAGAGCAAGCTCACCTCTGTCAGTCTGCGAGGGATCAGCCACTCCAGCTCTACTAATGATGTGGGCGCTAACGACTTCCACGGCAATTATGCCTTTGAGGGCATTGGCGATGAAGATCTGTAGTGCCCCCCTTCCTAGGACAGCACCGTCCCGAGGGCCTTCGCTGAGGAATGTACAACCTGCAGACAGGTTGCAATCAACGTGCCTCTCACCTGCTACATCCACTTCCCCTGCTCCCCCGGGCTGGGGAGCTCACCCCCAGCCCACTGTTGCCTTCAGGGTGGGGGCAGCTGAACTCCTCCTGCTGCTGGCTCCAGCTGGGAGAGGGCTTGTTCCCAGGGCAGCACCAGCCCAACCTGAGCAGCGTGCCCAGGCCGAGCCCTGGAGCGGCGTCGCAGAGCCTGGCCCAGCGTGGGGGGCAGAGCTCCCCCTTCCCCAGCTGGGAGGGCCTGGCCCCAGCACCCAGCTGCATGGGAGGGCAGCTGCCCTGGGTGGCTGGGGCAGCGGCAGCCTGGTGGCACCGAGCGGCCCTCATGAGGCTCCATAATGCCAAATTAGCGTTTAGGTTTCTGCTCAGAGACAACTACAGTAAACTGTCTCCAGGGGGGCCCTGCGCAGAGCCCCCTCTCTAACCCGCTCATAGACTCCAGTGTAATCTAGGCTTGTAACCACGTATCTCCTGCTGCTCAGACCGACCAGAGCATTAATGGACAGTAACTGATGTTTACACACTGCAATGATGATTAAAATGGATCCTGATTGGTACTGGGCTGTCTGTTGCGGGGTAGCCGCTGTCCCTCCCTTCCCTGCACGCCTTGCCACCCCACACTGTCCTCTCCTGAAGCAGAACAAGGGCCCCTGGGAGAATAGCAGATAACAAAACTGACTGTTTAATGCTTTTATACACAATATAAATTACACTGACTGGCATGGCAACAGCCACAGAACCAGTCCTGTTCCCCCCTTTTCCCCAAACTCCGGCAGAGGAAGGCGCTGACAGGCAGGAACCGCCCTGGGGGTGTGCATGGGCACAGCACAACTGCTGCTGGGGCAGGTACCTGAGCCTGGCACCAGAGCCACCGGTCAGGGCTTCACCCTGCCCAGGCAGGACACGGCTGCTGGAGACCCCGGCACACCCGTGGGCCCTGTGTAAGACAGCCCTGAGCCCCTGTGGAGTCTGCTGCACGTCCCTCCCCCAGGGAGGGCAGGGGCCATGGCTGGGGTGCCCCAGGGCTGAGGCACCCTGGGCCCAGCGCAGGGCCAGGCCCCTGCAGCCAGGCTAAGTGCTGTCTCAGGGCAGGGCTGTGCCCACGGCTGGAGGGGCCAGCAGGGCTTTGGCATTGCGCGGGTTTACCCAGCTCTCAGCCGTGTGGCCATGGATCTTCTGGTGGCGCTTGTAGTTGTCCCAATGGCCAGTGGTGTAGGGGCAGTCCCGGCACTGGAAGGGCTTCTCACCCGTGTGCCGCAGCATATGCCGCTTCAGGTTCATGCTCTGATTGCAGCTGTAGCTGCAGAGGCTGCACTGGAAGGGCTTGTCACCCGAATGGATGCGCCCGTGACGCTTGAGGTTGGCCAGGTTGCCACAGGCATAGTCGCAGAGCTGGCACTTGTAAGGCTTCTCGCCTGTGTGCACTCGCTGGTGCCGCTTCAGGTTGTCGAGGTGGGCAGAGGCGTAGGGGCAGAGCGGGCAGGCGAATGGCTTCTCCCCACTGTGCGTCTTCATGTGCCGCGCCAAGTGGTTGGGGTAGTGAGTGACGAAGGGGCAGAGGCTGCAGGCGAAGCCTTTGTCCCCAGTGCCCTTGCGGGGGCTGGCGCCTGGTTCGGTGCCCAGCACTGCCAGGCTGCAGCGCCCACAGACCTGCTCAGCCAGACCCTCATCCTGCGCAAACCCATCGTCCAGCACCAGCCCGCACATGCGGCATGTGAAAGGGAAGAGCAGCTCGGGCAGCGCGGCTGCCTCCTCGCCCCGCAGCCGAGTGCAGCCAGGCAGGAAGGGGCCGCTACCGCTGCCCACGTGCAGGCTCAGCTCCGGCAGCAGCGGCTCTGTGGAAAAAACACAAACAGGGCTGTGAGCAGGGCAGCGTAGTGCTGGCAGGGCTCAGCTCTGCGAGGAGCCCCAGGCTCAGGAGCAACAGTGTCCCAGCTGAGACTGGTGGCACGTGGTGCCAGGCTCGGAACAACTCAACAGCAGGATGCACCCCTTGCCCCTTCCCCAGCCCCAGGCTCTCACCTGCACCCACTCCCCCCTCCTCTTTACCTGGGTCCTTATCCCGCCGGTGCGGCCCCTCGCCTTCAGGCAGACGGTGGCTGAGCATATGCCGCTTCAGGTTGCGGCTCTGGTTGCAGCGATAGTCGCAGGCAGCGCACTGGAAGGGCTTGTCCTGACTGTGGACCCGTTCGTGGCGTTTGAGGTTGCCCAGGCTGCTGCAGGCAAAGCTGCAGCATGTGCAGCGGTACGGCTTCTCCCCCGTGTGCGTGCGCAGGTGTCGGGTCAGGTTCACCAGCTGGGCAGAGGCATAGGCACACTGCGGGCACGCAAAAGGCTTCTCCCCGTTGTGTGTCTTCATGTGGCGCTTGAGGTGGCTGGAGTAGTGGGAGGCGAAGGGGCAGAGCTGGCAGGAGTACACGATGCGCTGGCTGCGGCCCCCCTCGGTGCCGGCACACTGCAGGCAGCTCTGCCCCAGGCTGGCAGCCAGCTGCAGCCCACACTGGCGGCAGGGCAGTGCTGCGGGGCCGGGCTCCCCGCCCTCCTCAGGGTCGCTCTCCACGCTCAGCTGCTGGTACCCAGAGGAGCAGTCGTCGTCGCTCAGTGCATATGCCGGGATGGCGATCTTCCCCACCAGGGTGTCTGCTGAGAAGACCGTGGGGATGGGACAGCGTCAGCCTGGCTGGCCCAGGCACAGCCCTTCTGCTCATGCTACCAGTCCCTGCAGGGCCTGTCCCAAGGAGGGGACTGTGGCCAGGAGGGGCCAGGCAGCTGCGCCCGCCCTTGCGGCACCCAGGAGACCGCAGGAGCCCACCACACTGCACAAAGCAGGGTGAGGAGTCTCACAGCCATGACCTGTCCTGATGCCCTGCTGCAGGGCCTGTTCTGGGTGCCTCAGGAAACCCTGTCACCTCTGCCCTGCAGCTGGCCGAGCCAGGTGTCAGCCGCAGCCAGACCCTGGCACCAGCGAGGGTGGGTGGTGAGGGGCACAGGGGCAGGTCAGGCAACTGGCATCCACTGGTGCTGCTGGGCCCGGCTGGTAAGAAGCAGCGGTGGCAGGAAGGTGTTAAGTGCAGCCTGACCCAGGCAGGAGGGCTGGGTGCCTGTAAATCTTGCCCTGGGCCCCTCTTGGCTATACTGCTGCCCAGCCCCAGGGGCAGCAGCTGGTCCTGCTCCCACAGCCAACATTGCGGGGGCCCAATACCAGCCCCCTCCATCACGCAGGAAAACAGACCTTCCCTGGCCCAACGCAGCACTGCTGTCCCATGGCAGGGGGGGGAAGTCTGTGCCAGGCTCTCAGAGGGCACTTCTGCTTCCTGGCTGGGCGCAGACCCATCCTCCTGCAGCCCCTGGGGTAGTGCCCATGCCCCAGGAAGGCATGACAGGAGCAGAGCACACCACCCTGCAGCTGCCTCAGGGCCCCAGACGTGCCCTCAGGCTGGTGCTCAGGGCCAGAAGGTGCAGCAAAAGCCCTGACACTACCAGCCTCAAGCCTTCCCCATGCTGTGCCTGACCTGGAGCCCTGGGGCCTGCAAGACCCAACAGATGCCCACCACCCCACGAAGCAGCCTGACCGTCCCCTTTGCCACTGCCCACCTGGCTGGATCCAGCTCCCAGAGCCCCAGACAGGTGCAGGGTTGAGGCTGCTCACATGCAGGGACAGGGCAGTCCCTGCAGCCTGCAGTCCCTTTTCACAAGCACTGCCTGAAGCACAGATGCCAGGCCAGGGCATGCTGTGAGGGCATGGCTACAGCCGAGAGAACCCTTGACCCCGCCTCAAGCCCCTCACCAAGGGACTCCCCATCTCCTCAGCTTAGGCCTGCAGTCCAGCAGTGCCACAGCATCCCTGGAGCACTGTCCCCTGAGCACGGCTGTGTCAGTGCTCCCCAGGTGGGACTATGTTGCCCATGGGGCGAGGACCAGGACACGGCCAGTGATGGCTCTCTTGACATCCTCAGGAGGCCCGGAGGTGCCTGGTCCTGCTCCCTGGCTGGGGCTGGCGGCTGAGAGCAGGAAGGAAGGTATTGCTGAGAGCAGGTCACTCTCGGCCCTCGCAGTGTCCGGCTCCCAGAGCTGCTGAGCAGGCTCTGTCTTGCTGCTGGGCTCTGCGCATGGGCTGTGGGGAAGTGCAGCCCTTGGAGCAGAACCCCATCTGCCTGGCAGCTGGGACCATGCCTTGGCACAACAATAAGAGGTGTCGGCACAGCCCAGCGTGGCTGCTGAGCACGCAGACCAGAGCACAGCCCTCACGGACAGCAAGGGGACAGACAGGGCCACAGGGGTCAGGCAGTCCGTGGTACCGTCCTCTCGCCATTGAGTATGTCCCCATATTCGCTGCTCACCGTCGAGGGCAGCGAGTGATGCTCCCAACAGTCCTTGTGAAGCACCTTAACAGAGCTGGAGCAGCGTTTGCTCCTCTGACTGCCCTGTGCCGCAGGCTGACCCAGAGCCCAGTGTGCCACTGGCTGGGCAGGTGCTGGTCAGCCGCACAAAGGGGCCGGGGGGCCCCTGGAGCAGGCAAGCAGCAGAAGCTGGTGGAGAGACACCCCCAGACCAGCTCCCCACGCTCCACATAACGCTGAGGGGCAGTGGTGGGGCGGGACCCTGCAGGGACGAGGCCCCAGCTCCTGGGTGGGCAGCTAAGCTGTGCCTGAGCAGCGCAGGGGAACTGGGGGCTCCTGGGCAGAGTGGTGCGGGTGGCTCTGGGGATGAGCCCGGTGGCGGTGGGGCGGCCTGCCAGCCCCGGTGTCCCTGCAGCCCCAGACCAACCGTGGGGGCACGACGTGCCTGAGGGGTCTTAACAGGAAGGGCTCAGGGGAGGGCAGTGCTAGAGATCGCTGCCGGGGGGCGGGGGGGCAGAGACCACCAGCGCAGGCTCCTGCCGGGGGCCGGGGCCTCACCCCGCGGGAGGTGATCCGGGAAGGGACCGCTCCCGGGGAGGGCGGCTGCCGGATGAGGCCAAGCGCGGGGCCCGGTTCCGGCAGGGCCGGGCCGCGTCCCCGGCCCGGCGGCGCTCCCGGAGCGGGGGCGCCCAGGACGGCCGTCCCCGCGGGGCGCCGGTGCCGGGCCCGGACGGCGGCACGCACCTGGCGGTCCCTTCTCGAAGGCCAGGCCGCGGCCCAGCAGCAGGTCGCCGGGCAGCACCAGCGCCGCTCCCGCCGTCTCGTCGGGGCCGTCCTCAGTGTCCGCTGCAACACACCGAGCGCCGCGGGTCACCGCCGGGCTGCCGCCGCCGCCGCCCCCCGGCCCCGCCGCGCACTCACCCTTCACCGGCTGCGGGTGGCTCTGCTTCCGCCGGGGCATCGTGGCCGGCCCCGGCCCCGGCCTGGCCCCGCCGCCCGCCCGCCCGCGGCCCGCCAGCCGCCCCCGCCAGCCCGGGGCGGCCACCGCCGCCCCGCCTCGACCGGGCAATTCCGCTTCCGGCCGCCGCAGAGCGGGGGGGGGGGGCACCGGAAGCGGGAGCTGCGACCCGGAAGCGGACCGCGCACCCGGAAGCTTGCGCGGGGTTCGCCGCCGCCCGCTTCCTCCCCGGCACCGCGCCGGCGTCTCCGGCATGCGGCGGGGGGGGCCGGGCCGCGCCGCGGGAGAGGCAGGCGGGGGCGGGGCGGGAGGGCAGGGCCGGGGCAGGGCCAGGTCCCCTCGGGCGGGAGCGGGGTCCCGGGAGGGGCGGGCTTCTGCGGGACGGAGGTCTCGGGGCGGGGGCAGCGGGGCCCGGCCCGGCCCCTTCCTGGGCGGGGGGGGGCGGCGGTCCCGGCGTGTCTCTAGCGGGTGATGCCATCTGCGCTGCGGGCCCCCGGGGAGCGGCCGCGGGGTCCTTGAGCGGGGACGGCGGGGGCACCGGGATGGGGGGGGGGGGCTGACGGTCTCTGTGCCCCACCAGAGGCGGCTGCGGCGACCTCCCGCGCTGTCCCGCCAGGCACGGCCCCGCTCCGGGTGGCCGGAGAGCCGCGGGAAGCCTCGCCAGGCCCCTGAGCCGAGGGGAGAGCTCGGTGAGTCGCCTGCCGCTACCGGCGCCGGTACCCGCAGCCCCGCTGGCGGTTCTGGCCGCTCGGCAGCGGAGGGGCAGCACTGGCCGTCGGCCTGTCCCGTCTGTGGCGGTGACAGGCCGGCGGGGAAGCGGCGGCTGCCCCTGTGCCCGGGGAGAGAGGTCTGGAGGGAGCGCTGGCGGGGCGGGGGTCCCTGCAGGCAGCTGCGGGTGGGGGTCTGCGCAGTGTCATAGCGGGACGCGCATGGGACCCTGCCCTGCGGAGCGCGGGGGACAGCGGCGCCTTGTGCAGAGGAAAGGGCTGAAGGAGCAAGGTGTCCGGGTGAGGCAGCTGCAGGAGGGAGGTGGATGAGCTGCTGGAGGCGCAGGGTTGAAATGGGTTTTCTGTGCGTGGCACAGACGGGTTTGTAGAGCTCGGGAGGCTCTGGGGATCCTGGCAGAGTGGGGCTGGGTGGTTCAGAGCCCACGTTGCCCTGGGACAAGAGGGCAGGATGGGCTGACAGGCTGGAGAATGGACATGCATGAGGATGCTTGGGTAGCGATGAGCGGCAGCGTTCCAGTCTTTCACCATCTTGGTCCTTCCGGTGCTGAGATCCTTTCATCCTGGATGAGGGATCTGGGGCTTTTGGGAGCGCAGAGAGGGATTCGCAGTCCTGCCTGTGGTCTGATCTCCAGAGGCAACTGAAAGCATCCTTTGGAGATGCCCACCGGGGTCCTGCTCCCTTGTACTGTCCTGGGGAGTGGGAGAAGTCCAGTCGTGGATCAGGTTGCCCACAGAGGCTGTGCAGTCTTCATCCTTGGAGGTTTTCAAGACCCAATTGGCATAAAGCCCTTAATCATAGTGCTGACTCTGATTTGGGCAGGAAGGTGGACTGGAGACCTCGTGAGGTCCCTTTCCACCTGAATTATTCTGTGATTGCAGTGACCCCCATGGGAACTGGCTGCAGAGGAAGGGGAGCCCAGCTCCCCACAGCCAGGCACGGGAGGAGAGGCAGCTGCAGAACAAGACCATGAGTGACCCCAGCGTTAGGGCACCGTGGCCGTGCTGTGGCTCCTCTGTGGCCATTACCTCTGCCGGTCCTATCCCCGTGGTCACAGCTCTCTCGAGGACCACAGAGCTGAGCCCTATTGCCTGGTTCTCCCAAGGAGTGCATGATGGGCCCCATGCGACAGAGCTCCTGATTTCACCTGGAATGTCCATGTGGTTCGTAACCCCCCCCCTTCCCAGAAAACGTCCCCCAGTTTGCGTGGCTCGGCTGCCAGACACTCAGACGTGCTCTGACCCTGCCAGGCAAGGAGCCAGCTGGGCCCTGGGGACGCTGCATGGCTCCTCGTGCAGCCCAGTCACACCTCTGCTCCCAGGGGAGCTGACCTGTTGTCTCCTGTCACGTTTCCCTCTGCTTTGGTTGGTTTCCTGCAGCTTCTGTCTCTGGTGTCTCAGCGTTGTGCAGATCCAGGACTTTGTGTCCTGCTTCTTGGGGAGAAGGGCCCCTGGTTACCCTGCTCAGGGACTTGTTTGGCCCTTCTCCAGAGATGGCCGGTGTGCAGCTGTGTGTGCTGGGGGCAGCAGCCCTGCTCTGGCTCAGCCATATCTTGTACTCGTCCTCTCTGATGCCTAGGTCCATGCCCTGGATGTGGTCCCCAACTCCAGGACTCATTCTGCCTTCTCTGTGGCTCCGTTAGTAGAGCTGTCTGACATGTCCAAGTGACCCTGGCTGTGTGGGCTGTTGCTGCGGAGCCTCTTCACGGATAGTTTTTGTTTATTTGCAGGTTCCTGAGGGAGTCGAATGTGTTGGACTTTGTGGCAGTCCCAGGGGAGCCGTGGCCGTGCCGTGTCATCAGCAATGATTCCCCGCTGACAGGTACCTCGGGGCCAGAGGACGGGGCCACTTAGATCACTGCTGGTGCTTCTTCGCTTGTGTTGTGCAGCCCCAGCCATTTAGTCAGGGTGTCACAGTCCTGGTGCAGGAGCTGCACAGACATGGGGTGTCTCCTCACAGGCTGGCCCCCCTGGTCAGACAGCCGATGTCCGTGGTGTCAGCATAGCCGTTGTTCCTGCTCCAGTGCTGGCTCCTGCTGTTCTGCTGGGTGGAGTCCGTGGTGATGGCATGTGTCACCCGGGACAGCAGTCCCACTGCCCTCTCCCGTGTTTGAGCACGTTCCTTCCTGCGCTCCTCCTGCGGTACCTCCCACTCTTAACAACCATTTAAATCCAATCTCAGCCCAGTTTCCACGAGCTCTTCAGTTACCACCTCACTGGAAAGTGCTTTATCACCTGGAGTGACATGGTGCAGCACCCTTGCTTGTTCCCAGCAGAGCAGATGTAATCAGACTCCTTGGTCTGAGCCGTCACTGATATCTGCTGCTTCCCACACCAGTGCTTCTGCTGTTCTAGCTGTGCTCAAACAGAAAAAACAGCAGAGGCTGTTCAAGGTGGAGGTATGCTGTGGAGATGTAAAGCATAGGGTGCAATTTTTTGGGGGTATAGATAAGGAAAGAGCAAGGAGAACAGTGGAGGGACTGACCCTTCTGTCAGGAGGGATTATGGTATGGCCCCAAACTCATGTGAGCTCTAAGGGAAACCTGGCAGACTTACCTCCTCTCTCCTGTAATCACCTGGCTTCTGGTCACTTAATTAACTGGCTCTTGGGTGCCTTGGCTTGATTGTCTCTTCTACAGACTCAGCAGCAGCTAGGGTGATGCAGGTTTTAGCGCAGCACTTGGGACGTGGGGAAGCACTGGTCAGAAGTGACCGCTCCCCACAAGGCTTCAGGTCCTGCTGCCCTGGGTTTGCAGGGCATGTGGAGGAGCTTTCATCTCCCAGGACAGTTCAGGATCCAACCTTTGTGGAGGAAGCACTTTCTCTGTGGCAGTGAGATGTTCCCTGCTCTTCTGTGAGCTAATCCTGAGGAGGAGTAGTGAGTGATGGCAGTTTTGATTTGCCCTGAGTTTTCCTCTGGGCTCCCTCCAGCTAGCCATTGCTAGGAACTTTGCGACGCAGGCTAAGCTAAGGAGCTTGTGTCCGCAGTGGCAAGCACTGGCATCCAGCCGGACCAAGTCTGTGGCTCTTGGGCAGTCAAACTGCAGTGGAAAGTCGGAGCTTCAGCCGTGTCTCCTTGGAGAGGAGAGCCACGGAGACGCAGGGTGGTGAGGGGTGTGGTTATTGTACAGTCCTGTGTACAAACTGGTTGTCACAGCGTTCACCACTGCCTTCCTTGTGAAGACCACTGTCTTGCTCACCTCGGGGAATTTGGGAGGTCCCGTGTCTCTGGACTTTGATGCTGAACTGAAGGAGACAGGATGGGGCAGAACAGAGCTGGCTCAGGGGCATGTGGGTGACTGGAGACGGGCTGTGGCTGCGTCGCTCAGCGTGGGGCTGGTCAGCCTCAGCACTGTCACCCAGGGCCTTCAGGCCAACACGAGGACAGGGCTGGATGTAATGGCTGGAGGTGACCACGGTCACATTGACCAGGCAAGATATGATTGTGGGAGCTCAAGGTTAGGTGCTTTTGTTCTTGCCTGAGGCCCGGTGGGAGGGAGAACATCAGCTGGAGACCTCAAGCAAGGACAGGGTCTTGCTGCATGCACATTTCAGGGGTGGCTGTGCTGGGGGGCGCAGGAGGTGAGCAATGTCCCGGGCCGTGGCAGGGCTCCGCGGGCAGCTGTGCCCAGCCCGGAGGGAGCTTGCTTGTGATGTCAGGGCAGGCCGCTGCCCGTGCTGTGCTGGTGCACAGTGTGTGGGAGCTGTTGCGGGTGAAGGAGGAGGTGGATGCAGGAGCAGAGAGAGGCAAGCGCCCCGGTCTGGGCTGTGGGCTGTGAGTCGCCAGAGGAAGGAAGATCTGGAACAGCCCTGGCTGGGGCAGGGGACCGACATCTCCATGTTGAAGGGCTCGTGCCAGGGCCAGGGCTCTGCTGGCAGGGCCAGCACCGCTGTCCCGGACCTGCAAGGATGGCTGGCTGGGGGCTGCAAGGAGCTCTGTGGGTTGTGGCTTGTCCCGGAGCTGCCGGGGTGTTTTCCATGGTGCGGCTGGTGGACGGCCCTAGGGTCCGGCAGGGTGGCAGGGCCTGGCAGCAGGGCGGTAGCAGGGTCTCATGGGTGCTGAGGGCCCGTTCCCACATCCAGGGCCCAGAGCTCACTCTCACATGCAGTTCCTTTGCAGGCTGAGCCGTGCCGACTGCAGCTGGAGATGGTTCAGCTGTTACCTTTGGGGAGGATGCCGGCTCTGAGGCCCAGGTAGGAGCCTGGCCATGGGGACTGCACTGGGGCTGGCACCTTCCTGCTGCCCTCCATAGCCTGACAGCAGCTGGCTGCCGTCCTGACGGGCCACCATGGAGCAGCCCACGCGGATGCCCGGGCCCCTCCGCCTCCTGGGCTTCTTTGGGCGGAAGCCACAGGCTGTCAGAGGGGAGACGTCACCAGAACTGGAGCCAGAGCTGGAGGAACCTGAGGAGATGTGCATTGCACTACCCCTGGGTGAGGGCGAGGAGCTGGTGGAGTGTCCCCTGTGCCTGCTGCCCCAGCCTCCTGAGGCCTTTCCCACCCTTGCCTCCTGCGACCACCGTTCGTGCCAGGCCTGCCTGGAGCAGTACCTGCGCATCGCCGTCAGTGAGAGCCGCGTGCAGGTGGCCTGCCCACACTGCCCTGCCGCGCTCCAGCCTGCCGATGTCCACCGTCTCCTGGCTGAGCCCGCCCTCCGTGACAAGTATGAGGAGTTCCTCCTGCGACGGCTGCTGGTGGCCGACCCTGGCACCCGCTGGTGCCCCGCGCCTGACTGCAGGTGACCGGCTGGCCCCTTGTGCGGAGCCGGGAGCAGGGGGGGCAGCGTGGGTCCCCCCTTTCTGCACTGGCAATGGGCTTCCCCAGCTGGGAACTGATGTGCATTAGACTCCGCCTGTGTCCCATGAGCCTTTTCCAGACTCGATCCCCTCGTGACTTGGTCCCATCTGGGGTTGGACCTGCTCAGAGACATGTCCTGATCTCTGTCCCAGCTGCAGAGCCTGGGCAGCAGTGTGTCTCTGCCAGGGTTGGTGCTCTTGGCCATGCTGGGCCAGTCCATGAGGCCCCAGGGGAACTGTGTGGGTGCTGGATGGGGAGGGCTGCGCTGCAATTCTTGAGCTGCTGAGCATGGCACCTGACTCCTGAGCAGGGGTTGCAGCTGTGCCAGGGAGGGGAATGGCTGCGCTGGGGATGCAGGGAGGGCTGTGGGCGCTGCTGGCCCCACCAATGCTGACCGCCTTCTCCCCACAGCTACGCTGTCATCGCCTACGGCTGTGCTGAGTGTCCCCGCCTCACCTGCGGGCGTGAGGGCTGTGGCACTGAGTTCTGCTACCACTGTCGGCAGCCCTGGCACCCTGATGGCCCCTGTGTGCCAGTGCTGCCAGCCCCCAGCCTGGCCAACCCTGCAGCACAGCTAGTCCACCCGGAGGACTCGGCCCATGGTGAGACCCTGGCCCAGGGTGGGAGCAAGCAGGGCAGGGATTTGGCACGGCCGAGTGGCACATTCGGATGCCATTGTACCTTCCTCCCTGTGGAGCCAGGACCCACTGGTCCCCGCTGGCTGCCTGTGCGTGGAGGCATGTAGCCCCTGTGTCAGCTGAGCTGGGGGGTGTGGAGTGGGACCTTGCTGTGCCTGGCTCACCCTGACACCCATGGGATGGGCTGCAATCCTGGGACAGGGTGTGGGGGTGGACCTGCACTGTCCTGTCCTTCTCCCTGCCCATTCTATCTCATCTCCTTCTCCCCCACTAGCCGAGGCCGAGGACATCAAGGTCTGTCCCCGCTGCAGTGCCTTCATCATGAAGATCAATGACGGGAGCTGCAACCGCATGAACTGCACTGTTTGTGGCTGCCTCTTCTGCTGGCTCTGCCTGCAGGAGATCTCTGACGTGCACTTCCTGAGGTCAGTGCAGGGCTGTGGGGCCACTGGGAACCACGGGGTGTGCTGGGGGATTGGGGCAGAGGGGCTGCCAGGAGCTGAGGGGTGGTTGGAGGAGCTGCCTGTGGGCTGAGCTGGGAGTGCTGTGATGCTGGGCCGGGGCTGGGGGCCCTGCCAGGAACTGTGGGGCGAGGAGGGGGGGCAGTGAGGCCCTACTGAGAGCCATGGCCATGTGCAGCCAGGTTTGGGGCTGGCTGGGCTGTGGGGCTGATCGGGGCGGGGGAGCAGAGTGGTCTGTGCTGCTGAGTCTGGCAGGGCTGGGGGCCTGGGGTGGCTGTCAGCACCCCAAGGTGGGGGTCCCAGGTGGCAGCTGGAGCTCAGGATTGGGATGGGGGAATCTGGCTTTGTTTCCTTGGTGGGCCCACGGGTCTCCCCCCCCCCAGTGCAAGGGTGGCTGTGCTGGTGTCTGCCTGCCCCTGTGCAGGGACCATTGGCCCAGCCCCACTCTGTCCCTGCAGCCCCTCTGGCTGCACCTTCTGGGGGAAGAGGCCTTGGTCACGGACCCGGAAGATCCTGTGGCAGCTGGGTATGGTGCTGGGGGCGCCTATGGTGATCTCCCTCGTCGCAGGCATCGCTGTCCCTGTCATTACCATTGGGATCCCCATCTACATGGGCAGGAAGGTACTGGCAAGGGGCCCTGGAGTCCCCATGGTCCTGCTCCCTGCTGAGCCTGGGCAGCCCATGGCCTCAGGCCTGGACAGACACCCAGTGCTCACCGCTGCCCACAGCACGTCCCTGTGCCACCCCTGGCCCCCTCACAACCCCTCCTTGCAGGGACCCTCTCTGCTGCCCACCCCAACACTCTGCCAGCGAGGGTACTCTCCGCCTGGAGTGGTGGGGGTTGGGGTGGGCAAAAGGAGGAAGGGGTCTGGGGGTCCAGGCATGTTTTCCAGGGACACCTGAGCTGTGGTGGCAGCACTGTTATGGCTGCCTGTCTCTGAGGAGATGGAGGGGGTGTCTGGGCAGCCGTGGCTGCGGCTAGAGCTCTGCCAGGGCTGGGAAGAGGCCCCATCCCTGGGGGCTGTGTGCTGAGATCTCTGCAGAGCCCTTCACCTGTCTTGCTTCTCCTTGAGGTGCTGGGCCAGAGCCGGAGGAGCAGCCTGTCGGGGTGCCAGCAGTGCCTCTCTGTCACCAGCAGCATCCTCCTCTCTCTTTTTGTGTCCCCCATCATAACAGCTGTCACGGTGGGTAAGTGCAGCGGGCCAGGGCTGGGGGCACTGCCCGCGTGCCGGAGAGACTGAGGCTGGGGGCCACTGCAGTGGAGTGTCTCAAGGGATATGTCTGAGACCAGGGCGGGCAGGACAGCCAGGGCCACCGGCAGGGGCTGGGCAATAGCTGCCTGTCTGCCCGCAGGAGTCGGTGTGCCCCTGATGCTCACCTACGTCTACGGGGTGGTGGTGCTGTCGCTATGTCGGAGCCGCTGGGGGTGCGGGGGTGGCCGCAGCCAGCCTGGGGATCTCGGCGTGGTGGAGCTGGAGAACCTGACCAAGCGTGAGTCCTGCGCTGCTGTTTGTCCTCTGGCCTGTGCCCGCCATTGGGCCACATGGGCCCTGATTCTGCTTCATGTCTCTGTCGCTGTGACATCTCCAGAGCCAGGGGCTCCCCGTGGACCTCTGTCGGTTCTAGCCCGGGCGGTACCACGCACACCTCTGTCCCTGTGGGGAGGCAGGCGCTGCCCAAAGCAGTCTGGGACCAGCTTGTTTGCACCCCCTGCCAAGAGCCTGGTGGGCTGTTCTGCTCCCTGCTCTGATGGGGAGCAGGCCTTGTGAACAGGGTGTTCAGTGCCATTTCTCCTTCCACCAGTGAATGAGCTGTGGTCGGTGCTGCCCAGCCCCAGGGGGGGGGAGGACGGCGTCCCAGACACGACCACCTCCTTCCCCAGCGGCAGCCATAGCCCGCGCCACGGAGCAGTATGGAAGGAGCAGGACAGCCAGTCAGCCAGCACGGTGGCCCTGGCGGGGAGCATGCTGAGCGAGGGCCAGGACACATCCTACAGGTGGGCCAGAGCTGCTGTGCTGGGGAGGCAGGGGTACTGGCACGTCCCCTTCCTAACAGCCTTCTCCATGCCCACTGTACCGGGCAGGGACATGGCAGCATCCCACTTTGGGCTACTGCCCTCAGGCCCTGTGTTTGTCTGCAGGGAAGGCATCAACATCGAGGTGGAGGTGTCGATCGAAGCAGTGCCGCATCCTGCCCGGGAGCAGAGCCTGTGCAGCGCGCTGTCAGGGCAGAGTCTTTCTGGAGACTCCCTGGGAGGCACCAGTGACAGGTGCAGCATCGTGGGCGTCCCTGCAGAGTGAGGGGGACTCTGCAGCACTGAGCGGGGAGACCCTTGAGCCACAGAGCCCCCACCTGCCACTGACACAAAGATCCACATACCCTTTTGTGGCAGAGCTGTTCCCCCACTGCAGGGCACTGCCAGCCTTGTGAACTGGCTCCTGGCCATCCCTGGGCTGTGCAGGTACTGACTGCGCTCAGCGCTGCTTGCGCCCAGCCCCATCCACCCCTTCCCTGAAGGCAGTCTTGAGCATTGGCACCGCTGGGAAATAAAACTACTCTCAGAGGATCTGTCTCCTGCAGCACAGCTGCCCCCTGACAGCACAGCCCCCATCACTGCAGGCTCTGATCGGTGGTGTGTCGTCGTCCCCCCCCCCCCCCAGGTACTGCAGGAGGCCAAGCAGGTGGGGTAGGGTGGGCTCAGCCCCACACAGGTGCAGGCAGTGGAGCAGGCAGAGGGGACAAGTAGGGCCAAGGAGTGGGGAAGGTGGTGGTGGTGGTGGTGGGGTCCCTTGTGCAAACACCCCAGCAAACAGTGGTGTGGGTGCAGGACCAGCACAGCACATGGCTGGGAGGGTGGGATGTTGCTGCAGAGCCTCAGCCAGCACCAGCAAACCGAGCGACTCAGGTAGGAGCTGAGCCCTGCCCCAGCTGGGCCAGCCCCTGGTGCACAAGGTGTGGCACCCATGGATCCTGCGTGCCCACAACGACCTTCCTGGGGGACAGCACATGGCTTCCAGCAGACAGCCCTTGAGTGTGGTGCAGGGTAGCTGCAGCTGGGGTCCAGAGCAGCCCCCCAAGGGTTGGAGGCCATGCACTGTGCTGGGCCAGAACCGGGGAGCACACCAGTCTCACTGTGGTGATCTGTGTCTGTGTATTGGTGTCCCTGGCTGCTCCGGCAGTGTGTGAAGGGGTCCCAGGGCTGTGCCCTGGGCCAGCTGTGGGGTGCTGCAGGACAGGGAACGTACCTGGGTCCTTGCTGTGATGGGCACCCGCTCCAAAGCAGGAGAGAAAGCTCTGCTGAAAGTCCTGTGGCTTTTCGCAGCTGGAGGAGGCGGCAGCAGCAGTGAGGCTGCCCGCAGCGCCCAGGCTCCCACAGCTGCTCTCCTCCCTGGTGGCACTTGGCTGACAGGGCCCTGTGCAGCTCTGCGCTCCTCTGTGGGGTAGCCCCTGGGGGGGGGGGGGGGGGCTGGTTTGGCCCCTGGCACTATCACAGCTGTGGTGCTCCACATACTGCATAGTCTTCCCTCCACACCTCATGGGATGCTGGCACAAGCTGCAGGGCACCCATTTCTACATGTGGATGAGGACAAGGCAGTGGTGGCCAACCTGGTGCCTCCATGCACGGGGGTAGTTGTGGCCTCCCACCCTGCCTGCAGGCAGCCAGGCTGCCCCTAAAGAATGCCCTGGACTGGCTGCGGGGTTGGGGTGGGGGCAGCTGCCCCTGTCCCCCAAGCTTCTGGGGCCAAGCAGCTCAAGGGTGTGGGTCCTGATCTCCACCACAGATCCATCCTGCAGCCAGGCCAGCGTGGAGGCACCATGTGGCAATACCACAGGCCATGGGTGGGCACCGTGAGCCAGATGGGGTGTGTGGTCTCAGGCAAGTGGGATCCTGCCTACCAGTTTGACTCCCCTGCAGCATCCTTGGGAGAGAAAGCTGCTTCTGAACATTTAGTGCTTAAAGTTTAGCAGAGTCTAGCAGCATCTCACAGCACAGTTCCTGGGACTGGTACCAATTGGCGTCTACGCCGTCACCCTTCTCCCTGCCTGTGCTCTTGCCTTGGAGATGCACAGGCACACTCACACCCAGAGCCAACCGGGACTCCTGTGGTCCCACAGGCACCCTCCCACCTCCACCCACACCCAGAGCTGCCCTTAGAGACCCACTCATTCCCTTGCTCCTAGGCCCCAATCACTTACTGCCCAGCTGGTACAGCTGCTCTTCGCTAGTGCTCACACACACCCCTGTGCATGCATTGCTGGCACCACAGATGCTCCTCCCGTCCCCCCCATACTCACGTGGAGGAAAGTAAGTAGTCAAAGGTGGAATTTAATAAGGCGACAGGACAGACTGTGGTGATCAGGCAGAGCATGGCCAAACTTGTGTACTGCCTAGTCCCTGCTTACATGAAAATAGACCCTTTTGTTCCCTTATGCCTCTATTTCCCACACTTGTTCCTCCCCAAATCTCCTAAAGTCCTCCCTTTTCCTACCTTTGGTTCCTCCCCTAAACATCCCATAATAAATCCTGTGATATCCCCAAATGCTCTTTCCCCGCATCCCATAATGTGTCCTGCACCCCTAGGCAGCCACCCTTCTGTGCTCACAAGGTGATCCAGAGAGCTCCTGATGAGGCATGGTGATGGGTGTCACGCCTGGACTGTGGGGCTGATGGCTCCTGGCACAGGCCCGGCAGGGGCTGGGGGGGGGGTGTCTGATTTGAGTCCCACCCGATGCCTGCTCTTCTACCTCTGTGGCCGCCTGCATTTTTGGACCTTGGCCTTTGAGGGGTTGGCATTTTTCTTCTGATGAGCCTGAGAGTAGCTGGGTCAGGTTATTAATCAAATCACTCCTCCTGCTGCTGTTTCTTTGTGCCTCCTGTGTATCTGCAACTGAGCTTACCACGTCCCTAAACAGCCTGAGCTTCCCGGTGCCTTCAGTAACCTACTCTCAGACCTCTGGTCTCTCCAGGATCTGTCCCAGATCACATCAAAACCTGGTTCCCAAACCTCTTTGCCTGCTCACCAGCAAGTCCAGCTCAATATTCGCTGACGAGTACACACTGAGATATCCATTCTTCCCCAGCATGCTGGTCTCCCCCTTTGCTGGCACTCAGACCCGCACCACCCTGTGCACAGTAGAAAGAGCCCATGCACCCAGGAAAACAGCTAGAAAAGAAGATCACTTTGTGGTGAGCCATAATTATTTCTTTTTTACACACAACTGTCCCCTTCTATGCCCATTTCCCGTGATTGTTCCTCCCCCCTCAGTGCTTCCCTTGCCCCGAACAGCCCGTAGCAGTCCCACTCACCCCACACGCCCCCTGCCCCAGCATTGCACAGTCACAAGCCCCATGGGCAGCAGCTCTTGTGGCTGCCAGGGGTGTCTCCCACTGACCCTCCCAGACCTCAGGCAGCCCTGGGTCTGGCCTTTGTCCTGGAGGGCCCCGTGGCAGCCAGGCCAGTGCCTCCACTGGCTCCAAAGAGGCGACCAGGACCTGGCCCCAGCACGGCTCCTTTGCATTCATGGAGATCAGCTGTCAACACATAACCTACCGGGCCATCTTAGCAAAATTTCTGATTCTCTTATTTGAACAGCTTCACTAGGTTAATGAAAATAACTGTAGATACAAGGGCCTTTGATATGGCACATGACATACCACAAAGCATTGTGATTAAAAATTGGCATGATAAAACATCAACAGAGCACCCAATAAATGACCTAAACCCAGTTACACCCGGTAATACAAATTACTAACGCGAGATCACCACTAACCAGAGCGATTTTAGGGGACTCCACAGAGTCCAATGCTAAGTCCTATTACAAAAACTTTAACAAACAGGAAGAAAGTTTAAAGCCAAATCCTCTCGAGACTGATGCCTTGCAGCACAAGTGAGACAGCAGGCACATGACAATTCAGTGTTTTTAACTCCACTGAGCAAAACTGCCTCTCAGCTCAGCCTCCCAGGGCACTGCAGCTCTGGACACTCTATCCAGGACTGGATTTACCCTTCTGCACAAGGCTCTGCAGCATCGCTATTGTCCCTGTACTAAAAAGGATGTATGGAAACTAGAGGAGCCTCAGAAACAAATGCTTTTAGGACTGGAGAAAAGAATTCTGCTCATTCCTGTGATAATTCAGTCTGTTTATTCAAAATTTGGGGGCAATTTGGCCAGCACATTTGTAGCATGGAGGAAGCCCCAGGTACCAAGGTGCCCCTTAGCCAGAGTGAGACAAACCTGAAGAAACCCACTTTTGCAAAGGAAAAAATTCTCCTTGGGTGCTTTACTCAGGCAGCACCATTCTAGGGCAACACATGAGCTCATCCAGAGTTTCTGAGCACAGAATCAGCCTGAGCAGCAAATCCAACTGCAGTGCCTGTGTGTTTGTGGCTCTGAATTCCCAATCCTGTGCAGGGTTGCAGGAGCTCAGCTTTGATGATCAAAACAGTTCAGGTCTGGACACATCAGCACTGGGGAGCTGCTAGACACAGGGGCTTAAGCTCAGGGCTGCCAGTGAAGGGGCTCAAAGATGACACAAGATGCACCCATCCAGGCTGGTGAGGCATGGGCCGACTGAACTGCAGACCAGGACCAGGAGGGTGGACTTCATCTTTGAAGAGGGAAGACTTCAGTGCAAGGCATTGCCAAGGGCACTCCCCCTGTGACACAGGAACCCCAGAGCAGCTGGAGGAAATCGTGCCAGGTGACCTGGCCTGCAAACCTCACGTGCTTCCCTGTGCTCCACACCATGACAGGTGGAAGGAGAAGGGGCACAGCAGCAGGGAGCAGCAGCTGACCTTTCCATCAGTGGTTTGTAGCCCAGGGACTTCACTCCTGCAGGACCAGCTACAGTATCAACACACGTTGTACAAGCTTTACACCATCCAGCACACGAGGCAGGAGCTGTCTCTTGTCAAACCTTGAAGACAGCATGCAGCATTGCCCGCAGCAGGGCAGGTGGGTGACTGGTACCCCTGTCCCTTCGGCAGACACAACCTGTCTCTGGGTATTGGAGAGGCAGCAGCCCCAAACACTGCAGCGGGGGCTGGTGCTCTGCAGCCACATGGCAGAAGCCAGCTGCTTCTTGTGAGCTGCGGACACATCTTGCAGTGCCCTGAGACACCAGGGACAGACATTCTTCTTCCCATCCCACCTTCCTCACTCCCCCATCTCCAGGAAAGAACCAAGGACCAAAAGTACAGCTACGTTTTCTGGGCTTTTAGTTTGAAAAAAGTATTGATTGAAAGTGTACAACAGAACAAGGTGTGGCAGCAGCACCACAGCCAGATTGTTTCACAAATAAAAACAGAAAGGGCCTTAAATAATTGGGTGCAGATTAAAAAAACCTCAACAGTGAAAAAGTTCTTCCCTCCGAACAGAAATTCACAGGCACAGAAATGGCAACAACCACATGGAGACAATGGGGGGACATCCTTCTTCTAACCACAGGGCTCTGTGCTTACAGGCTGCCAGCCGTGGCGGGCTCCTGCGCTGTGGCTGGTGGCTGCTCCCGTGCACAGCTCTGCCCTTGGCTCCCTCTTTGGAATGGTTACAGATGAACAGTGCGACATGCCCTCGCTAACCAGACCCGCCCCCCACCCCCCAATCAGGACACGGACAAACAAGGCCTCTGCTAAGGCTAAAAAAAGGACCAAGACTTTGGAGTCTTGAGTTCAGCATGTTTAAGAAACGAGAGTCTGGTGAGCGCACAGCAAAGTCCCTGTGCGAGGCCTGCTATTCCAGCTTGGCCTTCTTGTTGTTATCACCACCGTTCTCTTCTGCTGGTGCTGCTGGTGCTGCCGTGTCCTCCAGTTTCCGCTTCCCACTTTCAGCAGGTGGGTGTGTATTACGGGGTTTGAAACTGATAATGATGCAGGTCATGTTATCGCAGCCAGTGCCATCCCCTGAGGTGTCTGGAGCCAAACACTGATCCAGCAGCTGAGGAGGGACAGGACAGGTTAGCAGAGAGCACAGACACAGCACTTTGAATAACCTGAGACACTGGGCCCATTCCAGCAACTGACAGCAGCTTAGGGGCTGCCAGGCCAGAATGGTGCGGGCTTGGCTCACAGACAAGGAACAGAAACAGCCTCAGTAGCCTTGGTTTTCTGAAAGGGAACAGAAAATTCCTTGGCTTGACAGCAACCTAGAGGTCAGAACCACTGGTCAGGGTGCCAAAGGAACTGGGTCCCAATTTAGAAGTGTATCTGCTCCTGTTCCAGCCAGTGTTGCAGCCCATGTGCTGCCAGACACCCCAAGTGCTGACCAAACCAGTCTGATGGGGAGCGAGGGTAGAGTCAGGCACCAAGACGGGATGCAGAAACACTGCGTGCTGAAGGGATGGTGAAGCTCTGGACCTTACCTCTTCTACAATGGAAGAGAGCGGCCTCAGGACTCCATTCTCATCCTTTTGGGTGATCTTGGAGTGGATGAAATCCACCACTTCCTGGCTGCTCATCACATTCCTGCAGAGAATGCAGAGGTCAGAAGGGCAAGCAAAGGGAGCAGTCAACGCTACAGTGTCCCAAGGAAGCCTCCCTGTGCAGGGAGCTGATGGGAACAAGGCTGCACGCAGTGAGGAACTGGAGGGTTCAGAGCTCAGCACACTGATGTCCCTCCAGCTGAGAGGAGCTCCTTAGGGGCCCAACTTAACACTCTCAGGTCATGGGGAATAAAGAGCTGATTAGCACCCAGGGCCCTTAGGCCTTCCTGAAGCCCAACTCCAGGGAAAAGACCGGAGTAGTGATACCCAAGAGGCACAACTGCTCCCTCACTACTCACCAGATTCCATCACAGGCAATGACCATGAAATCGTGGTCATCATTTATTGTCAGCACCTTGATGTCAGGCAAGGCAGAGATCATCTGTTCTTCTGGAGGCAGATTCTTGTTCCGCTTGTAGAAGTGATCACCTGTAGTGGAGAGAAAGATCAATTTTTGTTGTGGTTTGGCCCTGGCAATGCTGCCTACCCCTGAACGGTGAGAAACACTGCCCTGCCAAAGGACAACCCCAGCAGAATTGGAGCCAATGCTCCCGCAACCAGAGCGGATCAGACCAGAGTGGATCAGGCTGTGGGTGCATCAGAGAGAGAAGTCTGCCACGCATCCAAGGCATCAGCTTTGGTGAGCCCAACGCACTGTTACCAAGCAATGGAGGTGCCTTTGCCAGCAGAGCATCTCTTCACCCCAAATCAAGTGCCACTTCCCCAATTCCTGGGGCAACATCAGGCCAACAGCCCATGGCATCTGACACCACCATCTGAGATCCTGCAGCAGTGCTCATGAGATGAGCTATCTCATGTCTTGGAGCAGGATTTGCGGCTCACCCCAGCACTAGCTTGGCTTTGCTATGATAACACTAGATGCTCATTTTCCAGAAGTGCAGGCTGTCCAGATATTTCGGTGCAATGCCCACATCACACTCAAGTCTTCCCAAACCCTCAGCAGCCGAAGCTCACTTGAGAAAACTGATACTCAGCTCTGACTAGCAGGCTTATTTGGAATTACATCCTAGGAAGGGACTTCAAGGGCCACCGCAAAACAGTAGGTGAAAATACCAGTGTCTCCCCAGATAAACAAACTCCTAGTTTCCATCCTAAATGTGTTTTTCTCTCTTTACCCTAGGATAATAATTTCAATGGTTTTGGCCCTTAGCTGCTGGCATTTCCTTCCCTTCTCTATTTCCCAGTACATTCTCAGTGTTATTCACTACTCTTTCCTGAATGCCTCCCAGCATCTCATCTGCTCAGACTGTAGCCAGTGACTGGGCCAAGACCCTGTTTGGCTGCTAATAGACATGCCCAGTCTCTTGAGCTGTTAATTACTCCAACGTTGATCGTAAGAGACCAAAAGATGAGTACAAACAGTAGTCAGGTGCTGCCTAAAGCACTGCAGCAAGGGGGATGGAGTTTGTGCAATTAAAAAGCAATGATGGCTCAGGAACAAATGACCTCAAACTGGTATAAAGTTAGGTCCCCAGGAAGCAACATACCAAGGCCTGCTAACAGGAAAAAGTCCTATTAAAAGTCAACAGTCTGGTTTTGAGACAGTTTATATGATGTAGTTTCTGATAACCCAGCTGATGGCACAATAGCTTCACACACTCTGTCCTGTACTGGAGCCTGGCCGGTGCTAGGTGTTGCTTTCCACTGACGTCTGCCAGTTTCATGACCACTTTCTCTAATTAGACTGAAATCTCACCACATCAAATACTGAATAGGTTCTACTCATCATCCAGTTAAAAACTGTTCCTTAAACTTAGCAGCTGCCAAGTGCTGGAAGCACGGATGTCCTGAGCACAGCACTCTGAAGCTGGCCTGCCAGCATTCACCCCCATCTTGCTCACCGATTGCCCTGGAGAGGTTGAGACCGCCATTCACTCTCCCATCCATGGTGACTTTGCCACCAGCGTTCTTTATCCTGGCCAGCTCCACCTCATCCTCCGGCTTGTGGTCATATGACATGTCAACAGCTTTGCCACCTTCTGACACCACACAACGAGAGTCTCCAGCGTTAGCCACAATCAGCTGCTTGCCTCGGATAAGCGCCACAACAGCAGTTGTCCCGCTGTCAGAGCCAGGCTGCAAAAGACAAACGATTTTGCTGAGACTCCTTTCTCTTGCTCATATCAGGTCAATAAAGCAACCAGCACTAGCCACCACAGGCCCCGCGGTGTCCCAAACCCTGAGGTGCTGCGTCTCACCCCTTCTTCCCATAAGCGCCCACAAAACAATGGAGAAAAGCCTGAGGGAAATGTGAAACACAGCAGGAGTGTGTTCACTGAGAGCCAGGATCAAGCAATACCTCCATTCCAGCCTCACAAAGCATCAGTGGTTCAGGATTCTCCAGCGTTCAACATGTCCTGCTGTACCCTCAGCTCTAAGGTGTTGATTCCAGCCCCAGCTCAGCTCAAGCACAAGCTTCACTGCAAGCCAGGGCATCTCTCCAAAGAGAGAAGGTTGGCACCTTGGGAGCTGTAGTCCCCTTTTCCTGGGTCCCTGGCTCATCTGCCAGCACTGCCATGGGATGAGGAGCTGCAGCCTCGGCCTGGCAAAGAGCAGTGCTCTGCCCAGGAGCAGCAGCGCCAGCAGAGCAGTCCTGCTACTGCCTGTACTCTCCTTCCACGCCAAGCCCCACAGCGGTTTCTAAGCACGGCAAACCCAGCCGTGGGGTCAGCCTCTTCCGACCTCAACCTGCTGCCCAGATCCATGCCCTACCCCTCAGCCTTTTGCATAAAGTCAGCAGCTGTGTTCAGCCTCAGAAGAACAAAAGAGGTGCTTTATCCTCATGTGAATGGAAATAACTCCTTGCTGAGTCCCCCCCAAGTGCCCTTGGCTCCACGCTGGGCTACAGAACACAAGAACAGGGTGTGCACCTCCTCTTTCCCCTCCATGCCTGGTAACAACATTTCCTCCTCTTCATCCTCATCTTCCTCTGCTTCTTCAGTGTCATCTTCATCATCTTCATTCTCTGCCTCTTCACTACTGTAACCATCCTCATCTTCACTGCATTCCTACAAGAAACGAGAGATAGCACCAGAAGTCACACAGGACACTCTCAGTGCCCTCCCCAGACAGCTGGTCCCTCCGTCCTGGGGACACAGAAGTTTGCCCCTGAGTGAGATGACCTGGTACATTTCCCCCACACCTGATGTCTATGATCAGAGCAGCTAGTTTCAACTACCACAGTGAATGAAGGGATGGTGCATGCAGCAAGACCAAGGGCTCTCCATTATGGCTGCTGCACAGATGAGGGTATGTTTCCTTCAAGGTCATCTAAACAATCCCCAACACTCCCATGAGATGGTCTCAGAATATTGGCCTGAAAAAACTACTCCTAGGACACACCTAGGATGAGCCAGAGGCTCGTAGCTCAAGTACCACAGTAAGCAATGCATTCTGCCCAGCCAGAAGGCCACTCTGTCCCAGTGCTGTTTCCTACCTCACTGTCTTCCTCCTCTTCCTCAACCTCATCTGACTCATCCTCACTGTCCTCAAAAAATTTGGATTTGGTTGTGCGCTGGGGCTTTCCCGTAGAGGAGCAGGAGGGCCCGGCCTCCCCAGTAGAAGAGGTGACGGCCTCGTCACCTTTGCCTAGTTCAGGCTTCTGCAGAGCAGGGCTGTTGCCTCCAGTGCTGGCTTTGTCTGAGGTGGAGGAAATACCCGTGATTTCTTCATCTGGCTTCCCATTCTTCCTCTCCTTGTGGTCGGTAAGCTCCCCCGGGTCAGCCTCTCCATTCATATTTGACTCCCCATCATGCTGCTTGCCTGTCCCCTCTGCAGTGTTCTCCCCAGCTGGAGCTAAAGACTTGTTTTTGAGGTTCTTAGTGCAGTTTTGTCCATAACGTGTGAGAAGTTCCTCAATGGTCATTGTGGCTTCTTCATGCAGAAGAGCAGCTTCCTCATTATCCACTAAAAATGGAAAGGGGGAGGGAGTGAGGACAAAGAGGGTCAGAAATCAGGATACAACAGCATAGCAGCAGCTCTGCAGCACATGCTGGGTTCAGCGGTGAGCTGCCCCGGCTAGAGGCTGCTGTTGCAGACAGGCTTCAGCAATGCTCAACAGGCTGATCACTAGCAGGTACAAACACAGCTAGGTCTGCACCATCCCACAGCTTCCAGGTGCTGCAGATGAACAATAGGCAAATGGCAGGGCAGTGGCTTCTAACCACAGCCGATGTACGCAGTCTGCAAGTTACCCTAGTGCCTCCGACCTCTGATGCTATCTGGCTGACTTGTAGGCAGCACAGAGCGTTTAAATTAGATGTAAGGTTGGAGGGTAAAGAGCCCCATATTTCTCGAGTGCAGGCTCATCTGAAGCTGCGGGGGAAGCAGATAGACCACTTTCATGTGCAGATTTGTTCATTAATACTGCAACTGAAATTTTTGTTATAGCAGTTGCTCCATGGGCCTTAAGCACCACAGGGATCCCAACCAGCTGTAACCTAGACACTTACAAACAGATGATAGAATAGCTTGAGGCAGTGAATGCAGTATCTCCCACGTGGGACACTAGACAGAAAATAGGATGACTTACCCTAAACTATGAGCCAATGACCACTGCTTCCCTATTGACATCCCCTTGGTTATAATTTTCTTTGCTAGTTAATCCCAAAAGGAAAAGAAATACCTATATCCCAAATACTCCTGAAAGTACAGGACAAAAAAAAAACCCCAACAAAACAACCCACAAACCCAACCAACCAACTGAAAAACCACTTTGTCCCTGTCAGCTGGAGAATGAGGGCCAACAAATTCAGCATTTTCAGATCAACACACAGGGTTCAAGGTGATGGTATTGCTTCACATCTGCTTCAAGGCTAGTCACAGGATATTCAGCCGAGAGCAGCACAGGATTCTACCCTGGGATTCACCTTCTAGCTGGCTTCATGGTCTGGCAACCACTTGCTGGTGGAAAAGCACACTTGCCTCTTTGTGAGAAAAAGAATTGCTGAAGAGACCAAAATCTACCTCAATCCTATCTGCGGCTGGTGTCTGCCACCAGCCTGGGAGAGCTAAGCACTGGAGATAATGTTGTTTCACTTTCACAACTTAGCCCACTTCCAAGCTCAGAGGTTTCTGACACATCCTAGAACTCTGCACCCCATGGAGGAAGCCCTATGGAAAACTGTGACAGACTGGTTTGTTATTCATAGAATTAAGCTACCAAAAGAATCAGAATTTCACCGGCACCAGCCCAAAGCAATAAACAGTGCTGAGGGGTGGCAGTTCAACTCCAGCTGAAATTTAACTGAGAAATTTGGACAGAAAACCTCTGCTCAAGGAGACCTGGCCCAACTGCTCTCAGTCCCTGTTCTGGAGCTGCAGTCTTGTCTATTTGGTGGCATCTGACTTACCATCATCTTCATCAGCAACTTTCTCCTTCTCATCATCATCATCTTGGGGTCGCCCAGCCATCTGAGAGAGCTCTTTAATCACCTCCTCAGTGGTGAGCTTGGCATCTATGGCCAAGAAGGCATCTTCCAGGGCCTACGTATGAACAGAGACATGAGAATGTGCACAGTTTCATCTCCCTTACAGGATGCCTGCGCGTCAATGCTGTGCAAGTCTCTTTCAGAACACGCACCATACAGAATCACAGAATGGCTGAGGCTGGCAAGGACCTCTGGGGTCCCACCTGATCCAACACTCTGCTCCAGCAGGGACGCCTGGAGCCGGTTGCCCAGGACCATGCCCAGACAGCTTCTGAATAGCTCCAAGGACAGACTCCATCACCTTCCTGGGCAACCTGTGTCTGTGTCACCCTCACACTGAAAAGTGTTTCCTGATGTTCAGAGGGACCCTCCCGGGTTCCAATTTGTGCCCACGGCCTCTGGTCCTGGCACTGGGCACCACTGGAAGATCTTATGGGACACTGAGTCACAAGCCTTGATGGAGCCCACAGGGGGCCTGGGGACAGGACAGCGTTCAAAGCCACTGTGCAGAACGGCTCAGCATGCAGACTCCTTTACTCAGCAGACAGGCTTATTGCAGCCAGCGTGCACAGCCAGCTTGGGATCAGCAAAGCACAATACTTGGGTATTTTAGCCTAGAGCAAGAGCCACAAACTGATTCAAGTTTGCTCGGTAGGCTATCCCCAGTCTAGATGCAAACAGAAGTTCTGGAGGGACTGCCCTCCCCTCACCCACCCTGCTACAGATCCCAGCACCAACCCACAGGATACCCAACATCAGATCAGGCATTAGTACTATGAGGGAGCGTTACAACAGAGGGATTGCCTGGTGGAAGCAAGACATGAACTAATCTCCCACTGCTGACAAAAGCTACCCCTGCCCCCCAAAAAAACAACCCACTAAAACCACTCAAAGAACTAGCCCACACCTTTGACTGGAATGAATCTGAAAACTTTTTAAAAAAAAGGCAAAAAAAGAAAGCTGGAAAATAGAAGAAGGTTTATCCTTGAAAAATACAATCAGCACCTAGTATACACTCCTAGGAACAAGGAAGGGAAATAAAAACAGAAGACATGGCAGACAGACCTTGGAGGGACAGGGCCCTGCACACAAGTATTAGGTATCTAAACAAGGGTTTTCCTCTGCATTGGTGCTAACTTGTTTCAGGGCAGAGCTAGATTCTTACCTTTTGCAATTTGCCTTCCTTATAGGCCTTCTGGTCTTTGATTATCTCAGGAAGATACTTGGCACAGTACAGGGCAACTTCTTCTCCTGAAAGGGAGCAGAAATCATTTAAAGAAGTTGGTCCTCCCAGAAGCAAAACACACTCTTGAGCAACTGAACTCCTGAGGCAAATCTTGGGACACAAACCAGAACTAACCCAGACATGGAAAAGTCATGCAGTTAACAGATTGCTGTGGATCTCACTCACACCTCCCAGCAGGCTGCATCTCCAGAACAGCAGGATTCACTGATGATCCCTGGCAAACCTCAAGGAGCTCTTACCCATCAGGTTTGGCCAATGCTATAAGCTTCCTGAAAGGGAGCTTAGGCCCATTTTGGCACTTAGGACAACTGTTTAGGCCCATGCTACCTAGAAAGTTCTATTTTCACATGTAAACTTAGGGATAAACAACAGAGGAAAAGGGAAGCTTTTGGTCAACATAAGCGCTCTCTCAGAGCATGTCGAGCAGCACAAAAAGCACTATGTATTCTAGCGCGTGTTCTAGACCAACAAAAATACGATGCCACAGCCTTAAGATAAGCCTTTCAGGAAGATGGGGTCCTGATCAGCAGAGCAGTCATCTTGGTACAGGAAGGGGTGTGTGTGAGTGTGTGTATGTGGCAAGAGTGAACGGTAGCCAGAACACCAGGCTGTTAAGAGCACAGAGGATAACTTGGATCGATGGTCAACAACTCAAACCAAGCACCCACTCCTAGAGCAGCTGAAAGATTTTTAAAAGCCAGAAACACTCCAGTAGCTCAGTAATTAATACTGTCAAGTATGCAACAGAGCACAAGAAACATTTTTTGTGATCATGAAGGTGTTATTAATTGAGGAAGAAGATTAAACAGAGTGAGGGATTGTGCATTTCTGTAGTACAGCTCAGCAAGGGGACCAGAAAGAACAATGCAGCTTATAAGAGATCAGTCTAGTAATTTAGGTTTTTATATGAGAGGCAAAGAACAACGTAGGACATAGGAACCCAGCTCACAGAAAGAAAAAATTAGAGCTAGAAACTGAGAAACAAACTAAACGACAGCCACAGAAGGGTGGCAGAGAGAGGAGCAGGGCAGGCCGAGGGGTCCAGCCGCAGGGTCCAGGACCATGCTTAAGACTGTGCTGGATGAGCCATTCTCTATCGCATGGCAAAGGAGTAGTACGAGTGGGCTGAGCATAGCGCTTGAGAGCCTCTCCGTACACTGCCAGCTTTCCTACAGCTATAGGTAAGGCAAGAGAGCCACGTGTGCTACAGAAGGATGTTTTACAGCAGTGCTGTAACAGCCACTCAACTCCTGACCTCCCTGCTAGCACATCCCAGCTTCACTCCCCTTCTTCCAGCCGAACAGAGGCTGTGCAGGTAGCTGGGCATGACGAGAAGTGATGCACACACACAGAAGCAAAGCTCTGTGAAGGAAAGGGGAGCAGGGGAATCGAGGGGAAAGTATGAGAAGGGTGGGAAGTAGCTAGCCATCCACTTAGCAAAGGGAGAGGCAGAGCGAACACAGTGGGAAGTGAAGAGGTGGTGAGATTTGAGAGAAAGAAACAGCAGACGAGGGACTTTTCAAATGTGCCTGCAGAAAAGGGATCAAGTGGCCATTGACAAAGAACAGAAACCTTGCCAAACAGTTGCTGTTAAAAGAGTGCTGCAAAAAGTTCAGTGCTATGGATCTAGACAATAAAGAGACTGAGCTCTATTCTGAGCATGGTCTCAAAAATGCAGAGTGGAAGCAAGAGGGGAAAAAAAAACAAAATAAGAAGATCACAGAAAAACAAGTGATCTAAGAGAGAAACAGGCGGGACCCTAGCATTTTTATGAGAACTTAAAAGGGAATACCAAGGGGACCCGACAATCCCAAATCAGGAACTACAGGATAGGAAACAGGCCCAGAGGGCTGCTGACAACTGCTGGTCATTGCAGGGGGCAGCTGCAATCTCCTCCAGTTTCTCTTCCAACTTGCAATTGTTCCTGCCTGCCCAATCTGGACCAGCATGATGGCGCTGACATCTCTTACTCATCTCATTTTGACACTCTTTGGGTCACTGAGCTGCATCATCCAGAGTGTTTGGCAGACACACAGGTGGGTCATCTGCATGCAAGCCGTGCTGTGCCCTGCAGTTCTTCAGAGGCTTCCCCAATGTTCTTACCCAAACGCTAAACAGGAACAGGGTGGATGAAACCCTGCATTGCTTGTGTCAGGTAACTGTTCTGGCTGAAGAGCAGTGGCCACAGCTACCTGCTGAGATCAGAAAGGGAGAAGAGAGCAACTGAAGGGCACCCCCATACCTGCCCATCCCAGTGGGGCCTGCAGATGAGGCAGCAGCTCTGTGCAGTCTGTGCTACTGGAAGCAGCTGACAGATCTAATATCACCAGTGTGGACATCTGATCACCCACCAGATGGAAAAGATGACTAAATGTTCCAGTCTTTCTGCCACAGCTAGGAAAAAGGGATCTTCTTCACAGCAAGAAGTAGCTTGATCTGAGAAAATCACCAACAGCTTTGGAGCCTTGGCCCCAGTATGTCCCCTGTCAGCAGGCAGGCATGGGGCTGGAGCACAGCCTGCAGGAAGATACTTTCCACAAGCCTGGCAGCGCTGTGCAAAGCAATGCGATGGAGAAAGATCTTACTCTGTCACCACAAAAGCAGAAAGCCAGCCCCAATATGAAAAGCTTTGGCAGTTAAACGAATCATTTCTTTGAAACGGTGACACTGAGATTAAATCGTGATCTGGGAACGTCTGATGTGCCTGACTCTGGCTACCCAGACACAAATTATTGTAAGAGAATTTGTAGGTGCCACAGTAGACAAGAAACCTTTGCTGCTTCCCATGCAGCTCCAGCACAGATGTTGCAACAGACATTTCTGCTGCAAACTGATGAGGCTTCACTCAGGACCCTTTGCCAGTCTCAGACTTCTCTATCAGCTGCAGCTCACCCTCAAACCAGGCCACCCTCTGTGAGCAGAGCTGGTCATGGCGGTACCCTGTCTCCCTTGCTCAGAGCAAACAAAGGTGCTCGCTTACAATGTTTTAACCAAAGCATCTAGAAAAACAAGATTCTCTTTTGGAGTCGTCTGGCTGTGGAAGACAATCCAACAAAACTGGAAGGCGCATTCCAGTGGCCGACACACCAAAAGGCTGCGCTGCCATTCAGCGAGACCTAGACAGACTAGAGAACTGGGCAAAGAGGAACCACGTGAAATTCCATAAGGGCAAGTGTAGGGTCCTGCACCTAGGGAAGAACAACCCCAAGCACCAGTACAGGTTAAGGGTTGACCTGCTGGGAAGGAGGAGGACCTGGGAGTCCTGGTGACAAGAAGCTCTCCATGACCAGCAGCGTGCCCTCGTGGCCAAGGCGGCCAACGGTGTCCTGGGGTGCATTAAGAAGAGTATGGCCCGCAGGTCGAGGGAGGTTCTCCTCCCCCTCTGCTCTGCTCTGGTGAGGCCACATCTGGAGTTCTGTGTCCAGTGCTGGGCTCCCCAGTTCCAGACAGACAGGGAACTACTGGGGAGAGTCCAGTGGAGGGCTACAGAGATGATTAAGGGACTGGAGCATCTCTGGTATGAGGAAAGGCTGAGAGATCTGGGCCTGTTTAGCCTGGAGAAGACTGAGAGGCAACCTGATCAATGCTTATCAATATCTAAAGGGCAGACATCAAGAGGATGGGGCCAGACTCTTTTCAGTGCTGCCCAGTGACAGGACAAGGGGCAACGGGCACAAACTGGAACGCAGGAAATTCAGGTGTGAACATGAGGAAAAACTTCTTCCCTCTGAGGGTGATCGAGCCCTGGGACAGGCTGCCCAAAGAGGTTGTGGAGTCTCTTTCTCTAGAGAGATTCAAAACCCACCTGGACGCGATCCTGTGCAACCTGCTTGAGGTGATGCTGCTCTAGCAGGGGGTTGGACTAGATGATCTCTAGAGGTCTCTTGCAACCCCTACCAATCTGTGAATCTGTAAAACAAGTCCTCAAATCTAATAGGTCTCTGTCCCTTTGGTGCACAGGAGGCAGCTATTGGCCCAGCACAGAGACATCAGGTCAAGCTGCTTGCACAGCAGTCCCAGAGATCTAATGGCTTTTATAAGCTGAGTCAGTAACTCAAAGCACATTTGTGCCACAGTGGCCGGAGAAGCTGAACTGGCTCAAGGAATTTATCTTCTACATGCAGACAGATGTACATGGTTCCCTTCAGTTCATTATGCAAAATACTCCTGGATTTGGTTACACTCATACCAAAATCAGCCCACCCACTGCATTTTATCAAGGTCTCCATTAAATATCAAGCATCCTCCCTCTGAAGGTGGGGATGAGGGCATCAGCAGCAGGGCTGAAGAGCCAGGTAATTATGGCAGACACCTCAGTCCTGCTTGGTGCTCTTCGTCAAGGTCCTTCCCTGCCAGTTCCACTAGGGATCAAAGGATTCGGCCCCATGATACTCCTAGTCTGTGGCACCGAATTAGGGAGGAGAACAACTATCAAAGAAACACCAGTTGCAACTGAGTAACAGTGACTCCTGGGATAGAGCACAAAGATCTCAGAGCAAAAGGCTTCTCCACTCATTTTACAGCCACTTGCTGCTTTTCTTTGATGGTGCCTCACCTACTACAGCATCATCTCAAAATTAACGTTTCCCTCACTTCTGCAGTTACTGAGTTATTCACACTGATTTACCCTCTTATTACGGCTGTATAGAGAAGCAACAGACAATCCACAAGGATAAACTACTCCCCAAACCACTCATGCTCACCTGGGCATCGAAAGTGACTAAAAGCCTCAAAATCATCTGTCAGCAATGAATTAAGCGCTCAGGGCTTTATAGTTTCCTAAGCAGACCTACAGCAAACGGTCCTGGTTGCCCTCATCTGTAAGAGGCATTTGAGACAACATTTCCAGCAAAATGGTAAAAGTTGGGAAGAGCTCTCTGAAGCACAAAACTGACCTGCAGAGCAGTAAAATGGAATGAATTTTCCAAAGATGCAAACACCCAAACAATTTTGTTCAAGCAAGAGAAGGATGAGTGCATGAGTACCATATAGCACAGCAAGGTAAGTGTGACAGGCTCTTCCCCTCACCAAGGCAGGCAAGACCACAGGACTATCTCCCCAGGGGAGGAATGAAGTCTGTGGCTTTTAACTTCCAGACAAGGCTCTACACACTCCAAGGTACACTTTAAACTGCAATAGGAATTCTGGTGCTGACAGTTTTAGGACAGGAGGGAAAAGAAAACCTCACCAAATGCAACCTCCACCTCTTCACACTTCCCCGAGAAGCGGGGCAGAGAAGCAGAGGTACAAAAGCAGGCCCTGGTACCCATGGGCGCGGAGTGCCCTCAGCTGCTGGGGACTTCAAAAGCCTTCAGGGGCTGGACACTTAGAGAATACAATTACTCAGCTATAACCATAATACATAACCAACAACAAATCCAGGATTGCATCTTCCACGTCTCTAGTGTGAAACCTACCGTAAAACTCTCAGAGTCTGCATTAATAATTGTATTAAAGTTTTCCAGAGGAGCAGCATCCAGCTAAGTAATGCCAAATCCTCAGCTGCATTTCCTGCTTAACGTGACACAGATGTAGTAGTAGGAAGGTCTTCAGGAGGCTAAAGTAAAATATATAATGTGTAGCACTGAATTCAGTGAAAAAGTAATTATATGTAGGAACATCAAAGTAATTAACTTTGATGTTCCTACAAAATTATAAAAACAGACTGTTTTTGTTTGTGAGAGCATGTGGAGTTTTCAGGACATCTGAAAGACCATGCAGAAAGGTGAAAGCATACATGGGAAAGTTCAGGTCTCAGAGCGTATTTCTGCACAGCTAGATGCCACTATCAAAAGCTACATCTGATTCAGTTTTAAAAGCAGGAGTCACTTTCAAATGAAATATGGAACAGTCAATTTATCTCAGCATTTCAGGCAAGGCTGGCTCCAGAGTACCTAAGACCCAGCTGGAATCTCACTGCAGTATGATTTCTCTATCTGCAGGAGCACAGGCTTGAATATGACATGTGAAGACAAGAATGGGCAGCAGCCTCAGGGCAGAAACCTAGGCAAGAAAAAGGCCTCCAGAGATAGAGGTTCCTAGATCAAATCTTTTTCAGTGCATGTACATGCACAAACCCATCCTATCTCATCCTCACAAGGCTGAAAGTGGATCCCACTCCAAGATTTGATCTGTATTTAGACACACACACAATTTGCATATAAAATAAAGAGAGCTTAGAGTCAAATTACAAATAAACTGGCTAACAACTAATATCAGAGATATCCCTATGGATTGGAATACTATGCCAAAACTGGGAAAGAAAAATTTTAAAAACAGAGTATTAACTCCCACCCTGAGACAATGACAGAGAGGCAGAATGCTAAGGCAGATCAGAAGGCAAGATGACCAAGAGATCCATCGCTCTGCATACAACTGGAAAAAAATTACAATAGGGCTTGCTGTATTCAAATTAAACACCCTGGTAGGAGCAAAAAGAAAACTCACTATGATAATGTTGACCTCTGAAAAGGTGGAGCTACGTCTAAATGAAGATACTTATTACAAGGAAATGAAAAGAAACAGCTAAAAGGATAAAACACGTGTAGATTGCAACAGAGATTGGTCAGAAACACCATACTGGAGGTGCAGAGTACCCGTATATCATTCTCCAAGATTTGGGGGCAGAGAGGCCAGGGAAAGCAAAAAGGCAACTAGGGAGGGCTACTAGAATGCAAAAACCAGCAGCATCTTTCAAAACCTGGGAGTCTTGTCCACAGGGAGAAAACAAAAGAAAAACTGATGAGTGAAATGGAAAGCTAAATATGAAAATCCCTCACCCTTTTTCAAGGAACAATAATAAAAGCTTTTCCCAACCTGCCTGGAGCAGGAAGCTAACTGGAGAGTTTAAGGCTGATAGATGAGCAAGGTATAAAAGAAAAGCTAAATTAATTCTTTGCACTGGCAACTAATAAAGCTTAGAGAGGTTCCCACTCTAAAACCTTCTTTTACATGGGACAGACCTGAGGAATTGTTTCAAACTAAAGAAATAATGCATCAATAAGAGCATACAAAAGTAGGGATGTGCAAAAGTTGATCTTCAGAGTCGGGTTCAACTATATCCATATCCTTACCGATAAGGTTTGTCTAGGAAGAGCTGTAGAGATTCAATCACTGGAAAACTAAAACACAAGTTAGAAAACCATGCCAGTATTTTGCCATTCTGATTAATGCCTTTCCCTAACATCTATCTTGAATCTTTCCTATTGTATTTAAGAAAACCAAAACACATTACTTCATGTCTGACACTAACAGGAATGTCATGTGTCCGAAGTCTTTCTAAAACCGAACATACGAAACAGACCTTCCTGTTAGCTGAGAAACTAACAAACTAAGACACTGATCTTAAAGAATTGGTTTGATATTATTCATTCTTGACTAGGTTTTGCTGGATGCTACTCATCTTCATGTCTGCTAGATGTTTACAAATGGTTTTTTAATTTCTGCAAGAAATAACATTAAGTTGAATAGCTGCTAAATCCCTATATCCTTTTTCCTTCTCTGCCTTTCAGAACCAACTCATCATCCCCATGTTCTCAAAGATAATCTTCAGGATATCAGCAGTTGCTCCACCCAGGTCTCTGGACACTCCAAGATGAAGTTCAGGGGGAAAATAATTTCAAAACATTCAGTCTAAATGCCTCAGACTAAGACCCTATCTTTTGAACAGCTACCAGTCAGCTACCTGCTCAGGCTGACCTTTCTAATAAGGACTATTGCAATAAAAGGTCTTAAACTCTTATTTACAAATTGGTAGAATTAGATAACTCAGCTCTAAAGGAAAGCGAGCAATTATGAGCTGCAGTACGTAACCTTCCACTTGAATCTGCTCCATTATCAGAGAAATGAAAGGCATATATATCATACCAAAAAATAAGTTAAAAGCCTCAGAGAGTGGTAGAAACTGGGTTCACAACACTACAGGCCAGCATATCTGGTACGTGACCACAACAAACAGTAGAAATTGTAATAAACAGAATTAGTAGATACATGGATACATATGGTAGGATGGGCAGAGGTTAAATATACAGCAGAGAATGTCACAAACTGTTCAATGTTTTTTTAGAGTCAATGAGCAGGAGGAAATAGGCAGTGTAGTTGATCTACTCCATATAGATTTTCAAAAAGCTTTCAAATAAATCATCAAATGTTTTACATACTAAGCTGCCATGGGAAAAGAAGTAAGGTTTGATAGAAGCAGACAGTTTTCAAAATGGAGGATGGCCACTGGGAGAGTTTCTTGAAGACTTACGTTGTTCACCATCTACATAAATAATCTGAAAAAGAGGTCAGTAAGAAGTGATGGATCATTCAGGATAATCAAAACTAAAATAATTTGCAAAATTTAACAGCAGGATCTTGTGCTTTTATGTGATATTGGCTGATGAAATTCCTCACTGACAAAGACAAGAGCATAAAAAAAGAAAAGACAACCAACCTCCATATGCACATTGGATGGACTCAAAGCCATCTATGGCCACTTAAGAAAGATCTGGAAGAAACTGGGGACAGAGTTCTAAAAGTGTCAGCTTACAGTTTATTTGTATCAAAACAGCTAACATGTTAGGAATTGTTAGGAAAGGAACTGAGAACAAAGCAGAAAACACTTATGTCAATAAATTTATGGTATATCTGTAACTTGAAAGGCACAGGCAGTTCTAGTCAGCCTAACTAAAAGCATGTTGCAGAGCTAGACTATGTCCAAATAAAAAGGACAAATATAATCATAGCTGTTGTACAATATAATGTTTGGAATCTGTGGCTATGTCCAACAGCAGTAGCCTAATGAGTCCCACGGACGAGGTATTTCAGCACCTATGCTAAAAATTACTAGAATGATCCATGGTGCAATTTTGGCATAAGCTAGTTAGCACTCATAATTTCTGGATGCAGTTCAGGATCTAGTAGGAACCAGGGACCAACAGCCAGTTTGGATGCAGCCACGCTGTGGTGCCCGGTTAACAGCATCAGTGTGGCCAGGCTGTGCCGACTGACCTCAGGGCCAGAAAATGAGGGCTGCTGTTATTTCATAGTAGATTCAGCTGTATGACCAGAGATAAGTCTAGGACTCTTCTGACTGGAAGAAAGGACAGAGAGTCCAAAATTATAAAAGTGAAAAGTGCTAACAGAGTGATAATTCGCTAATTTCTTCTACGTGTTGGAGATACTGCAGTGAAATGATCAGGCAGCAGATTTAGATCAGTCTTTTTTCAAATAATAATAATGAAGTTCTATACAAAACATCCCATGCAAATAATCACCAAACACATAAACCTGGTTTAAAATGCAATCAGACAAATTCACAAAGAGTTCATCAAGAAGACTCAAATGTGTCTATAAGATCGAATGGCTGCAACCTCTAGTTCACAGGGAGCCCTTAAGTGGGGAACTGAAGCTGGGAAGGTATGTCAGGGAATGGATCTGCCTGTTCCGTTTCTTCACTCTTCCCTCAGATGACCAGTACTAGCAACCACCAGAATATACTGACTGGAGTCAGACCTTTGCTCCAATCTCACATAGTTTTTCTTACTGCCACTCTTCTGTGACTATCCTGTCTAGCTTATTCACCATGAAAATAGCCATTCTCAAAAGCTTTAGAAGATGGAATACAAATGTCATTTCAATTTTGTATCAACTCATGACCTTCCTTCTAGAAACCCTAAGAAACTTTCAGAACCTTAGTCAATGATATCTATCAAAGAAAATGCTCCCCAAGAAGGACCAAGACTTCTAATGCTTCCCCCAGCAGCCACTTGGTAGCCTAGAAGAGCCACGCTGAAGGACTCTGGAGAGAACACAGTGGTTGCAGTTACCTCCGTGTCCATCGTAGACTGAGAACATGGCTGTTTCACTGTCCAGCTCGGGTATGCAGTTGTGTGCATCCTGAAAGAGAGAGCAAAAGTCTGGAATTACATGGATTGCACTAGACCCCGCAGAGAAGTGGGAGAAAGGAGCAGGGAGAGTATGAGCACTGACACAGGGATTCTCAAATCTGGAAGGAGAGCAGGAACAGTGAGAAAGCCTCCTCTCATATCCTCAAAAGCTTACCTGGCAAGCACCCATCTTCAAACAGGGGGCACTGATCTTTAACATGGTGTTCTGTGCTAAAGCAGTAACTAAGCCTTCTCACCATGCGATTGTACTGGAAACCCTTTCAGATCCTCAGTACAACAACTCTAGATATGGCCAAGCTCAAGCCAGAATCAATCCCTCTGATCATGGTACTGGCAAAGCCTGTGTTACTGTAGTAGCTTCACAGTCCTTAAAGAACACAGGGCAGCAAGCTGTGCTCTACTGCACAGACTGGTACCCAGGCTGAGGCCTGTCTAGCTGAGCATAACTACAGAAATACAAGTTGTACCGGTACCGATACACCAGCAACTTCCCTCACGCGGACAAATGCAACTGGCTCAGGATCACCTATGGAGTCTGGCCATTCCCACCGATGCTCTCTTCCCCGGTTCTTGCCAGACAAGAGCCAAGCAAACTGAAAAGCCACTCCGATGCCCTGACGAAGCCAGAACATCAAATATGGAGTCTCCTGACCTCATGCCCTCAACCAACCGCAGGCTTTGCCTTTGCTTGTCCTGGTGAATATTGTCACAGATGGCAGCAGTTGTCTATCCAGACAGCACGATGAAAGGCAGCCTTGCAGGACACAGGATTATCACATCCAGTGAGAACAAACAACTGGGCTGGAAAACCTCCTCTTGGGACAAAGGCTCCTTCCTGCTCTTCTTGCCATGTGGGATGCTCCAGGAAGGCACTGCTGGCCTCAGGCACAGCTACCTGACAAGCAAGGCAAAGAGCCTGGCCTCTCTCAAGTGTCTTTTAAGCAGTGAAGCAAAGGACAAACAACCAGTCAACTAACAATGCAAAAACCAAAGTACAAACCCAGGCATTGCTTCCTAAGGTAAGACATGCATCTGGGTTCTGGCAACTCTCCAGAAACCCTGAGAATCTCCAGGGGCAAACCAGAGGGAAGGTGTGTCCCAGGGGCATTTTGGGCTTAAATATCAAACTGCATCCAGCCTTTCCCCATGCATGCTCCCAAACTAGAAAGATCCGCAACATATAAGCTATATACACTGAGCAACCTTTCTCTCCACAAGGTCTCACAAGAACAGCAGACTCTGAAGAAGGCACCACCCAGATTTTACAGCCAGGTGCCTGACCTCTTTCACCCTTTGGGTAAGCAAACTGAATTTGGCTATTCTAATCCAAAGCCTGGAACTAATGGATGGACTGAATCTTTCTCTTAAACCCTCCCCCTGCCCAACTAATCTCCTAAACTTCCTTTAAGTTCAAGCCCTAACCTACCAACTTACAGCCTGACCACACCCCACATGCTTTTGTTCAAGAACAATCGTGGTATTTTAAACAACGTGATCTAGCCTCTTTGCTGTGGTTCAAGTTCATCACCTTAAAGTGTGCTACAGTTGCCCCAAAACACTGTGCTTACTCCAAGACAGCTGGCTCAAAGTTTTGGATGTGTCCATATTACCAGCCATAACCCAAAATTTCTATATACACACACAGCTACACTTGCTGCACAGCCAAGCAACTATTGAGTTCTTCCGCTTTTTTATTGTAGGACTCCTTGAATAAAAGCTCTTTGCCCTCTGGAGTCACACAATCTTATAAGAAGAGAACTCCATTCCCCTGCAATTTCTATCAAGTGCTAAGGAAAACAGAAAAAAAGAGGTTCTGGGTTTATGTAGCACTTAGTGCAATGAAACTCCTGACACTGATGAAAACAGTGTCTGAACAGGCAAATTACAATCTTAATTCAAAATGAAAAAAAAAAATTACTCTGAATTATAATGTAGGAAGTTTAACCAGAGAGCTCACTGGAGATAGCAAATAAAAATAAGAATAAGCAAAGAACCAGCATTTTTATGCTCACTGTTCAGAGCATTTACCGAAGCTAGTGAGACAGCAAAACCACAACAAAGTAACTGGGATAAGTCCCAGGTGACTAGACAGCAGTTTAATTAGAGCAAGTAATACAAATGCTGCTGGGGAGGAAACCCAATATTGGCAGCAAAAACAGTCTCTCTGCTCCATTTGTAGAGCACTCACCACAACTTGTCCTGACCCCGGACCAGGGCACCGCAGCCAAGGAGGGCAGACAAACCAGGCCAGCACACGTGGGTTCAGCTCCCACGCTGCGCACAGGGCTTGCTCTACGCTGCTCTGAACTCGAGCGCTAGCTGCTCTGCGAGCTGGGCTGCACACCAGTCCCTGGCATTCAACGCTGAGAGCAGTTCAGAGAGCACCTGACTGACCACCAAGACCAGCTTGCGCTGCCAGCGCAAGAGGCCAGCAGTTACAGGTCTCCATCCCTGCTTCCAGGCCTGGTAAGCTGTCTGCAGCAATTGTCCTCCATGATCTCACGCTCTTCAGACCAAGCAAGAGCTCACAAAGCCTGGATGCCAGCTTTCTGCTATCTAGCGTTCCCCTCAAGGGTGGGATTCCAGGTCTTCCCCAGCTACCTCAGTGGTTACTACAGCAGTCCTGAAAAACAGTACGTTAAACATTGAATTCAGTTGAAATTAGCAAACAAGTTACAGCTGAGAGTTAATTTGACAAATCTCCATATTTTGAACCAAATTCTTGCATTTTTTTGAAGCAAGGGCCTTTTTTCTGATCCCAGGAGTGAGATGAAGCTGCACACAGGCATCGTGGGTGTCTCATCTTGGAGATATGGTCAGAACAGCAAAGAACTCGGGCTGCATCCAACTACCTCCAAAGTGCCTCCTGCACCTTTCCCTATGTCCCAGAGCACTCCTCTCTGTACCATAAAACTATCTTCAGCTCTTCCCCTTTTCTTATTTGCTCATAGTACCTAACACTATTTTTTTGGTATCCTTATCCTTTGGGTCCCTCACCTGCCCAAAACATTTCCTTATTCACAAAGCAACCTCTCTGGACTAAGAATGGATTTTTATTATAGTATGTCTTCAGAGCCCCATATACCTCACTTGAGTGCTCCTAAAAAGTAAGTTAAAGGCAACAGACAACCCCTTTACACAAATTTTGGCTACCCAAAAATGCCAGTGTCCTACCACTTGTACACACTCTGACTGGCTTCACTAACACAACACATAACTAAAGCCTTAAGTGTAAACATTTGCTCAGAACTTTCTCCAAGCCTTACAGAAGAGCGAAAGTACAATTAAACATGAAGAAAAGGAAAAAATACAAACCAAGACAAGACACACAGAACAACACAGCACTGGAATGCAAGAAAATGCAACAGAACTTCTGCTCAGCTGTATGTGAAACAATACATGTTCCTCTCCCATCACAGACTTAGAAGCAATTTGCAGCAGGTTCAACTTGTAACACAGGCACTCCCACCGTCTTCTCATTTCTTGTGATAACACAGCTAAACCACATCTACACTGATGGCCTCAGTATTGTTTCTGCCAACAGGGAGATAAGCCAAAGATGTTGGTAAGTTGTGAGAACACAGCTGCAAGCTCTGGGTCTCATCCAATTTCCATAAAGGTCAACAGCAGTAGGAACAGACCTCAAATAAGCAAAATTATGAGCAAACATCCTACCTGTGGGAGGGCTACTTAGGCCCACCAGCATTATAAATAGGGGCAACCCTCTGCTCTCCCTTATCCAAGACTGTCTCCTTAAAACCCTTTCCGCCTCTGTGCGCCAAGGATGCCAGAACACTGTCTGCATTCACAGCCTCTTACACATGAGCTAATCGCCTTGCAGAGATTATACTGCACATCACCTCAGTGCTCCAGTAATGTCTCTTTGCCACCATTTCACCCTTCCAGAGGTCACCAGGATGGACCGGCTGAGACACTATCAGTCTCAGTCAGCCACGTAATCTGAGTGTATCTTAAGAGCACAAGCACCAGTTCTCCTGCCTATTCTACCCTGGAAACTAGAGCCCACGGTTTCATAGAGCTCTGATGCACACGGAAAGGAGGAAACACCTGGTAACTGTTTTGACACACCAGTAAGACTGCTGTAACATTTCGATAGTAGTAAAGCATCTGACAGTGTGGCTTATGAAACTATATTTGCAAAAAATCAGTCCCTGACAGTCTGAGTGGGATACCCTCTCCAAACTAGCCAAAGGACTACGAACAAGAAGGCTGCTTTATCATGTTCAGAGAAGATGTACCCTGGGGGGGACTGCAGGGACCAATATTAATCCTTATCTAATTTAGCCTGTTTGCTGGCTGCCTGGAAGGGAAAATAAACCAGCACATTAATGGTACTCACGGAGGGTGTTAAAATCAAAGGACAAGGAACTGCTGGCAAGGCAGAGATGTCGTCCCAGCAGCTCGACACTGCCCTCATACAAGCAGCTTTACAGAGTAGTTCCAACAGACTCCCCCACCGGGAGGAGGGTGGGCAAACACCTGGCTCCTGCAGCCAGATATTCATTTGCCTCCTAACGAGCCTAGCTGATGGAATGGTAAAGCCAAGGCTAGCTAGAGAAGATTGAGAGCAGCAGTGAGAATTCCTCCAATAAATTTGCCTAGAAAAAAATAAAAACAGGGATACAGAAAATAGAGAAACTGACACTTCGTTTCTGCCTGGAAAGAAAAGCAGGGATTTTGCCTGAGGATGTTTCGTTTGCTTTCATTCTGTGCTTCACGCCAAGCACCGCGCACAGGCCTTTCCTCCGCTTTTTAACCCGAGTCTCTCGTTCCCTGCCGGGACTTCTCGGGCTCTACGTGCCGGGAGAGCCCCCGGCGACACACCGCGCGGTGCCCCCCCAAAGCGGGCGACTCCCCCGCAGGTCACCGTGCGGGCTGGGACAAGCGACAGCCTACGGCCACTCCGGCAAGGCCACGGTAAGCACCGGGAGAGGCGGCTCCTCCCGCTCCGACGGCGCGGGCACCGCGGCCTCAGCGCCTCGCCCGCGCGGGAGGGAGGGACCGCCCGCCCCCGAGCCCCCGTCCCTCCAGTGGGGCCGCCGCGCCGCCCGCCTGACGGCGCACGACGCCGAGAAAGGGCCGGGGGAGAAGGAAAACCTCCCCGCCAGCCTCGCAGCTGGAGCCGCAGCTCCGGGGGCTCCGCGACAGCCCCGCGCCCGGAGCCACCGGCCCTCCCCAGGGCCCTGCTCACCTCCATGGAGACGCGCCAGCCCTGCATGGCGCTGAAGCCGAAGTGGAGCGGGCGCGGCCCGAGCCCGGCCCCGTCCCCCGAGCTCTTCACCGTGTTGGGCTGCGACAGGTAGGCGCCCATGGCGCCGCGGCGGCCTCCGCCGGCGGACCCAGCCCCCGGCGCGGCGGCCCTGCGCGGAGGCGCGGCGGCGGGTGCGGCGGCAGCCGGGCCGCGCGCGACCGGACCGTACCGGGCGGCACCGGAGGGCGCGAGCTGCCCAGCGCGGGCGGCGAGGCAGCGAGGGCGGTGGAACCACCCACCAACGAGCGCCGAGCGGAAGTCGCGCGGCCGGAAGCGCGGGCTATAGAGTCGCCACGGGGGGGACGGCGCTCAGCCCGCGCGGCCGCGGCACAGGGGCCGGAAGCGCCTACCATAGAGACGAGCGGTGGCTAGCGCGGCACAGGGGCCAGGAGCGCGCTCCGCTCGGCCGCCGCTCCCCTGCCCCCTCCCCCGTCAGCCTGTCAGCGGTGCGCGGGCCCTGCCCGGCACTGCCCGCCTCTGGCTGCGAGCTGCCCTGCAGCTCCCTCCTCCCAGTGCCGCGGCCTTCCCCGGGCCCGGGCCGGACACGCTCCAGGGGCTGCGGCAGCCCTTCGGGGGCCAGCTCGCCCTGCCGCCCCGGGTAGGCGGAGGCGGTGGCCGCCCCAGACAGGCGCGTTTCGAACACGCTTGTCATATGTCGGGGAGGGGGGGAACAGGAGACTCGAGACCGGCGGTACGACCCTCTGCTTCTGGCGTGGGGCGGCCCCACGCTCACCCGCCCGGCTGGGGCGGCGGACCCCCACAGCGGGTGCCCGGGGCCCACCTGCCAGGGGAGGACACCCCCGCCGCCCCTCGTGCGGGGAAGAGGCGCGTTCCCATCGCCTTATATAAGCTCAGCCCCGCCCACCGACCAATCAGCAGATTCTGACGGCTCCTCTCCCGGGCTCTCATTGGCTGTCGCGCAGGGCCAAGTCGCCCCGCCCTACCTGCCCCGTTTCACGGCCCTTCACGCAGTGAGCGCGCAGGCGCCCCCTATTGTGTTATATACCCGGAGCCCCGCCCACTGGCCAATTCACGGAGGCTGACGGCACGGTCCGGGGCTCTGATTGGCTGTCGGGCGGGAGACCCCGCCCCGGACGGCGCGTTACGCAGCGCGGCGGTTGGCGGCGGCGGCCCGGCGGCGGAGTAGCAGCGACGCGCTTGGGGACCGGGAGGTGCCGGGCGAGCCCGGTAAGTGTGCGGCCCTTGCCCCTCGTTTTCGCTCCCTCTCTGCCCCTGTGCTGCCTTTCGCCACTCTTCGCCTCGGGCCGGAACCGGCTCGGTCGGGCGCCACCAGCAGGCCTGGGGCGCGGCCCCGACTGACAGGCCCGGCGGGCGCGGCTCGGTCCGGCCCGCCGGGCCTGGCCTGGCCTGGCCTGGTCTCACAGCCGTCTCGCCTCACGGTCCGCGCCTCTGACCCGCAGGTTGTGCGACCGCAGCATGTCGGAGGGCGAGTCCAAGCAGGTGCCGAGCGGCGGCTCCGACTCAAAGCCGGAGTCCGCGTCGTCCGGCCCGGGAATGACCTCAGTGTCTGCGTCGGTGACTTCCGCGGCGCCCCCGGAGGAGGAGGAGGAGGAGGAGGAGAGCGAGGACGAGTCTGAAATCCTCGAGGAGTCGCCGTGCGGCCGCTGGCAAAAGCGACGCGAGGAGGTCAGTGCCGGGGGGCCGGTTCCCAGGGCTGGACCGCCGGGGTGCATGGGGGAGCCCTGCCTGAGCCGGACAGGGTGCGGGTGGCCTCTTGCCCTGCCCTGCTGGCTGTCCTCCTTCCACCTGTCCCCGGGTCAGCCCGGGCCCCAGTGGTGAGGGCCCATCGTGCTCCTGGGGTTGCAGGGAGATGGATGGCCCTTTGCCAGCTGTGGGGCTGTCTGTCCTCAGGCTTGGGAATGTCGAGGCCAGAGCACAGCTTGTTTTTCTCCCTACACATTCATCGTGCTGCAGGCTCTTCTGTACGGATGGTGTTGGGGCCAGCTGTTGCTGTTGTGTTGAGCAGGGAGTGTCTCCAGCACTCCTTCCGATGTGCGTCTTGTTTCACAGATCTTTTGCTCTGGGAATGAAGAAGAGCAATGACTAGATAGTCCTTGGTGTTTGACAGGGAGTGTGACGTGAACAGTTGTACCTGCTGTGGAGGCAGCCAGTTACCCAGTCTCATCTGCTTTTGAATTATGCCTTGGTTTTGGTTTGCTTTGAAGTCTTCAATTAAGATAAAGCATAGCCAGTTCATGCAGACTTGTTTCTTGGCTTGTCCAATTCGCGTCTGCTTCTTGTTGCTTATATAAGTATTCTCCTGTATGAAGACACAAGGAGATCAGATCTTAGTGTTTTGAACCTCTCCCTTTTTCCACTCTTTGCTGTGCTCTGTTTATCTTGTTGGGGGTTGTCTTCACAAACTGGTTTCTGCTTCATGTTGGCTCAGTGAAACCTGCTCTGGCTGGGCAAGCTGTATAGCTGTGGTAGTTGCTGAAAGACAGCAAATGTTAACTCCAATGCTGTGGCACAAGTACTGATGTAGCTTTTCTCAGCCAAGTCAGGGCTGAGCGTAGAGGTTTGTCTGCTTTATCCATTATTGTAGACACGGGGTAGTTCAGACTCTGGTGGTGGTGAGAGAGTCATTTATTCTGATGTAAATTTGGAGGTCAAAGTAAGGTCAAGGATTCCCTGCAGTTCCTTACCTTAGCTTGCTTGAAAGCTGTCTTGGTTTTATTAACATAAGCCAAAGCCTAGCCTGGTGTAGCAAGAGTGTGCTTTTTCTGGTGAAGCTGTATGGTTTGGGTTGCAATGAGGAGGATATACTCCACAATATATTCTTTATGATTACCTGAAGTGCTTTTTCCTGTGATCTTGGCTGAATTGGCACATGTTGGGGGAAAAAAGCTAATGTTCAGTTTGCATAGTCTTTTTAATATGTTTTATTTAATACGGATCATTTTGACACAGATAAATTTCCTTCCAGGCTTTTCTGTATTCTCCTACGCAAAAAGTAAGACCTGGTAGGCTCAAGTATTTTCTTTGGATTTCAGTTTCCCTATCTGCAGACAAATTAAGGCCCAAACACAAGAAGTTCCTTAAAATTTCGGCATGGCTAAATTGCTCGATTTAGACTCAAGCCTTCTGGCTTGAGAACGAGAGTGGCCAGTTGGTTTGAAGGCAAGTTGCCTCTAATGTTAGACATAGGAGCTTTGTTCCACCTTACAGATAGAGGAATGACTGTTGAAGGCCACAAAACAAATTGTTGATTGGCCTGGGGTAAACTCAGGGCCTCTGATTCTCGAGCCTTCATCCGTCAAGGTTGCACCGCCTCCTCGCAGGAAGTGCTGATTCGGTGTCTGACTGATACTGACTGCAGTTGCCCACATGTGGGCCTTGTCTCACGTGCGTATGAAAAACACACACTTCTAGTGACCATGCAGTTAAATTCTGTTTTGCCTCTTAATTTTGCATGTAAACTTGTGACTTGTTTAGACCCAAGCTTGTGGAGTGGCATTCATTCACTTTAACCATATGACATCAGACTCTTTTTGCTGTCTTCAGCTTTTGGACAGATCTGTTCCCCAGAGTAAACTCTCCCACTGTAGATGTTCTAGCGTGAAATTTATTTTGGAATAACAGCTTTACTATCTGAGACATCCGAGTGTACCCGAGTGAAGTGTCTCTTGTGCCAGTGGTGTCCCTGTAAAGGGCTGTTATTGTGACGGCTTGGTCGACGCTGGTTATTCCGGTCAGTGCGGCCCTGTGGGCAGGCTCTTACTCAGTGCCCTGCAGCAGGGAGGAGGTGTTACTCCATGGAAAAGGGATGTGCTGCCCCCTCCCCCAGGGATGCAATCCTGATTCTTTATCTCAGCAATATCTTCTCTGGATGCCCAATTCGGCAGCCACTTTGGAAGCAATGTAACGTGGTGATCTGGAGAGAAAACAGCACGTGCGATCGCAGACAGGGTAAGACTGTATGCGCTACGTTTAGTCTGGTGTTCGCTGGACGTTACGTTCTTTACTGCTTGCTTTGAGTTGCGTACTTGGATATGCATTTGGAAATGTATTAACCTCACTTTAAAAAAAATAAATATTATTTTTAATAGCTATAGACTCTTTGGCTGCCTAGAACAGGGGTGATGTCACGCAGCGGCTGTGTGGAGAGGGGCCCTGTGGATCCGAGGGAGCAGGCTGTCGCTGTGAACAGGAAGGGTGGAAGCGCCCAGGCTATTCGCTGTAACTTAGCAGGTTTCGGCAGAGCGAGCCGCAGTGATTCCTGAGCGCCTCCGCGGCAGGTTCTGGGTACAAAATGGTCGTGGGGCGGCTGAACGGCCCGCAGCGGCCGTGCCAGTCCCGCTGCTTCCCTGCTGCCGTCTCCCAGGCGCTCAGGAGCGTTTCTCGGCCCGGGGGAAGCCGTGCTCGGCCCTGCCGCGCACCTCAGCGCAGAGCGCGCCCCGCCGCCGGCCCTGCCGGGCTGGGACAGGCCACGGGACGGGCACCGGCTGCGGCGCCTCCGGCGGGGCGGCTCTCCGAGGGACGGCTCCTCCAGCCAATGGCAGGGAGCGAGATGCGTTACATCACCAGCGCCAGCTTCCATAGGCCGCTCGCCGCCCTGGCCACGCCCAGCGACGCCCTCGCCCTCGTGCAGGCGGCGGCTCCGTGAGTGTTCGAGTCCCGGCCCGGGGAAAGGGCCTGTGCCGAAGGGGCCTGCCCTGGCGGAGCAGTCCAGTGGGAGCAGGTGGAGCGGTCCCTCCTCTGTGCGGGGCTGCTCCCACATCCCCCTTGCTCGCTTCTGCATCCCCCCCTTGCTCGTTCAGTCTTTGTTCCGCTGCAGAGATCCGAGTCACGTGGGAGCTCAGCAGCCCTAGCCGATGCCCAGGTTCTCGGTGCACAGCGCGTTCGCTAGCTCATCGGGCTTAGCATGCTTGATTTGTGTCCAGAGTAAGTTAGCAAGTCAGCACATGCAGTCTCGGTGCGCTGACGCGCGTCAGTTTCAGCTGTTAGCGCAGTCGAGTTACCGGGATTGTGAATTACTTGGTCATATTCTAGCTACCGCAGCCTAGGCTAAACTCTGTTGACTAATGTAACTTAAAATAATTGGTTCACAAGGGGAAAATAATGTCAGGCACAAGTCTAAACTGGGAGAGGAGCGGCTGGAGAGCAGCCCTGCAGGAAGGGAGCTGGGGTGCTGGTCGGCAGCAGGCTCAATAGGAGCCCGCAGCGTGCCCTGGCAGCCCAGAGGGCAAACCGCATCCTGGGGGGCGTCAAACACAGCAGGACCAGCCGGTCCAGAGAGGGGATTGTCCTGCCGTAGCCAGCGTTGGTCGGCCTCAGCTGGAGTGCTGTGTGCTGGGCCCCACTGTTTGAGAAGATGTGAAGGTCCTCGAACATGTCCAGAGGAGGGCAACCAAGCTGGCGAGGCTCTGGAAGGCATGTCCTGTGAGGAGCGGCTGAGCACTTGGGGTTTGTCTGGTTTGGAGAGGAGGCTGAGGGACGACCTCATCGCGCTCTGCAGCTTCCTGAGGAGGGGACGTGGAGAGGGAGGTGCTGATCTCTTGTCCCTGGGATCCGAGGACAGGAAGCCTGGGAGCGGCTCAAAGCTGCATCAGGGGAGGTTCAGACTGGACATGAGGAAACATTTCTTTACCGAGAGGGTGGTTAAACCCTGGAACAGGCTTCCCGGAGAGGTGGTTGAGTTCATTGATTGTAATTTTTCCCAGAGACAGGGAACTTCTGTAGTGCAGAGTGTAATTGCTGTGAAAGTTCAGAGTAGTCTTTTAAAATTAAATACTACTGTGAAATTTTAAATTAAGAACCTATTTAAACTAGACGGAGAACACTTATCTTCCCCAAAGTTTGATTCTTTGTGTAACATTTAATGATTAGCACGTGCTTTGATATACCTTAAGGGTGAAGTTCCTGCCAGGGTGAGGTGGCTGGGAGGGGTAGGGTGGAGGGTAAATGTGGCTTGTCCCATAGGATACTTATTTTCTGTTGGTTGAACAACTTACAGAAGAGAAGAGTTAGTATCACTCTGCTCTTTCCTGTACTGTATAACCAATGTGGGCATTTTCAGGCACATCTCTGCTGTCCTTAAGTGCTGCAGGACTGTGACAATCTGCTTTCTCATGCTGCTGCTGTGTATACATCACAAGTGTGGGTCTCCTGGTGCGTTGCAAACTGTATTGCTTTCCTGCCTGAGCTGAATCCCTCTCTACAATTGTAACCATGCCCCTGGTTGCTCTCCTGACATACACAAAGGTGAAGCTTTAGCCTCTGCAAGGAGCTGAAGATAAACTTTTAACAGGGGAATCTCATCTTGTGGCAGAGAGGCATAGAAAAATGACCCACAGCTTGAGTTTAGGGGAATCGCAGGAGGGAGAGACAGAGGCTGACAGGTTCTCCAAGCTTGTGCTTGCTTTGGTCCCTTTTGGCTTTTCTCTCTGACAAAAACCTCGTTTTCTGCTGTTCCCACTCCATTTTCTTCTTTCAGTCAGCATGCATACATAATTTATTTTTCTTAGGTTGTCCAAGTATCTTCAGAATTATCTGCTATGCCTCCTAGGAATAGAAACTTCTTAATAGAGATGGATTGCAGTGACACACTTGCAGTTCATTTTTAGACTCCTGCCACTGGCTGGTATTAAACCTGAAACTGAGAGCTTGGACTCAGTGCCTACTATCCCTGAGACCTACACAGATCAAACAGAAAAGTGGCCCAAACGTAATTGTAGGAAAACTCATGCTCTGCTGCAGTGGAATCTTTTTAATTTTCAGCCCAGTAGTAATCTTATGTTAGTGGGAGAGACTTAACCATCCGCAGTCCTGGTCCTATAGTTTATCGTGTGTTTAATAGTGATCTATTGACTGGATTTCTTTCTGTATCTTTTCTGGATAGGAAAACGCTGTGATTGCACAAGCCAAGACTTTATTATAAATACTTCATTGTCATCTTTGTAACATGCTTAGTAAATAATCCATTTAGAGCTACTGAATGAATCTGTATTGTATTGTGGATGTGGGAACAATGCAGGTTCCCCTTTAGGTATATGTATGAGCATGTCTGTCATGGTTAAGAGAGAGAAAAGGACTGAGTAGACTTGAGTATGCTGGGCTTCCTCTGCAGGCTCCTTGTTATGTGTAGTCGGTTGTGGCACAGCTCTTGCCAAATGCTGCTTCGTTCCCTGATATGGAAGACTTTGCAAGGATGTGAATCCTGGCACTTACAGGAGAAAAGAGAGATAATGAGAGAAAGGGTACTGGTCTCTGCTCAGATACCTTTGCCCTTTCCCTGAGGTTATGTCAGGCCACTCAAGATTAGTAGGAGAACCTTGCACCATTCTTGCAGTCCTGCTTTCATTCAATCTCTTGACTGGAAACTTGCTCAAGTGCTGACTCGCTCAGTCCTCTGCAGATGGCATAAAAAGGGTTTGTGCTTCTTTCCTACAGATTCTGGAATCATACAATCTTAGAATAGTTTGGGTGGGAAGGGACCTTAAAGACCATCCAGTGCCACCCCTGCCATGGGCAGGGACACCCTCCACTAGCCCAGGTTGCCCAAAGCCCCATCCAACCTGGCCTTGAACACTGCCAGGGAGCCAGGGGCAGCCACAGCTTCTCTGGGCAACCTGTGCCAGGGCCTCAGCACCCTCACAGGGAAGGATTTCTGCCTCACATCCCATCTCCATCTCCCCTCCTGCAGCTTCAGGCCATGCCCCTTGGCCTGTCACTCCCTGCCCTTGGCACCAGCCCCTCTCCAGCTTTCCTGGAGCCCCTGCAGGGACTGGAAGGGGCTCTAAGGTCTCCCCGCAGCCTTCTCTTCTCCAGGCTGAACCAGCCCAACTCTCTCAGCCTGAGGTCTCCATAGCAGAGGTGCTCCAGCCCTCGCCTCATCTCCGTGGCCTCCTCTGGCCTGGCTTCAACAGCTCCATGTCCTTCTTGTGCTGGGGACCCCCGAGCTGGACACACTACTGCAGGGGGGTCTCACCAGAGTGGAGCAGAGGGGTGGAATCCTCTCCCTTGACCTGCCTGGGAGTGGCTGAAAGGTGATGTTTGATTTCTTGCTAGCCATCAATGACCTCCCTTAAGAAAGAAATGACCTTGTGGTTGTCTGATTGTTGTCCCATGCTTGACATACTACTTACTTTTTTTGCAGGCTCAGCTGCTGGAGCACTTACCACATTATGCCCCCACGTCAGTGGCTGCTGAGATCAAGGGGTTCATTTTTGCCTCATCCCTGGAGACAAATCTCTTCTATATAAGTTTGTGCATACAGTGGCTGCTGTGTTGATTAATTCTTGTTTTCCTATCTCTGGTGTTTTCCACTGTCAGATAAAGCAGATGAAAGGTGCAGTCCTTCATAGCTTCCTTTACTGTGGCATGCACACTAAGTTAGGATGAGGAAGTTCCATGTGGACCTGGGTGTCAGGTCAGGTGCAGAACTTGAGGAGCAGTATTTGAGGCAGTACACTCTGTGCCTGTGGGTATATCAGAGTTCAGTGTTCAGTCTTGCTGCTGTTCATTGTATACCGTTGCTGGAAGTTCAGAAAATTAATATAGGCAGCACCACTGCCATTAGTTTGCTTCTCTTTTTCTTAGGAAAGACTTTGCTGTCATTTGGATAGGTGGTTCCCAGCTGTTGGGGGGCCCTTGATGACTAAGTGGATGGATGTTTAAGCTGAATTTTAGTGCTCGGGCTAACAGACACTCCTGATCCGTGCTGGCTGGCTCTACTGCATCTTTATTTTACCTCTTTGTTGTCTTTTCACTCTTAGTGGGAGTCTTAGTTTCTTGAATCATTTTTCATCTGGAGCTGGTTGATGACTTGTACCTCTGGATTTCTATTTCTTCAAGGAGGCAGAGTGCAGGATTCTTGGAGAGAAAATGCCAATAGACTGGGTGTTTGGATTGTGTGATGCTTGAGTCTGAGTTCTTAGCCACTGTTGTGACTGGAAGGAAACTTGCTGAGGTAGTAAAAGATAAGCACCAGTCTTTCTTTTCCTATCACACATCGGAGTTTCTGTATGCGGGAAAGCGAGGCATCATTCCTTGGAAAGGTGGCATTTGAGATGCTTTGAGCTTTGGATTCTGCTGCTGGAGAGTTGAGTTGCAGAGATTCTCAAAGCAAACTAGCGCTCAGAGGGCTGCCAGCTTTTTGACTGGCTTTGGCGATGGACCTCTTCTTTTTTCCGGCTGGTGGAGGAAACTAATGCCGTGCTGTAGTTTGTAAGGTTTTACTTGACCATTGGGAAGATAGTCAAAAGAGGGAGTATATGCAGCCTTTTAAACATTTTTATTGGCTCATATGGGGGCTTCTTGGAAAGAACGAACCCTGGAGATGTGCTTGAATGAGAGGAGGGACACTAGAGGGAATTGAGCCTTTGTCTTGGGCCTGGTGTCTGTGAACCCATTATGTTCTTGCTTATTGACTGTAACAGACAGCTGGCAGCTTGCTTGGTGCTGCCCCAGCCAGCATCACTTCTCAGCCTTTAGGCTGTCTCAGTGGGGGAGCAGGCGCAGCCAGGGCAGCTGTCAGCTGCTTTTCTAGCTTTCCTGGGTGGTTACAGGTGCTAGTTATGCTTCAGCTGCCTGTGACCGAGGGATAGGGTTTGCTCTGCATTCTTTACAGAGCTGTTCTAAAAATAACACGGTCTGTGTAGGTTACTAGCAGCACCAAAGCCTTCCCCTTGTCAGACCTCTGTCTCTTTAGACCTGCATTGGGAAGCCCAGATTGCAGTTTTGTGGTTGCTGCTGCCCGTTTGGTGGGGGTTAGATGTTACAGCCAGGCTTACACTTGGGAAGAAATTTATTGCTGGACCGGTGGAGGAGAGAGGCTGCTCACTGTCTCTGACTCCAGGTCTTGCCTGCGGTGAGGCTGCACGGCAAATCCTGATAGACAAAGATACTATAAAACATGGCCAGCCAGAAATAGGTTAGCACAAATGGGAGCACGGTGCTTTTCCAAGCATCCCATGTTAACACGGGTGACATGAATAGCTGTATCCTGTTTCTAAGGGTCAGTGCTCATGGAAAATCCCATTTCATGGGTGTCTCTAGTACCTATCTCCTGGCCCTCTGTCTCTGCAAAATCTGTCCCCAAGACCTCTTGTCCTAACTTTCTGGCTTGAAGTTTGCTAGCAGATCTGTGTGCTTGTGTGTGCACGTACAGAGAGAGTAAGGAGCACACTTGCACAGAAAATAGTTTGAAAAATAGTTTCATGAAAACACACTGCAGGTGATGGTGATCAGGCATGGGACTTGGCTAGCAACTTGTCTTAATCCTTCTTTTTCCATGCTTTTGGCCCTTCCCTCAAACATCTCATGAATATTGTACCCAAATACTCTTGTTCAATCCCAAAATTGCCCGTCTCCAACATCCTATTACAAGTCCTGTATTCATAGAACGGTTTGGGTTGGAAGGGACCTCAAAGATCATCTAGTTCCAAACCCCCTGCCATGGGCAGGGACACCCTCCACTAGCCCAGGTTGCCCAAAGCCTCATCCAACCTGGTCTTAAACACTTCCAGGGATGGGGCATCCACAACCTCTCTGGGCAACCTGTTCCAGTGCCTCACCACCCTCACAGTAAAGAATTTCTTTCTAACATCTAGTCTAAAACTACCCTTCTTTAGCTTAAACCCGTTACCCCTTGTCCTGTCACTACACTCCCTCATAAACAGTCCCTGACCATCTTTCCTGTAGGCCCCTTCAGGTACTGGAAAGCCACAATTAGATCTCCCCGGAGCCGCCTTTTCTCCAGGCTGAACAATCCCAACTCTCTCAGCCTGTCCTCACAGGAGAGGTGCTCCATCTCTCCGATCAGCTTTGTGGCCTCCTCTGGACTCGCTCCAACAGCTCAGTGTCTCTCCTGTACTGGGGCCCCCAGAGCTGGACGCAGTACTCCAGGTGGGGTCTCACCAGAGTGGAGTAGAGGGGCAGGATCCCCTCCCTCGACCTGCTGGTCACGCCTCTTTTGATGCAGCCCAGGACACGGTTGGCTTTCTGGGCTGCAAGCGCACGCTGCCGGCTCATGTTGAGCTTCTCATCAATCAGTACCCCCAAGCACTTCTCCTTGGGGCTGCTTTCAATCCATTCCTCCCCCAGCCTGTAGTCGTGCTTGGGATTGCGCCGACCCACGTGCAGGACCTTGCGCTTGGCCTTGTTGAACTTCATGCGGTTTGCACAGGCCCACCTCTCCAGCCTGTCAAGGTCCCTCTGGATGGCATCCCTTCCCTCCAGCGTGTCAACCACACCACACAGCTTGGTGTCGTCGGCAAACTTGCTGAGGGTGCGCTCGATCCTGCTGTCCACGTTGCCGACAAAGATGTTAAACAGTGCCGGCCCAGTACCGACCCTTGAGGAATGCCACTCATCACTGTTCTCCACTTGGACATTGAGCTGTTGACCACGACTCTTTGAGTGCGACCATCCAGGCAATTCCTTATCCACCGAGTGGTCCATTGATCAAATCCAGGTCTCTCCAATTTAGAGACAAGGATTTCGTGTGGGACGGTGTCAAATGCCTTGCACAAGTCCAGGTAGATGACGTCAGTTGCCCTTCACTTATCCACTGATGCTGTAACCCCATCATAGAAGGCCACCAAGTTTGTCAGGCATGATTTGCCCTTAGTGAAGCCGTGTTGGCTGTCACCAATCACCTCCTTATTTTCCATGTGCCTGAGCATAGTCTCCAGGAGGATCTGCTGCATGATCTTGCCAGGCACGGAGGTGAGACTGACCGGCCTGTAGTTCCCCGAATCTTCCTTTTCTTCCCTTCTTAAAAACAGGGGTTATGTTGCCCCTTTCCCAGTCAGTGGGAACTTCGCCGGACTTCTCAAAGGGAGGGCTATGGGTTTCCTCACCTGATCCCTGGCTGCTTGGACAGTTTCTCTGTATTCCTCCCAGGCTGCCTGTCCTTGCTTCCACCCTCTGTAGGCTTCCTTTTTGTGGTTGAGTTTGCCCAGGAGCTCCTTGTTCATCCATGCAGGCCTCTGGGCGTTTTTGCCTGACTTCTTTGTTGGCATACATTGCTCCTGAGCTTGGAGGAGGTGACCCTTGAATATTAGCCAGTTGTCTTGGGCCCCTCTTCCCTCCAGGACTTTGTCCCGTGGTATTCTACCAAGCAGATTCCTTTACACAGCATCTCCACTTACATATTTGTTTCTGTTATCCATTAAATAGATGGGAATGATGCATGTCTCCCTGTAGGATATCAAAAGCAGTGCTTTTTCTGTTCAAAGCAACTTGACTCTTGTCATACTTTTTTTTTTTTTAAAGTTGCCAGTCTCCTGACCGGAGAGTTATCTGATGTGAATTTTTAGTGAAGCCTGTCCCTCAGTATGTTGTTTAGCCAGCACTGTCAAAATGCTTTTGGAGAGGCTGGATCAGCCACTGGGCTATGGTCTGCGCGATGGTGGTATGATTCAAAACTTGCTGCTTTGCTACGGAAGAGTTGCTGTGTTGCTGACAGGATGGAACCAGGCTCCTTGGACTGCGTCCTGGCTCTGAGCTGTACTCTGCCCTTTGTAGTCCAGATGCGTGGGCCAGCACAGATCAGGAATCTCTGGGAGGTTGGTAGGGACGCTTACTGTGTCTGCTTAAAAAGTTTGTCTGGTTTCTCAAGACTGCGTCTCCTGATCTATTGCATGTGAAATTACAAGTGAGGGCAAGCTCCAACTCATGGAAGACTTTTAATTCTGTATTTAACTGGTCAAGATTTGTTTGCTTGGTTACATAGACAAGCTTACTGCTAGTGTATTTTATCTTATTACTTGTTTCAGCATGTAGCTGTCTGGAAGAACCAACTGTTGCATTGGTGATGGTCAGATTTTCTTTTCCTTATACTTTTGATTGCTGTATGAATTGGTTTGTATCTTTCTTTCCTTGACATTGTTATATTACACTAGTTATTTTAATGCTCTTTTTGAATTAACACCCTTCAAGCATTTTACTACCATGAATATAATTGCAAAGGCCAGTGCTGAGAGTTTAATTAAAAAATGAAATAGGCTTGCTTCTTTGTTTTGTTGGTTTTCGTTGTGGTGGTTTTTTTCTTCCTTTGTCTGCAGTGGATCTTGCATGCTTTGATTTTTGTTACACTCCAGCTTCAGATCTCTGACACAGCTGCTTTTGTTTCCTCTTTCTGATGGTAAATATGCTACTTCTTGTTTCATCACAGTTCAATGAAAAGTAATGTTCTTCTGTGATCCAGCTACTGTCTTCTGTAGGTATATTATTTCTGTTCTCAAGCTTTTGCCAATCCCATTGAGCGGAGCTTTGATCTTTTTCTCTGGCCTAAACAAGTGTCCAGAGTAACTTTTTAACATATTTGTGCTACTTTTAACCAGATACGGGGCTTTTTGTAAGTGTCCGGCCTAATGTGCTGCCATTCCTGATCTCTTTTCTCCAATGTCCAGTTTCATTCTGTACTGATATTCTAATTATTGTGGTTTTTTTTCCCAATTTTTATACATTTGTTTTTTTCTTGATTATAAATCATTGTTATCGCTTGTGGCTTAGGCTGTATTTTTTTTTTTTAATTGACAGATCATGTGAACTACAGAATGTCTCTCCAGTTCTTTCAGTGATAGATATCCAGATGTTTGAGAGCTATGGTAAAAATATACATTGGGCAATTGGAATAACCTGTCTAAGGGAACTGTATCTTCCAAACTTTTTTCCCTTAAAGCTAAGTTACACCTTGAAGTAACAGCATTTAAATCTCTTTCCCTCACTCCCCTTTAATTACTTAAATTCACTTGAAATTCTTCTTGAGTTTCCTTACCTCTTGTTTATATGGACAAAGAGCTACATTAGTATTTCTGCTGTAAATTTTTTGCGTTTATGGAACTCCTTCATCTTATACTTCAGAAATTCATGCTTAATGCTTAACCGAGTTCAGTTAACTTCTTCCTTCATAGTTGAAAAGCTACCTAGTCTGCGTGGGTTTTTTTGGAAAAACTCTTCAGAGTAATACGTTATCTCTGGGAACACAGGGTATTTTATTTAAGCCAGTTTTTTGTCGTTTCATCAGCATAGTTCATGGGCAGCTTGTTGTCTTTGGTCTGGATCATAAAAGGCTACTGAAAATTAAGCAAGTTAAAACAGTCAGTCTTAAATTACTTGACAAAGCTTGTGGGAAGTTAGGGCAAAGTGAGGAGAGAACCTGCGTCATTTTCATCCTGTGTTGATGCCCAGGTTGTGAGTGCTCTTCAGGGTGAGAACAGTATTTCTGTTGCTTATTCAGGGCTTGGGTGTACCAGGCTGCGTAAGTTGCTGGTTGCACTCCTTGCCCTTCAGGGCAAGGCATGGAGGGCAGCATTTTGAACATGCCATTTTTATTTCCTCTTGCTCAGTCAGGTTTGTGGAGAAGTTGAAATTTATATTCCTACAACTACCTTTGTTTACAATAGTATTAACTGCCACATCACTCTAATTTGTGACCTGTTAAGCTTGCAGCCATCAATCAATCACCAGTAACTGCTTGGAGGCAATGGCTGGCCATAACCCTCAGGAATGTACAGGGCAAGTGCTAGAACATGCTTTCACGGGGGCTTAGGATTCCACTTGAGCATGGAGAGGGATGTGGAACAGCGATTTGGCAACCTGAACAAAGGAGAAATTTGCTGTCGCCTTTTCAGATGTCTGACTCTGGAGCACAGGTAGTTTTTTCATCAGTCCTCCTGGTCAAAGGGAAGGGGTTTGAAAGGGCCAGTTGAATCTGGCAAATCCACGAATGGTTACAGGACTGGTGCCACAGCTAGGGGTTAGGCTACTTAGACCATGGGACTCGCTTTGAGAAACCTGGTCTGCTGGGGGCTGATGGCGTCCATCTGTCAGAGAGGAAGAGCACCTGCGAGGATGCTGAGGCCCTGGCACAGGTTGCCCAGAGAAGCTGTGGCTGCCCCTGGCTCCCTGGCAGTGTTCAAGGCCAGGCTGGATGGGGCTTTGGGCAACCTGGGCTAGTGGAGGGTGTCCCTGCCTGTGGCAGGGGGTTGGAACTGGATTGTCTTTAAGGTCCCTTCAAACCCAAACTATTCTATGATTGTATGATTTTTTCCCCTTTCAGTCTTCTGCCCAAGCTATTGAATCTCCTTTGGAATTTAGAATTACCATCAGTGATGTCAGATGGGTTTGGTATCTTGAGTCATATCTGGTGCCCTGGAATATTGCCTGTGAGTCATGGAAATTATTTATGTTTGGTAAACATGCCCAGAAATGAGAGAAGATATGATAAATACACATCCACTGGCTATATTATCAGGCCAGATTGTGGGTAATTGTCAGTATTTGAGGACTCAATTAATCCAGTAAAGCTAGAAGGTCTTTGAATACAAGTATGACAAAGGAAGAGAATATAGAGGGATGCATGGGCACTGGGTGTCTGTAGTCATGGCTTTTATTTTGTCCCTGCAATACACATACCTGCCTTTCTTTTTAAACTTTTCTTCAGTTAAAACCTCTTGGCATTGTCATGGTTTAGCCCCAGCCGGCAGCTGAGCACCACAGGGCCGCTCACTGTGTTAGTCCTTGCCATCATGCATTGTGTTAGGAGCTCAAGTTTAGCTGATTGTCAGTGTTACCTACAAGTTCTTCTTGGTACCCACCACCTACAGCAGTGTTTCTTTATAAATACAAGCCTTAGTTTTTTTGCAGTTCAGTATGATCAGCTGAATGCTTTCAATCTGTACCTAGTCTACTAGACTTAAAAGCACTGTCCATTGGAAACTGTTTTCTTTCTTAGTTTTATTAGTTAGTATTGTGTTATCAGTAGTTATTTCCTATAGTATAGTGTTTCATTCATTTCAGTGTTGTGGGTGGCAGAACATTTGCATCAGTTCTCATTAGCATAACACTGTAGCACTGTAGCTGAAATTAAGTAAATTAGATCATGTTAGAAATGGCTGCCAAGGGGGAAGGGGTTTTTTGTGTGTGGTGAGAAGCTTCCAGGAATTGGATGCTGATGGGATCGCTAGTGAGGGCAGAGAAGGCGAGACAATATGAGTAGCAAAAACTTTGAAATGGTAATATAAGTGGAAGATGAGTCTGGATTTACTAGCCAAATCTCTGTATTAACTTGTGCCTCAAGGGGAGAATTGGATCAGCTGAGAGTGAATGGTGAATATTAATGGTTGATGATTGGCAATTAAAAGGTAAATTCTACCTTCTGTCCTCTCTCCTCTAAGTACTTTGAGAAAGCAATCCAGTTTTATCACAGCACATTGTCTGGTGCAGTAGGACTTTAACCATGACTGTAACTTCTGTTTGCCTGTGAAATAGCATGCAAAAGGCATTACAGAACAGCAAGATGCTGTAGATGCTGGAGGAAGAAACCCATATACATCTTTGGATGCTGCTACATATCTGAGGAAAAACAATATTATGGTAAACTTTGCTGCTGGGCTTGTTGTTCATCATATATCTGTACAGGTCTTCTAGCATTAAGTACTTCCACATCCCTAGCCATTCTCGTGCTAGGCTTTAAAGCCTTGCTTTGTCAGGTCCCCCCCTTCCCTCCCTTACCTTGTTGCTTTCTTAGTGCTCACCTATATTTTTAATATTAGGTGTGGATATACTTGTGCTGGGTTGACTTTGCGTTTATTAACTAAATAAATTATTGTAGCAATTTGAATTGTGTAATCCGTTCCTAAGTCTATTCTCAACTTGCACCTTTCCCTTTGTTTCTCTCTGCTTGGATTAGTTTCCTCTCTTGAGTTTTCTGTCTCATCACCTTCAGAAAATTCCTCCAGAAAGTTGTGTCTGAGTTCTTGAGACTTTTTTTGTATCCCTTTTGTATGGTTGGAGGTTTTTTTGGTGGTTGAATGAACTACAGGTATCATAAACATAAAAATCTAATGTATTGTTGCCAAAAGGCAGCTTTTACTGCAAAACAGCCTTTCTGCAAAAGAAATTTTCCCTCAAATATTCCCAGGGGTTGCTGCTTACATGGCCTACAATGTACTCACATTTGGGTGTGTCCCATTCCTGAAATATATATGCACAATCCTATTCTGGAATGCTCATTTAATTAAAAGTTAATAAGCAAAGTTTGTAATAATCAAGTGAAGGATGCATGGTAATGATCTGATCTTGCTGACTTAGAACTCACATCTGTCTCCATCCTTCCCATACAGGTGAATCAGCGCAATGTCCCAGGGATCGATAGTGCCTACCTGGCCATGGATACAGAGGAAGGTGTGGAAGTTGTTTGGAATGAGGTTCAGTTCTCTGAGCGGAAGAACTTTAAGCTTCAGGAAGTAAGTTGATGTGTTTCCCAAGAAAATGTGGGAAACATACCATACGCGAGGGTGGGATTATAGGTGTTGGTGTCCTTTCATGTGGATTATTGGCTGGATTTGGAGTGCTGTGCTGCTCAAATGTAGCAAATTCAGTTTAAGCCGGGCCTGTGCAGAAAATGCGACTGAGTACTGTTGTGCTATTTCCATGGGCTCTTGTGTTGATTTGGTCTTGGTGATCAAACCATGCTCAGCTGATGAGATGCAGTGTAGGATGAAATCAGATGCTGTTTGTTCTTAGCATAGAGCTTGAAGTGTGCAGTGTTGTTTAAGGGGACTAAGACCAAAGAAGAAAGAAAGATGTGGGCTGATGAGGTCTCTGATGTAACAGTCTTTGTCTTTCTGATGTTAAGGAAAAAGTTAAAGCGGTGTTTGACAACTTAATTCAGCTGGAACATCTGAACATTGTGAAATTTCACAAATACTGGGCTGATGTGAAGGAGAATAAGGCCAGGGTAAGTAAAGTGAACAGTCTGTTGGGTTTTCTCACTATATGTCCTGTAGGTAATTAGTGAAGCAGAGGGTAATGTCTCATACTGCCGCTACAGGTGATATTCATCACTGAATATATGTCTTCAGGGAGCTTGAAACAGTTCCTGAAGAAGACAAAGAAAAACCACAAAACTATGAATGAAAAGGTAACTTTTTTCCTTTCTCCCCCCCCCCCGCCTATTTTCACTTAGTGCCATCAGCCTCTGGAAAGCTCTTTCAGCAGAGAATCCTGATGAGAAGGCAACCTGGTGATAACATGTGTCTGTGTTTCCTTTTTATTACTGTAAACTAGTTTAGTTGCAGGTTATCTTGGACAGCTGTTCTGTGCTTTTTGCTTTGTTTCCAGCAGTTCTGTAGCTTCATATGTATGGTGTGACAGGCACATCCCTTTCCATGTGTGCATACAGGAAAGAGGGAAGGCATCTGTGCATGAGGAGTTAGGAGGGAACACATGTTTTTTGATCCATACAAATATGTAGAAACTAAACTGAGCATGAGAGCACCAATCCTCTAAGTTTTTACTTCCTGCACACCTGTACTGGGTAAAAACTAAGATGCCACACAATGGAGCATATATCCTTTCATATAAATGGGCTATGAATCACAGAACTAAGGATTAGTTCCTCTTCCTTGAATGATTTTTATCCTTTTTGCTCCTGTATCTGTAGGCCTGGAAGCGATGGTGTACCCAGATCCTCTCTGCTCTCAGGTATGCAAGTTACTGATCTTGTGGTTTAGCCATCTATTTAAGTGTAACATCTCTTATGCTAGAATATTAAAAGCCGTAAACATACGTGCTGCCAAACGTTAGCAAGGTTCATGGAATGGAGCCTGCAGAGCGCTTTGTCACCCAGCCTGATTTTTATCCCAGTCATGGTCTACAGAGTGTCAACTGGATCTAACCACGGCCAAGAGGATGTTGCAGAGAAGTCTCAAATAAATCACTTTCCATGTGAGAGGAGTGAGGACATTTTTCTTAGTCTGCAGCCCTGTAGCATGAAGTGGATTCATCATTGTGGTGTGATATGGTTAGAAGTGTATATGGACCTATATGTTTCTTGATGATGCAGATCTTCTGCAGCCATTTTAGTCCAACCCAGTTGAATGGAATGTGGGGGGTTTTGTCTGTTTGTTTTGGTTTTAAAGACTCTTCTCTACCTGAGCCAGAGTTGGTGTGTAGCTAATAACAGCCTTGGAAAAACAGTATCCCAGATGTTAGAGCAAGACTCCCACTCCATAGAGAAAATTCTGTCCCCATTCAGCTAAATATAGCTGTTGATGAATAGCTGGGGTTCTAATAAGCTTTTGGGAGCTGACAGTCCTTATTTGTGCTGGCTGCTAATGTAAAACCAAGCAGGGCAAGGCACAAAAACAGGTAGCCTCAAAAGTACCTGGAACCCCAGCACTGAAAAACTTTGCTTGTGCCTGTTGGAAAACATAACCAATCATGTTTGCACAGCACTGAGTGCCTTTTTGATGCCTGTTGAGTAGGGCCAGAATAAGGCTCTGATATTTTTGGTATAAAATTGGAACCCTTTTAGTACCCACCTAGCAGTACTGGGATGGATGAAATGGTTTCTTTACCTTGATACCCTGAGTTTCTTGGGAACTGATGAGAGAAAGCTTTCTTTTTTCCCCTCATGTTCTGGAGGTTGTTAGTTAGAGACAATCACTTAATGATTCTCTCCTAGCCTAGAGGCTGATGTACAGTCACTTAATTTTACCTCCCTGCTATTGTAAATCCCCAGTGTGTGTCCTTTGCCCTCCTGTTCTCTTCTGATGTTGCTTGAGACTGGGAAGGGAGGAAGACAGGGATTCCTGGCCTCAGCCTCGGTAGTCTCCTGACCAGTGCTCTGTTCTGAATCTCTAGCTACCTCCACTCCTGTGATCCCCCAATCATCCATGGTAACCTGACCTGCGACACCATCTTCATTCAGCACAACGGACTGATCAAAATTGGGTCAGGTAAGGCTTGGGGAGGTGATCTTTGCCTATGAGACAAGCTACTCAGATAAAGGCATCTAATCCTTTCGAGGTTATCTGGCATGATAAGCATGTATATACGTGTGTTCCTCCACGTCAGTTGGACCAGAGATTGGTAGTGAATTCACTCTTGGTTGGACCACCTTCAGGTACAGGGAAGGACTGATACTGGATACTGTTTCCCTTGTTAGCCCCTTCCTCAGTTTTTGATCTCAAGGGACTGACCCAAGAAACGGTGCTGAAACTTTCAAGTTTTGTATGCACATTATCCTTGGATTCATCTGCTCTGCAGTCTTTTTCATGTTAACACGCATGGAGTTCTCTTCCCAGTGTTGTGAAGCTTTGAGAGCTATCTGGAGAGCTGTGTCCACTGAGGCCACACGAGTGCTTCTTGTAGCAACCAACATTTATAATCAAGGTTATAGACTCTGGCTGCAGCAAGCTGCTTGTCTTGGCATCCTCATCCAGCATCACTCACTTTGGCCTGCACCTCAGGATGCTAGCTTGACTTCAGCCTATTTGGCAAAGACATGCTCTGTTCAGGCAGCCACCTGTGCTGAAATGTTTATTTTCGTAAGAAGTGAGTTTTCTGGCAGCGCAGTGCATCCTTGCATACTCTGGGTTTTTTTCACCTTTGCTATTCCTATGACTTTAAATCTGTCTGCAGTAAGGATGCACTATGTCGTACCACATATTCTTTCAAGTGACAGCTTTGCTATCTGTTGTCCAACTTCTGCAAGCATTCTAAAACCCAGAGAGCATGCACTTGCTGTCCTGTAAGCTTTTGCCTGTGTGAATTCTTGGTTTGATGTTGACAGTGTACAGGAAAGAATGCTCTGCTTTGCCTGTCATCTAAAAATAGCCTCTCTTCATAAACTGCAGACCTCTGCGGCTTTTCTTTCTATGAATGAACTCTTGTATTGTCTCTTTGTTCCAGAATTGGGGTCTCTGTTCTCTGTAACAAACCTCTGATACATGCTTGTACCCAAGGAGACTGGGTCATGGCAGAAGGAACAGTCAGTTCTCTATCTGCCTGTAAACTTGGTGACAGCTTGCCCTTCATACAGGCTGATGATATCGTGGGGTTCACTTTATTATCTTTCCCTGACTTTGTGGGAGGAATTTCCAAGAGTTGTGTGCATTGGATACCTGCATTTAATTCAGGCCACTTACGGAAAGTCTATTGTAGACTCGAGTACATAAGAGATCCTTCTTTTTCTAGTTTATTTTAAGTATTATACAGCTGCAGTCTTTCTAATTGGTAGCCAGCACTTTGTTTGTGAAAACAAACCACTTAAAGTTGGTATCTAGAGCCGTGGCTTTTTACCAGAGGGAGGTTCTGCAGATCAATAAACGTGACATTCTTAAGAGCATTCAGAGTCCCAGTGGTGCCATTCAGAGGCTGTCTAGAAGAAAGGTGGCTCTTTGAGTGTGGGTCACAAACAGTTGCCTCAACAGAGTTACACCTTTGCCTGTGCCCTCCAATTCCATAGAGCTTTGCTTCCATTAGACACGGTGGGAGGGACAGAGGCAATTAGACTGATGTGCTCTTTCAAAGAGTTGTGAGTGTCTGTATGCTCTAACAGCCGTATCCTCAGCAAGACTCCTTGGTAGTCCTGAAGAGGACACATGCTGGAAGTGTGACTGCGCAGGAACAGTGCTTAACTGCAGTTATTCCTGAGCAAATGTTCTTCTACTCCACAGTTGTAGGCTGTCTTGCTCGTGTTGTGTTCAGAAGTGAAGTGATTTCTCTGGGAGATTCTGGTCTGTCCTTAAATAAAAAAGGAAGCAAGCATGAGTGGATTGTGGTCGTAAGAGGAATCCTCCCGATGTGAAGGCTATGTCTCCAGTGCAGGCTGGAATTAAAGTTGCCAATGTTGCAGGATATATTCTTATTCCTGTAGTGCCTACCCAACTAGGAAAGTCAGAACTACATCATCAGAACTGCTGGATGTATTCCAGCTTGAGATTCTCCAGTACTGCTGACTGTGCAGTAGCCAGACAGGCTATTTTCACGTTCGGGCCCTAGAGTGACAGTTGCTTTGGGGTCACTGGCAATGTTAAACCCATGTTTATTGCTTCGTGAGTTATTTCTTAGAGCTGGCTGGTATCTGAAAACTTTCCTGCGTTTACTTAAAAGAAGCGGGGCAGTAATTCAAGATTTAAGGGGAACAGTGATTCAGTGTGCTATGATCTGTTCTTTGATACTCTCTGTCCCCAGCACCATTCTGGGCTACGCTCCTGAAAGCTCCTCTTCCCTTTAAGCAAAAGAGAATACTTGCTGAATGTGGGGCAAAAATTTGGGGAAAGGAAGCTGCTATTGTATTCTGCAAAACATCCCCCTGTTTGCTAGGGGAGGAAGTACTAGAAGAGTAGTGTCACTTGTGTAACATTGGAAGTGGCTGGTATACTTGTTCCTGTAGCAGCTGCTTAGGTGTGGGAGCAGCCCTTCTGCCTTCACTCCTTGCTGCTCCTTTGGATTGCAGAAGCACATGCGCTAGCAGGACTGACCACTGTTTTTCTTGTTCTGAATGTAATTCTGGAGCAGTATTCTCTTCTCTATTCTTTCCCTCCCTAGAGCCACCTGTGTACTGCAGGAAGAAAAAAGATTAATTTAGTAGTAGAGTGTTGTTACTATTGCATTCAGTTTTGGGAAAAGGGATGAAATCTTTATATGCTGGGGGTCATCTGTGGAAGAAAAAGGGAGTGGGAAAGAGGGAGGATTTCTCATGCTGCTTAAATGCAAAAGCCATCCATAATCCATTAATTTACTAACTTTTCTTTTTCAGTGCCACAAAGTGCAGGGTTAATGGATTTAAAGGACGAAAAGTGTCAAATGAGTGGGGAACTTTGGAGAAGTTGTGATGAGGAAAGGAAAGACACCCATGGTTCTTAAACTTGCCACTGGTGTTCCCAGAGACTGGAATGTTCCAGCTGCTTTCTGGAGTTGTGGTCAGATGAAAATACTCCTTGCGAGAGGTCCAAGTTGTTTTGTGTGCTCTTCCACAGGATCCATGTGCAACACCATGTTGCATTTATGCATATCTGTACTGTCTAACAAGTGGACCTGCAAAGGGAACGTGTTGCAAGATGTTTTACTGTGACAGGTTGAAGGTACTCCTGAGTGTGAAGGAGAACAGTGGGTTTAGGCAGGGTGTTCAATGCTGCTGCTTGCTTGTTAAGCAATGTTTGGAGATGTTTCTTGTAGTTCTCTTTGGGAGTGTAAGAACCAGTCACAAACGGAAAGAGGAGATGGGTTTGAATTAAAAATCCTTTTGGGCAGCTCTTGGAGTGCTCCAACAGAACTGAGGCCTCAAACTGGAGTGTCTTGTAATGTCGTCTTGTGCTCCTGAGACATGGCCATGTATTACCACATGTCAAATGAGACACGCAGTAGAGCACAGGGGAAAGTTTAGTGTTGTGCTAGTATATTTGCAAATAGTGCCTCCAGGCACTCAGGAAAGCGTATGCATCGGCCGTCTTCAACGTACCTGACCTCTAGGTTTTATTATATATTTAACTGCAGTCTGTCCAGAGTCTCTCTTCAGTTCCAGGCCAAGGTGCCAGGAGACTGAGTCTTATTTGGTATTAACTCTGCTGTTAAATTATGTGGCCAGGTATGTAAGTATGGGTTCTGCTGCCAAGATCCATGCCCAGGAGAAGCTGCTGGGATATAAAAGGTAGTTGCCTGCTGAAGAGGATGCTAAGGGACCGTAGAGCACTCACAGAAGGAACAGTATTTCCAGCTGCTTAGCTGCAGTGTCAGCTGTAATCTTCTGCTTGGTCAGAGGTGTCTTGTCTCCCTTGCCCAGTCTGGTTCTCAATTAGAAACATTAATGTTGCTTATGTAAATTTATTTTAAAAAAGTGGCTAGAGGCAGGGCCAGATTCTCAGTCTTGTCCAGGTTTTGCCATGATTCTGACCTAGCTGTCTCTATCGATGTTAAGTGCTTGCTGTTTCATCAACTCATTGACTTTATCTCGTTTTACTTCCCGCTTACGGGCTGCTCTGTTACCAACAGTCTTTCATAGGATATTTGCTAATGGTGAGCAAACTTCTCCGGTCCTGTGATGTGGCCACCACTATATATGTAATGTACATTATTTTATTTGTGTGTGTGTATATATATATTTTTATATATATGTGTGTGTGTATTTATATTTGTAACACACACAAACATACACACTCCCTCTATCTTATTTATACAGTCTTCCCTTGCTATAAGGCTGCTATGTGAAACTGTTCAGCTTAGGTGCATCCTACTTTGAGACCTTGTGTTCTGTGCTGGGATGCAAACTGTTCCTTGTACTCTCAGCCAAAGCCTTACAGCGAGGGAGCACTGCCCTTTGTGAAATCTCCTGGTTGTTAGTTCTCTTCCTTTCCTTGTTCTTAGAGCGTGCTAGTCCATGGACCCTAGTGCATGCTGGCTCCCGCATGTCAAGCCAAGTGGATGCATTGTTCTGAGCTCTTCCCAGCTGAACTTTCCACATACGTTAGACTCTTTCCTGCTACTGCTCTGCTAGACTTGGCTAGACACCAAACCTGGACTAGCCTTTGCTTTGTGCTTGGCTATCCAGTTGCTTGCTTGTAGTTTTAACTCCATAGATGTTTTGTTCTTAAGATGAATGTTTCAGTGAATGTATCTGGCTCCTGATGGCCTGAGAGACATCCCATCCTGCCCAAATGAGTCCCTGATTGTGAAGTAATGTTTACTATTAATGTTTCCCCAGACAAAGCTCTGTTTTTTGGGGACTTGTGCATATGAAGAGGGAATTGGGCTGGTGGGGGCTAGAGAAGGATTTGAATGCTGCAATTTGTAAACCTATTAAATAGAACGCTGCATTTAGAATCACAGAATGGTTTGGGTTGGAAGGGACCTTAAAGACTGTCTAGTTCCAACCTCCCTGCCATGGGCAGGACACCCTCCACTAGATCAAGTTGCTCAAAGACCCATCCATCCTCACCTCCCTCACTTACATTTGAAATAATTACTTTTTATTTTTTCTGCCATCACGGTTGTTCTTGATGGTTAGAATCATAGAATGGTTTAGGTTGGAAAAGACCTTTAAGATCATAAAGTCCAACCATTAACCTAGCACTGCCAAGTCCACCACTAAACCATGTCTCTAAGCACTACATCTACGCATCTTTTTAAATACCTCCAGGGATGGTGACTCAGCCACTTCCCTGGGCAGCTTGGTACAGTGCTTGACAGCAGTTTTGGTGAAGAAATTTTTCCTAATACCCAATCTAGTTTGTTTCTACTGAGTTGGGAACCTACCAGCTGTCAGCGAGAAGTGGTGGAAAGGGAAGGGCCTGTCCAAATGGACTCTGTGCCTTCTTCACGTTTGCAGGAGGAGGATGTGGCACCAGCAGAGTAAAGGCTCTCTCAAAAAGCTAAATCTGGGATCTTACATAGCTGAGGGGGAAGTTGATGTAGCGCGGGCTTGCGGCATTAGGAGGACAGATTTCCTTGGGCATGGCTTGTTTACCAGAGTGCTGCAAGCTGGGCAGGTTGGGCTGTGGCAGTCGTGTGCGGCAGGCTGCCTTTGTGGGGTGGAAGAGGCAAGGTGGCAACCAGCAGCAGACAGACTGGTCAAGGAATGAGCCACAGAGTGGGAACATGACTGAGCCTGGGCTTCAGCGTGGGTTCAGTCACGCTGGTGGCAACAAGACTTAAGACTAGCAAACCATTTCTCGGACATCAAGTCACCACGGTGAGCAGAACAAAAGGCCCTTGTTCTGGCAAGGCAAGAAGGGCTTCAGCCAGTGGTCTCCAGGCTTAAGAAGATGCTGTGGTATCTCACGTGTGCTGAAACAACATCAGGCGGCCTTGAAATACTGAGCTTTCTTGGCTGTTTTCTTTCAGAACTTGTTTTAACAGTGCTGTTGTACCACTATGTAGTGTTCATATGAGAGCTGGAAACTGTTTAATCCTTAGATCTTGAACAGTGATTTGGGTTTGAAAACACTAAATGTAGGGTATAAGTCTCCTGTTTTGCTTGAGGATTGAGCTAATAAGGTTGTGAGTGACATGCTTTCATAACTAATCTTTTTTTAGCTGTTAACTTCACTCTCTTGAATTTTATTACCTGATGTTTAAAGACTTGCTGTGCTGTTTTTCACATCCTTAACAGACACCTGAGACAGGTGATGTAGAAATAAAACAGGGGTTACTAGGATATCTTGGATCTGGTTTTTGCTGTGGTGTTTTGTTTGGTTTTTTAACTAAAGCAAGTATGGCTTAGAGAAAAAAATAATAGTTGAAATCAGTGGACATAGAAAAACTTATCATAAAAATGGAAAACTTTTTCACCCATGTTGGCATTCAATTAGGAAGATTTAACATGAATTTATGTAGTTTAGCTTCTAGCTGTACAGTTTTATGTGTAGAATCGAGCATGTCCTTTACCAAGCCACATATTTTCAGTTGCTTAGAAACTTGGCAAAACTAAAGTAGACTTTCACAAGCAGAGGAAAAGGTTTGTCTCTGACTACAGGTGCTGCTAGGAATGAGATCTGGCAGGTGAATAGTTTTGAGTGCAACTTTTTTTTGCCCAGAATGCTTCAGAAAGTCTAAAGTGGTATGAAGGTTACTTCTTTTTAAAGGCTTTGTCTCAGATTGGTCTATGTTGTCTTTGAGTCTCCCAGTGATGTGCAAGCCTGTCGTAAAGAGAAGATTCTCCACATTTGGATCGTTCTTGAGAAACTGTTGAGCAAACTGGGTGGAAAAGCATGAGGTTAATTTCTAATTGTAATAAATTGACAGGCATCTCATGATCTAGCTGCTGTTATAATGGCAAAAATGGTTACCAGGGACCTGCTTTGATTTTTGTATATAAGCACACACTTCAAGGCAGGAGAAGCAGGCATAGGTAAGTGACAATCAATGGGCTTTAATTAGTTTTTGAAATTGCAACTAATATCTGACTGAATGTGTGCATTATGATTTAGTGTGTGCATTTGGGGCAAGGGGGTTTGTTCGTGGGTTGTTGGTTTTGGGTTTTTGGGGGGGGGTTGGGGGTATTTTGTTTTTTTTTTTTAAAGTCAGATTTAGTGGTAAGAATTGATGTCTTGGCGGTCTTGTTGCAAAGGCACCAAGAGGAACGCATACGTAACAGATTTACCTCCTGCTATGCCACGATGGTAATAAACTCTTATTTTTATTTTGCAGAAGGTTTAAAAGCTGGCTCTTGCTTCATGTGCTTGCCTTCCTTGCTCAGTGTACCGTCTTTGTGCTGCTGTGAGTCATCTCATTCATGAAAACACCAGAAAACAACTATCTTCTAGACTGGTTGTCATTTTCAGTTAAATAGCATCTTCCCAAAGGTTTAAATTTCCCAGTTTAGTGCTCCAGGTTATGAGAACTTGCCTTTCCTGTGGTCAAATTTATTCTTTTTATGTCTCATTGAAAGCACCCGCTGTTTGAGCTTTGCTGGATTATGTTTTTTCTCTGACTTTATGTGGATTTCCAGGATGTGTCATGGGACATGTCTTACAGTCATCCAGGTCTTCATTTACCCATTTTAGTTATTAGTATGGCAGTTGTGTATGTCCGCTCCTTTTGGGGTCCTTAGATGAAGGCATGTGGAACATTAGCATTTTAGAACGCTCATTCATGCCAGTTCTTGAAAGATCACTTGAATACAAACTTAGCAAGTATTTACATCCCCATGTACCAGTACATGCTCAGGGCTGACCTTCTGGAAAACAGCTCTGCAGATCAGGATCTTGGGGTCTTGCAGGACAGCAACCGGACCATGAGCCAGCAATGCAGCCTGACAGCAGAGGTGGCCAGCAGCATCTTAGGCTGTGTTGGGAAGAGCATTGCTGGCAGATCGAGGGAAGTGATCCCTCCTCTCTCTCTAGCACTGGTGATGCAACATCTGGAGTGCTGTGTCTAGCTGGACCTGAGCTCCACAGTACAAGAAAGATATGGCCTTACTGGAGCAAGTCCTGCACAGGGCCATGAAGACAACGAAGGGACTGAAGTGTCTGTCCATATGAGGAGAGGCTGAGAGCTGAAACTGTTAGGCCTGGAGAGGAGAAGGCTCAGGCAGATCATTTCAATATGTATAAATAACTGATGGGAGAGAATGGGGAGGAGGGAGCCGGTCTCTTCTCTATAGTGCCCACTGACAGGACGAGAGGTGATGGGCACAAATTGAAATACATGAAGTTCCATCTAGCACAAGAATACTTTTTTTTTTTTTTTTTTTTTTTTTTTTTTACTGTGAGGGTAGTTGAACACTGGTACAGGTTACCCAGAGAAGTTGTGAAGTCTTTCTACCTGGAGATACTCAAAACTGAACCGAAACCAGTCCTGGGTGACCTGTTCTGGCTGACACTGCTAGAGGGGGTTGAGCTATATTCTAAAGAGGTCCCTTCCAACCTAGACAATTTTGTGATTTAGGCCTTGAGGCATGTGGGCAGAGTAGTGTTTTCACTCTAGCTTCTGCTATCAGGGGGTGAGCTTCTCTGCTTATTAAGTCTTCCAAGGTCATTTGCACAGCTTCACTTCAGCATGTTGTGAAACAACGGTAATCAGAGATTCTGAATGGTAATTCGGTAATTCTGAAATTCAGGGAAGTTAAACTTGAAATACTCAAACGTGTGGACCCTAATTGCATTTTAATTGAATATGCATTTATACTGGTTCAATCCAAATTTCTGTTAAGCAGCACTGCTCAAAACATAAAATAATTTTCATAGTCATGTTTCTGGGGACTTTGTTTTTCAATATATGTCTTCTGGGAGTAGAAGATTCCCCCAGAGTAGCTTGGTCCATAAGCATTTCAGTTAATGTCTTTTCTTGGTTTTATGATTGCACGGTGATGTGAGGCTACTGCAGTTTAGTGCCCTGCCATTTCAGTTGTGAAAGAACTAAGCAAGAATGGCAGTCCTGCTGCCCCTTCATCTTTTTGATATAAATACTGTATTGCAGTCAGATGATGCCACCCAAGCAGGGGTTTGCCCAGTCTGTAGGACCTTCATTCCTTCAGTCTAGAACTCAGAACTTGATTTTGTGTGCAGATTTCAAATCTCTCTGCACACTTTGTTCAGAATGAAGTTGTTTGTATCGTGAACCCTTTTAGATAAGGTGCTAATAAGCTCGTAAGTCCCTGCTTAAGACCCTGCATGCAGCCAGGATTGACAAGTACTTATCTTACAGTTCATCTTTATCTGTTCTTTGTCTATGGTCTTGCTTTTCCTGCTCTGCCCACTCCCACTTTCCACTTCCATGTAATGGAAACATGTCACTTAAAAACATTCAGAGTTTTAATACTTAAAAATATCACCCACTGCTTCACAAGAGATCTGACACAGCATGATCATTTTCCTTCCTGTCGTTCATTTGCATGCCTTCATATTTACATGAACCAGCGACGTGCACTTGCAGCAAAGGTGGCGAGTGGCGTCCTGGGCTGCTTTAGGCAAAGCATTGCCAGCCGAGGGAGGGGATGATCCTGCCCCTCTGCTCAGCGCTGGTGAGCCCACCCCGGGAGTGCTGGGCCCAGTGCCGGGCTCCCCAGTCCACGAGGGACACGGACAGACTGGAGAGAGTCCAGCGAGGGGCCACCGAGATGCCGAAGGCCTGGAGCATCTCTGCTGTGGGGAAAGGCTGAGGGAGCTGGGACGGCTCAGCCTGGAGCAGAGCAGCTCAGGGGGATGGAATCCATGGCTGGCAGCGCCTGCGGGGAGGGGATGAAGCAGAGGAGCCAGGCTCTTCCAGTGGTGCCCAGGGACGGGGGCCACGGGCACACGCTGGACCCTGGGAGGATCCCTCTGAACATCAGGAAGTGCTTTGTCAGTGTGAGGGTGACACAGACACAGGTTGCCCGGGGAGGTGATGGAGTCTGTCCTTGGAACTATTCAGAAGCTGTCTGGGCATGGTCCTGGGCAACCGGCTCAGGGTGTCCCTGCCTGGACAGGAGTTTGGACAAGGTGACCTCCAGAGGTCCCTTCCAACCTGAACCATTCCATGATTTTATGATTCTATATTTCTGTGCAGAAGGATAACTCTCTCAAAGTACATGAATTGTTGTATGATATCAGCTCTCTGTTGCAAGTACCACTGTTTCTGCTTCAGTGGTATTTTCTCTGAAGTAAAATGTGGGCAACGGTTTAAGCAGATATTAGTTATACTACTCAAAAGCAATGTCAGTAGATGTGGCGAGAACAAACATAGATGTAAGCAGCTGGGCGGCTGTTACCTGGCACTGGGAACTGTATGTAGTGAACTTTTCATACGCTGAACCTCTTTGCCCCTTCATCTCACTAGATATTCAACTGTTAAAAATAATAAATCATCTTGCTTCTCGTGACTCAGTGTTGCAAATAACTTTGTATTAGGGATTGTAAACAGTGTTTGCAGATCTGCAGGGCTGTAGGATGCTTGTATTTTGTGACCAACTTAAATCTGCCACTGCTTTTCCTGTTTGACTCAGTGTTTAACGGCTGTATGCTTCTTTTTGTTTCCAAGAGCTTCCTAGTTGCTTATTTTCTAGGCTTTGCCCTCCCTAATAAAAATGCATTTGTCATCTTTGTGTGCAAATGAAGTGAACTGTGAAATGTATTGGGTTTGTGTAGTCTTATACCCTCTTGCAGTACTGAAAAAGTCTTGAGCGTATGAGTGCAGGGGATGATAATGTGGCCTCGTACCTATCCTGGCCCTGTGGCCATCCCTTTATAGTTGCGAACAGATGGTCTTGCATTCGATTATTTTTGGGTCTCTGTGGTGCTGGTACAGTGCAGCATAGGTAAGGTTGGTTAATCATCCCCTTGCATAGCAAGCCTGGGACTAATCTTAAGGTTAGCTGTCGATCCTTCTTGCTGTCCTCTTGTTTTCCTCTGCTTTGTAAGCCTGCTGAAATCTGCAGTACGGTGTACTTGAGCACTTTACTAGAGAGTGGAGTAATATACTCTTGCTTTGGAGAATGCTTAGGCATTTGCAAGAGACCGAGTGGTTCAATGGCTACTTCAGGAAGAAAGGAAGGACTGTTGGGCAGACTATCTTTCCTACTTGCAAGGAGGAAGTGTTAAATGCAGAACAAAGGTGGGTGTGAATTGGACATAGGACAAGAGGAAAATCTCTTCTGCAGCATGTAGTGTTTAAAAGGGCAAGTTGCTGTGTGATCAGGCATCTCTGCTAAAATCTGCCACTGGTGACAGTTGGGAAGTAGTACCACTGAGTGCGTTCTTGGCTGACACTCCTAATGACTGATGGCCCCTCTGATGAGCTGTTTACCCTGGTGACCTCTTTGCTCTCCATCTTTTATCAACAGTCATGGTTAACAGGGGAGGTCCCAGATGACTGGAGGCTTGCCAGTGTGACGCCCATCTACAAGAAGGGCCTGAAAGAGGATCCAGGAAACTACAGGCCTGTCAGCCTGACCTCGGTGCTGGGGAAGGTTATGGAACAGTTTATCCTGGGTGCACTCACCAAGCGTGTGCAAGACAACCAGGGGATCAGGCCCAGCCAGCATGGGTTCATGAAAGGCAGGTCCTGCCTGACCAACCTGATCTCCTTCTATGACCTGGTGACCCGCCTAGTGGATGAAGGAAAGGCTGTGGATGTTATCTACCTGGACTTCAGTAAAGCCTTTAACACGGTCTCCCACAGCATTCTCCTAGAGAAGCTGCTGGCTCATGGCTTAGATGGGCGCACTCTTCGCTGGGTAAAAAGCTGGCTGGAAGACTGAGCCCAGAGAGTAGTGGTGAATGGAGTTAAATCCAGTTGGCAGCCGGTCACAAGCGGTGTTCCCCAGGGCTCAGTCTTGGGGCTGGTCTTGTTTAATAGCTGTATCAATGATCTGGACAAGGGGATCGAGTGCGCCCTCAGTCAGTTTGCGGATGATGCTAAGTTGGGAGGGAGTGTTGATCCCCTTGAGAGTAGGAAGGCTCTGCAGAGGGATCTGGACAGGCTGGATTGGTGGGCCGAGACCAACTGGATGAGGTTTAACAAGGCCAAGTGCCAGGTCCTGCACTTTGGTCACACCAACCCCAGGCAACGCTACAGGCTTGGGGCAGAGTGGCTGGAAAGCTGCCTGGAGGAAAAGGACCTGGGGGTGCTGGTTGACAGCTGGCTGAACACGAGCAGGCAGTGTGCCCAGGTGGCCAGGAAGGCCAACAGCATCCTGGCTTGTATCAGGAATAGTGTGGCCAGCAGGACCAGGGAGGTGATTGTGCCCCTGTACTGGGCTCTGGTGAGGCTGCACCTTGAGTGCTGAGTTCAGTGTTGGGCCCCTCACTACAAGAAGGACATTGAGGCACTGGAGTGTGTCCAGAGAAGGGCAACAAAGCTGGTGAAGGGTCTGGAGCACAAGTCTTACGAGGAGCAGGTGACGGAACTGGGGTTGTTTAGTCTGGAGAAAAGGAGGCTGAGGGGAGACCTGATTGCTCTCTACAACTGCCTGAAAGGAGGTTGTAGTGAGGTGGGTGTTGGTCTCTTCTCCCAAGCAACAAGTGATAGGACAAGAGGAAGTGGCCTCGAATTGCTCCAGGAGAGGTTTAGGTTGGAGATTAGGAAAAAATTCTTCACTGAAAGGGTGGTCAGACATTGGAACAGGCTCCCCAGAGAGGCGGTGGAGTCACTGTCCCTGGAAGTGTTCAAAAAGTGTGTAGACACGTCACTTTGGGACATGGTCTAGTAGACATGGTGGTGTTGGGTTGATGGTTGGACTTGATGATCCTAGAGGTCTCTTCCAACCTTAAAGATTCTATGATTCTATGCCCTTGAGGGTTTGAGAAGTGTAGCAAGCTCTGCATGTTCCTGTAGTAATGCTGATTATTTATCTTTTTGCTTCTAATGTCAGATTGAGTTCAGCTTGCCAAAGGCAAGTTGCTTGTCCTACCTTCAACTGTATTTCACAACTGTTCCTATCATCTGCCTGGCACAGACACCATATTTGGCTGAATCCTTTTCTAAAATTCATCCTTTCTTTCCTAATTCCCTACCAGACTGATCAGTCACGTGGTGCTGTGTCTTGTAGTCTGCCCCTTGCTGTCATCCTCTCTGTGGCTGAGAAAAGCATGTTCGTTGTTAATGTCGGTGATCTGGCTTTCCTTTTTGACCTTCATTGTTTGTCTTGCTTAACGTAACTGTCCTTAGCCTTCATGCATCCGATCATTCACAGAATTAAGAGTCATCACTAGATATAGTGGACAGCAGGTAGCAACCATGTGTGAATCAGTCAGAAGAGCTTGTGTCAGAGGTACCTTAAAGTATGTATTCTTATCTTGTATGGTTAAGGTTTGTTTTAAAATGTACGGTCAGGTGAAGCTCCTCTCGAGCCTCTGTCTGTGCTAAGTGGCTTGCACACCAAGATGATGGACCTGCAATAGTGACTAGACCAGACCAAACCTAAAGTTTCTTGTCCCAGCTTCTAAAATACTGTCATGAGGTGTAACAGCACTTTTGTCTGCCTTGTTTAATATGCTTGCGGTGAGTTTTTCCGAATTGACTCAATAGCAGGTTGTTGCTATCAGTGATGAATGGAACAGATGTGCGTCTGGCGAGGCTGTCTCTGCTTAGCTCTAAGGCATATAGTGAAGATTCTGGTGGTCTTATGCCATTGCTCTACTGTTGCATTGCTTCAGCTTTGCAACAACAGAGCAAGGTTATGCACATGACTTCCAGCCGAGTTCCACTTGAACTGTGACATAAACTGCTAGAACAGGAAAAAGGCTTGTCAAGTGTGGCTAATCAAACCCAGCTGCAGAGCCAGTCTCTGCAACAGTGACAGAAAAACATGTTGAATTCCAGAGGGACTCTGCAAGTTTGGAGGCACAAGGAACAGAATATCAGAGGGGACAGGTCCATGGATGACCTACAACAGCAAATTCAAAACTGCCTTTCTGTGTGTCTGAGTTGGAAGTTCCCACAGACAGTGCAAGCCCAGCTCTTTCCAGAAATGCTGGTGCCACTACAAAATGTGCATAGGACCTGGATGCAGAGAAGCTCATATCAAGTCCGTAATGAGGCACGGACAGCCATTATAGAAAGAGCTTGGGCTAGGATTCCATTGTACTTGCCTTTCTGGTATGGGAGTGCCTATGTTACATCACTGGCTAAGGTTTCTGTTGATAATGCCTTTTTGTGATTGATTACTGCCTCTTTCCTGTTCTTAAATAGGGCCCAGGAGCAAATGGCTGGATAGTGAACTGTCCCTTGCCAGCCAACACATGGTAGTAACATTACTTAAAGGCACAGTGGAAAATGAAGCTGATCAAAACATCGTTTGGAAGATGACTTCATACTTGGCTGATTCTGCTCCATGTTTGGCAGGATAGTGTTGTGCTGGGTACTGTGCCAGAGTTCCTGCCTGAGGACATTGGTCCAACACATGATGGCACATGCTGAATTTCTGCAACGCTGCCACTGTTGACACAGTGCCTCTCTCTCAGGGCAGACCTTGATGCCTCTCCCCTTCTCCAGGGGTCTGGCCCTGGCCGGAGAGCGGCGCTGCCCTGGCAGCGGCTCAGCTACACGCAGGATCTTGGTGGTGGTTGCCAGACCTCTGACTGTACAGAACTGCATAGCCGAAGATGGGTTTGGGGTTTCTGTGTACTCTTACAATCCATTGTACTGATAAGAAAGGCAGAACAAATACAAGGCTTATTTTATAAGTCTTATTTTATATCTCCAGATTTTCTAGTTAGTCCCAGTAGTCAGAGACTGTCATGCATGCAATAGACATTAGGTTTAGCAGGGTTCACGAAAATACCTGTTTGGTAGTTCATATATACTGCTTGCTGCACAAAGACATTCAGTATTCCATTAAAAAAAAAAAAAAAATCAGACTTTAGAGCAGACGAATTTCTGAAGTCTTAAATACCCTGTTCTGCAAAAACTGGGACAAAGTAATAGTTCTTGTAGAAAGGGAACAAGCATGATTGGGATCAGTGAGATCCTATGATTGCATTACAGCCTAAGCCTCAGGGGAATGCCAAAATCTTAATGGTATTGGACACTCCGAGGAAAAATTTACTCATGATTGCAAACTTCACAGCATTCAGGTGGCTGTGCATCTGCAGCAGTGTTGCATTTCTGGATGTGATCAGCCTCTGGCTCTTCATAGAGCTGTAGCTGTCCTTATCTCCACCCCTCATACCCACCAGTGGTATACTATAGATTTAGACAGAATTGTTTTTAGTTCCTGCAAGTGTCCAGCAGAAGTTGTGAAAGTCATGAGTGGCAGGGGGTGTGTGTGTTGAGAGGTTTTTTTGTGAGGCTTTTTGTTTGTTTGTTTTAAAGAAGGCAAAACTTCATTTGACGGTATTAAATTGTTTTTACAGTAGTAAAAGAATAAATTACTTAATGGGGGAGGGGACAGTACTGTTAAACCTTATCTTGATTCCTTGGCCAAAACATCTACAGAAAGGAAACAGGAAGGACCAGTAATGATGAGGAAATCCAGCTGCTGGAGAAGACCTGACATAGTCCCTCCTCTCTTAGTAGCCACCTATAGACCAGACATACATAGCAGGCTACTTAAGGCAGGTATTGCCCATAGGCAAAAGCAAGTTATCAGGACTTCTTCATTGTGGGTGTCTGGGAACTTCTTTAGAAGGTCCAGTATAAGAACCTGTTGTGCTAGACAAACCTTGGGTGATTTACCCTGTATGCTGAGTCAGGCGCTGGCTGGAGGCGTGGTGACAGGGTAGAAGCTGAAAAAGGGCTGCCTCACTGGAGGGGGTTGGAGTCCCTCAGGCACTGATTTCATTAATGTTGAGGCTGTTAATAGAAATGTGGGGAAGGTGTGATGCTGAGGTAGGTCAGGATATTCTCCAGAAGCGCAAGAATACATTAGAGTACTGGACAAATTCTAGTTGTAACTCATTAGTGCTAAATACAAAGCTGCACAAAAGTCTGGAGCTTGTAATTTAGGAACTGAGGAGGATCTGGCATCTACTAGCTGTTCCAGGGAGGAATTTGACTCACTTGCCAGGTGTGCAATGTTAAGATCCATTGGGGCAGAGTCCCCAGTAGAGAGAATTGGTGTGATTGTGCATGGCCCTGGCCAGAGCTTGTCTAAAGCAGTCAGTGTCACTGGGAAAACGCAGAGCTGGTCTTAAGAGGAAGACAATTTAGCTTGCTTTGCCTAGTGCCTAGTGCTGTGAAGCTGAGAGGACCTGGTGGTGTCTGTAAACAGGTTATCACTAAGAATGAAGCAATCTTACTGGACTCCCAAGATAAGAGCTAGCATAAGGACAAAAAGCGGTAAACTACTGTAAACATTAATTTGGGAAAGTAGATGCTGACCATTGGAGCAAGCTCCATTTCCAGTGCTAAAATAAGATAATATGATTTGGTATGTGCCACACAGCAAGGTTGAGCTGAGTTACCAAGAAAGATCTTTCTTGTCTAGCTAGAGCCCAAAGAACACCTCTCCTCTGAGGCTGGGAACTAGTTAAGTCTTATTCAACTGGAAATCCTCTTTGGTGTGTCCTGCCCTAATCCAGGAACACCTGGAAAAATAGAAGTGGTTTGGCATGTCCCATGTAAGTTCCCATTGTAGCAGTACAGACCAGGACCAATTGTGCCTGTCTAGCAGGTTGACAGAGTGGGAGATGGGCCTGAGGCTGTGGGACCGGGCATGTTCAAGGGTGGAAGTAGAGCTTTGGGTGGGATGGTGGCTCTGTGCTCCCTGTCAGCCTTGGTGTTTCTCCCTGGTGAAGCCAGCTGCTTGGTTTTGGAGAGTTGTTTGCAGTTGTCCTGGTTTTAGCTGGGATAGAGTTAATTTTCTTTCTAGTAGCTGGTATAGTGCTGTGTTTTGGATTTAGTATGTGAATAATGTTTATAACACACTGATGGTTTTTAGTTGTTGCTGTGTAGCTGATGTGTCTACGCTAAATCAAGGACGCTCCAGCTTCTCACGCCCTGCCAGGTGCAAAAGAAGCTGGGAGAGCACAGCCAGGACAGCTGACCCAGACTGGCCAGAGGGATATTCCCTGCCATAGAATGTCATGCTCCGGATATAACCGGGGAAGCTAGCTGGGAGGTGGGATTGCTGCTCAGAGACAGACTGGGCATCGGGTTGTCTTTTTTTTTCTTCCTTCCGTGTGTGGTGAGCAATTGCATTTGTGCATCACTTGTTTTATATATTATTATTATTATTATTATTATTATTATTATTATTATTATTATTATTATGTTCCTTTGATATCCTATTAAACTGTCTTTATCTCAATCCATGAGGGTTTTTTCCATTCTCCTCCCCATCCCACTAGGGGGGAAAGGGGTGAGCGAGCAGCTGCATGGTGCTTAGCTGCTGGTTGGGGTTAAACCATGACAGCAGTCTTTTCAGAGGTGGCTGTCCCGAAGGCTTATCTTTTATGGGGGGTCGATACTTGTGTTCCGCTCGTTGTTCTTGTGGCTGGGAGTTATTCCCTCCCTGTAGCTCCGAGTGGTTTGTGGTTGTTGCTGTGGAGGTGCTGGCTGCTGGGAGGTCTCTGCTGTCAGGGTGGTCATCTCTCCTGATTTGGCAGCTTTGCTTGACTTTTGTCTTGAGGCACTTTGGCACCAGTGCCCTGCTGATATGTGGAAAAGTTGCCTTGTAGGTCTATCCCTCTCTTAGAGCCCTGAGGTGGTGACTAATTGCAGTGATCTTGGCATCTCTGGCTGTTCCTAGGGCTTCTGTTATAGTTGAGTTGCTTGTGACAAATTCTATAGATCTAAGTTAGGTGCTTTCAGGACTCATGCTTCAACAGGAAGTCCTTCCCAGTCTGTTCGGCAGAAACTGTGGTCTTCACCTTTTGCTCTTGGAGAGTAATGCTAAGCTGCCTCAGTGATCTGCAACCAAGGAAACAATGGAGAAATACATTGGGGCAGGTGACCTGAGATAAAGGACTGATGAAGGGCCAACTTAACTCTACTGTGCTGCCCCTTTGGGCACCAGAGAGCCCTGGAGTTGCATGTGTTCCCTAGGATCTAGTTGGGGATGGGATACAGTTTCCTGCATCCTAAGCATTCATGGCTTTCTTCTAGTGGCACCGGACACAATTAACAACCATGTGAAGACCTGTCGTGAGGAGCAGAAGAACCTGCACTTCTTTGCCCCAGAATATGGAGGTATGGTGTGGCTACAGCAGTGAGCCTGGTTTTGTTGGCCTTACTAATGCTTCTGAGCTGTTCTGCATCTTGTTTTCAGCTACAGGCTCATGACAGATGTCACATTAACAGTTTTGAGTTATTTGCCTGCTTAAATGCTTCAACTCCTCTGTCTTTTGACAGCAGAGGAGGGAGAGGAAGCTGCAGGATTATCATAGCATGATTCAGAGGTGGTCCTGCTGGAATTGCTGAATGCAGGGATGGACTGATAAGAGTGTTATTTCTGTGTTACAGAAGTTGCCAACGTCACCACTGCTGTGGACATTTACTCCTTTGGCATGTGTGCACTGGAGGTGAGTGTGGAACACTTGGCTATGGGACAGAGAGAGAATGAATTTGAGGGAAGGAGATTGCTCTGTGGAGATACTGTAGTTATGGATGGGTTAGCTTGGTAACAAATACACTTTGTTCCCTGAGCCAAATGCACTTTGCCTTGGAGGGTTCCCTATGGAGGCTCCCCCAAATGCCTTATTAAGAAGTAAATAACTCAGTAATGTGTACTTCTTTCTGAAATTCCTAATGTGTAATTCATTACTCTGTGGGTCTTGGCCAGTTCTGAAGTCTGACCCAGTGGCTGGTGGGAACAGTTGCTACTGCAGACTGTACTTAATGAACATGGAGAACAAAACTGTTTTTCTGGGGAGTACCTGTTCTTCCTATGCTGTTTGGAGGAGAGGACAGATGTAGTCCATAACTTTTCTGGGCCAGCCTGTCCCCACCTGATATAGGTGTTGGTTGCAGTCAGGCATGAGTGTGATGTACCTGATCTTAGCAGCTTAGTTGTTCCTCTCTACTTGTAATCAGTAGGCCCAAGTCTAGGAGATGAGAGTTGTTGGTAGGAGTATTTTCTGGGAAGAATCGTCAGAAAGAGCCAACACAAAGAATTCTCAACCTATGCTGCACATCCCCTAAGTGAAGCAGGAAGAGAACTGTGGAAACACACAACTTTTAGGAAGCAAACCTTGAGTTGAATCTTAAGACGTTCTCTGGAACCTTTTGCTGGTCTTTCCTAGCTGGTAATTTGAATACGTGTTGGCTGGAGCCAGTTCTGGATGGCATTGTGTGCTTGCTTTTCTGCCTCTAATACAGAGCTATTCATACATCCAGGAAGGATACTGTCAGATTCTGGCAGTGATCCAGTTACTGCTTCATTAGAAGATGGGAATTATCAAGCAGAAGTACAGGCCAATGGATCATGGGATTCAGAATGGAGATACTTACTGTCTAAGGTGACACTGGCATAGTTTTCAGGTCACCCTAGAAACAAGCTATCTTAATGAGGCAGTCATTCTCTCTCTGCCTCTATAAACTGTGACCTTAAATAGCACCAAACAACTTGGCCGTTATGATCTCATGCTTGGCAGTGGTCTCCTTAAGCTCTCTTCAAATGTAGTCAGTAATTCTCAGTGAAGTCTGATGTGCTGCTTTGTGTTTGCAGATGGCGGTGCTGGAAATACAGGGTAATGGAGAGTCATCTTATGTGCCCCAGGAGGCCATTAACAGTGCCATCCAGTTGCTGGAGGACCCCTTGCAGAGGGTGAGTGAGGAGGGATCACCACCCCTGCAGCCATGTTGGCATTGCACATGGTCTCATGCAATTTTTGTCTTTCAGGAGTTCATTCAGAAGTGTCTAGAACAGGACCCTGGCAAGCGTCCTACTGCCCGGGAGCTCCTTTTTCATCAAGCATTGTTTGAGGTGCCATCACTAAAGCTACTGGCTGCTCACTGTATCGTTGGACATCAGCGTGAGTATGGAGTCCCAGGGTGCCGCATCTCGTGTTCTGCAAAGCTTCACTGGTATGTCAGTACAGCTGGCATACCAGAAACCAAGACTGGTTTCATGCTGCTCATAGCAGGCTGGGACCAGGGCCTTGTGAAACAGAGCTGCGGTCACTGCAGAACCTGGAGAACTATGGTGCCCTGCCTGCTCTGAGTGGCATGGGAGTTTAGCAGCCTAAAGCTTCTGGGTTTTTTATTGCTTTTCTTAGGTTGGAAAGGAATTGCAGTTGTTTTGTTTTGTTTTGTTTTTCCTAATAGATATGATTCCTGAAAATGCTTTAGAAGAAATGACCAAAAACCTTGACATGAGTGCAGTGTTGGCAGAGATTAATCATGTGGACAGGGAAGGAGTCAAGATGATGTGAGTACCCCATGGTGTGCTTGGAGGGGGCTGCTCAGGTGCACGTGGAACAGATGCCAGGGTTCTGGGGTGAGCACTGAAGGATCTGCCTGGGACTCTTCCCTTCAAGTTAGTGTTGCTATTTCACCGCTAACTGGGAAACAGAAGAGAGCTGATGGTGCTGTTGTTGAAGGAGCAATCACTCTCTGGGCATGCACAACAAAAAAAAAAAAAAAAAGTCCGTGGAGGGTAACTCCCGCACCTGTGTTCTGGGAACAGATTCCATGCAGCCGCGATGTGAATTGTTCCCCAGATGGAGGGGTGGGAAATTAACACACTGTAGTTGGAACAGTCCTTAGCAAAATCTGGCTGAACAGTTTGGGGAAGTGAGTTGGAGCAATCACAGGCTTGTCAAGTGGAGTCCAACATGTTGGAGAAATGGTTCCTCAGTGTTTTCTCAGTGGAACAGCTTACTCTACAATATGCAAAGGGAAAGGCTGTTTTGGGCAGCTATCAGTAACACACAGCAGCCATTTAAACTATAGAGGTGGCTCCCTAAGCAAGTGACTGTAATATGTATGGAGCAAGCAGACTGCCAAAAAGTGATGTTAAATACTGGATAATGAAACCTCAGCTAGTTGAGGGGTTAGCTGAAAAGACTAAGATGTGGATACTGCATTTTCAGAGAAGACCAGGGTGCTTCCAGGGTAGCCCAGCATTCTGGGATGCTCAGGCTACTGAACAAAAGTAAGCAAGATGACAAGGAAGAAAAGCACTGTTCATTTGAGAAGCTCTTTGAGCCACATAGGCCTTTCTAAAAACTGACATTCTGATCTTCATAGAGCTAGTAAACAATAGCATTACCTTTGGAATGTTTTTTGTTAATTAAAGGTTCAAAAATGGAGGATAAAGAGTGAAAAACCAAAGCTGTGCAAGAGCGATTCTTGACATATATTGGACTTCAGTCTGCAGAGGATTGGCTGTCTGGCATATGCCAGCTTGGAACTTGCTTTTTGGTAGTGCAGAGCTGTTGGAAAAGGAAAAAGAAAGCATAGTAATGACTTGAAGTGTCAGAGAGCATCATTTCTAGATGATTCATCAGACTGCCATGCAAACTGAGCTGCTAGAAAAAGTTGTAAATCTCTGCTGAAAACTACTACTGTACTAGAGGATGGGAAAGTAACAGATGTTGTGTGTGTTGAAAAGGGCTGGAGAGTGATCTGGAGAACTGAGGCAGATGTGCAGCCTCCATCAGATCTGGAAAGCAATTGGCGGGGGTCATGGCAGGATATGAGCAGCTTGCAGTCTCTGGCTAATCTCTGAAATTCTTCAAAGTAGTCTTACGACAGTGGTACAGGGAAGCCTGGCTGTTCAAAGTTTTTTGTTGCAACCAGTCCAAAAGAAGCTGCGGTCAAGTGGACACTGAAAAGTTGAATTGACCAAGGTGATGAGGGAAGTGTTTTACTGGGGAATTAGTAAAATAGGAGAACCTGTGTCTCCTTGTTAGTCAAAACCAGAAAGAAATGAGGTACTTGCTGTGCACTGTTCTGGTGTTGCTAACTCCCTGTGCTGTGCAAAAGACAGTAATAGCTTGCTTTCGAGAGGAAAAAACCCCCACAAAACAACACACCCAAACAAAAACAAACAAATACCAACCAAAAAACTACTTCTCTGTCTGGGAAGGCTATGAAGTAACACCACAGGAAAAGACTGTTTCCAGCTTGTTGAAAACACACTGCTGCGCAGCTATAGATGAGAGGAAATATGATATCAGAGTACCAAATAATGGGAAAGAAGGTTACAGTAGTTGGGTGAAATGTCTAAAGACGTTACCTGTACAATGTATGTGGACAAAGCGGCAACCTTTGTGAAGAGTCCTGGAGCGGATCTGAGAGCTGACTTCACCAAGGGGCTGGAAATCATTGTCACCACATGGAGGAACTGTATGTTCTTGAGGGTGAGAAAGAGGAAGAGCGGTAGTTATGGTACAAAGGGCAGGGGCTGTCAGTGCTTACTGTCCTCCGTCAGCCACCACCAAGGAAGATGTTCAATGGAATTAGAGGCTGGGGAATTAAAAATTAATTGGTAGCAAGGCTTCCTCTGGGACGCTACATTACGAAGCCACCAAGCTGGATGAGCAGTCTGGGAAAGAAATTACAGAGAGAACAAAGTATCCCAAACTCCAGTCAGAAATATTTGGGCAGGGCATTAAATACTGAGGTGTAGTTTCCAGTTTCTGGTCTGGAGTGGTATGGCTGGTCATACTGTGCCATCAGCTGCTGCAGACGTTCTTGTGTTTGCAGTGCTGAGTGCCCTCGCTCTTCTGGAGATGGGATGCAGGCTTCACAGGTCTGGTGTAACAGATGTCTTTGAAAAACCTTGCTAGGAACGTGGCGTTATTGGGCTAGCTTCCAAATAATTGTTTGTGTTGGACAGCTCTCTACAGGGAGGTGATACCTGTTCTGCCATAATTAAAATGTTGCCTCATCCTTAGCTTCTATGAATATTGCTTCCTGTACAGGAAGATTGGAGTCTGTCTTGCTGTTGGCTGGCTGCATCTGTCAGTACTCATCCTGCCCACCGACAAAGCTGTAGTCTAGGACATGGGGATTTGAAATTGCAGCTGAAGATACTTGAGTGGATGGTTCTGTTAGATGACTTCTCAACTCAGTACTCTTTCTTTTTTCTTTTTTTTTTTTCCCCCAGCTTCTCACAATCTCCAGCATTGGAGCTGGACAAGTTCCTGGAGGATGTAAGGTAAGAGGGTTTTTATTTAAAAAACCCCAACTTTAACTGTGTGTGAGACTGGAAAACTTTTGGAGAGGCATAACCTCAGACCTTGCTCCTTTCTTGTAGGAATGGTATCTACCCCCTCACAGCTTTTGGGATGCCACGACCCCAGCAACCCCAGCAGGTAGTGGTGAAATCTCCCATTGCTCCACCATCAGTGAAAACCCCAACTCCAGAGCCTGCTGAGGTAGAGACCCGCAAGGTGAGATGGGAGCTTCATTCCTCCCCAGGTAGCTGTGCTGTGTAGCAGCAGGCAGTCACGGGGCGTCTCTGCTTCTGTTTCAGGTGGTGCTGATGCAGTGCAACATTGAGTCAGTAGAGGAGGGCGTGAAGCACCATGTAGGTTCCCACCTTCTGGCTGAGCGTGCTGTGTGAGGGTGTACTAGGGCAGCTGTGCAAAGCGTGTGGCTGCAGCATGCTGATGTGCTGCTGGTGCCTGGTGCAACCTCCTGCTGCCACAGCTGCCATTTTCGGGGCCCAAAGCCAGGTCCAGGCCCATGCCTGTGGCTGACCTGGCACGTAGCAAACTTTTTTGGCCCACCCCCAGATTCAGGCTTCCTCCGCAGGATGGTGCTGCTGGCTGTGGTTTGGAAAGGAACTGGATGTGGTTGTTCTGTTAGACTCCTGTGGGTCTCTGGAGAGGGGTGGTTCCTGTCCTGATGGGGATTTCTGGGGATGCTCCTGGCTGGCTGTGGCCACCATGCAGTCCCTCATGAGAACTTCTCTACCCTGCAGTTAACACTGCTGCTGAAACTGGAAGACAAGTTGAATCGACACTTGAGCTGTGACCTGCAGCCGAGTAAGTACCTTTCTTCCCATGCTGTGGTGCATCGGGGCCAGCAGTGCACTTGGACCTGGGACTTACACCCTTCCCTGTGTTGCAGATGATAACATCCAGGAGCTGGCAGCTGAACTGGTCCAGCTTGGATTCATCAGTGAGGTAAGCAGGCCTGGGCCTCATGTAGGTATACAGGTCTGCATTCCTTTCTCAAACGGTTTATGCCAGATCACTCATTTCTCCTACCTCCCCAGCTAGAAAAGAAGACGTGTCCCTGCTCATGTGCCCTGGCAGGCTTCAGCCAAGCTCTTAGCTTTGCACAGACTGGGCCTACCCCTCACTGTAGCTTGTTCTTCCCAGGCTGACCAGAGCAGACTTACCTGTTTACTTGAAGAGGCATTCAGCAAGTTCTACTACACCCGGAATGGAGCCCTGACGGCAGTGACTGTGTCATCTTAGCACCCCTTGGCTCCCAGGCGGCCAGTGTGGCTTTGTTGCCTGTGACCCCTTCTGTGTCTGTCCATCACTGTAGGGCATCAGCAAGACCCCAGCTGCAGTGCTTGGAAGCTCATCCTGCATGTGCCATGGCTGGGCTCAGCGACAATCCTCCCTGCCCGCCTATTAAAGGGGACTTTGCGCATCAGTATTATTTCCAGCCCTGTTTTTGTTGGGATTTTGCCAGGTGGTGCCAGGGAGCCGGGTCCTGGCTTGGGGTGTTCTGTAGCCCCATTCATGTGCATGGAGTTTGTTCTGTTTGAGTTGTACAAAGTGTCTTTTGCACAGCACAGAAATTTTTTCTTTTTTCTTTTTTTCTTTTTTTTTTCTTCTTTTTTTTAATTTAAAGGTAAACGGGGGGGGAGCCCCTAAGCCCTGTCCCCTCTCTGCACCCTACTCTGCCTCTGGCAACAGTCACTACCCTTCTTCCTGGGCAGAGGGAGCCAGGGGTGGCTGGGCTCCCACAGCACCTGCCTGGCGCTTTGCCTGCCTCTTCTGCTCCCCTTTGGCTGCACTTTGTTTACTTGTTTTGCACAGCCGCTCAGCCCTGCCCCTCGGCATGCACTGTAGGTGCAGGGCTGCGGTGGGTGCTGACACTGGGCTGTGTCCCCTGCAGCCTCCTCGAGCCCAGCGTGGCCCGTCCCGCCCTGCTCTCCCTTTGCACCATGGGTCGCTGCGGGCAGCCCGGGGCTCCTGGGACAAGCGGCCCCGGCTGCCCCGCGTCCCGGTGGCAGCGCCGGGACCTGCCCTCGCGGTTCCACCCCCCCCCCCCCTTCCCGTCCCGGGGTGCTTGGCGGGGCTGAGCCCGTGGCTCCGCACGCCTCCGCGGGGCTGGGCGTAGCGCCGCTCCTGCATCTCATTTCTATCATTTCCTATTTTTAATAAACTGTTTTGTAAATACGCGAGTGCTGCCTCTTTCCGGGCCGGGGGGGGGGGGCCGGGCCGGGCCTGCCCTGCCCCGGGGCGGTGCCGGCTGCGGGCGGCTCTTCGTGCGGCGGTTGCGGCGGCCATGGCCGGCGGGTGCGGGGGGCGGCGGTGGGGCCCGGGGACGCTGGCGGAGCCGCGGCGGCTGATGCGCGCCGGGCTGGGGCTCATCGTGCTGGGTCACGGCAGCCTGGTGCTGGGCGCCATCGTGCACGGCTCGGTCCTGCGGCACGTGGTGGGCACCAGCCGCGCTGTCACCCCCGAGTACGCGGTGGCCAACGTAGTGTCCGTGGGCTCCGGGCTGCTGGTGAGAGCGGCGGGTCGGGCCGGGGGCCGGGCCGGGCCGCGGGAGGGGGGGGCCGGCCCTGCTCGAGGCGCGTGTTGAGCGTGGATCTCTTCCCCGCAGAGCATCACCGTGGGCATCGTGGCTATTCTGGTGTCGCACAACCTGTCCCGGGCAGCCCTGGTGAGTGCGGGGCCGCGGGGGCAGCAGCTGAGCGGGCTGGGGGGCCTCGGCGCGGCCCAGCCCCCGCTGGCAGCCGCTCCCCTGGACTTTGTCCCCGGTGGCTCCTTCCGCCTCGGTGGATCACGGGGTTGTAGGTGTCGCGTGCTGCCCCTGCTCAGCCCCGCCGGCAGCACCGGGAGGGTGGGCAGCAGCGTGGGCACTGAGCACGGTCCTGGGCAGAAACGCTTCAGCCTGTGGGTAAAGCTGCAGCTAGAGTAAGGCAGAGTGGGCCTCAATGAGGCAAAGCTGCTGCTCGTGGGGGCCTCGGCTCTCAGCGGAGCTGGGCCTGTGCTGGGGCTCCCCAGCTGCAGGAGTGCATGGGAGGGGGCTGTCTGGTGGCTCTGTGCTCATGGGAGGGGCGAAGGATGCAAAAGGTGCAAAAGCTTCATCCGAGTGCAGGGCTGAGTCATGCTACAAGGGGTAAGAGATTGCATGTGCTCGCTTGGCGCGGATGTCTGTGGGGTTCCTGGCACCCTCATTACCCTCCAGAGAGGCTGTGCGGAGGTGTGGTGTGCCTGGCCCCGTGCAGGGGCAGTGCCTAGCATGACATTTTCCCCAGCTTTGGCCAGTCCCACTCTCGTGTTCTTGCTGCCTGCAGCATTGGACCCTACTGAGCGTGTCCCTGTTGAACTGCCTCCTGTCGACAGCATGCGGTGTGGGCCTGGCACTGGCCATCGCCCTCACCGTTCACAGCAGGGGCATGCGCCTTGTCATGGGCTGCAACAGCTCTGCACTGCCTGCTGACGCCCGTGCAGCCATAGCGACCAACGACTGTCCTTTCAACACCACACGCATCTATGTGAGTCTGCACCCCCTCCCACTCTTCCTCTTTCTGTCTCTGCTTCCTCTCTTCTTTTTCTTCTCTCTCCCTCTCTCTTTTGCCCACCCTTTCTGCCTCTCTTCCTCTCGCTCTCCCTCCCGCTCCCTTTCTTTCTCTCTCTCCCCCCACCTTCTGTTCCCCACTGCCTGCACAGCCTCTGCTCAGCTGCATGCAGGTAGGCTGGGTGCAGTGGACCACGCTCCCTGAGGGACCTCCCGACCCTCTGCTCTGCAGGACACAGCCCTGGCACTCTGGTTCCCCTCTATGTTGCTGGCGGCTGCAGAAGCTGTGCTGTCTGGCAGGTGCTGTTTGGTGGCCTTGATCTTCCGGGGCATTGGGCCCTGTGCGCACAGCTATGGCAAAGAGCAGGTACGCCCCCGTTGATCCGGACAGGTCTCCTAGCCTCTGCCCCACCATTGCTGCCTTTGTGCTGCATTTTGAAGGTGCTGAGTCCTGCTGGGCCTTTGTTCCCATACAAGCAGGCTGTGCAGCAATGGGAGTGGGGAGTGTCAAGTTTGAACCTCTTCTAGCCAACCTGGGTGATAGACTGGCACCCCTTCATCTTGGGTAGTTGCAGAGGGACCCTCTTCTTCATGCCTCTGATAGCCAAGTCTGTTCTGTGCTGGCTGGCTGTCCTGAGTGACCATGCTGCGCCCCCCCCCCCCCCATCCCATCCCTGCGTCCCTCCACATTTTTTTCTTTTTTTTTTTTTTTTTTTTTTCCCTTCTTGCTCTAGCTGGCAGGGCCAAGTACAGTGAAGGAGGGGCCACCACGTGAGATGCAGCAACTTCTGGCAGGGATGGCTGAGTCTTGTACCTAGCTGGAGAGGTGAGTGCAGTGCATGAATTATGCTTGGGGGAACGAGAGGCTCTGCTGTCAAGAGGGCCCCTGCCCACACCAGCCCCCTGAAACATCTCTTTTCAAGCACATACTACAAATACTGGCCAGCGGTGTCAGAGCAATGCCTGGCCCTGCAGCACAGTCCGGCATTCATGCATGCTTTTTTTCACTCCCAGGTGGTGCTGCAGGAGTGCTGTGATCCAGCAAGGTGAAGCTGCACCTGCACCATGCTCTAGCCCCAGGTGTAGACATTGGTAGGGTGGGCTGTGGGGGGGTTGTGTGCCCCCACCCCCCCCCCACCCCCCCCACGTGGGACAAACCCTGCAGGTTCCAGACAGAAGCTGCCCAGTGTCACCAGGCAGCCTTTGCCCAGCAGGTGCCATGGGCCCTGGATGCACTCCCCTTCTCTCCCCACGCTGCAAGGCCTGTCCTGGCACACTAGAAGCTCCATCGGTCTTTTAGATGCAGAGGTGCTGGGGCCTGGCAACAGCCAGGGCTGGCCTGGGCCCTGGTGGCCCTGTTCCAGAGCAGGCAGGGTCAGCTTTCTGTGCCTGTGATCAGGCAGGCCGAGGAACGGAAAATGAAGAATTCCTTTGTTGCGAGCCTCTGTTATTCCCCTGAGTAAATAAACTTTTCCTTTTCATACTGGCTGCTGTAAGTGGCTCCCCAGGGTGGATGCTTGCTGGGAACTGGGCCCACTGATGGAAGGACAGTGCAGCTGGTATGTAAACCCATCTCCAAGCTTGTCGTCCGTCCCCGTTTTCCCCGCCCCCCCCCCCCCCCCCCCCCCCCCAAGCACAGGGATGTCGACAGCTACATGGTCGCAGTGTGACAGTCACCCATCATGGTGGAGGTTGCATGTTTAGCATAGCTAGGATCAGGCTGAGCGCCACACGTACAGGGTTACAGCCCTGTGCCCTGGGAACTACATGTGTTCCTGGACTCAGCATCCCTTGACAAACGGGAGCGCAGCAGGGTTGAGAGACACATTTATTGGGGGCGGAAGTGGAGGGTGATGAAGAACAGGACTGAAAACTGCCACAGTCCAGCTTACTGGAAAGAGAAGCTGGTGCTCGGGAGTCCCCCACACCACTGGCTGAGGAACTTGAGCACATCTTGGCACGCAGGGCTGTGGGATGTCTGCAGAATGAAAGAGCCAAGGGGCAGTGCCACCACCCCCTGCCTGAGGACACACCCCCACCACCACCCCCGGGTGGCTGACAGAGCTGCACAGGCAGGACTGGGTCTGCCCCAGCTCTGTACATGAGGGTAATCCCCACCCAGCAGCGCAGAGGGAGACCGCATTAAAACCGCCCTAGTTCAGTGTGTCTCCATCTGGCAGGATAGTTTTATCATCAGCATGAGGGCTTGAACACCCTGCAGCCTTTCTCCCTGCTCTACAGGGTCCCTGGCTCACCTTGACAGCCATCAGAAACTTGTTCCATGTGTCCTTGTTCGCTTCTCGGCCTGGCTGCTTGAACTCTATCTTGTTTCTTAGTACAGGGTACCCTGGTGACAGTGACACCTTCAGAAACAAGCTGAGACCCATAGCAGAGGCCCCCACCCCCCCCCCCCAACCTTGTGCACCCCTTCCCTCTCTGCCATGGCCAGATGGCTAGGGCTGCTCCGATGGCACAAAGCAGGGGAATAATGCTGCCTCTGGCTTTTAGAGACCAGAATGAGGAAGGAGGGTGCGCACAGTGGCAGGATCAAAGGAAGATGAAGGCTGAGCTGTCCTTTTAAGTCCTGCACTGCAGTCCCTCACTGAAGAGTGCAAGTGGTGGGGGACGGGACGGACAGTACTTGCCAGAATACACAGCTTTTGTAGTGTGGGGGCAAAGCAGGGCCAGGCGCTGCATGTGCATATTATCAGTGCTGGCCAGCCTGGACAGTCTCCTAGGCATTGCTGTGCAAGACTGAGCAGTCATAGAATCATACACAGAATAGTTGAGATTGGAAGGGACCTCTGAGGGCTGTATGGTCCAACCGCCCTGCTCAAGCAGGGCCACCCACAGCCAGTTGCCCAGGGCCATGTCCAGATGGCTTTCAACTATCTCCAAGTGTGGAGATGCCACAACTTCTGTGCAACCTGTTCTAGTGCTAAGTCACCCTCACAGTAAAAAAATGGGTAGTATTTCCCTATCATCTCCTCCAGTAGAACTGGTCTCCACAGCCACATAGTCTCCCTACTCCTCCTACAACATAGCCTGAACTCTCTCCCAGACATGTACCCCCTCCCCAGCACCCCCCCCACAACATGTTCCCACTCCCTGCATGGCACCATGTACTCCCTTGCATATGTTCGAGCTAGCCTGGAACTTACCTGTAAGCACACAGGGAAGGGAGCGCACCCCTGTATTTGCTGCCACCAGTGAAGCTTCATAGGTGTCACGCTCATCCTGTGGCAGCACCTGCTCCAGCCGTTGGTCCATGGACATGGTGAGCACCCAGTCCCTGACCTCCTCCCGCTTCCCCTCCTGCAGGGCAGAGGCCAGTGCACCTCTTGATATTGCATGCTGTGCCACTGCCCTTCTGCTGCTCCACAGCACTAGGGAGCACACTGGGGAGAGTAGCACGAGTGTGCATGCACGCTATGCACACACATAGAATGGTTTGGAAGGGACCTTAAAGATCATCTAGTTCCAAGCCCTCTGCCATGGGCAGGGACACCCTCCACTAGACCAGGTTGGTCAAAGCCCCACACATGCATGTGCACGTATATTTTTTTTTGGGGGGGGGGGGTGGGGTGCATGTATGTACAAGCGCATGTGTACATTGGGAGGGGAACATGAGAAAGTGTGCGTGCACGCACATGTGTATGTACTGGGGCTGCATGTGTGTTTGCAGTGGGGAGTATGTTTCCAGCTCCTGTAGTGCCTGCAGTCCCACCCTTGCCCCAGTCCCCAGTCAGAGACAGCCCTGAAGCAGCATCACTGTTCATGGGAGCTGGAGAAGGCAGATGACACTCACAGGCACATGCTGTTGAGCTGGAAGTGGCACTTCAAAGGGAATGTCTGTGCTCTGGAAATCAGAGTGGTCCAGAGAATCCAGGTTCCCTTCTTCAATGGCCTGAGAAAGGAGAAGTGGAACACTAGGCAATACCTCCTTGGAGTTGACAGTATAATGTACGTTGTGAGGATGGCATTACTGATGCCCTCGTTAATTAGTGCTGTGGTGACTGGGCCCTCCTGGGAGGTGGCATTTATGGTCATCTTGTGCAGTGTCAGGGGATGTATGTCCCTTAAACACTCCAGTACTCACACTTGTCAGATGGTCTTGAAGGGAAATATGAAATGGGGAGCTTTTTTTTTCCCCCAGCAACTGCTGACAGCATTTGGAAGACTGGTACAGTAAGGTCTGTCAGCTTCCTAGGGTTTGATGTTTTCTGGTGACCAATCTACCAATCAAGGAAGGAGTTGACTGGTGTGGGGGACTCCCGAGTCTTGTATCACAGTGGCTAAAGCACTGGGCCATGCCCTCCACCCCTCAGGTAATTTTCCTTCCCTTGGAACGACTCGGATGAGATCACCCTGAAAGCTGTAACAGCACTTGCATCCATGAAGACTACAGGCCTAAACTGTTAGGCCAACTTGCTCTTTGCTGCATCCTGGTGACACAGTCAGGGCTGCTCAGGCACCCTGCATGGCAAGTCCTTCTACAGCTAGTGTTAGGGTCCTCAGTGCTGTGTGCACACACATGCTGAGCAGTGGTCAGGGTTGTCCGTCAGCACCAGCTCACGTGTGCTGCAACATTCGAACCTCAGGAATACCCTGCCCAGGCTGAGGGTCTGTTTTGGCCCAACAGCCCGTTGTCATTTTAAGTATGATAGCCCTCCCTCCAGCAGACTATACGCACATCTGAGAGGTCCAGGAAGCGGTTCAGGAAGATGAATGCCATGTTCTCCCAATTGACTGCCTAGTTCAGAGAGAAAGCCCAAGTGAGACCAGGCAGCTTATCTTCACAGCCACAACTCTCCTGGTTGAGTGATGGCTGGAAAGGATATAGTTTGTGCCAAAACATCCCACTTGCAGCATAGGTAATAAAGGAGAGTGCACATCCCAGCTCACCATCCCTGAAGACTGTTTCACAGGCAACCACTGGGACAACCAGCCCAAAGGCTGTCCCACAAGATGGAGTCAGGCATTATTGCACAGCCAGTGTCAGGCAGTGAGAACACGCTGCTATGCTAGCCATGTGTCATTGCATCTGGGCAGGCAGTCAGAGCCTGTAGCCTCAGGAGGAAGGTGACACTTAGGTGACCCAGAGCAAGGCAGGCCAGTTAGAAGCCCTGAATCTACACTAACAAACAGAGCCATGCAATATAATGTGTCCTCTGGTCTACCCCTGGGCCTGCAGTTCATGTCCCCTTGCTAGCTCAGGTCTGCCCTTCCACACCGACTGCCATTCCACGACAAAATGCAGAGGCTGGCAAGGTGTTTGAGGAATGGCCTCCAATGCCAGCATCTGGCTATTTGTGTGCCACTGCAGCTGGGAAGAGGATAGGGGAAGATAAAGTTGAGAATCCCTGAGCCCAGGGTCCTCCACCTCCTTAGCTGCTCTGGTGGCTGATAGCTCTTACCTTGGCAGCTATCCCAGCTTCATAGAAAGCTTTGTCTGCAGGGAGGAGCTCAGTGTGGCGCAGCAGGGAAACGGACAGCTTGGCAGCTACAGTGTCCTGCAGACAGAGGGGACAGTAAAGCCACAACAATCAGCACAGAGAAACCAGGTCAGAAGGGATCTCATGAGATCATACTGCCCCAGACTCACGGTAGGGACTCTGCACCCCCATATTCCCAACACGTAACAAAGGTTAAAAACTTTGGGCCTGACTATAAGTACTCTCACTATGTGAATACACAGGAGGACTGTTGCCTGAAGGTGAAGTTCTTCTTTATTAACCTTGCTATTTTTTTTTTTTTACTAGCAATCACACACAAAACTCCCACCATTTGAGTGACAGAATAGTTGGGGTTGGAAGGGACCTTTGGTGATTGCCTAGTCCAGCCCCCCCGGTTCAAAGCAGAGTCAGCTACAGCAGGTTGTTCAGGAACATGTCTGGTCAGGTTTTGAGTGTCTCAAGGGTGGAGACTCTCCACCCTCTCCAAGAAACCTGTTCTGGTGTTCAGCCACAGTCACAGTAAGTTTTTTTCATATATTCAATCACATAATTTTTGGAGTGAGGGTGAGGAATTCAAGGGAGAATTTCCCTTCTCTGCTTGCCAGATAGGTTCTCATCACATCAGAACTGGGAAGGCCACCCCTCCTTCACAGTCCGAAACAGACTACCCAACACCTCTACATTCCACAACTGTGTGGGTCTGTACAGGTTTCCAAGACATCAGACTTGGGTCTTTCTGTCTGGCATGTCACTGTACCCCCAACATCTAGACACGCAGCCATGGGGAAGCCCCAGTCTCCTCTATGACTTTTAGTGGAGTCCAAGCTGTGGCAGCCTTTTTTTTTTTCACCACCTGCTTTATCACAGCTCCAGTCCCACACCCATACAGAGCTTTATCACAGTTCCATAATCCCATATGAATCAAGACTTCAGCAGGTACTCTGCTATATATCGTGGCCCACAACAAATCCAAATGCACCTAGGAGTCAAAAATACTCACAGTGCCCCATGAGGCCCGGTACCCAGGCTCATGAGCTCCCCAAGCCCCACAGAAGGCCCAGCACACGGGTGCAGTATCAGCCTAAGCCCCGTGTGATGCCAAGCACCCAGGTTCATGAGCTCCCAAAGCCCCTGAGAGGCCCAGCACACAGACCCACGAGCTCCCAAAGCCCTGCACAAAGTCAATCTACTCTCAAGACCATGTGTGAAGCCCAGTAGCTCTCATGGCCCAGGACAGTGGAAGAGGAAGCAATGCTGCTCCTTGACGGCCAGATTTTTGTGTGATCCCTAAATTTCGACTGGTGCCTCTGCTCTCACAACTTGTGCTGAGCATATGGATCAGCTTCCCACTGGTTTACATCTCAGTCACAGTGGCTGGCGGTAGGTCACACTATAAGGAGTCAGAGAAGACTATCTCCCGTTCCACCTGCTAGTGGTGGGCTCCCAGATCACCATAGTCCCACTCTCATGAATCCATGATGTGATCCATGAAGTGGAATAGTGAACTATGGGTAGCCCTGAACCTGCATGTCCCCACAGGACTCTGCACTCAGGGTGGTGACCTGGCAAAGGAACCTCAAAAACCTTACCAGTTGCTTCACGCCCTGGGCAGCGGAGCGAGTGGCATAGTAGTGAGAGATCAGCAGCATTGTTTCAAACTCTTTGTGTGCTGGAGTGTCTGCCTCACTTGACTTTACTAAGTTTTCACACTGAAAAAAAAAAAAAAAAAAGGACAGTAAATGAGAACTTGAGAGCACAGGGGCATGCTTCATCCATGAGTGCAGGGAAAAGCGAGGAGAGAGAAGGATCTGAGCAACTGGCTGATGGGTTGGGCCCAAAGAGTAAACAGGGTTACATCAGGCTGGCGGCCAGTCACTAGTGGGGTTCCCCAGGGCTCCATTTTAGTGCCAGTTCTCTTTAATGTTTTCATAAAAGTGACTTGGATGTAGGACGAGACGGTGTCATAAGCAAGTTTGCAGATGGCACCAAATTGGGAGGGGCTGTTGATTCTGTCAAGGGTGGAGAGACCTCGCAGAGAGATTTGGACAGACTGGAGAACTGGGCAATCACCAACCGCATGAGGTTTAACAAGGGCAAGTGCCAGATTCTGCACCTGGGAAGGGGCAACCCTGGCTATACATCCAAACTGGGTGATGAGACACTGGAGACCAGCCATGCTGAAAGGGACTTGGGGGTCTTGGCCAACGGCCAGTTGAACATGAATTAACAATGTGCCCAGGCTGCCAGGAAGGCCAACCGTATCCTGGGGTGCATCAAGCACGGCATTGCTAGCTGGTCTAGGGAAGTGATTGTCCCACTCTACACCGCGCTAGTGCAGCTTCACCTTGAGTACTGCATGCAGTTTTGGGCACCACAGTACAGAAAAGGACATAAAACTATTGGAGAGCATCCAAAGGAGGGCAACAAAGATGGCGAAGGGTCTAGAGGGGAAGATGTATAAGGAGAGGCTGAAGCCCCTTGGTTTGTTCAGCCTAGAGAAGAGGAGACTGAGGGGAGACCTCATCGTGGCCTACAACTTCCTCATGACGGGGAGCGAAGGGGCAGGCACTGATCTCCCTGTGGTGACCAGTGACAGAACCCGAGGGAACGGAATGAAGCTGTGACGGGGAGGTTTAGGTTGGATATTAGGAAAAGGTTCTTCACCGAGAGGGTGGTCGCGCACTGGAACAGGCTCCCCAGGGAAGTGGTCACAGCACCGAGCTTGACTGAGTTCAAGAAGCATCTGGATAATGCTCTCAGTCATATGCTGCGATTCAGCTGGTCCTGTGTGGAGCCAGGAGTTGGACTCGATCCTTATGGATCCCTTCCAACTCAGGACATTCTATGATTCTTTGATTCTATGAAATACCTAGGCACCTCTGGGAACTGGAGAAAGGTTGGGCCTTGGGTGCTCTGGGTCCTACGGAGTGCTGAGGGGAGGAGGCTGTGGGAGAAGGGGAGCGCCAATAGTACCGTAACAACAGCCAGCACTGGAAGCAGATGTGAGTTTGGATGCACAAAGGGGGATCTGTGGATTTACTTTGTACTAGAGGTGGGTATTGGTGGGACAGAAACAGAGAAGAGGCAATCATGGGCTCTGGCTGGGGTATTCTGGGACAGGGAAAGAAGGAGCAGAAGGCTCTAGGCTTCTCTGGGGAGATGGGAAGGACTTTATTTTCCAGGGTCCGTAGTTCTGTGCCTTCCCCAGGTCCTTGCCCCACCCAGGCTGCTGAACATGGGTGTAGGATGAAAAGTGGGCATGTTGTGGTAGGCTCCCATGTAGCAGTGACACACTGAGCTCTGCCAGTGCCAGTGTACAGACCCACTTCTAGGATTTGGCCTTGAGTGCAGGGTCGTCATCTTCCCTGACTTCTCTTGCCCAGCCACGTCCACTTCACAGGATCCTGTTGTTCTACTGTCCACATAGTGGACATTTTCCCATTTCCCCTTTGCTTGTGTTCTACAAATACTTCCTATGCCACCTGGCTAGAGACTGATTCTTCTTTCTCCCCTGCTAGGAGCCACCAGGGCGCTGGAGTCTAACAGGCAGTGGTGGCCATGGCCCACACTCACCAGATGGAAAAGAACATCACGCAGGTCAGCCCAGCTGGAGTAGGCCTCGGCACAATTCATGCCAGATGCATTCACCATCTCCACAAAGAGCCGCTTGTAAATGTTGAAATTCTGCAACAAAAAGGAGAGAAATCTTGAGGGAGCCAGATGGGGAGTCAGCAGAACTCTCCTGCTGTCAAGCACAGGCTGAGGGAATGGCAGCTCTGTGCACAGGCTCCTGGAGTAGCACTGCTGCGGATTGCTGGTTGCAAGGGTGCTGCAGGACAAAGCAGGGAAATGGGGAGGAATGCCTCCTGCAGCCAGTGCTCTGAGAGGCAAACATGGTTCCTTTTATTCTGGTCTTGGTGGGTAAGGTGTTCAAAACAAACACAAATACTGAACTCCCCCCCTGCTCCTTCCCTGTGGAGAATATGCCAGGAGATTGCCTTTAGTCCTCTAGCTGAGGAGCCTCTGGAAGAATTCACAGTAAGGCTGAAGTGGCTTGGAGGTGTTGAACACCTGTCAATCCCAGTTCTGGACTGGAAGCAGGACTCACGTAGCAGATCGGAGCACACTCTGGCAACTCACACTGGGATGTCATGCTGTCTTCATTACCTGTGGGTTGGCAGGTGCTCCATGGTGGACATATAGGCTCAGGGCTTTGTCCCAACTGCCCTCCCGGATGAGGTGGGTTGCATACAGAGCTACATATTTGTGTAAGACTTTATAGTTCTGGAGAAGGCACACAGAAAGCAGTAGCATGAGATTCATGAACTGTATACTTGTCACTTGGTAGGGACGGTTTCAGATGCATGTACGCATACCCATACACTTGAATCCCAAAGGGCGAGACCAGCTAATCAGAGACAGACTACACACAGTAGACCTTGGTTTTGATTTGGGCCACACTGGACACCTCTAATCCTGGGTAGCTGATGCTGTGCTTATCCTTCATACATGCAAATAAAGCTGTTCTTTCAGCTGCTCACCACTTTCCAAAGGAATACTGCCAAATACCTAAAGGATGCAGTATTTCCACAATGTGGCATCACAGGTACCAATTGTAAACTGGCCCTTAGTCTAATGAAACAATGAATCAAAACACTTTGTGGACTGAAGATGTTCATAATTTGCAAGGCATTATTCAAATGCTGTCAGATCTGTGGGACTGGAGGCCTCCTTGGAGCACTGCTCATACATGTGCTGATCACATAAACACTTTGCTGAGGACTGACTGTAGCAGGCCTTACTTGAACTGAGGAAAGAGCTGTTTCACATAGGCTTAACTACACTAATGAGATAAGGAAGATGGTGCAAAATGTGCAATCCTGTCAAAAAATGAGCAATGGAAACAAATTTTTTAAGCACAAGAGAGACCAGTGCCTCAATGATATGTCTAGAGCTTGAACATCCAGATGTGGATGCTGGTGAAACACTAGGTGCAGGACAGTTTAGGATAAAGCTTAAGTTTGGTATGTGACCTGTTTTGATAAATATAACTTTTTTTTCCTGTATAATCACCATAGAACAGCTGAGTCAAAAGTCATGAAATTCTGCACTGGTCATGGAGCAAGGTTGTGCTAATGCTCTCTTAGAGGCATAAACAGACTAACGTCTTCTTGGACTGAATGTGGTAGTGTTGTGCCTGGCTCACGATAAAACTGATGAAGCCTTTAGCATTGAATTAAGTGTGAAGTTATTCTTTATGGAAGAAGATCAACGCTGGTATCTCCTGATAATTAGAACATCAGCACAGAAGTCTCCAAGATAACAACTACAACAAAGACCGTTCGTATCACCAGAAAAGCCTGAATCAAAAAGAAATCGAGTTTACTGTAGTGGTGGCCAAACTCAGGTCACTGGTTACTGCATTAGAAACAAAGCTATAAAAATACAGTACAACACATTACCAGTCCTTGCCCAAGTTATCAGTGTTTGCCTGAGTGATTAGCTGTGATGTCTCCACTAACTGCAGACTCCATTGCCAGGGGTTGCCCTGCTATTCAATCTGAAGCAATACCTCACTTCAAAGAATCAGCATCTGCCCTTAGTTTAGCTCCTTTATCAATAACAATTGAATCAATAACCAATCAATAACCAATGAATAAGCACCAAATACAAACAAACTCTCAAAGTAGATCCTGGTAATCTAGAGCCTTCTCCTCCTGTTACTGCATTGGAATAGCACTGTAAAACAATTTCATTTTGCTTTTCTCCATTTTTATTACTCTGCTGAGGTAATTTTGTTAGTTTTAGGTAAGCAAAAATGAAAAAAAAAGTCAAATTTGCTTTCACAACAAGGATGTCTCATTTCTACTGACACCAGGCTTCTAAAGAGCATGTAGAAAGAAGGCTTTCTTTTACAAATCTCTGTTTCCATGGTACCAATTACGTCCAGCCCAAACAACTCATGTAGCTTTTTTCAATGCTCCATTAATCACAAAATTTAAACCCAATATGCTTCCGGGTTCTAATGCTTCCCTACTAGGCCTGATTGGGCAAGTGGGGGACAGTGGAGGTGTTTTCTGAGCTGCTGCAGTGAGCCTCTGTGCTCCCCACAGAAACAACTGCTTTGCCCTGCCCATTCATTCCTGCTGATCCTGCTTCAGAGAGCCAGGACACCATGTCTGTCCCCTGAGGGCTCACACGGGCACTCACCTGCTTAGCTGCAACCTCCAGGCACTTCTCCCATTGCTCCTGCTCTGCATACATGTCCAAAGCAGCCATGACATCTATTCCCACCAGCTGGGGATGGAAACAACCATAAATTCACTGTGCAGGTAAGGTTTCCTACCAGCATCAAGGCAGGCATCAGCCCACCCAAGTCTTTTCTGCACATACACACAGTCCCTCCCCCTCTATGGTATGGAAGCACAGATGCAGTGTGACCTGTCTGGTATACAGAAACCATGACTCACAGGCACATACAGACTCTTCACCTGTGGGCATATTCAGGCAAAAGCCCCATGAGAAAGGCCCCGAGGATCTGCACAGATCCTGACATCACTCCCTAGCCTGTGCGACATCTCAAATACGTACCGAATCTACCTTTCCTTGGTTCTTTAAATACTCCTTGTAACGCTGGTCCACATACTCCTCTGACCTACTGGGTAGAAAGAATCTTAATAGGCAGAAAGACTAATATGATAGTGTCTGGCATCAGTGCAGAGGCCGGATTAAACTTTGTTTACTTTGGGAAAAAGAGGACTTACAGCTGTGCCATGTCTGCTGCTGGGAGCATAGGTAGAAGGGGAAAGAAAGGGTCTAGACAGCTCTTTGCAATATAATGTGTGAGGAGAGAAAGGAATCACAGGACTTTCAGCAGGAAGTGCATGCACAGGATTATGACAAGGGGAGGGGAGATAGGAATGGGACAACAAGGGATAATGATTGCCATGGGATGTGTGGCAAAAGAAACGTGTCAGGATGGTAAATGGCTTGGGAAGGGCAGCCGTGGAGAATGTGCCCATTCGAGCCTGACAAGGCTACTGTGGGAAGAATCCAGGGAACCTGGGGGCAGCAGGACAGGACAAGACAAGGGATCATCTTGGGGTGGGACAGGGAGCAGGAAGAGTATAATTTGAGAAGTTCAGGCCATACCTGGGGTCCAACTCCTTAGCGATGCGCTTGGCTTTGCTCCATTCCTCCCCTTCAATGAAGGCATCAATAGCTTCTTGGATGAGGTCCAAGTTGAGGTACAGTTCAGCTGCCTGCAGGGCCAGAGACAGTCCCATGGGAGATGAATCCCCAAAGCCTGGAGGTGATGCTGTTGGAAGTGACCAGCACACGGCAACAACAGAAAGTCTCTTCCCAAAAGATAACCCCCTCCTCTGCTTCCTGTCTCCTCCCAAGGCCTGGCTCTCTCACACTATTCCAGGACTTTATCCCTTCCCCTCCTTCCTCCTCCTTGAGGACTCTGCACTGCCTCTGGATAGGGCCATCCACCCATCGCCCCAAGATGTGACTTGGCCTCCTTCCCTTGGAGAGACCTCTCCCTTTCTATGTCACTGCTTCTTCAGTAGTCGGGGGGCAGGAGGCAGCTCTCACCGCACTGTATTTCTTCATGGCCACCAGCTGAGGAGCCACAGTCCGCGTCACCTCCACGCTCTGTGACTGACCCAAGAATTTAATGGCCAACTCAGCAGCCTGTGAAGAGAAATTGTCAGCAACACAAGTGATAAGAGCTGTTCAAGAGAGGGATGAAGCAGAGAAGAGCTCAATCCTAGCTAAAGGACAGTCAGGAGTGCTTGAACTATGGGGGAAGGGGAGAAGAAATGACAGCCCACTTCAGCAATTCAGAGAAGCAAAGCCCAGCTACTTTCACACATGGAAGAAGATCAGACAAGGACATAATTGTCATTGAACTTGGTACAAGGGCACAGGTACAAGTGAAAAGTATGAAGAACACAACCCAAAGGCTGGTGGACATGGACCACAAGAAGAAGAAGGGGTGCTCATCTAGCCAAGGTCTAAGTCATAAAGTCCAGCTCTTCAGTGCATGGAGATATGGGCACAAAGACACCAGCATGCTGCTGGAAGTGGTGCCACAGCAAGGATGGCAGCACAGTGCAGGGTAAGCACACAGCCCATCATGGCTCAAGAGAACGGCCATGAAGGTTTTCAGACCCTGAGGTCACTGGAGTCAGCAGATTCTCTCTGGGATGCACTGCAGGTTGTGGAATAGCTCCTAGTCAGCAGAGTAGATGAAGGGAATCATAGCCCCTGACTGTACCTTCAGCAAGCACTTCTCCATCAGGACACTGTTGCTGGGATCCCGCACCTTCAGGTAGCAGTCCACTGCCCTGGCATATTCCCCAGCCTGCTCCCACTCCCGTGCCTGCTCCAGCAGCCCTTCTGTTCCTCTGTAAGGAGGAATGCAGACCGTGAGCAAGACTGGGATGCTGCCACAGAGATTCTGTAGACAGTGGGTAGGGCACAGGCAGGGAGGTGCACAGCAGAGGTAAGCCAGGGATCTCAGAGGGGTCTGTGTGCATGACAAGGAATGCACACAGCGAATGCTGAGGAGATAATTGATTAAGTGGGGAGATGCACTGGTGGTACAGAACATCTGGGAGATCTGTAAGTGGCAAGAAGACATCTAGGAGACCTTGGATGGCAAGAATAAGCCTGGTGTCTCACAGAGCAGGGAGGAAGGATGTTAGGAAACCTATGCAGGAAGAAGTCCAGGGTCCTCAAGAAGGAAACAACTGGATGTCAGGGACCCTGTCAGGCCATCTCTGTAAGGCATCAGCACAATGGCCTAGAGGAAGAGCTACCTGCGTGTTCCCTGCAGCCTGACTATAGCATTCCTTACCTGGAGCCCTTCTTGGCAGCCTCCCTGCCACACTCCTCTTGTAACTCTTCTAGTCGACTAGGCACATATTCCTTGCAGATCCGCAGGGCCTCGCTCCACATGCCAGCCTCCTGCACAAGCACAACGGGGAGGAGAAATTTTCACCAGGATCCTCCATACCCTGGCATCACATAACACATCTAGCCTCTCGTGTCATCTTGCCAGAGGACCCACTGGAAGAAATAACCACAGCAGCACCATCCAATTCTTTCCTCCCCCCAAATGGCACCTATGTCTATCTATTCATCCAGGCTACCTCAGGTGAAAGTGCTTATCCATCCTAGTTACCTCTGTGGAATGGACACTTAGTGTCCCCAAATGCACCCACTTGTGGTACCCCTGAGGACTGCCCATAGCCTTCTAGCAGCGTACTTCCTCCCAGAGCTGTGAGAGAGCTCAGCTATGCTGTGAAATGTCGACCAGTTCAGTCTTCTAAGAGCAGGTCAGAATCAAGTTCTACTAGGAACCACCCGAGTAAATGGTTTCTCTTTGGCTAAGCTGACAGGGAGAGCTGGGAGATGGATTTCACTCCTCCTCCATCCAAACTGGGTTCTTGACCAGTGAGAAGATGGCAATAATGTTGTTACAGACTACACTCACCTTGTAGTATTTTATTGCCAGCTCAGGTCTCTGTGCTCGCAGGAGGAAGGCCTCTGCTTTCTGGAACTCTCTCTGCTCAAAAGCAAAACGTGCCTGTCCCACAAGCACATCAGCCACACTGTCCGGGTCATGAGCCTCAGCCACACGCTGCGCAGCATCCCAGTTCTGGTTATGCACAAACCTAGGGGAATCAACATGAGATGTAACAAAGAGGGACAGCAAGGAGCAGACCAATGCTGGAGAAGCAACCAGGCTGGCATCATACAGGCTGAGGAGATGCAGCAGGCCAGGATGGGGAAGGATACATACATCAGCACTGCCTCCTTGGGTTTCCCAGCTTTAATAAATTCTGCTTCAGCCTCTTCAAATTTGCCCTGGGAGAGAGGAAGGAATTTGCTTGCATGCCTGCCTGCCCTGATACCATTGCATGACGACCTCTACTTACCATGAGGCAGAGAGGATTTATGAAACAAAGATGTGTGTGGAAGCTTGGGGCTGTAATTTTGGAGCCTTTTGGGTGAGCAGTGACTGCAGCCATAGAAATGCCTGCTGCAGCAGCCCTTAAGGACAACTGTTCAATTACCTGAGTGATCAGGAAACTCCCACCTATTCCAGGGGGTAAAATTACCTCATCTTCTAGGAACATGGCATACTTTAAGTGGATCTCTGGCATCTTCTGCTTCATGGAAAGGCGGGCCAGTTCAAAAGCAAATTCAAAGACCCTGCAACAAAAGAGAAAACGGGGTGAGAGCAGGAGTATGTGCTGTGAGGGCATGCCTTCATCAAGAGCAAGACATCAAGTTGAACACAAGACACCATGAGAAGATAGAGGGGAATACAGAAGGTCCCAAGTGAATGGTCACTGCCCACTCCTCCTGTTCCTGACCAGAGAACAGGAACTTTTAGAGCCCCCACTAAGGAAATTCAGCTCCTTCACGCTTGCTGTTAGTGCCAGAGGCCCTTGGTTCAACCCTAAGGGGAGGTCACAAGACTCCCCCAAGCCTAGAGATGTGGGAGAGCTGGGGCAGAGCAGATGGATGGCTGGGCAGGTGCAGAGTGGGGCCAAAACTCTTCTGGCAGGCAGTTACTTATGGTGACATGAGGAATACCTCCTCCAGTGCCCAGAGGCTCTCACAAGGCCCCCCTGCTGCGGCTAAAGAGCAAGCTGCTTTTGCCTGCCCAGCTCTGACTTGACATTTGTGAGACTAACAGGTGGACAGGAGGTGGGATGTGTCAAGGAAGCGGAATGCCTGTGTGAAGAAGTATAGGTGGGGCGGGAAGACATCCCATATCCTGGACATGCAGCTATCATGTGCATACAGTTCTTGGGCCACCCTTTTTCTCAGGTCAGGCAGATGGGAGAGAAGTGCTGGGCTGATGGACCTGCTTACCCGCTGTCTGCTGCGTGGTCAATGGCCATCTCCAGAAGTCCGAATTTACTGAGGAGTTTCACAGCTGCCTCTCCACCCAGGCTCTTTGCCCACATATAGGCCACGTGCTTATAGGAGTTTGCTCCCCCATGTGCCTTGGCCACCTATCCAAAACAAAGAAAGCGGAAGAGCCCAATGCATCCACTTCATCTTCAGCAGGCTGAGCCAGGACTCCTCTCTCACGTGATGCCTCTTGTCATGAGGGAGCACCAAAACCAACTGTTCTCCCCTGAGGAACCCTTCTGTAGCCACCACTGACTGGGGAGAGGAGACAGATATGGCAGAGCAGAGAAGAGGCTGCTGCCTCCTCAGCATGGCCCATACTGCTGTTACATCAGGAGAAGTGACCCTTGTCAATCTGTGTCCACACTGGAGGGGAGCACTGCTCTGGGGCAGCTGCTACAGAGTGGTTATGGCCAGAGCAATACCTCTGAGGTACAACACGGTGCAGTGGATAGGAGCAGAGCAGTGCCTGGAGGAAGGCAGTGCTGCAGCATGGCTAGGGATCAAGCCCTGCTTTTGGGGTACAATGCTGCAGAGCAAGCAGGCACAAGGGCCTCCAGTGCTGTGCCACATGCTGAAGCTAGGTAGTATATGCCAAGTCTTCAAATTTTGCAGTGAACAGAAACAGAGCAGTTCCTACCAGGATCCTGCAGTCAAAGCCTGATCCCTGCACAGTGGGACAGCTGTGAAGTGATATTACCCTGTAAGCTTCCTCCCACATGTCATTCACTCTGTACATGTTTACTGTGGCCTTCCAGTCCTTAGCTTCTAGGTAGTGGTACTCAGCCTCCTGTAAGCGTCCCTCTGCCTCCAGCTCCTGCAATTAGAGGCAATGAGTTGGTGACACTCTTGTCCCTGCTTGGCCTTGTTGATCCCCTGTCATTAGATGCACTCACCTTGCCCAGGTGCAGGTGGGTATCACTGAGTAAGTCCTTGTGGTACTTGGCCACTAGGCAAACCATCTCATCATACATCTTACATTTCTTGTACATGGTGATGGCCAAATCAGGTTCATTCACAGTGATATACAGCCTGGGAATACAAGCACATTCAAACGGCTCAGCCGAGGACATGACTAGTCCCTGCAGTCTCTCTGCATCCTGCCCAGCTAGAACCAGGTCCTGAGCACACTGCCAAAAGGCATGACTGGTGTGCAGCATGACTGTTGTGGGCTGTAAGGCTGAACACTGCTTAGATAGAGCCCTTCTGTTATGCCACCATCAGCTGCAGTAGGGCAAAGTTATTCCCTCCATCCTCACTTGTCAACCTGAGTTCTGACTTGGAGGGAGCCTCTGTGTTTCTGTGACCTGTTCTCATCTTGGCCTCTGACCTGAGGCTGTCAGTCCTGTTGGGATGGCAACATGACAATATAAGCTCAACTTACTCATACAGGCCAGCAAAAAGATTAAACCAAATGTGTCCTCACCAGCTGTAATGTCCCCTTTCATGTACTGAGCATCCTTGAGATCAGGTACCATGGCATCAGATACACAGATGTGTTTGTCCCTGTACCTACTAACCTTATTGTGTTGTTATTAATCTAGAATTGACAACATTAGTAACCTGGATGGAAAACACTCCACTTCCCATATCTTATCCTCAGCTGACCATGACAGATCAGGTGTAGCACTCTGCATTGGGAAAAGCCTGGCCATATTTCCTCTGCTACATGAGACAGCTGCACTCCACCTGGACCTCTTTTCAGTCCTGGTGGACAAAGGTACGTTAACAGTCAGTGACTTCTCTTCCTGTGCACTCTGAAATATCAGCTCTAGGTCTCCATGTGTAGAGAGAGTACATCTGACCTTTCCAAACCCTAGTCCTAAACTCTACTCCCACCTTGGGAAAGGGCTCCTCCTCACTACAGCCATTTTTTCAGGGCTCAGTCTTGGATTAGAACCAAGGAAGATGCTCACCTCTCTGCTTCTTTGTACTTGCCCTTCTTCTCCATCTCTTGGGCCTGGGTTATATAGAGCACAGACACATCTTCCTGACTCATACACTTGATTGCCAGCTGCCAAAAGGAACACACATGGGAGAAACTACAGCACATTGCAGAGTAATTTCTTGATACGTGGTAGTGAAGGAGAAGGGGAAAACCAATCTCCTTCCCATTACAAACAGGTATACATGCTATATGCTATGCAGAGAATGGGCAGTCATTTGTCACTGCAATCAAAGCACACAGGATCAACCCCCTTGCAGAGTGCTATTTGTGTTACAGGTGCACCCACACAGGGCTGGGCACAGACATGATGCGAATACCAGAGACTAACTTCTTGCTGGCTACTGGATGCCCCTACATGCATCCTTTGGGAAAAGTGCTTGTTGATCAGGTGTTGGTGCAGAAGGCACCACCACTTCCTGGTTAAAGACATTTCACCAAGCAGGGTGAGGTCCCCAGAAGCTTTGGCAGCTGACTCTACCTTGTGAGCCTGTTCCCAGAGCCCAGCCTGTGTGTACATGTCAATGGCATCCTTGGTCTGGTCTCCTTTGATGAACAGCTCCTCTGCAACCTGCAGGGAAATGACCATACTCAGCAGTCCCAAGGGATACACAGAGCAGCAATGATTGTGGTCTGTGGCCTCACCTGATACTCCTGTAAAGCTGCATAGTGCTGGGCAATCTTGAGGTAATATTTGGCTGCTGTCTGTTTGTCCTGCAAGTCCAAAATGTAGATGGCCTTCTTCCACTGCCGGGCTCCCAAGGCTGCCTCAATGGCCTTAATCGAGCACCTAGCATCAAAACCATAACTCTTTACAGTCAGCCAGCAGCCAGCCAGCTGAGCCAAGACAGGGAGACCAAAGTGGTCTGCTGCTTGATTCTTCTTCCTGGGTTAGAGCAGCAAAAAGGATCTGAATAACTGGCAAAGCTAAGGGGAAAGGATGAAGAACTAGGACAGCAGGGAAGAGTAATCAGGGCAGAAAGACCTTGGGAGAGATGCAGGAAGGCATCCGTAGTTGGGGCCAGCAGAGACTGCACATAAGCACCAGGGGCACTGGCAAAGTGGGATCGAGGTGGCTTACTTAGGTTTTGCTGATTTAGGCAAAACATATCTATTTCATAGCTTGTACTGCAGGTTATACTGCTGCTGGTTATACAGCCATCACCTGCCCCCACCTGGCTTCAATATAATGGTTAATAGCAGCATCCAGCTGTTTCTGCTGCACCAGATGATCTCCCCAGGCCTCTTCCAGCTTCACAACTTCTGCGGGAAATGCCAGGCGAGCCAGCTCCACTGCTGTAAGGGGACATGATAGCTGTTACACTGAATCCAGCAAGGAAGCAGAACTGTGAGGCGAACATGGGCCTTGGATGGGGCACAGAGGGAGGGGAATGGTGATTGTCTAATCCACTCCAGCTCCAATGGGCTACCCAGCAATCTGGACCCTGTGGAGAGCTGGACCAAATCCATGCTGGTACAATCAGCATGATCAAGGCCTTGGGAACAGGATGCTGTTCTGGGACTGTGTGTACAGGTACAACTATGTGAAAATAACATACATTGAATGAGATGATATATGGAAGCTTCAGAGCATCTAGGCATCTCCAGGCTCCAGGGCAACAGGCCAGAGTACCTAGGCTCCTGCTGGGGATGGATGGGGGGAGGAACATATTTAGCACAGTACCTTTCAGGAAGGCACTGCCCTTGCAATAGCACTCCAGAGCCTTCCGTGGGTTCCCAACCTTCTCAAACAGGTCTCCAGCCTAATGACAAATACAAGCTGCCAGTTTCCAGAGCCACTATTTCCCCACACCATCATATACCCTACCAGTCCCATGTACAGAGTTTGTCAGTCCTACCACACAGACTTCTCCATCAGCTATACCTTCCCCACTAACCGAGAGCATGGCGTTAAAGGGAACTTCTAGGAAAGACTGCATGTGCTGAGACCATTGTCCTCTCTGCAGATCGACATACCCCCAGTGTTCTTCTGGGGCACCACCTTTAACAAGTTTTTGAGACAACCTCCCTTCTCTGCACAGTGGCTGGTGCAGCAACAGCCTTTTCTATGACCATGGCCTCTAGAAGCTCTGCTATGCAGATGCTCATATGGGAGCCCTGGGCGTAGTGAAGAGGGAAGCTCAGCCTCTTGCAGCAGCAGGTTTTTACCCTGTAGGAAAAGGTGGCCACCAGCAGGATGGGACGAGGCTCAAAGCTTGTAGAACTTAGAACATAATATAAGATAGGCCATCCTGGCAGACCAAAGATTCATCCCCCTCAGTATTTGAATGGTGGCAAAAGCACATGTCTAGAGAAAGATAGTGAGAACAGAGCAAGGATACACCAGTGTTTCCTCCATTATATCCATCCGTCTCTAACAATCTGCATTGTAGAAGCTTCCTGAGTTTGTGTCATGATGCCCTCACATAATCATATTTAATAGCTTTTGACAGACTTTACCTCCATGATTTGTCTAATCACTTATAGACCATTTATACTTTTGGTAACAAAACATCTGGCAGCAATGAGTTTCACACTTTTTCAACTGAGGGCTTAAGAAAAGGTGACAGGTTGGGAAAAGGACAAAATTCTCTTGGGTCAAAATGAAATGGTCAGAAAATGCCAAAGGTAAAAGGAGACTGGAGAAATGTAATTTAAGCAGGGCACATAAAATAGGCCAGCAAAAAGAACTGTTTTTTTTCACACAACCCATAAGGTAACTCATAGCCAATGTTGTAGATCAAAAAGTACGGATGGTTTAAACAATAATTTGACAAGCTTATGGAAGTAAAATCTATCAAGAGCTCTTAAACATAAAAATAAAATTGTTCAGGTACACTATAGTCTGCAAATTGCTAGAAACCATGAAAGTACACTAGGGGAAGTACCACCCTATATTTGCCTGCCCTGTTCTTTATATTCCTTTCTTAAACATCTGCAAGAGGCCACTGTTGGCCAGGATACCAAGCTGTGCACTGATCAGACTCAGGACTGCTTTCTTACATTAACATGATTATGTGCTGTGTGAAAAACACCCTTTTGTTTTAAAACTGTCACCTAATAATAAGTAGTTACTGATTTTTTTGTGTTATTAGACACATAGAATAATCACTTCCCTTCTCTATGATATTCATGGTTCTACAGACTGTCTTCATAACCTCCTTTGTTTTTCTTCCTTAGCTTTTCCATTTAGAATATCCTTATATGAAAGCTGTATCATCATTTTTTATTCTACTGTGAGGAAGCACTGTACATTTTCACAGTGATATCAAGTTTTCCATTTGATTCACAACTCCTTTCCTATCTTCCCAAGGGCCTCCTTGACTATTACTGAACACTCAGCTGATGTTTCAGAGACAGGTTACCAATGAGTTGCGATCTTTTTCCTGGCTAGTAGCAGTAACTCTAGACCTCGTGTGGATGCAGTTAGGACTTCCTCCCAAACGGTAACTGCAAATTTATCAACACAGAATTACATCTGCTACTTTCCAGCTCAGTCCCCCTGTATCTCACAGATGCAGAAGACAGGGTAAGAGCTTTGATGTCACTAAGAAGAAAGCCCAATGGGGTGGGCCACTCACCTGTTCATACAGTTCCCCTCTGATCAGTGCTGTGGAGACCCTATTGATGACATCCATATTGATCAGGAGCTCATCCCTGCTCATGGCCAACCGTGCTGCTTTGGCTGGCAGCCCTGCCCGCAGGTATAAGCTGATGGCTGCCAGGTAGTCGCCCTGTCCCTCCTGGACCTCCCCAGCCTTCTCTTCCTGCTGGGTATCCAGCAGCCACTGGTAGTAACCCCGACGCAACTTATCCAGCATTGGGTGTCCCTGTTAAGAAATGCAGCATCGGTTGACCTGGGCAAGGCAGAAACCACAATGCCAGCCCTGTGTACCACTGCATCATCCATTCTTTTTTGAGGCCCTAGATACTCCTAAACCAATTTCAGTAGCTTTTCTCCATCTCTGTTCACCCAGGAAATATATTCACTACATCACTTACATCAATGCAACCTTCCCTTCTGCTTGGAGGTGCTCCAAGCAGAAGTGAGGTCCTGACAGGGCAGGTGGAGAGAACCCAGACCTTGAATGGACTCCCAACCAGAAGACTTATCAAGCAAGCCCAGCCCACAGTCCAGTGCAGCTACATTCTGTACCTTGGCCTCGGCAACCACAATGCATTCATCCCACATGTGCAGCTCCTGGTACATGTCCATGGCCTCCTCTGTAGCATTCTGTTTCAGAGAGCAAAGTGTCAACCTGAAGGCTCCATTTAGCAGACACTTTGCCATCAAGCTCTCATAGTGGGCAGGGTTAGATGTGCAGAAAACACTTGAAAAAGTGTACCATCCCCTTTACATGGATATACATCCTCCCTCACCCTCTTCATAGAATCATTTTGGTTGGAAAAGACCTTTAAGATCATCAAGTCCAATCGTTAACCTAGCACTGCCAAGTCCACCACTAAACCATGTCCCTAAGCACCACATCTATACATCTTTTAAATACCTCCAGGGATGGTGACTCAACCACTTCCCTGGGCAGCCTGTTCCAGTGCTTGACAACCATGTTGGTGAAGAAATTTTTCCTAATATCCAATCTAAACCTCCCCCGGTTCAACTTGAGGCCGTTTCTTCTTGTCCTTCATGCACGTCAGGGCAATCCTAAACCTTGGAACAAGAAATACCTCCTTCTGTTTCAGGGCAAAAACTCTTCTCCCAGGAATGAGCAACCTCTTCCTTTTCTCTTTCACACCAGGGCACAAACCTCCCTGCTCAGAAATAAATGAGACCTTTTCTATTCCTTGTTCCTTTACTCACTTGTTCCAGGAAGATCATCTCTGCCAATTTGTAGTTCTTGTCTAGCATGGCCAAGCGGGCACGCACCAGATAATGGTCTGTACCATCCCCACCCTGCAGACAACATCAGTTAGCTCAATCAGTTTGCTGAGTGAAAGAACAGGCTCTGGAATGATACAAGGGACGGATTGCAGGTAGGGTCTGTGTCATTACAGAAACTAAAGAAGACAGATGAGAATCGCTGAAGTGACAAGACAGGAGCAGTATGAAATGGCTAGCCAGAAGATGGACCTGGCAGGCATGGATGAAGGATTATGTCAGTAGTTTCTACACGACCAGGTACTGGTCTGTAGCAGGATACCCATGAGCATGGATACAGAAGATAATGTGTATGCAAGTGTTTACAGGAAAGCAGCTGCCCTGCACAGCAAAAAATGCGTGACTTACATGCTCTTGAGCTGCCTGGTCAGCAATGGTATTGGTTTCATGCAGAAATCGAGCCTTTGCCATGTTGCCTAGAGCTGCAAAGCACCTGGAAAGAGCAAAGCAGTTAGTCAATAATTGTGTTTTGTTGGCCACTTTTGGTCCAAGAAAGGAAAATCAGAACCTGGGCAGCAGACTCAGCCCTGCAAGCTGGAGAGGTGGGGTAGCCCTGCTTCAAGAGACAGATTTTGTCAAGACCCATATTCAGATGTACCCTCTAGCCCTGCTCCATGGGAGAAGCCATGGACATGACCAGTGCTCATGCTTCACTTTCCCAGGCTTCAGAGATGTGCTGAACTTGTCCACGTCTGTCAGCTCCCTGAAGCCTTGCTATACACTGCTTTGGGTTGCCATCAGCAAAAATTTATGCTACAGAGCGATGTCTTCCTGTGCCCAGGTTTAGCATTACTGTCTAGGATGAAAGGGCAAAGTCACTGCCTGGAATAGAGAACACTTAATTCTCCAATGCAGAGAATTTTCCAGGCCACGCAAAAAGTCACTTCTTTAGTTAGATCCTTGTTTCTGTGGGGGGATTCAGCAAAGAGAGTGTTTAAGCCACAAAGATATTATAGCTTCTTCCTGTACCTCTCTGCAATGTGCAGCTGTCTAGCTTCCAAAGCCAGTCTGCTTAGAGTCTTCCACATAGCTTCAGTTTCTGTGGACATTTCCAGTGTCTCCAAAAATGCAGTAGCCCTTGAGACAGAGAGATTTGCAGACTTTCAGTAACAGAAGAACTGTGACAAAAACCCTAGGCTGAGACAGGAGCTTCCTAACAAGAGTTGCACTGAAAGCAAAGCAAGCTGGGTGTGACCAGTTCTGAAAAGGATTATATAACATGAGGCCTGATATATCAGGGAAAAATTCAAAGATATAGGTGATCCCTATCTGGGCTAAGGTACTTAGATGCATATGATCAGCAGAAGGCTGTAGCAGTGTGCGGCAAGTCCAAAGTGTTGTGTCTGAAGCAAGTCCCTGGTGCAAAGAAGTCTCTCAAGTGCTAACAGTGCTATGAACATGTTAAATTTTCTTCCCTTGTCAATTTTAAGCCCTATAACAATGTCAGCAGTGCCCATGTGGCTACCATGACTGCTTCAGACAGTCAGTTTTCACTCTGCACAGCTCCTGAATGTTTCCATGATGCTGTCACCATCCCTGGAGGGGCACCAGCAAAAGCACCCGAGTACCACTTCACATCTGGCTGCTCAGACAGTCTCATTCACTGCAGGTAAGTGAAAACCGCCTTCAGTGAATTTCTGTCAGTGTCAATAGGACCAGACTGGACAGTCTCTTGTGCCCCTGAGTTTGAAACTACAGAGCTGTGAGGATGAAAAAGCTGAATATTTGGTCCTGAAGGACTCTGTTGTGCATTATAGCCAGATCTGGCACCAACATCATGCTCAGAGCCTAAACTTCAACTCTGAATGGAAAGCTGTACTGCTGTAATTCATGGATTGCTGACTCTCAGATGTCATGTGAAGTGGGCTACCTGCCATCACCATGTGGTGTATCTAGCACTTACCTGTGATAATCCCCATCGTCAACAGCAGTTCCAAACTCTATGAGGCCTTCATCCAGGGTGTAGGACACAGTGTTCACCCCTTCAGATACTATCACTTCAGTCTTTCCATCATTACGTTCCAAGTTTACAATATCCCCCTGGAAAGAGTAACAGCTATCAACATTCCCACATTCTCCTAAAGTATGCAGGGTAGCAGGGATATGAGGACAGCATCGCGACTGCTCTGCTGATTAAAGTTCTGCTGAATGAGCTCACACTGAGCAGACATCATCCTTATCTCACCAGAGGGAAGGAAAAAGCCACTGAGTGGCTCCTTGCTATTTTAACTATCTCCATCTTCTGCCAGAAATGCCTGCCACAAAATTGACATATGAGCTCATATTTTGTCCAGAAGAAACTACCAGTTCCCTTCTGCAATACCACCCTGACTATTCCAACACACATGAGCAAGAAGTAACAGAAACTGCTGGAGGTAATCAAGTCTCCACAGCTTTACCTTCAGAGGAAACATGGTGACTCGCTCTGGAGCATCAATGTTATACCAAATACAAAGGCTATTTCTGTTCTGGGCCACCACCACATCACTGCCTGGGACCCACTGCACATAGGAGCAATAGTTCAATATGGTAGTCTTGGTGCTGCTTTCAATGTCATAGAGCTGCAACTAGAGGGGGGAAGAAGAGAAAAATGCTCAGCTGGGCTCAAAGCTGGGCTGCTAGCTCACATGAACATGGTAGAAACATCTGAGCAAGCATCTTATAAACAGATATCACCACCCAGGAATCAGACTTTTTCCAAGATACATAGCCCAAACTCCCACACTGTTATTTACATACATTACTATCCAAGACTTACCTTTTTTAACCCTTGCAGTATTTTAAGCAGCATGCTCAGATCCTGCCTTCCTTATTGCCAGGCATGTACATATATAAACCAGAATATGCCTTGTGCTACTTCAGTTCCCTCTCAGTTGCAGAGCTGGAACAGGAGAATGGTCTCTTAAGTCCTTCATGCAAACAAACTGAGGGACCAAGAAGGACCATTCTCTGCAGTTCTGGGCTGAACTGTCCATCCTAGGTAGAGTCCTATTGCAAGAACTGTTGCAAATAGGGTGAGAGGGTATGTTTGTAGAATACGCTTCCCTGAAACAAACCTGACAATTTGGAAGGCGTAACCTGACACATGGCATAATAAAGATGTATAATGCCTTGTAACTTAAAAGTCCTAGGCAGTCTCTGTTCCTTGTCATAATTGTTCTCACCTAGCAAAGATGAGAAAAAGAAGAGACAATTGTGCTAGTCTCATGACACACCAGTCAAAAGAGAACAAGAAAGTCTCTGTTTCAGTCTGTACCAAACTGGTTTGAGAAATATGTACACACATAGCTTAGGAGAATCGTGGTACTGTCTGATTTAGGCTGGTGGCAGTATTTAATGAAGGAGCTGTCTATGTAGCCTCTTAAGAGGCCTGAACAGGACCCAGAAGAGGCAACAGCAATCTTGATGATGCCCCTGTCTCTTGTTGAGACAGCAGAAGACCCAAATATAAACTGAACAAGACTGCAGAAATAAATATAAAATGATATATTGCTGGGAAAGTTGTCTCTTCTTACATGATAGGAGACGTACAACTTTGTGGAAATGTACATATCACTTAGAAATAGAAGCCTGTTTCATCTGGTGCAGCAATCACTGTTAGTACCTTTCTGAAGAGTATCAGTGCAGCAGAGCCCAAACAGAAGCCCTTGCTACTGGCAGTGATTCAGCCTCCTTTGTAGTGAAGGTATCTCAATTGATACTTTTATGGATATGTGAAAAGTGTCCTGAACAGCTGCAGACATGAAACAATCCTCCTTCTGAAAGTTAAGAGGGTCATGATCATGAAGTTGATCAGAGGGCTGGAGCACCTCTCCTATGAGGACAGGCTGAGAGAGTTGGGATTGCTCAGCCTGGAGAAAAGAAGGCTCCAGGGAGACCTAATTGCAGCCTTCCGGTACCTAAAGGGCCTACAGAAAAGATGGAGAGGGACCGTTTATCAGGGAGTGTAGTGATAGGACAAGCAGTAATGGGTTTAAACTAAAAGAGGGTAGTTTTAGACTAGATGTTAGGAAGAAATTCTTTACTGTGAGGGTGGTGAGGCACTGGAACAGGTTGCCCAGAGAGTTTGTGGATGCCCCATCCCTGGAAGTGTTTAAGACCAGGTTGGATGAGGCTTTGGGCAACCTGGGCTAGTGGAGGGTGTCCCTGCCTGCAGCAGGGGGGTTGGAACTAGATGATCTTTAAGGTCCCTTCCAACCCAAACCATTCTATGATTCCATGATCCTATGATCTTCTTGCCTGCTGCAGTGAGCTGCTTCAGCTGTATCTGTACAATTAAACTAAACATGGCTAGGACATGAGGTGAGTACCTGCACATCATAATCTGTAGTGTGAAACCATTACCATTATTTTGGGCATGGTTTTGTCCTGGGTTTACTAGTACTCTCCCAGATAACATTCAGTTGTGGTCTGGGAATCAGCACAAGCCAAGGGCCATACTGAACAAGCTATTTGGTTGTGACTATACTGTTTTAGAGAATTAGAGAGTTCATCTTACAGACATAAGCCAAGTTGTTGCAGAGAACACCTTTTTTTTAATCTATATGTTTAAATGCAACATTAGGGCCCTCATCCTGATATTAACTCACTTGTCTCTGTCTTACAGCAGAAGAATCTATGATTTTCATTTTCAGATGTGATGAAATGGAGCAAGATGTCTAGTAACTAACTTCAGAATTAGCTATGACTCAAGACCAAACATGCAATGTTGCCAGCTCATGCAATCTGAATATGTCCTATCTTTCGCAAAGGAGTGGTCAAAAAATCATGACTTCAGATGTTTCTCACCTCCCTCCCTCCATTCAGGCATATCTATCTTTACCTCTCCCCAGGCATGCCAACTTGCCACACTCCCCCAGATGCGCCTGCCTCACCCTCATCTTCTTGTCCCTGAAGAGTAGTTTGTGGCCTGTTTCATTCAGCTCCAGCCAATCAATCTTGCTGTCATGGCTGATAGTGCCAGCGTTGTAGCCACCAGCAAGGTCGACTTGGGAAGGAAAGAAAGGAAACAGTGTAAGTACCTAACGTGCCTCAAAGTGCTGAACATTCAATGCTGCCCCATGGGGATCAAGTGCCTAGGACCTAATTAGGGCAGGACACCCTGGCAAACACACCGTGACATAAAAAGCAGACCACAGTGACATTTTATCTTGATGCCTTATCAACAGCAGTAACTCCCTCCACCCTTCTGTGAGCATGCACAGATCACAGGCAGTGCGGGCAGCAATATCATCATGCTGAACTGCACAGAATCTCAGGTCCAGGACACAGTCACAGCCACCCACAACTGTGTCCACACCAGGCAGCCAACCTGCCAAAAGCAGGAGAGCCTGGTCTCTAGTGGTCTGCTGCCAGGCAGAGTGAATGCGAAGGGGGGCTTCAGGAATCTGCTGCTTGGTAGAGTGATTGCAAAGAGGACCTTCAGGGATATGCTGCCAGGCACAGAAAATGCAAAGGAATCAGGAAGGCTGGCAAAATACAGGGGAGGGAGGTTTACAGTCACCTGTTGCTATAGTCTTGATGTCTATCAGATAAGCCAGTCTCTTGTTCTCCTCCATGCCTCTCTGCCGTCTCTCATTGATACGGACACTATTATTGGAAGGGAACGATGACCATTACCTTTACTACTCTCTAAATTCATCAGACTGAATCACGTACTCCCTCCCAGACTTACCTGCAGTTTCCCCAAGCACATGGAGCCTCTTGCAGTTCTCTGACCTGTGACTCTTGCACAGTACCTATGGCTGCCTCGAGTGAGAACAAACCTTTCTCATTCATGGCTTCACTCTGGAAGCTGCCCCTCTGGAACCAGGGTCCCAATAGCAAATTAGTTACGCTGCTTCTACCTCTGAGCAGCCCGTGATCCTCCCTTCTCTTCAATCAGAAAATGGAGTATGGTATTTCAGATGGACAGAGGAGGTCCTGCTGGCATCCAGAGTCCCTAATAATGCTGTACTAGGACCAGCTGGATGCAGAGATACCCAAGTACAGGAGGTACTTCTTCAGCAATAGTCAAGTCAGGCTTCAATAAGCATGCATCAGAGGAAAATGGGCTCCTGTGCTTCTAAAACTTTACAACTGTTAAGTGTAACCGAACCACCATTGGTCACTGTCAGAAGCAGACTACTCATGTCCCAGTGTCTGGGGGCTGCATTCTACAGAGTGGGACACTTTGAAGTGTATATATGTGAGGCCACTCAGACAGGTGTAACACTTACCTGACAAGATGAGGGTTCATGAACTCTGTGCGGACAGACCCCAGGATGTCATTGCTTCCATATTCCACCAGTGTCAGCTCTCCAGCATTAAAGATCATGCAGACCTGAAGGTGAGAGGGGAATATGCTCTTACAGAAAAGCCAGGTAAGCACATGTACCTGCCAGTGAGGTGTGCAGAAAAGAACCCTGCTGCACACAAGTCTAAATTCAAACCCTCTGGGATGAGTAAGGAATTGTCCCTGGCTTCTTGTTGTGACTGCCAGCTTTACCTCAGGGTGGGGATTTTAGTTGTGGGCCTATCAGTCCTGCGGGAGCCAAACTGTCACCCTGACAGCTGTATTCTGTACCTCTAGCATCCTCTCTGGCTGTTGCTCTGTTATCACTCCTCTCTCCTATAGGGTTAAGACTTGTATAACTTGACAGTCCACATACCAAGTTTGTTCTGTACCTGGCATGCGGAAAAGGCAAGTATGGGGAGGAAGCAGATCAGGATCTGCATGGAGAGGGTAAGTCAAGGAAACTGCTGAGAAACAGGGTTTTCCAGAAGTGCACTTGACACTTTTTCTGCTGGTGCACGCACAGCTTTACTCACCATTCATGGGAAGCATCCTGTCCCATCCAACTTACATTCTCATTGTCGAAGAAGAACTTCTCATTCCCTCCAGATCCTTGCCAGGCTACCTACAAAGCAATGGCATGGAGTCAGCAAATGCCAGGCTGACAGCTCCTGCAGGGGACCAGGCTGTAGGCATTGTGGTCCACTGTCCAGCTCTCAACTCCCAAACAGAGAGCAAGAATTACACCGCAGAAGGGATCATGTTCCAGCACTCCAGCTGTCAACACTGTTGTTCAGTTATTCCCAGCTTGCAAGTTCCTCACTTCCCTCTCTTTTTTAACCTCTGCTTCAGACTCCTGTTCTCTTTGTGCAGTATCTTATTGCCTTCTGGACAAGAGGCTTTCATGTAAGCAACGTACTCCCTCTAGCCTACTCTTTCACAGGCACTTCTCCACCTTCCTCAGACTCACTTTATTATAAAAAGCACCCCCCAACAGCCCCTTTGCCTCTGCAATCCTAAATCTTCTCCACAGAATCAGTGCTACCATTTGTGGGGGAAGAATCTCCACACGATGTGTAGCTGAAACCCTTCTTTTCTGAGGTCATGTTAGCAATGACTGATCAGCATAGTGCCAGTGAGGGGGAACAACTGATTTGGAATTTGAGAAGAGCACTGAATAATACAATAGTTACTGTGATGACAATAGGCAAGTGGTCAGAGAGGCAGAAAACTGAAAGCCAAGGCTGCAGCTGTCCCTTCCCTCCTTGAGCAACAGCTGCAAGTCACTGCTTCAACAAAACTCCAGTGAGACAGCAAGATGGTAAATGGACTACTCACAACCCTATTCTTTGTAAGAAGTTAGTATAGCTGTTCAACTGAAAGAAGAACTTCTCTGTGCAGTATAATGCAGAGAAACCTGGGAGACTTAGTCTGGCCAGATTTTCAGTTGGATTACCAAGTATTAGTATCCTCCAACTCAAATCTGTAGTCAGATTTGATCAATCAATCCCAACTAGATTATTAACACACCATTAGCCTGATTAAAAGCATATGATACCTGTGTGAACAAAGCAAATATGCCCCGAAACTTATTTAATACTTATATCAGACACTAAGCTACTGCCCACGTTCTCTAGACTTGGCACATAGGCTCAGCACTCAGTGGACTGTAAGGCTCAGGGTATGGACAGTTTGTATTAATTGTTTGGTACCAGAAATGATACTGGCATACTCAGAGAAACAGCATGAGCTGTGGTACTGCAGTCATGAATGTTTTTTGCTTTGTTTTGTTTTTAAACACACTAAGAATCATACATTCACATCTGGAATGTACCTATGTCTTACATCCAGTTTTGGGCCCCCTAGTACAAGACAGACATTGATTAATTAGAACAAGTTCAGCAGAATGCCATCAAGATAGTTGGGGTTGAAGCACTTGCACTGCAAAGAGAGGCTGAAAAAATTTGGCTTCTTCAGCCTGGAGAAGGGAAGGCTTAAGAGACCTCTAGTAAGGTGATGCCAGGTTTATTTTGGCAGATGCACAGCGAAAGGGTGAGAAATGGTCATAAATTAAAATAGCAATTCCAACGAGACTTAGGAAGAAAGCTTTCCCCCCTGAAGACAGTAAGACATTGGAACAGGGGACCAGAGAAACTGTGGGATCTGAGCAATGACATATGAACTTAATATTGATCTTCCTTTGGGCAGAAAGTTTGATAAGAGACCTCCCAAGGTCTCTTCCAGTCTGAATGATTCTATGACTCTTTGAAAAATAGACGATTTGTTCCCATGCAGAAAACATATCTTTTGAGTTACAAAGTTAGGCATTTGACACTTGAGAAATGCAACAGATTTTCCAGTACCTCACTGAGCTTGTTGGAGCTGATGTCACCCAGCAATAATGTGTCTGAGGTATGGGCCACCAGATATCTGTCTTTCCCTAAGATCTTCACCTCATCAATCTCATAACCATACTGGGACTTCAACACAACTCGAGTTCCTGTTGAGAGGTTCTTCACAATGACCTAGAGAAAGTGGGAAAGAGCAATATGAGGCCATGCACAAAGGAAGAACACAGACTTCTTGCCCTATGGAAGATTATGCAACAGATGACACTTGGGTATTTAGATGTCCCCTCACATCATTTCATTCTGCTTTTTAAAGAAACTTTACCATTCCTGTTGTACGAGATGACAACTCTAGTAAAAGTGTGGGATTCTCACTTCTGCCATTTAGAAGTTTCTAGCCTAATTGGAGGACTACTCAGGTCCCCAAGGATGAGCCACCCTCTGAGTCCTGCTCTCTCCCCACTGAGTACAGAGGGCTGCCTAGACTGCTAGCTCACCCTTGCTACTTGATTTTGAACAAGATAAAGTTGGCTGAAATTAAACCAATTAAAGGAACCTGCATTCGGCATGGAGGTACCCCACACAAATTCACAAGCTAGGAAATAAACTCCATTGTCTTCGTTCCTAGCCAATTTCCACCCAGACTTGACCCTGTCCCTGGAATATCGCCTATGCCTTTCCTGACAAGTTGCTACAAACAAACGATAGGTGCAGAACTCCAAACATGTCTAGTTTCAGCAAGCTTCCCATTTTCATCAAGACATGTTACCTCATTGGATATTCTCTTACCTGACTTGGTCCCACATATGTCATTTCAAATTTATTTTTGTAAATGCTTCTGCGAAGGCAGCAGTCAAATTGTTCAACTCCTCCACACAGAGTGCCCTGGGGAAACAAACACATTGCACGTAGTCAGTGAATTCTGTTAAGGAGACATATTCCAGACCATACTTACATGAAGAGGATGAGAGGTGAGACAGAAATCCACAGGTCCTGGCTGCTGTGGGGAACAAGGCTCAAGCCCCAAGATGCATGAGGACCAACCCTACCTTGACTTTCTTGAGAGAACAGAAAGATTGAGAAATTCTCAGAGAAACAGAGCTTACCAAATACTGGCAGGTACATGGTAGAGGAAGAAGAGGGGTTAAAAATCACTCTTATTCTCATCATCCCCGTTACCCTTCTCAGTTTCCCCCTTCTCCCTCTCCTAGCCTCCCAATCTCTCCTCCCTTCCAGCAGAATCCTTCCACCTTTATCTCTTTATTTATAGCATCCCCATTCCTTACACTGATGTCCCTTCCCCTTCTCTGCAAATGTTTGTTCACATGTTCAATTAATTCCCTGTCTGAAAAAAACTCAAGGATTCTTGATTGTTGAACATAAAAAGATGCAGAAACTATTAAATAAAAGTTGTAAATAGCAACCTTCCTAAATAATGTAAGTGTTTTAAAGAGCTATTCAACTTAATACAGAAAGATTTCAGAAAGAGTAATTTAAAGAGCTTTAAAGAATTATTTAACTTAATAGAGAAAGGCAGATCAAGGCCCAACAGCTGAAAGTAGAAGAAAGACAACCCTGTACTGAAAACATAGCACATAAACATAGAGTTTAAGTAACAGATTAGTTTTTATACTGCTTCTCACAGGTGCTCAGATGAAAGAATGCTCATGAGACTGCTCTAGAGAAGCTATGCTGACCTTATTATGCTTATGTGAAAAAAGGAGGACTGCTGCTACCAATGAGCCATTACACAATTGTCAATGATATTTTACAGCTTCATACTCTGCACACTGCACATCTGACTGTGGCAGTATCCCTTGCACAAGGCTTCAGCCTAGGCACCTTGCATCGCACACCTAGGTGATGGTGTGACCACTCTCATAAGCTCTCCCTCTATCACATCACTTTGTTCTCAGGAGCACGCGTAAGACTGTCCCTGGCGTGTGACTTAGGCTCAGGGTTGCTGACTGATGATACAAACCGCACAGATCCGTGAACCATCCCTCTTCCATGCTAAAGCTGTGATGGTGTAGAGGTGAGCTATTTCTTTGGGTTTGCCTTCCTCCCAGGCACTGCGGCGTGGGCTCCAGTTCAAAACCCTTAACCTTTGAGAACAGATGAGAAAGCAGAGACATGAAGAACTGCGTAAGGTTGAAGAAGAAAGCACTATAAATGGGAGACTTTACCATCAGGCACCATACCTATCATAGCTGCCAATGACAACAGACTGGCCACCAGGACTGGCAGCTGCTGTGGTGAATTCCTTCTCTGATGAGTCCCGGCTATAGTCAAAGGTTTGAATCACACTGCCCTCCTTCCCATAAGCTACAATCTTTTTATCACAGCCTGCAGCCACAATGCTGTTGGAAGCCCAGGCGAGGGCATAAGGAGGACAGGGATGCATCACCAACTTACCCTACAATAGACAAGAAAGAACATCCTGAACATGTGAATTGCTCTAGCCCCCAACCGGCCTCTGTACTCAGCTATCACAAGGAAAGCAGCATGAGGCCCTTCTGTAAAGCCCAGTTCATGGGGGTTGCTCTGTCTGCCTGCCCCAGTCTGTAGGAAGGTAGACAGAAACCAGAACTGAGAGATGTATCAACTATTCCATTTATTTAACTGGGAGAGAAGATTCCTGATGCCAGTAAGAAGACCAGTACCATTAACTAGACTGGGATACACTCTTATCATAGCAGAGTATATAATGGCCTTCAGCATATCATGGTAGAGAGCAGATATGCTCAAACTGTTTCAGTTGGAGAGAAAAGATCTGGGTGAGAATAGCATTCCCTTCACCACAGCTTGAAGCACAGAGATTACTCCTTTTGGGAAGAAGCAGGAGGCTCAGGAGAAATGCTGGGTGCCTAGAGCATCCTGTCCACAGAGTGTGAACTTCGGATCCAGGGTTAACTGGGATAATTATACATTGCTTAGTGGGAAGACGACAATAGCTATTGCCTGGAACCCCACCATTCAAGCATCATTCTCCTGGACACTCTAACATCAGATATTTCGAGACACCTGAAAAGCCTTATGTCTCATACACAAAAACCTAACTTCCCCTCTTACCACCGCACTCAGTGTATTTCAAAGCATCTAGTCACTGTTCCGTCTTCATCAATGTTCTATAAAACCTACGCTAGCAAGCACAGACTGCAGCTCCTCTCCAGACTTGCACTCCCTCACAGCCTGTGATCCCTTTCCAGAGCTCTCGAGCTGGGGAGTAGGCTGTGCAAACAGGAGTTTTGCTTATTGAAGAAGGACCTTCAATACCTGTGATTCACCTGAGCCCTCATCATCAAAGAAGAAGCGCACTATGGTTCCATCTGCATGGCCAGACAGGATTCCTCTCCCCGACACACTGCAAAGAAACACAGACAGGATGATGCAATATTGCAGTAAGACTTGCGCCTTTATTTTCATATCCCTGCCCAGAGAAGCCAGTCCCAGGGTCATTGTTGATTCACTGAAGATAAGCTGGGTAATGAACACAAAAATACCTAGTACCTGTATCAGTGTCTGTAAAAACAAAGCAGACAAAAGTATGGGGAGTGGAAAGGAGAGTGGCCAGTTAACTATCTTCATCACGTAAAATCACAATAACCAACTTTCTGTATTACTAAAACAGAGAGGCTAAGTAACCTTAAGTTGAATAATGACCATGCACACAATTTCTTATAGCAAGGTATATCAAACAACCCTTGCATTGGAACTGTTCCGGAAGTGAGGCTGGATATTGTGACACCACAAATCCCTAAAAGCAACATGGTTTAGAGAAAAAACATCTGGACAAACACTCCAAGCCTAAGTCCGTTATTTGTAGCAATAGAGTCTTGTGTACTTCTTGACACAAGCAGGGAGAAGACAGCAAGGAAGAAAAAACAGGCCTAATGAAATGTACCCAGAAAGAACACTTTTAAATGATGATTCAAGTACAGAGCACAAATCCTATGAACACTGTAACAATCCAGGAATCATACATCTGTCTTCTGTTGACTGCAATCCCAGATTTGTCACTGACACTATAGCAATAACAGTATGAGTTGTGTTTAGAAATAAAAGAAGGGGGGGGGGATTGGGGGACAGGAGGGAAAATGGCAAAGAGAGGTGGGGGAAGAAGGGGGCGTGAAGAGAGAGGAAGAGAGAGAGAGGAAGTAGAAACCTTCTGGACTAGAGGCAAACAGACTTTGGAGGGATTTCTCAGCACTAGGAAGCCAGAGTCCTAGACTACCTTTAGTTTTTTTAAATTTGTTTAGCACTCAAAACCAAGAATGACACCATTTAGTGAAAATCCCACTGCTAGGACCATGACATATCTTAAATTTTTTAGGTACAGGATACTAAAGTAGTATGAAATCTTAGTTAAAATAATTTTAAATTGCACTTTATGGTTATTTTTCTAATTATAGCCTTGTCACAGTGTTATCTGGCAGAATATTTTGACTTTTTTTTTAGCCCTTAAACTTAACTTTATCTAGCTAATTACTAACATTAGTCAACAAATTTAATCTTTATAAAGTCATGGATTTAAATAAATCAAAGTATGTAAGTAATCTCATGAAATGTATTTGAGGGACAACTGAACTGCATGGGCCAGTGTGGCACAGCCAAGTATCAGATTTTAGGAAGGAATTCTTTCTGGAAAGCACAGTATTTTATTATCTCAACAAGGAACTGACAGCAGGAAGACACTCTGGCAACCTCCCATGCTGCCGCTAGTTATGCCAGGGCCAATAGTGGGTAAGAGACTGAGCCAAAGCAGCGTAGGCTAAAGAAATGCCATACTCACTTGGAAGTTAGCGAGACCACATAGGAATCTGTCCCATAAATGGTGGAAGACTTGTTGTTCTTTGTATTTGCTAAACGAACCTGAGAAAGAGAATCTGATCAATGTTGCTTCTGTCTGAAGAAGGTGGATTTCCCCCAGTGTAACATCCCCAGAAGTTTCCCAGTCCATGACCAGCACCAGAAATCACAGGAAGCTCGTTGCTTTCCGGTAGGTTGGAGAAGAAGTGGAAAAGTTGGAGTCACACTTCCACATTTCTAGAAAGGTTTGGGAAAAGGACCAAATGATCCAGTAGAATCTCCAAGGACTAACTGGGAACCAGAACCAGAAAATTCAGGTCAGTGGTGTAATCCCTTTGTTGCTATTCCATACCCAGTGCCACACAGTAATGGCTCCTACCCTGCAGTCCAGGTGCTTGCAGGCCTTGGTAGCCCCTGCATGGAAAAAAAAATCAGGCAAATAAGTTTCTCTACCTTTCCTTCGGCAAGACCAAAGACAATGATATTCTCCGCTGGCCACAACAAGCAGGTCACGGCGCTCTGCCAAGGAAGAGGTAAAAAGAGAGATAAGAGCTCTGCCCTACTTAGCTTCTTGCCCCATTGCTACATAAGACAGCTCATGAATGGTAAGACCACTCAGACCAAGAAAGAGAAGAGATGGGGGCATTTAGACAGACCTTAAAGTAGGATTGAGGTCCTCCACGCTGAAGCTTAAACTGGATAACAATGAGCTGGGGTAAAGTAACAGGCTCAGAAGGGCTAAAGCAGGGCATCAGTTATATCAGATATGTTCAGTATGGATGCTCTTCTGAGAGGATTACTTATTGATCAGATGTGTGGTTTTCCACATGCTATTGTTGAATGTACAAAATGTATTTTAAAAGATTTTTTGCAACAACAAGTGTAAAACAAAAATAATTTGACTCTGCCAGCTTTTCTAATAGATATGAGAATATTTGTACATTGGATCTTCGTTCGATGAATCAGAAATAATCTTTATTTTTTCATTTACAAGCAAGATAAGTTATCAGATGCTACCAAGGTCAGATAGAAACAGGTTCATTAAATCCAAACCAAAGGTATTCTCAAAATCTGAGGTGGCGGTCAGGATGAATAAAGCTGACCACGAAACCCAACCTAAGAGAGGGTCAAGAGAGTTAATGAAATCGCTTCACACTTAAACTGAAGAATTTCAGTCAGTAAGAAGGTTGGTGTTTGGCACTGTGCCACTAGACTAGCCTCACTGGCTCGTCTGGTCCATTTTAAGCATCTGGGCCTGCTTTAGATATATATACACCCTCATTTATTCATCTCACCTTCTACTCCCTGCTCTTACCATTCACATCAGCAAATACAGCTACAATCAGATACCAAAATGTAAACTACAACACACTGGATACCTAAGCTGCTCATAATTTACATGTCCAACCAATGACCAAGACCCATTTTTCTATTACATCTGTTTCCCAGACATGTATATATTTCCCTCATTATCTGCCAGATCCTTATTTTCAGTCTAACACAACCATAAGCAGCTCAGCAGTAGTTTAGTAACAAGCTTCACAAAGTGGTAATGTGCTCAGCTAGTAGTACAAAGAAGTCAAACTTGGACGTACTCATCCTGACCCTCTAACAGGATGCCTTGCTTGCCAGCAGAGCTGAACAGTGTCACTGGATTCACAAGATGTGTAAGAGTGCCCAACAGGTTTTGCAAATGGCAGGAGAGGGAAAGGGCTCGATAAGTGATATTTCATACTGACTGAACACACCAAAAATTTGTAAATAACAATATTTAGTTACAGGAAAAAAAACAGACACGGTGATAAAACCCCACACATATAGCATTAGAAAAAATAAACGATTTATTATGATAGAAATGGTAGAAAAGGCATGGGAAAAATCAGAGAATGTGAGAAAAGATAAATGAACCACTATATTAAAAATATAAAAAACCTGTACACATGCTGTGCACAGCATCTAAGCTTGTGAGAGGCAAGCAGCCTCCCACCAGGCTGTTAGCCAGGTGCTGCAGCAAAGGAGAGTGAGAGGGGCAGGAAGCTAGTCCTGCCAGCAGGCAGGTAGCAAGCAATAAACAATGAAAGGACTCTCCAATGAGGCTACAGGTATCCACACACAGGATAACCACGATGTTCAGGAAAGGGACAAATGGACACTAAGCCCCTCTTGCTCTCTTTTCCTCACGACACTCTATTCCACTGTCATGATCACTCAGTGCAGCAGCTCAACCACAGAGAACCAAAGGCTGACCAACGGCTTTCTTCACTTATAGCCAGAGCAACAGAACTACATGGGTTCCCCTCCTACAACCAGCAGCGAGTATTCAGAGAGGCTAGAGGGACTCCTAAGCCGCCCTAAGAGCAGCTGCAGTGGTGGGCCACGACCCACCTTTGCCTTTTCCAGGTACTTACATCAACCTCAGGACAATCCTTGCCAGAGACCTACTGAATAGACTGCTCTCTGACACACGCAGACAGAGTTAGAGCAGCAGAACATGAAGAAGGCCAAGGAGATAATCTGACTGAAATTACAAAGCTGAGGCCTTTGAACGTGTGGAAACTGTGCTGTTTGACTGAATTCTGCACACTTTACATTTTGGTTAATAAGGAATCTTGGGGCTTAGAGTTGCCAACCTGTGAAAAATAGTTGGGCTCAGAGTCTCTCCTATTTTTCTCTTAAAACATTCTGCCCACTGATACCTAAAGTAGTCCCCAGAGTTTTGTAATTGACCACACTGATCATTCAACAATTAATTACAGTGTTTACTGAGGCATTATGAGGCCTCTGAAGCTTGGCAAGTAATACATGCCTCAAAATTTGGAGATTATCTTTGGATCTACCTGCATCTTTTGGAGATCAAGTACCACTGACAGTTTGGCCAAGCGCACCTATAAGTATGAGCAGAGAGACCTCTAATTGTCTTTATCCTACACATGCTGGGCAAAATGGAGTTAAACAGGAGTCTGAGTCTCACCGTTTGGATGAACTTGTTGCATATCACCTTCTTGTCACCCCTGCAGAAAAAGGTAGACAAAAAATTACTATCAGCAAAGCTAGTAATACTGCCCATTCTGGTTACTCTACCGTTTGCGTTCCATCTGTTTTAGTATTGCCAAAACCAGGCCATTTAAGTTTTGTACCACAAGCCAACTTTATGCAGAAAATTAAAACCAAACCCACCCAACTTCTAAGCTTCCAAAATTCTGGTCACCTGCTTTTCTGAGCACCTTTAGCACAACATACACCAGCAAATGAGGCTGAAGTGAGGCAGGTGTGCACCACATATATGAAACAGGGGACAGCAGCATAGGCTTTACAGCTCCAGCTCCACAGAAGCTCAGCTGGCACGTGCTCGCACAGGGCTTCAAAAGGGCTGTGTTCAAGGAAAGCCTGTCTGCTGCTCACCATAGAAACATCTAAGTGATTCACTGCAGGCTAGATGATGCGTACCACAGTGTGTATCAGGCTGAGGAGCAGGACAGGACACTGATGCAGGTAGCATCAATACCCAGAAAGCACACTGTACGGCAGGAAGGAGAGTGCCATCCCCTCCTCATGGTCGCTGGACACTCCACCACCAGACTCACCACTCCTCTCCAATCCTGTAGACGTAGACAATGTTGTCCGTTTGGCCGATGGCGATTTTGGTGGAGTCTGGGGAGAAGGCCATGCCTTTGACCGCGTAGCTTTTCCTGCCGTACTGTGGAGAGGATGGCAGTGTGAACCACAGGGAAAGGCCGGCCTGTCCCAAGCGCACTTGCACCAGCCCACAGACCACGACTGCGCCCCATCGCTGCAGGCCCCAGCAGCAGCAGGCCGGACCCCTGGCCCTCACCTTGGCGTCAGCGGGCTTGGTGGAGAACTTGTCACGCCGCTCGCCCTGCTCGTCGTACAACAGCACCACCCGGTCCGCGGTGCACACGGCGAACCGGGCGCTGCTGGCCGACCAGGCCATGCAGGTCACCCGCGCGGTCCCGTCCTGCGGGACACACACAGCCTCAGCACCGCCACCCCCGGCCTGCCCGCTCCCCCCCGCCCGGCCCGGCCCGGCCCGGCCCGACCTGCGGGGCCAGCAGAGTCCGCACGTGCCGCAGCTGCATCGCGCCGAACGCCGGGGCCGGACCTGGGACTGGGACCGGGACCGGGACGGGCCCGCACCACCGCCGCCACCGCCGGCCCCACCTCGCCCCGCCCCCGTTGCCGTGGCAACCCCAGCGCTTCCGCCGCTGCTGACGTCAGCGCGCCGAGCCCAGCGGCAGACGCTCCTCCCCTCCCCATCACCTCGGTACCGGCAGGACTCGGACGCGGCTCTGGTTCCGCTATGGAGGCGCTGCGGGCGGCGGGGCGCGCTGTGCTGCGGAGCCCGCGCCTCGCCCGGCACGGCCTGGGGCTCCGCCGGCGGCGCAGTGAGTGTAGGCCGCGGCTGCCGGGGAACGGGCGGGGGCCGCGGGCCGGGCTCACCTGCGGCGCGGACCGGGCGGGGCGGGGCATCGCTCCGGGCACGGGAGCCCGCATCTCGGTCTGGTCGGGCCCGGCACGCGGCTGCTGCCTGCTGTGGGGAGCGGTACGGGGCACGGCTGTGGCCGTGCCGTGGGGCCGCGGGCTGAAGCGGCGTGGAGGTGCCGTGGGGCAGGCTGTGGGACTGCAGGCCGAGGCCCTCCCTGCCGTGCTCCCCTGGCTGCCAGCCTCTCGCCCCACTTTTGAATTGAGGCCACCTGCGCCAAGGCCTCGGGCGGCTGTGACAGGCGGTGCTGGGTGCTGGAACACTCTGTGCCTTACCTGTGGGCACCCTCCCCAGCCTGCGCAGGCCTTGGCCTCCCTGAACTGTTGCGCCTGGTCCTCTGCAGGCACGAACACGCGTGCAAGTGAGTTTGGCAAGCTTGCGTGTCGCTTGCTGCGGGCTGACTGCCGTGCTGTCTGTGGCACGGCCAGATCCAAGGCTGACCCCGCAGACCCAGCAGGAGGGCTGTGCCTGGGCTTTCTCAGTCTCAGCTGCCCAAAAGCTGTGTTGGAGCAGCAGGCAGCCCTGGCATGTGTGGGCTGCTTTCAAAGTTCAGAGTGAGACAGTGCTCTTCTATGCTGGGTAGAGGTCCCTGATGCCTGCGTGGTACCAGGTGAGTTCCCTGGTAGTAGTCATTTGTGCAGGAGTATGCTGTGCAAATAAGGTCTCCTGATTTCCCTGTGGGTTCAGGTTATTCCAGTTATGAGTTGAAGCCTTCTGCAAGTGTGCCAGTTATGTTCAGGGAGCTAATCCCAGGAAAGAGATGAAAAATAACCCTGAAAAGTATTAGCTTAGTGTGAACAGTAGGTACCTAAGCAATTCCCAGGGAAGTGTACAAATCTGGCATTTGTAGCAGAGTGTTTAACTTTTGTGTTCCTATTCCTTCCCTGTGTGGGCTGAATCCCCAAGAAGAGAGAGACTGTGACTCCTTGTGTATTAGCCCTTCTGCGTATCTCCTCTCTCACCATTCTTGTGCTTTGGGATTTGAGGAAAGTAAGTGTGTGCTAACATCTGCTTCAACTCTCCTTGAAAATTATCACCAGGAAGTGCTTGGCACAAGAGAATTGGTCCTTTGTGTGTGGCACGCTAGTCTGATAACTAAAGCTTTTGCCTTCGATGAGAGTGAACTTTCTGTTGAAGCCAATGGCTTTGTCTTGTGGGAGCAGAGGTTGAATGGATGTTCCTACAGTGCTTATTTGGTTGTTCTCTGCCAACGGTAGTGGTGTCAGGACTGACTGTAGGGCCAGGGCTCCTTCTCCCACCAGCACATCTGCTGTGTGGCAGAACATGCTGGTGAATTGGACTGGTTTTTGAAGGAAGCTGGAGATGCTGAGGACTGTCCTGAGACAATTTTTCTTGAGTGAACAGACACTCTACCCTTTGGGTTTTTAATTTTTTTTTTTTTTCTTGACTGGAGCAATGGGGTTTGAAAAGAGAGGATACAGGAAACAAGCCAGTGCCCCTTTAATTCTGTGACCTGCAAAGTAATGCACGTGGGAGCTCTCTTTCCTCTGTGCATTGGAGTTCATCCATAAAATCCATTTTCCTGAAAGCTAGTTTGCATCATTGAAATACCAGTCTGAGCTCTTCCTTAACACAATCTTTGTGGTGCAGTTGCTTCCCAGTCACCTCAGCTTGGATCACGAGTGCTGGACAAGCTACCTCTTCTCTGGCAGCCTGCTGCTGTAAATGGTAGCTACCAGAGGGTTTGACTTTGGTTACACTGGGACAACTTGGGGATTTTGATCTGACCATGTGTGGCAGCAAATGCTGCTGTTCTTGCTGCGCCAGTGGCTTAGGTGGGGGAGATGAATGCAGTACTGAGAACATCCTGCTTGTCGTGAAGTAGATGAGACCCAGGAATTAAAGGTTTTTGCAGATAGCAGTGAACACTGCAGCATCTGAGGCCCTGGGCAGATATGCAGGAGCTTACTATCTGTGCTGACAGAGCGTGTACCTCCAGGGATGCACGACTAAAGCTTTGAGGGTGAACTATCCTGTCATTCCGTTCCTCTTCTAAGAACATCACAGAGCTAGGAGAGTGCCCTGCTGAGTGCAGGTAGAAGCACTGCTGCTGGGAGTAGTGAAGCTGCAACAAGGTGGGGTGGCTCTGCTGGGAGGAGCCATGGGGCTGCTGGCACGTGGCTTCTAAGGCATTTTGTCTTTGCAGAGCTTCCTGAGAGCTGGGCTGATATGCAGGAGCCGCTGCTTGAGGGGATGTGCTTCACACTCAAGTATCTAGGCATGACGCTGGTAGAAAAACCCAAAGGAGAAGACATGGCTGCTGCTGCCATCCGCAGGATCGTGGCCACGGTGAGAGCTGGCCCTGGGGCCCTGCTGTGCTGGGGTGGAGAAGAGCCAATTCAGAGCCCAGCCCCTGGACTCTCAGGAAGTGTCCACGTCCCAGCCCTGAACCCCAGTGAGGGACTGTGCTGTTCCCACGAGGAGGGTGGCATGCAAGAGGCTGGCTGCTCTCTGCCTGTGTGCTGTGAGGGAAGCTGTCTTCCTGCAGGACAGCTGCTGCTGCCTGCTCCCACACCAGGAACATGGCTAGGAGCAGAGCTGTGCCTGTCACAGCAGGGAGAGGAGGGTGAAATACTGGGGGAGGTGGGATCTGTCCTTTCCCATGTGCACGGCAGTAGTGTGAATGGATTCCAGGGGTGTTCTCTGCAGGGCGTGCCTGATCTCCAGGCTCTGCTTTCCCATCCCTACAGCAGGAGCCTTTGCAGCAAGGGTCTAAGTGGGTGGCACTCCATACAGAGTCTGCCAGCAAGGGGAGGGGTGTGAAGACCCTTGCCAGATTTGCAGAGGTGTCTGGTGTCTCCCTACTGCCAGGCACGGGTGGGAGCTCGCAAGTTCCAGAAGGTGATTCTGACAGTGTCTCCAAGGGGCATCTCGCTGCAGGATGCAGACACAAAGGAGATGGTTGAGAACATCTCCATCTACAGGTGGGCATGGCATGTGGAGGGCCTGGGTGTTCCCCAGCAGCCAGCTGGAGACTGATGGGATCTTGAGCAGCCTGGGAGGGCTGGGCCTTCTGTCACTGGTACCTTCAAGCTTAGGTCTTCCTTTGGCTCCCTGAGGCCCATGCCCTCTCCCTGCTGTGACCCACAGCACTGCCTGGGGCTGAATGCAGGCAGGGTCCTGGGTGGCCTTGAGTTCCGGGTCAGTCCATCTGTCTCTTCCCTGGGCCTTGCTTGTCTCTTCTGGCATTCAAGCAGGATGTCAAGGCTGATGGTTGGAAAGCCCCACAGTTAGGGCAGGACTGCATGTCTGTCTCTCTCCACTGACACAGGACTGCTCTTCTGGCTGCAAGGGCATGAAGGTGCCACAGACTGCAGCTTACAGGTTGGCTAAAGGCAGTTGCTGTGAGAGCTAATGTGGGAGTTTTTTAACTACCAGCTGTGCTTTGGCTGGGTTGGGTGTCTGTGGGTGCTGGGTGTGAGGGGAGTGTGGCTGCAGGCTGGTGGCTAGATGGGAAGCAGAGACAGGACATCTCATTGGTGCAAAATTTGGGTCTTAGCACCAGAGCTGATGTGCCAAGGCAGATCATCCTGCTGCCTGACCTCCAATCATGTCCTTGGAGGCAGTCACCCACCCTTCTATGCTCCTTTTTGTCCCAGTGCTTGAGTTCATACATTGGGTCGAACTGGGCATCAGAGGACCGGGAAGCACACTGAGGCAGCACAGGAGGGAATGCCTGTGGGTGCAGAGATCTCTTACTAGCTGTAGGTGCCAGGCAGCCTCTGGCCCTTGCTGGGGGACTGGGCTACCTGATCATCTGGGGCAGATGAAAGCCTTAGGCTGTCAGCACTGCTGGTTGGTGTGCTGGGAGCACAGCAGAAGACCTGTGCTGGGGTCCCTTATTGCCCTGAGCAGCTCCTCTCTGCCTGCAGGATCTCCTACTGCACAACAGACAAACTGCAGAACAAAGTCTTCGCTTATGTTGCCCAGAGCCAGGAGAGTGGGGCGCTGGAGTGCCATGCCTTCCTCTCACCCAAGAAGAAGATTGTAAGCACTTCCCTTCTGCTCTTGGCTCCATGAGGTAAGGGTGGGAGCAAGGGCCTTCCTTCTCCCCCTTCAGAGAGAGAAGGCCCTTACCTCTGTGCACCTCAGCTGGAAATGGAGCCAGGGACCATGCGTGCTCACACACTGCAGAGGCAGGTGGTGAGCAAAAGGAGGTCCTTCTGTCCTCTGGGTTCTCCTCTTGGGGATGGCTGGCCCACGTGGGCAGACCAACACAGCATCGAGACCTGGCCTTCGGGATTTGAGTGTGTGCACTGCAGAGAAAGGCAGTGAGGGAGGCCTGGGGGCTCTCAGATTTCATGGCAGGGGGGTTCTCCTGGCTTGAGGGCCCAGATGGAAGCAGACATTCCCTCTCTTTACTGTATGCAGGCCCAGGCTGTGACTCTGACCGTGGCCCAGGCCTTCCAGATGGCACTTGATCTCTGGGAAGCAGCACATGCAGGTAGGAGAAATTTCTCAAACATGTCCCTCTGCCTAGCCCTAGGATTGGGGTCTCCAGTGCAGGACCCTGTCATGGGCTGTGTGGAGGAGAGATGTCTCGCTACCTGGCTGGTGAAACACCAAGCAGGGAGAGTGTTGTCCCTGCTGTTGCGTTCTTTGCCACGGCGCCACATGGGGAGCCTGCCCTATCTCTGGCTGGGGCAGGGTGGGGGGCATCCCTGCTATCCATGCTGATCTCTTCTGCATTGCTGAGCTGTAGCACAGCTCAGGGCCCTGTGGTACCTGCCCTGAGCAGTGTTCCTGCACCCTTGTTTGCATCCTCCCCTGAGTACTGCAGGGGTATCTGTCCCTTGCCCACAGTCCTGCCTGTACATCCTCTGCTGGGCCTTCTCCAGGTTGCAGGCACTAACGCTGCTGCTTTTGCCCTGTCCCAGGCTCTAGGCAGGAACAGCCCCTTCACCCTTCATGTGTCTTGGAGAGCAGTGAGCCCGGCAGACCAAGTGAGCCAGCCCCCCCGGGGAGCCCTCCCTTCAGACACCAGTTTGGGGTACAGTATGTGCAAGTCTGGCCCATGCCCAGGGTTGTCTTGTAGGAAAAGAGTAACCCTTACACAGCTCCCTCCTCCTGACCTTCCAGGACCTGTTGATATCTGCACAGCCTCCCTCACACATGGTGGCCTGACATGTCTGGCTCACAAGGCAGGCACAGTTCCTCAGGTGGTCTTTGCTCCAGGAGCTCTCCTGTCAGGCCCAACATTGCTGCAGCCCTCAGCCCTGCTCTGCTGGCATTGTTAAACAGGGAGCTGGGACCTGTTCTGCACACTTGGTGCCATGGCTAGGGGTGAGACAGTGTCTCTGAAGGAGAGGACCCTGTGCTCATCATCTTGCCAGTCTGGGCTAAGGCTCAGCCCTGCCCGTCTGCATGACACCTACTGCATGTCCGGAGCCAATCGGAGCATTGCCAGTGTTGCCAGTTTCACCATGTCTTTGCCCAGGAGCCTCTGGACGCTTGGTCCTTGGCCTCGTGTTTCCAGTGCTGGTCCAGGCTGGCAGTGCTTGGGGTCATACTTGCTTACAGCCTGCTCCCAGGTGGTTCTCTGCCTGGCCCTCCAGCTGCAAGATGTGCTCACCCCACTCCTATCTCTGGGCAAAGGTACGCTGTGTGCAGCAGCTGTCTCGGCTTGTTCCCTGCTCACAGCCTGTGTTTGGTGCTCTGCTGGCTGGAGAGGATGTGAGAAGAGTTGTAATGTCTCTCCCCTTGTGTGCCTGAGCCCTGAGAATTCCAGCAGCCCAGCACTGCAGGTGCCATCTTTCCCCCTACTGCCTGTAGGCACACTTTGTGCCATGCCTGGTGGGTGACTGTCTTGTGAAGGGGCCAGGGACTGCCCTGCTGCTCCAGAACAGACTCTGGGCAGCCCAGCCTCGCTCCTGGCAGAGACCTGCCCAGGCAGTGAGGTGTCACAGTGTTTTTTTGGTTTGTTTGTTTGTTTGCCAGGAGGAGGAAGATGAGGAGGAAGATAACGTCGGTGAAACCTTATCTGGGTAGGTAGTGAGCTGCCGCTTGTGTTCAGGAATAATGAACCCTCTCTTGTTTCCTGCTCTGGGCACTGTGCAAGGGGAGCTGCTGGGGCCATGGGCATGGTGGGAGCATGGAGGAGATCTGTGTGGGAGCAAGGGGGAGCTTCCTGCTGCTTTCTCTGCCTGTCAGCTGAGATGTCAAGTGAACAGGGACCTGAGCTGTGGAGGGGCAGATCTTGCAGTTCAGCTTTTGCAGTGCCGTGGGGGACAGATGCTGACCCTCAGGATGTACCCAGAGATGTTACTTGTTCTGTTTCTGCCACTCTTTGCTGAGGCTAGCCTATTCAGACGTGCTTCTTAGGTGGGACTCAGAGTTATCTTCCTCCCACTGATTTCCCTGGGGCTTGGACCAGGATGGAGGCCTGGTCATGCTGACTTCTATGTGGACTAGGGCCTGGGGTTGAGCTGATGGTACCAGTCCAGCAGTGGAGGATTAACCCATAGGTCTTTGCAGAAGTGCCAGTGGGTGTGAGAGGCCTGTTCCACTGTGGCTGTTCTCCATGTGTCTGGCACCTGGCTGGGGTCTGTCAGCACTGCAGGGCTGAGCCTGGTCTGAGCTGGTGTCAGCTGGGAACCACTGCATGCACACACTGGAGCTATGTATGTGGCACTGTGAAGTGGCAGCCCTTTGTACATGGGGGCTCCTGATGGGAAGGAGATATGGCTTTGCAGCCTCGGGAGAGGCGGGTGTAGGGAAAGGGTTTGGTAGCAAGTGGGCTAGGACCTTCTGCACTCTGAATGCCTGGTACTGCTGCACCATGCCTGTGTTGTCAGGGACGTGAGCATGCTGCATCTCTCAGCAGGCCTTGCTTGGGGTGTGATGGGTGCTCTGTTCTCTTCCAAAGCAGCATGGAGGAGCTGGGGAGGAGAGCCCACACCCCAGCAGGTAAGTTCCTTCAGTGCTGCTTTGCCACATCCCCCAGCATGTCCTCCACAGGGGGAGGGGGCTGATGGCTCACCTGGGAAGGTCTGCTTCCCCTCCTAGGCTGTGCTGGGTTCCCAACTGCATGCCTCATGGACTGGGTCTTCCTCTCTCTTGCTTTTCAGAGTCAGCACCTCTTGTGCCCAGAGCGAGGTCTCCTACTGCACAGCTATTGTGCTACCGCTTGGGGCAACCCCCAGACAGCTGGAAGGGGCTGGGAAGGGTTGGAGACCTCCCCACTGGTGGCCCTAAGACTCCCCTGGGCTAAGCCAAATCTCTGCAACAATGGACCAGCCACTCAGGATTCACCCTGTGCCTGCACCTGGGCCAGACAGTGCCTGCCCCTGGCACTGCCCACCAGGCATGGAGTCTGCTGGCACTGCTGCCACGCAGCGCACAGACTGTGACACCTGCTCCTTGTCCTGCTCTCCGCCTGCATGAATCACCTCAAACCGCAGCTGCTCCCTGCTCCCAGCTCGGGCTGGTGGACTGGTGCTCCTTGCTCTGCCCGCTCCCAGTGCATGCAGAGCCACCCGAAGTGCCCTGAGCCCGCAGGATGCAGACAGTGCTTCTCGGACTGCGCTGTGTCTGACCTGCCTCACTTGTTTCTCCTGCCTTGCTCTTAGTGGTGGCAACTGGGGACCAGCTGAGGCTGAGTGGCCCCTGGAGATGGTGGAAGACTTGCTTGGTATGTGTGACCCTCAGGAAGCAATAGGGCTTGGCCTGGAGGAGTGAGGGAGGAAGGCCTTACCCCTGCAGTTCAGCCCCACACCCTCTCGCTAGTGAAATGAGCTGTTTTTTAAAGGAAAGCTCGCCTTTATAGCGAAATAAACCGAGGGTTTTTTTACTGTTGACATTTGGGTTTGAGTGCTGGATGGGGTGCAATGCACAAGTGTGCAAGGTACTGTGTTTCTGCTGCACTGCCTGCAGTGAGGTTTCTTCACCTGCAGTGAGGGCCTGGGCTGTGCCCTGAGCTTGTGGAGCCTGCAGCTGCCCTGGAGCTCCATCTTCCTCAGCTGCTGGCCCTGAAGGAGCTATTTCCCCTGTACTGAGGGCTGCCAGGGCCCAGGGTGGCCCTTGTTATCTGGTGGGGGAGCTGGTCCAGGCTGTGCTGGACTGGTGTGTCTTGAGCACCTGGGAATGTCATCTGCATGGATGGGAGCTGATGGCTGACCATGCTGAGGCCAGGGAGGACACAAGCCCCCCCCCCCCCCCATGTGCCAACAGGTCTCAGTGTCTTCCCCAGTGTGCCTGCTCTGCGGTGCCTTTGTCCTGCTGCATGCCTGGCTGTCGTCTGGAGACATGGGCAAGCTGTGCACTCTAGGGAGGCTTGGGTCCCTGCAGGTCAGTCAAGAGCTGCACTTTGTTTTTCTCACTTGCAGTTTTGTGTATTGAGGCATGGTCTCATGCCTTTCCTCTCACTGCTGAGGGCACAGAGCAACCTGTAGATGTTATTGGGGTTGCTAGGGTGAGTAGGTCATCGTCACAGCCTCAGCTTCCAGTACTGAGGGATGACTAACCTGTTGGTGGTGCGGGTTTAACAGCCCTTGATGTGGCTTCCTGCCCTGTGCTGAACCAGGATGCTTGGTGTCCACGCTGTCCTGCACCTGAGTGCTGCAGGTAGTGCTGAGGGGTCGACAATACTGTTGCTAATGCTGGTTGCTTCACTCGCCCTTTGCTTGTGTCCTGTGAATAATTTAGTCACCATCTCCTGCCACTGGGGGGGTGGGGTGGGGCGTCTACCATGCTGCCTGGTAGCTGTCACATCTCCAGACAGAAGTGCTCCAAGCAGGTTAACAGTCTCTCTCTCTCTCCCTGGAACTCATGGTTGCTGCAGCGTGTTCTTTGCTGTGACTATGCTGACTGCTGTAGCCCTATATGGCTTCTTGCAGGACTTCATGGGTGCCAGTTCTGCTGTTATTCCTGGCTTTAACTAGCTGTTGCTGCAGTGAGTGAAATGCTTCCCCAGCCCCATCTCAGCTTTGTGTGTGTGTGAGAGCCTTTGCCAAGTCTGTTCTGTTTTAGTAATGTACATGCTAGCAATGGGTTCACTATCACCCACACACATGTGCTAAAACTGTCCAACCTCTCTTAAATTGATGTGCCAGAATTGCTTTGCATGAGCCACAGAGCCCTTTCCTTGTGCCACTGTGGTGCTGGTGCTGTGGGGGCGGGGGGGGGGGGGGGTGGTGGTGGTCTGTGTTACGTGTGCATGTCTTACTCTGCCCCGGAATCGTGTCAGGAATTTGCACTGTGCTGGTGCTGCCGGACTCATTCACAGGTCGTGCTTGTACATGCCTCAGAAAAATACCTCTTGTCCAACATTGCTGCTGCCTTTCTTGTGCAGCACTCATCTCTGCAGTTCCCTGCCTTCCTGCACTGCCATGGTCTGAGAAAGAGTGGTGGCTGGGATCTTTTTGGGAGGGAGGGTTTCTTTTTTGCCTCAACATCACACCCTGCTTTTACATTTAATGTGACAGACTATTGTGCTCCTTTTTTATTTGGCCACAACCAGTCCATTTTGCAATACTTTTTGGTGACTACCCCAGCTACTTGACTTTGCAGCACAGTCTTGCTCCTTTGTTTCTTTGTGTGTGCCGCTGGTCTGGTTAAACAACGCATAATAGTAGGCACGTGTCTGCTCTGACTCTCCAGGATAGAGCCTCTAAACATTTTCCAGGGCACCAGAGCTTTTTAAAAACCTCTTGTATATCCCTGACAGCCCTCTTGAGAGAGTCAGAGAGATGCGTGCAAGATGACTTTAGAGGACCTGCAGCTCTTGCATGGTATGCAAGGACAGGTCTCCTTCTAAGGACCATACACATGTGCTCAAGACGTGCTGGTACATTTACACACACACACGCACGCACAGAGACCTGTACCTCTGCAGGAACAACGCTGCCTTTGAGCCAGGATGCTTTTATTGAAAAGACCCTGCCACAGGGAGTTGCTTATCTTGTCCCTTCCCCACCTAGTCCTGCAGCAGTAGCTGAGCAGCACCTGGAAGGAAGAGTCCTGAAAGTGCTTTACTGGGAGGTTTATTCCTGGAAGACGCTGGATCTTGTGATGCTTGAGTCCAGGGCTGTAGAGCCAGCACCCCAGCTCAGTGACAGGCTGCAGAGCACAGAGCACGGAGGGAGAGCAGCAGCCAGGGCACCAACTGCCATCTCTGCAGCAGAGAGCCTCCTCACCATCACCCTGTTTCCTCCTACCACCAGCAAGGAGGCATGCCTGGGTGCAGCCTCAGACGCAGAGCAGTGCAGATAGATACCCACTGAGACTCCTGCCTGCAGGCTCTGAGGAGCAAACATGCACAGTCCAGCCATCACCACTTCACCAGCCCCAGGGTGGTCAATGGCTCATGTTGTCCTCACCTGAGACTGCGAGCCAGCAGTCCACTAGCTCTGGGCATTCAGGGCCAGCCCTTTCCAACAGGTCTCTGTCACATCAGCCAACCTGGTGCCGGCCATGGGACCAGCTCCAGGAGTGGGAGCATCAGCAATGACTATGTCCCTGCAAGACAGAAGGAGCCAGGAGCAGGATGTGACGCTGTTGAAGCTAGGGTTGTCCCCAGAGTGGTGATGAGTTCTGCAACACACATCCTGCTGAGCTTACTGAGACCTTGCTGGGCCTCACCACATTATCTTTTCCAGGGAGCAGAGGCATCACACTGCTCACAGGGTGCTCAGCAGCTCCCCCACAAACAGCTTGAATGTGTCAAGACTGAGCCCTACTAGGGAAACCGCAAAGCCATAGCCATGCCCTGGCGCTGCCTGCTCCTGGCACTGCCTGCTCCCATAGCTCTGTGGGGCTCACACCACCCCACAGACTGGCTCCTGCCAGCACTCCCTGACCTGGCTGCACGCTCTGCAGGCCAGCCAAGCACTGTAGCAGCACTAGTTCCTCGTGCTTGTTTGTGTCTTTGTCCCCTGTAGCAGGGAGAGGCCTTGAACCCCCTGCACAGCAATGATGGAGCCCTGTTTTCCAGCAGGGGTCCACTCTTCAGCTGTGCTCACTGGGCCCAGCCCCACAGACAAACCCTCCTGCCACCTGGCCACGACTTCCCTGGCAGCACTGGGGCAAATGCCTGCACTGCCCCACCCCTTCAGTCTCAGGGCCAAAAGGGAGCAGCTCCTGCCCCCCATAGGCAGCCCTCCAAGCCTAGATATAGTGGCCAAGAGCAAGGTCTGCTCCAGGCTGCCTGCCAGGCAGGCAGCTGGCATCATACAGTTGCACCCAGGCCTTTGGCCAAGCCAGTGCACAGAGATATTGACTCCCCTCAAGCCAGCATACCAGCCCCTCTGCTCCCCTAGGCTTTCCCCCCTAGGCTGGTGGTGTGGCCCGCCACCCTTTCTCAGCTCCGCGCTCTGCAGTGGCAGGGGAGCAGGGCCAGGCATGCGGGATGGGCAGGGCCGCACACTGCATGCATGGCTGGGAGCCGGCTCCATGCACATCCCTGGACAGGCACCCTTGGGAAAGCGTAAGTTCTGATACGAGGATCTTCGCATGCAGAGTTCCAGGCTGGGTGCCTGGTGCTGCTTCTTCTTCCAAGGCCTGCTTTGGCTCTGGCAGGACGCCCAGGACCCCAGATGCAGAGCTGGTGCTGCACTTACACCTCAATTATATTGACCGAGGGAGACTTCTTCTATGAGAGAAAAATCTGCTTTAAGGCCCTGCTTTGCTAAGCCCCTGGGCTGCAGATCCCATGGCAGAGCCCCCAACCTCCCACAGCAGGCACTAAGACCAGCAGACCTCCTCTGCCAAAGGGCTGCCAGCTGCAGCTCAGCCCTCTGCCCTGAGCTGAGATGTGGGCAAGCTGCAGCAGAGACCTTGCTTCAGCGTCTCCCTCAGGAGATCAAGGGAACTAACCCTGAAACCCCTGCCTTTACCACTGATGCGCTCTCCTGGCAGAAAGGTTCAGGTAGCTCAGCTGCATTGCCTGCTGTTTCCCTCCAGGTGAGTCCCTTCAACCACACACCTGTCTCCCCAGGAAGCCTTTCTGCCCACTGCTATGCCCCAGTACTCCTGGGTGAACCAGCCCCACCCGCCCCATGCTCTTCAGCATCCAAAGCTTACAGATGTCTGGTGACTTCTGCCTGGTCACTAGTGGTAGCCATGCTACCTGCTGCCCTTTGAGAGGAGGCAGGTGCAGGGTCAGAGCAGAAAAGATAAGCGATGGGGTAGGAGGACATCTGCCATGTGGCAGAGAATCCACGAAGCATGGGATGACTGCTGTGGAGGGACAGATGAGGCCTGTGGAACGCCGGGCACATGTGACTGCCATGCCCCTTTTAACAGTTCTGGCCTGTGCCAAGAGAACCAAAAGCTGCAGATGGGGAAGTGGATTTTCTCAAGAACTGCTGCAAGCACGAGCAGGCTCTTTCCTTTACACTAAAAAGAACATGCTCATTGAAAAGCACAGCAGATAGGTGAATCCAGAGGAGGGGAAGGGAAAGGGTTCTGGTTGCTGCACATGTGTTCTGTAGTTCAACCCTTGCATGCTGAAGCAAGATGCAGGAGGTGAGTGTCTCCATGACCACATTTTATAACAGAGACCACACTTTATAACAGGTCTCAGATCAAGGGCTGCACCGTTGTCTGCTATCTAACAGCAGCTTGGCCCTGAAGCCAGGAGGGGAAGCGAACGCAGAGCTTTTTCTTTCCTATACCTTGTTCCCAGCTCTGTAATTAAGGACTGCCAGAGCAAACTTGCAGTATTGTCACCTGCAAGGATGCCAAGAGTATGGTGAATGCAAAGAGACAAACTGAGGTACGTCAGCCCTGTACAGGTGAACTTCGCAAGCAGCAAGAACAAGCGTTTGCAGCCCTTGATGAGCAGGGTCGGTTTAGAGCAGAGAGCCAAGAGGAGGGATCTTTTTGGCAAGGAGTAATCAGGAAGCTGGAAAATCCGAAGGAGGAGAACTGGGGCCTTGAAGTCCAAACAGGAAGTTTCTGCTCCAGACATATGCTGGAAACCAAGATGTGGCAGCAGAGGGGCAGTTAGACAACACAGTGAGTAGAGTTCCCACCATCAATAGAGGCAGATGAGACACAAGGGAAAACCTAATGCAAGATCCCTTTAGAGCACGTGCATCAGGGTTATAAATCACTGTCTTTGTCAAGTAACAAAGGGAGAAGTGTCAGCTGCAGAGGGAACAGCCAGATGAAAGTACCACTCCTTCCCCATCCATAGCCTGGCACAGTACCTCCATTAGGGTGGGGAAGGGGCTCTGGGGTCCTTCCCATGAACAACTTGTGTGGTGATGGCCTGGAGCAGGCCCTAGTGAAGGCAGAAAGTGAGCAGCGATAGACCAGTGCAGAAACCATAAGAACAGCTGTCAGCTTGTCCGCCTCCTGCCTGAACAGGCAGGAACTAGACCTATCTCTGGGATGCAGAAGAGGTGCAGCCTTGGAGGGGCATGGTGAAGGGGCTGTTACAGTGAGAGGGCAAGTACCACACTGCAATGTGGGAGCCACCCTAAATGCATCCTAGATCCTGCCATCTCTCCCAATATTTCTCCTGCAGTCACCCATGGGGCACACACACTGCCCCACAGAGACCAGGCTCACTGCAGCTAAAAACCCTGTTTTTAGGGTGAGAGCATGAGCTGGGGTGTTTCTATTTCTGGAGAGAGCCAGAAACTGTGCAGGCAGCAAGCCACAGCAGATGTCACATGCCATACCTCCTGCCAGCCCTCCCCACTCACCTTGCTCCGCAGCAGCCCTCCACTCGGTCGCTCTGGTGTGCTGTGCTCTGAGGACGGCTTTGTCTTTTCCTTGTTGTTGTTGGAGTCGTTGTCCTTGATGATGTCATACTGTCTGCAGAAGAGGGCAATCACCGCTGCCAAAACACAGAGGATGAAGGAATCCCTCACACTGCCTCTCCTTCCCACAGCATCCCAGCTGGAAAGCAGCCAGGCCCAGGACACCCTGGGGTGCTGGTCACCCACACCCTCCGTGTCAGCCTGGAACACCCCAGGCACCTCTGCATGTGTGGCCAGGTCACCGCCCTTGGGCAGACGAGGCACAGATGCAGCTAAAGCCATCAGGGCACACATGAGGTGCTTAGTACCTATGGCTCAGGGCTCTGAGGCCAAAGGCAGATGTTGAGGCACTTGGAGAAGGACAGCTCTTGAGGTCAGTGAGCAGCTGAGTGGGTTTCTGAGTGCCTCCAGCAAGGCACTAAAGTTATTGGTCCTGTGCTTGCAACCTTCACAAAAGCCAGCCCTTGGCTTTGTTCTGTCTTGCAAACTGACTGTGGGGTCAGTCACTCTGTCATGGTTTTACAGACCCATCTCACACAGTGTGCACCCCATACCTTGGGACCCTGGAGCAATGATTTGAACTGTAATCATTAGATGTGTTGGACCCATTCAAACCACAGTGCGTTATTACAGCCACCCACAGACTGGACCTGATTTCTCCCTGTTGGCACTCTGACACACTAACTTGCACAAGGTGTAAGCTAGCAGCAGCCATCTTGTATTTTCTTCCAGTGTTCAAGGATAGGACAAGGAGAGATTCCTGCAAGATACCACTAGAAAATCCACATTTACTGGGAATGGAGTAAGGGACAAATGACTTCCCATTCACAGCAGCTGCATGTAACCAGTCAGAAACTGACTGTTATCTCCTAGGCCTCCTTGCTCCCAGGGCAACCTGCTATTTGCTAGAGCACTGGCTTTAATCAAGTGCTGTACAGGAGCAAATCACCCATCTTGCAGTTTTAGCAGATTAAGGCACAGCCACTACCGGCCAGTGCAGCAGTGCTATCAGATGTCAGACAAGCTAGCTAAGGTCCAAGTTACATGACAGTTAATGTCAGCTGGGATGCTCCCACCCTGTAATTCTGTATTGCTTGGGTCCCACATTGTCTCCTGCTCTTCCAGCACAGCAGTCAGGCCAGCCAGCCCACACGCTTCAGGCCATCACTGCTGAGCAGTGGTTGTGGTTGCTCCTTTTATCCCACTGGCTCGAGCTCCTACAGAGGCTCAACGGACTTACTGGAAAGGATGCCAGACCTGTACCAATATGCCTCTGCACTCTCTTGAGCCCCATCCTCTTTGTGGACCCTGGACTGCACTTCTGCCCCAGCCTGCCAGAATGCTGCTTGTGGCACTCACCTGCCCACATGAGCAGCACAGCCACGATGATGATAATCTCGCCTGTCTGCAGCTGCCTGTCTTTGTCCAGACCTTCCATGGTGATGTCACCTGCAGAGAAGAGAACGCAGACAGGGCTGGCAGCAGATACCCTCCCACCAGAACCTACTTCAGGACCAGTAACACGCGAGGATCTGAGAAGGAGCTCCAGAGGAGAGAGGCCCACCTCCCCCAAACAAGGACGGGTGTGGGATGACATCTTGGCTGGGGAGAGGACATGCAACCTCTGGCTTTCCTCTGTCAGATAAACCATCCTCACTACCAAAGGCAGTCAGGGATTCTAACAGCTTGTTTGGGTTCAAGTAGGGACTGCACAACGCATGGGAGTAATCATTGAGGTTCCTCCCTACAGGGAGACCAAAAGGTCTGAGGAAAGTAAGCCATTTGCTTGTCCTGTTATACTCTTCTCAAGTCCCCCTCTTATGGCTGGAGACAGACTCCTGTGCCCAGGGGACACCCTCTGAGTATCATCTCTCTTGGATTCTTGCATCATCTCTCATGGACCAGCATGTAGGCAACTCCAAGGCAAGAAGGCACAACATGGATATGAGTAGGAAAGGAGACTGTGGGGCTCTGTCACTTGTCCTTTGGTAGCTTCCAGGCTGGGACAGTTGAGAGCCTGTTCAGTATTTGCTTTCTACAGGCAGCAGCTGAGTAGGCTGCAGCAGTTGTCCTGGCCACAGCCTGCTTAGCTGAACAGGGTGCCAAGACTTGGGATAGGACGGCTGTAAACCAGGCCTTGGAGACATTATCATGGTCATAGTGGACACAACAGCAGCCTATACAACCCTGCTACCTGTTATGACCTTGTGTGTCCCAAGCAGCCTGCTGCTCAGGGCAGCACCTTCCTCGCTGACTGCTGGATCCCTGCCCGTGTGCTGTGGAGACCTCCAGGTGTGGCCCCACCAGCAGCACCTGGGTGAGCTGGAAGGAGCTGCCTCACCTTGGTTGGAGCTGTTGGAAGGGAGGCGGTCCGTCTCCTTCAGGGTCCGGAAGTGGACACGCTTACTGGCCTGGCTTTCTCCATACAGGCCGATGCTCTGCACCTGGATGATGTAATCAGCATCCTCCGCCAAGTCCCACAGCACGCAGGCCCGGTTGGTGGTGTTAACCTCCCGGATGAAACGCTGCATCTGTCCATCTTGCCGCTGCCAGAGTGAAGAGCTGTCATCCCCAGGAGGCTGTTCCCAGCTGCACCAGGCACAGGCCCCTGTCTGCAGGACTATGCTGGGCACACTGCCCTTACTCCTCCCTTCCCGGGCAATCATCTACCCCTGGGGTGGGCCAGGCTGGCCAGCACTTTGCTATGCAGCATCCCTGTGTGGCCTGAGAGCCAGGCACCTCCCTGGGGAAGCCACCATCATCTGGGGCTGTGGAGGCAGAGCAAGGCAGGCAAAGAAGGGTTATGTCATGTGGATGTGAAGCACCATCCTCATCCGGACAAATTGCAGGGAAGCCACTGGAGGGACAGCTACCCCCAGTGCAGCCCACAGTCTCCTACCTCCCACCAGGATGGATGGCTCAGACAGGGTGCCCTGGCAAGGGCTGCTCAACAGCAGAGGTGTCCTCAGGCAGGTGCCAAAGGAGCTCCAAACTGCGGCAAAAGGGCTGACATAGGAGCATGCTGCTAATCAGTGAGAGGGGTCCCCAGCCCCCTGGGAACAGAGCCTGGATACCTGCTGTAAGATGGCATAGCCGATGACCACGTCTCCTTCTGGGACGTCCCAGGAGACTGTGGCAGAGTTTGCCTTCAGCTGCGTCACAGTCACGTTGACAGGGGACGGTGGCCTGTCTGGGTGAGCCAGGGATGGACCGAGGCAAGGCACAGGAAAGAGGCAAAAGAAGATGTCTCAGAACAGGCACTCGCCCATGCACACCACCATGGGGGGCCTCTCCAACATCTGCCCATGGCAGCACATTGGCCAGGGCTAAAAGGGGCAGCTTCTTCAGTGAATCTGTCCCCAGGAGAGGAGTGGCACAGCAGGTGCACAAGGCTGAGTCCCTGCCAGCAGCAACACATGCATGGCATGGTGCTTCCTGGGCAACTGTCCATTGCGTGGGGGAGAGGTTTGCAGGCACAAAGCTACTCCCTGCCTGTGCAGCTACCCCTCAGTCGCAGCCGCTGGCTTTGGCAGTCTTCGCTTGCTGGCCAGGACTCCTCCCTGCCTGGCTGTTGGTGAGAAATGTGCTCACTGCACACCTCACCTTCTGCAGTGTCCTACAGCAGGGAAGGAGGACAAGCTTGCGAGGCATCTGACTGGCTCGTCTCTAAAGGGCTTGCTTGCAGTGGCAGACATAGCCCATTGCTCATAATACATGTTCCACGTAAAAGGGATTAGCAATGCTGACCATGTGCTCAGGCTGTCAGACCCAGCTAAAGACACGAAGGGCCCCCAGTAGGCTCCTTCCACCTTGCAGACATCAAAATGGGAAATGCATGAAGGCCTGTCCTGAGCAAAACAGAATTATAGTTTGAGAGACTGGCATGGCAATTTAACCAGTCCTTGCAGCAAAAAATCACGTGAAAAGTCAAGTCCCTGCAGCCTGTCTCAGAGCACTGCAGAGACCCTGCTATAAGAGAGAAGAATGACCTTCATATCAGTTCTTCACAAGGGCTCAAATGTTCATCCATTGAAAAGTTTACTTCATTCAGCTCCAGCACCAGCAGAAGCAGGGCTGCCTGGCATGACGTGCTCCTGCTCAGTCTGGGCACAGAGCAGATTCTTGGCAGGGAAGTCTCATGTTTCTGTAGGGTCCAGAAAATCCAAATCCTACATTAATGCAATTCTTCAACCAAGACTGTGATGGTAAAATCAAGCTCCTCTAAGCTCTGGGGCCGCCCCACGAATGTGCACATCACGAATGCCTGGCACACCACCCAGAACTGCGTAGGAAGCAGCCCAGACACAGTATTTATATATCAACTGTGACAGAAAAATGGGGCAGCTTGGAATAAACACACTATGCAACTCAATCTGGCCATCTCATCTGCCTGGCATTACTCCCTGCTCTAGAGTGGGGAGGAAAACCCAATGCAGAAGGCAGAGCTGACTTTCCCAGCAGTGCAATACCATCAGCTGCAAAGCTGGCAGCAACACTCAGCCATTGCTATCCTTCAGAAAGCTGGCCCAGTTGACCCACGGTCTGCACCAACACCATTTTGAGATTTCACAGCACTAAGAGCATGGCAGGATCCTACAAAGGTACACAGACATGCATACAAAGCCAAATTTTGTCTGGAAATTAGACAGAGGAGTGCATGAAGAAAGACACTGAGGCTGCTGTTCATGTGTCCTCTCTCCCTGTAAATAAGACAATGTCCTTCTACAAGCTGCTTGTGTGGCACAAGTTCAAAGCTATGATTTATATAGATAGAAAAATAGCCCCAGAGGGCACCTGAGAACAAGAAAAAAGACAACTGTAACACCACCAACAACCACAGAGTGACAAGGAAAGATAATATCTGCAGGTCAGCTATTTAAATGCATTCATTCACATTTCAGTATATCCAGCTCCACATCAAACCAGGAAAAGGTTGTGATTCCCACTCTGAGAAATGCAGATTTGTGGTCTGCCATGGGCACTTAAGACAGATAGGAGGGTCATCCACAGAGCCCAGAAAACACATTCTCAGAGAGAACTGGGGCTGATGCATGCCCAACAGAAGCCTGCCATATTACCACATCACTAGGACATAGGCTTATTGGAAACAACACATTTCAAAGCGGGGGGGGGGGGGGACCTGCAATATTTCTGCTAGCCTTTAGGTGTAAGACAAACAGTTGTCCAAGGCTACTATGCTAACAAATGCAATGAGGTCAGGAACAGCACAGGAATCCAGTGGTGGAGACTGGTCCTGGGAACTGCTTTGGTCTGAACCAGCCAGCATGTGCCCAAACCACTCTTGGGCATGGCTCAGGAGTTAGCGCAAGCCATGAACCATTCCTAGTAGGCAGCACTGATGTGCTGCCCTCTTTGGAACTCATGAGCTTAGTGCTATGGATGTGAGCAGATGCTGCCAGCTGGCCTCAGGACAAAAAAAGGACCTGATGCTTCACAGGATACATCTACAGTAATAAATTAGGTAGTTTTTTTACATCTAACAGAATGAGAAGAGGTCTGAACATGCCCAAAGGGGGCAGTTGGATTTCCCAACCTTTAAGTGTATGTGAGGAAATTAAAGGCAAGGTCTGACATCTCTGCAACAAAAATGTCTGTGGATGGAGCTTGTAGCAGGCTTCCTGCTCTGCACAAGAATTTTCTAGGCTTCCGCAGGGAGCCCAGCCTGGCCCAGCCCAGATTTTCAGGCTGGGGGTGCTGAGACAGAGCCCTGGGGCTGAGTCACTCAATGATTTGAGAACAAGAGCACTGAACTGATCCACAAACCATGCTGCTAGGTCCACATGTGGCTGACAGTATTTGCTTGAACTGTACTTAGCCAGAGCTCGCACAGGCCCTGTGTAGGGACCTTCACTCACTGGTAGCAGCAGGTCATCCCAGGGGGAAAACCACCCTGGTATCAAAACGCAAAGCCAGTACGATCTGCTATTACACCCAGAGCCAATTGCCAAATGTCTCAAATGGAGAGAGGGGAGGGCAAGAGGACATAGAGGAATGGCAGAGCCACAGTGTGCATGGCTCGTCAGTGGTTCAGACCTCATGCATTGTAAACACACTTTGTCCAGGCTCCAGGCAAGCAGACCTGCACCTGTGTGACAATGAGACCTGAAGGTATCCAGGCTGCAGTTCCTCTTCATTGGAAAAATGAGTGTCCCTTGGTCAGTTTGCAGTTCAGCAAACTGCAGAAAAGATGTTTCTGAGCACACAGGATTTGCATGCCTAGCAGAAAGAGACAGGACAAGAAGTTTCAGAAGCTGAAACTAGAGAAGTTCATCCTAGAAACACAGGGCAATGTTTAATCCCAAGGATATGCAAGATTAGACTTCATTGAACGTCATTATGACAAAACCTCCAAAGGACAGCTCACACCATAGAAAGCTTTGCGTATGATCCTCACGTTAAGCCCAACATTCTCCAGCCTGCTCTGCAGCTGAGGTCAGAGCAGTTTCATGCCAGAGCTGTTCCCATAAAGATCTGGGAGTGCAAGGGCTCCAAAAAATGTACTCTCTGAAGCCAACTATTAAAAACATTCCTCTAAAGCCAAGATGCTCCAACACCCTGCCGGGCCCTCTGGGAAAAGCATGCCACAGTTAAACCCTGCCCAATGAATTAATCGCTAATGATTGTGCATCATTTATAAGTTATCCAGCTTCACTTTTGATTAAAGCCATATTAAGAAATGGACACCACCACAGAAAGACCAGTCACTTAAGGCCTGGCGCACCCTTTTGTCCCGTCAGTACAGCAGTGCATTTCTTTCAGGCCTGCTGACGAGGCGGGAAGAGTTGGTCCCGTGTGCTGGAGCCAGGGGCACTGCAGCCTGGGCAGCAGGGAGGGCTGACCTGTGAGCAGCTGAGCACTGGACTAGATCTGCCATGCAACCTGGCTTTGTAGGTTAGAAGAGGGGCCAGACAGATGCACCTCAGGAGTGACGTTGGCAGATGTGGCACTGCATAGGAATGGGGCACAGCCCCAGTGGCACCCTCCCCATCCTGCTGTGACTCCGGAGGGGGGACCTCACCTGCCCCTCGGCCCACGCCCTTGGGACTGCTACTCAAGGGCACCCAGATGTTTGCCCAACTTATCCCTGCAGTAGGGAGATAAGCATCAGATTGCACATCTAAAAATAAGTGGCCCCTTTTTAACAACCCTGACTGCACTTCTTCCTAAATCTGTCAGGCCCTGGAGTACCTATTTTGCAAGGAGCCTGAAAACGCGGCAGAATGTATCAGAACATGCCTGATACTCGCAATTCAACGTGATACATCAGTAAACTCACAAGGGGCAAATAGCAGAAGGCTGCCACTGACACAGGGTCATTCAGATGAGTCAAGGGAAGAAAGGACAGACGTACCCTGGGTGCTTAAAGACGTCGGTGCCTTAGCGAACACCAGCCCAGAGAAAGCAAGGCAGGAAGACACACAGGAATGCCTGTTAGCCAGGGACCAGCTCACAGCTCAGCCTACAGCACTGGAGCATCCCTGCCCAGGGGCATTAACTCTCTCGGGACTCGCTGCTCACTGGTGAGGGGCAAGGACGGGAAGCGGGGAGGCCCTCCTCTGTGGGAGCACAAGGAGAGCCCGCATTTCCCCACTGCCTCGCCCAGAAGCTGGAGGCTTCGGGAGCCAAAGTCTCAGGCGGTGACTCCAGGTGCCCCTGGGAGAGCCTGGTGCCCCCTCCACGGAGGGCAGTACGGCCACGCGGTCCCAACCCGTCCCGAAGGCACGGGTGGCTTGGAGGCCGCGGCGCCCCGGGGGGTTGCCCGAGCCAAGGCCATGCCGGGGACGGGGGAAGGCGGCGGGAGGGTCCGGCGAGGGGCCCCACCCCACAGCAGGGTCCGGCGCACGGCGTCCCGTGCCGGGGCCCACCGAAAGCGGCGGACCGCCCCGGACGGCCCCCGGCACGGCTCCTCGCCCGGCCCCGCGCCCCCGCCCGGCCCTGCCGCAGGCGGCAGCGCGGGCCCCCGGGGAACGGGGCGGCCCGCCGGGCCCCGCGGCAGCGAGCGGGGCGACGCGCGGACCCCGGTCCCTTCCCGCCGCGTCCCGTCGGCCCGGCCGCACTTACTGGCTCGCACGAGGCAGAGGTCGCAGCTGAAGAGCACCAGGACGGGGTTAAGAAACGCCGAGAAGCGGGCCATGGCGGCGGGCCGGCGCAGGGGCGCCCCGGCCTGCAGCCCCGGCCCGGGCGGCAGCCCTGGCACCGGCCAGGCTCCCTGCGCCGCGGGACGGAGCGGCGCCGACCCCCGGCCGCAGCGCGGGGGGGGGAGGGGGCGGAACACCCGCCCGGCCCTCCCCCGATCGGCTCCGCCCCGCGCCGCCCCCCGAGCGGGACCGCAGCGACTCCGGCGCCGCCTCCCAGCCGTACCCCGCAACGGCCGGCACCGCCCCCTGGATCGGCCAGTGCCGCCCCCGAGCCGTACCCCCGAAGTCACCAGCGCCGCCTCGCGAGCCGTACCCCCTAAAACCGCCCTCACTCCGTGCCGTAATCCCGTAACCGGCAGCGCTGCTCCCTGTGTGTTCCCCAGTAACGACCAGTGCCTCCTGTATGCTGTGCCGCCAGTGCAGATTCTCCCCATGCAGTCTGCCCTCGTGCAGCGTGTTCACGCTTTTGTTACACAACGACCCTCCCCGCTTGCACTGTCCTGGTGTAGCAGTTCCCATGCACCCATGCACTGTTTCACAAGACCGTGGCTCCTGCTCTGAGGGTTTGCACTGAGGCTGCACGTCCCATGGCAGCGCAACGCTTTCTTAACGTCTTGCAGAGGCTGGCTGCACACTCCGTCCTGCTGCAGTGGCACTGATGTGTGGAGAGTGGCCGGGCACCGTGCAAAAGGATGGTGTCGGCCTCCAGGACCCTGGAGGGCTTCTGTGCCAGGCAGGCCTCAGGATGGGCCAGCACTGGCTGTCTACTTGTGCCCACAGCAGGACACTTCACGGGAGCACACAGGGCTGGCCCACACAGCCGCTGCCCATGCTGCTGCACACAGCTGTGACAGACTGGGGGAGCCCTCAGTCACCTTCCTGTCCTGCAGAGGGCTCTTGTGCATCTCTGGACTGTGCAGCAAAAGGCTCCTAGAAGGCGTGGGAGAAACTTGTGCCATCCTTCAGGGATTTCATTGCTCCACAGTGAAACATTGCAACATTGATTTGGCACAGGTGTAGGTGGTGCTGGCCAAAGCCTTGACCAACGGAGCTGCAGATGTGAAGTGTCCACCCACCGGCCTGATCCTTTCAGTGCAGCTCCAATGGCCCTTCCTCATGTGTGTTGTCATCAATTAATGAGTTTATCTTTGCAAAATTCACCTGGCCGTGGCCATCCCAGGGACTCGTCTGGGCCTTTGGCAAGAGCTGGCCCCAGCAGAGCTCTGCTTGCTCCCCATGGGTTGTGCCTGGGGAGCAGGGTTCTTACCAGGTATGCGTTGAAGTGAGCGGCAGTTGGAGATGCTCCTGTATTATGGCACCTGAGTGTCTGGTAATGGGGACAGCCACCTTAGGACAGCCTCCCTTCTGCCTCATTGTGCTGCAGACCTACGTCCAACCATGGACTCTTGCTCACCTGCTAGAGAAGTCTGAATGGAGTCAGTGATGCTTTGAAGTATTGCTGAGAGCAATCTTTATTAATATGTGGGATGCTGGCTATCCTGGAGGTAACTCCATCCTCATCATAGTCTAGGCTGTTGCTCCCTCAGGCTTAGGTGCAGTGTTTTCTGCAGGGCCAGCTGCGCTGCATTGCAGTCCACAGGCAGTGGTTAACTGTAAATGCCTATGTTCAGATGCCCCTTCTTTCCTTCAAACACGTGTGTGGAGCTGCAGGATGTTGTGCTTAATGGGTTTTACTTGTGGGACCTTCCCTGCCCTTTAGTGCTCTGCTGCTGGGGGCAAACTGAAGAAGCAGACAGGCATGCAGAGCTGCTGGGGCACTATGACCCAGAATGGCCAGGGCTCAGCACAGCATGGCTTGACATGGGTCAACCTCGTGAGGTTGCAGGGGCTTCAGTGCTAGAGTAATGGTGCTTTCTGCTGCAGCACCAGGCAAGGAATTGGACAGCACTGAGGAGACAATGCAGGAGGAACTCCTCTCAGAAGTGTTGTAAGTGAGGTGAGGCCTGGGAAGAGAAGCAAGCATGGTTTCTCCAGCTTGTGGGGAGACCTGACCAGTTCTCAACTCTGTGTGCTGAGGAAGTAATGGCACAGTCCTGTATTGCTCTCTGGTATGGCCTTTCCTCTGGCCTCTCACTGCTGTCTCTAACTGGGCTGGAGGGTTTGTCCCTGAGCATATGGATGATGTGAGGGGCCCGCATCCAAGGCGCAGGGAGGGGGATCACCGCAGGAGGCTTCACATACAGGCAAGCGTCCTGGGCAGTGAGGCCATGGTCATGCCTAGTGGCAGTGAGCACCTTTGGCTCACTGGTGTCACAACTGTTGGGGCACTGACAGATGCAGGCATTCAGGCTGGTGTCCCCAGCAGAGTCCCACCAGCTCCTCTGCAGCTGGGGATGCTCTGGTCCCTCTGGGGACATGTGAGCATGAAGACACAGGCATGCTCATCCTCAGGAGACACAGCACTGGGCTAGTGAAGTGGTATGGAAATAAGGAAATGAACCCAAATCATCCTCTGTCACCTTACAGGCAGTAAGCTACTGTTTTCTGTGGGCAAGGGAGACTGGAAGGAGTTGTCAAGCCACATGGGAATCTGTGCGCTCCCTTGGTTCCAAGGGGCTGCTAAGGTGGCTCAGCCTATCTGTGACTTTGGGCAGACTTGGGGACTCCTGAGGCATCTCACTGTCTTTTGCTGCAGCTCGTGGTGTCCTGGCTGTGTAGCACAGCCAGAGCTAAATAACAGCTAGACTAAGCCCTGGATGCAGCCAGCCTGCAGCAAAAGTACGTTGATGCATGCACGCGCGCATATGTGTGGGCACATGCATGCATAGTTCAGTGCACTCTGGCCCCTAAAATTCTTTCCTGGTCACTTCAGGCAGTTTTTCCTAGTTATAGGACAATTGATCTGTGCTTTGCAGAGAGCTGTGGAAGACCAGGGTAGTGGTGTTGCCATGGGAAGGATTAGATCTGCAGTGTTAGTGTGCAAGGGACTAGTTCCAGCCAAGTGGAAATGGAAGTCTGGCAGAATCTAGGTTAACTTAGCGGCTGTATGGCAGGTCAGGTGGTCTTTTGCCCCTGTCTAGGTTGTTCAATGCTGCTTTTCGGGTGTTCTTGGTGGATCAGGAGATTACCTGCTTCCCATGCTGAGCTTCATTGTTGCTGCAGTCAACAGTGGCTAGGATGAAGGTGAGTCTGATCTTGCTTTCCCAGCAGAGTCCTGCTGGAAGGCTCCTCTTCCCTCTATCTGCATGCTGGGGAGGGAACTTCAAGGAAAGCCAAGGGTAGAGCTGGCAAGTGCAAGAATGTGACTGCAAGAGGTTTTAGAGGAACAGATTGCTTGTTGTCTCTTCTCTGCAAGACCCATTCTCACTTGGTCACTGTAGTTGTGGCCTGATCCACACCTGGTTATTGCAGAGCTGGCTGTTAACCTAGTTGGTGTTAATATTGACTACTCCATGGGCTGTCTTTGCCATCAGCCAAGGATTCAAGCTCTTCGTCACTGACTGTTCTGCAGCATGGGTGCCTCTGTTCAGGCAGCCCAGTGAGCAGCAAGAACAAATGTATGTACTGATGTCAAACAGCTTCTGGTCGTACCGTAGCTCTAACCCAAATAACCTAAGTCAGGTCCTTCCTCCCATACACTGAATCATTGGCTTAACTTCATATCGTGTTTGTTTCTATTGAAAAGTGATTTCTACAATTTGTTTTGTTTGCATTTTAGTGGATTAGTTATTTTAACTGCATACTAAGTTGTTACTTCAGCTCCAGTTGTTATCAGCACCATGACTTTGCTTCCTCCTATACATATGTTTGCATGCTCTACTGGACATTTCTCAGTATGTTCTTGCTACAGATAAGCAGCATGTCTCACAGCCTTTGGAGCACAATCTTGGACACTGACATGTTGTCTAGTTGCTTATCAGTTGCATGGTTTGGATCCCTTTAGTTCAGATTGCGCAGCTGCAGCAGCTACTCATTTGCTCCCTGCCTTGCCCAACATTACTCTAGCCTGCACAGGTGTGGTCAGATGAAGATGACATCGCAACTTTCAAAAGACATTATTTGGAAAGCTCAGCACTGTAGGTATTAGGTATCAGTGGGTAATGCTGTTCTTTGATAGCAGAAACAGGTGTCCGTTAGCACTGTGGGACAGTTTATTCTGCATCCCCCCCCAAAGCCACTTTCCAAGGATTAGGGTTCTGTGTCCTTTCCCTATGCTCCAGGCTGCAACCCTGTTGCTCACTGTCGTGGTTTAACTCAGCAGGCAGCTAAAACAGCCACACAGCCATTCACTCACTCCCCACCCCATCCCCCCAGTGGGATGGGGGAGAGAGAATCAAAAATGGAAAAGAAAAAAAATAAAACTCATGGGTTGAGATAAAGACAATTTAATAGGACAAAAAAAGAAGATCATAATAATAAATATAACAAGAACAATAGAATATACAAAACAAGCTATACAAACCCATCTCTGTCCAGTGCCACACCATCCCCTTGTGAGCTGCATTGGGGAAGAACCCTGTGACTGTGCACAGGTATGCTTTGGGAGCAGATGAGAGCATTTGTATCTGTGGGTTCAGTCTATAAAAAATAATGAGCGTGCAAACTCTCCACACATATTTTATTATCATTTGAGTGTTTGGGGTTTTGGCCAGGCAAAATTCAATTTGCAATCACAAATCAGGAACTAATACATCTAAATTGTATTATATGCCTTGCAGTGCCTTGTACTTGGAATTCAGTGGGGAAATCCACAGCAGGCTCGAGATCCCATTCTTACTCTTGCAGCCTGGGCTGCAGGCTCCCCAGCCCCAGACTGCCTCAGTTCCCATCAGTTCCTCTCCCTGCCTGCCAGAGGAGGTGTTATAAGTCCCACTGGGCCAGACTCCCCCCTGGCCATTCCCCCCAGGGTATTCTGCCCACCAACCATCCCCCCCCACCTGTCTGCATTTGGCATGCATTGTCGTGCTGCACCTTTGTTCACTAGTACAAGCTGGCCCATGAGCAAAAGCGGAGTGTGAGCTACAAGCACATGTGCCACAGTGGCTGCTTGACTGCAATGTGTCGCATTGGCTATGTGACTTTGCTGCTTGGTGCAGTGGTGCAGATAGCTCCCCTGCCTCTGTGCTGGTTCCTACCGGTGTCCCACGCACCCTGACACGCACAGACACACCCTCTCTCTCTCTCAGAGGCTCTTTCAATGAAGAGAGAATTTCCCAGAGACTCTGTGGCTCTAGAAGCCTTTAAATACACTTAATATCAGTCTTTAGTTTTGGCAGTCACTGAGGCAAATGTGAGGCTCTGGGAGAGGTGCTGGCAGCAAGGGAATGCCCTGACAGTGGTGCAGGAGCCTCCTGTACCTGCATCACATCACCCCGCTGTTGTTTTTCTCTGCCCAATACTGAATACACCAGCAAGGGTTCCCAGTGCATCAGGAATGTACATCTGTGTCTATGTCTGTGGCCCTTGGGAGCTGGGAAAGTTTTAGATTTATGAAATGCCTGTGCAGAAACTGCCCACACTTTGCAGCATACAAATGTTATTGATTAAATGAAACCCACAACAGATTCATGGATTTTGTGTCCCTAATCTAAACCTTAGTCAGCTTTTAACTAGCATGAGGTGGGCATTCACAGGTTTATGAAAGGAATTAACATGCTATGACCTGCAACAGCTGGGTCCTAAGCTGGGGGTCCTGGACCTCTGTGACTGTTCCCTTCCTGGGACACCATGCTCATCCAATTATTTCCCCAAGAAACACCAAGTTTATAAATGTCTGCACAAGTCTCTATATCCCACATCCTCTTTCTGACATAGCAAGTCTGCGCGGGCCCTGTTCGGCCTGTGTCTGCCTGCAGAGAGTGGCAGAATGGTGCTGCCCAGGTTGAAATGCTGACTGCTCCAGCTCCCTGCTGTAGAGCTTCCCCTAGCGGGCTGTGACCTGATTATGCCTATGGAAACAGCCAGCAGCTGCTGCTCTGTCTCACGGTGGCCTTTTCTAGGCGAGCATCATCCTTCAATCAGCTGCAGACTGGCGTAGAGGAGGGCTGGGGAGGGTGCAAATGGGAAGATCTGCCCCTGCACCCCCAGACCCTGACTCCCAACTGGTCCCGTGACTGCCTACCATGTGCTCTCACCAAAGTTGTCGTGGCTGCTGTTCTGCATTGGTTGTTGTCTTGCCTCCTGTCCACTGGAAGATAATGTCCAAGTTATGTTGTGGGGTTCATTCACATCAATTCAGCTATGTCCATGTGCTGGCTGATGTATCTTATTTCCCTCCCATAGAGGTGGAATTAACTCATTGATCCCTTGTGATAATAATAATGGTGGGCAAAGGTACAGCAAATCACAGATATTTTTTATAAAGCTGCTACAGGAAATTCCTCCATTGTCTTCAGCCAAGGAATGGGGTCAGGTACATCACCAGGTAGTGGATATCAACCCTTTGAGACTTTATGAACTTTATAAAATGTGGAAAGCCGCTCTGCTAATCATTAATAATCCCCAATCCTCCTTTTTTGTTCATTTGGTGATGTTTGGTTTTTGTTTACCATCTGCTGCATAACTGGTTTTGGGGAATTCAGTGCTGCCCAAGAACAGACATTTATACTTTTGATTATCACAGAGTATTGTGAAGTCAAGGGTTCTGCTATGTAAATATATGCAATGTGAAAAGGAATTGATTCTGTTGGGTTTAGACCAGCTTGTCAATTATTTCTCCTGGTGCTTCCTAGTTTCTGTTGTAAGAAACAGTTAATAATTGTTTGCTATGTATATGCACTGCACCATTTGTGAAACTGCAGATCCTTATCATCTTTCCCAGCTGATAATTTCTTGTCTACCCTTTTAAGATGGGACAACTAGGCAGCATATGGTGTTTGAGATGTGGGTGTCCTATGTATTGATACATTGATAATGAAGTTACCGCTCAGCCCTTTCCCAAATCATTTACACCACATGAAGGCATCGAAGCCAAGAGCCTAGTAAAGCTAAAAAGGGATCTGACAGGTGTACTGATAGCAAAAGCATCCTGCATTATCATGGTTATTGAGCACACAAATGATGGAAGTTACTGAGCTGCTTTGCTTTTGACTAAAACCAGCCTCTATTAAAAGCCCACAGTGGCACCCCTGGGGAAGAAGTTTGTTTATTATTGCTCATTCTACAAACAAGGATGCAGATGAGCAGAGACATGTTCAAAGCAATGAACCTGGGGCAGGAAAGCTAATTCCAGTGAGAAAAAGAACGAGGAACACTGGGCAAATGCTGCAGCCCAAGTTGAACACTGCTCTGTAGTGACCAGCTGCCATGCAAAAGGAGGTGTCATGCAGCCGTGTAAATGGGCACATAGCCTGCAAGAAGCCTAATCTAGCTCAGATGCCTGAACTTCTGCCTGGTAGTGCTGGTACCTCTTCTGGGGCTTGGTGTCCAGGTAGGGGCTTGGGCTTCAAGGAGGGAAAAAACTCACCTGAGAGTCCTTAAGAGGGATGTTTGGGCAAAGCAGCTTATGGTGAAAGCCTAAATTAGCCTGGGTTGTTTCGCCTAGAAACTATGAAACTGAGGGGGATGTGCTAACAGCTACTCTTTATATGCCTGACAGCTGCCAAGTATATGCAAGGCTGCTGCAGAGACTGGAACGGTCTGTTCTGTGTCTGGGGGTAGGACTTGAGCCCATGTTGGCCTGGCCTGCATGGAGACCACGGCTAGTTGCTCCACTGAGACTGGGGGATGCTGATCTGGTTTCCAGGCCACACACCCCCTCCCCCAAGGGCTGTCTTGCTGCCTTTCCTCTGACACTGGTGTTGCTTCTGACAGGGCCACAATAATTTGCCATCCGCATCACTGACACTGGGAGCTGCTTATTGCGTTTGCTTGTGCTGTGTAATTGTTGCCATTATCTGGGTGCGGAGCTGAAGTTCCTGGATGATGGAGAGAGAACATGCCTGCCAGCCTGCCTGGCCCTTCCACATGCCTCTCTTCAGTGTCGGTGGTGTATCAACGTGCGCCAGCTGTGCAGTGCTCCACAAGGCCGGGTGAAGAGCCAGGGTGGCATGGGAAGGAGGGCAAACCTGTGCAAAGCCTGCATGTCGCCAGCTTAGGGGCAGGCAGCTGTCAGGGACATGGGACAGCAAGATAAGGCACTACTGGGCAGCCTGTGCAATGGAGAGCCCTATGTGACTGGGCTATTAGATGTGCCAAGCATGCCAGTGGTGTGGTGGCATGGAACCTCCCTCTCCAGCACAGGGATTGCCTTGGGGTAGCCCTTGCACGGAAGTGGCTGGTGACCAGGGGTGGCCAGGGATGTCAGAGACCAGGCTATCTTGTTAGGTGGCAGGGACCAAGTCACTCAGTCTGGAGGGAGCAGGATTTACCAGACTACGCAGATTGGCCTCGGACACTTGCGCCAGCCACTTCTGCCAGGTGGTTGGGCTCCAATGCGGTGCCTGGAGCCAGTGCCTGTAGGCTAGAAGTGTCCTCCCTGTTTTGCCTCTGCTCTGCATAGCAGCATTTCTGAGGTGGGGGACAGGGCCATGCCCATCCTCATCTGCTCCTGTGCTGGCCCAGCCACTCTCAGATTGACTGGGCTACACTGCCAGCCTTTCCCTGTGAATAGTCACAGGCCTGCCCTAACTGCTTGGTGCACTCTCGTTATGCCTCACAGCATCACTAGACTCAGATACATATCTGGCAGTGGGAACATCCTTGGAGGCTGAGATAAAGGCATGGGGATCCCTACACACCAGCCCCCTCCATTTGCAGAATGCACCATCTGATACCCTCTGTAAATCATTACTTCCCACCCTCGAGCCTCTCTGTGAGAGGTAGCGCTCAAGCACAGTTTTGGTGGGCAGGAAATCTGATTTCATGGATAGGTCATTCTCTTTCTCCTCCTGCTGTGTCCCATACCCCTTCATACCCTGCTTCCCTACCCCAAAAGTGTGGTTGGGCATTGTGGCAAGGCTGAGATTGTAGCACTTCACAAGGAGTAAGGGCTGTGCCTGCTCCTGGGCAGGGCTGCAGAGCTATGGCTTAGGGTGGAGGAATCTCGCACACCTGGACACAGGTATAATTTGGTGGTATAATTTGGGTAGGGGGCTTATGGGTTGGTGGTCATGGGGAGCCCAGCCCAAGTTACCTTTCCCCTAGTTTCTTAATACTTTGGTGTTGGTAATTGTTCGCTATATGCCTCAGGAAGATAAGGATGCTGCTGGAGGCAACTAGTGTCCTCCCTTTCTGAAAAGTATGTGTATAAGGACCTTGAAGTGTCTTGTAGCTCCTCCTCTTTATCATGATGTGTAGCAGGTGCTCATTCTAAGAATCGTTAGCCTTCTACCTAAAGTAACAATGAATAGTTTCTTATCACATACAATACAAGTAGGCCTTCGTTACAGGCCTATCTTTTCGGCTACAATCATTTAATGCATACAAAGACCTGGGAGAATGTACTGAATGTTAGAGGCCTCTTTGTTCTATAGAGAGAAGTTACATAAGGTTCAAGAACAAGGAATAAAATCATAAATGTTCTAGTTTGAAATAAGGCTGACTGCTGAGTTCACAGTCTTTTGACAGCATCATGATGGACCCTACTTTGAGGCCTGTTCTGAGGACCATAATTTATTTGTGTGTGACATACATAGCAAGAGCTGTGAGCAGTTGCTGCAGCCAAGACCCCTCTTAGATAAGTGTCTGTCATTACATGACCAAGCTAGCCTTGTTAAGCCAGAGGCCTGCTTTTTGGTCAGAGCATTCCCTGTGCCAGCAGCGGAAGTGTGCACTGCCTGAACTGATGTTATACGGAATAGGTCCAGGCTTGCCCTGGAGGAAGGGTCAAGGGGCTGAGGGTGTGGGCATTTGTGTTCTGGTTTGTGAGGAAGGAGTGTCTGCCAGCACCTATGTTTTGGCTGGGGGAAGATCCAGCTTTCCCCATGGATAACTGCAGGAGAGTGACAAAACAGAGAACAACAAGAATCAGCACAACCAGGTTACTGCTTGTGTTGTGCCTTAGGTGAGCTCCCTCCTGTCCACCTTTCCTGGCAAGGATGGTGGCTCTCTTTCAACCGGTGCATTGAGAAGCCCCTTTTTTCTATTCCTGGCTGCACCATCCCTTCTTCACCAGGGTGATTCAGAGCCCCTTGCCAATCTAATACAGGGAGGAATGTTTTTTCCCACCAGCACAACAGTTTGCCCTTTTTTCTCCCACCTCAGGCCCCTCATGGGGAGAAGAAAGTGGTTTTCATTGGCATCTCCTGTGGTTTATCTGTAAGTGCTTCAGTGATGACTGCAGATTGGCTGGGAGCAAAACAGGTTCACAATGCTGATGTGTGAAAGGGCAACTGCACTCAGGGTGGGGAAGATCGGTGGCCATTAACCATGGTGGAAACTGCAGGTAGCTGTCTTGGATGGGTGCTAACATCTCAGGTACCTGGACTGGGAGTTCACCGCTTCTGCCTGTTACCGAAGGACGGACACTGTGATTCTTTGCCATAGGTTACCAGCTGGTATGACAGACAGAAATTCCTGCAGATCTTTAAAAGTGTCTTCAGATACTGCTCCCCCAACTTGCCCTCTGCACTCTCTGTTTTATGTTTGTATACAATTTCAATGGAGACAGCATATCCTTCGTGCACAAATTTCAGTGTGATTCATATTTTCCCACAAAACTAAACAAAGTTTATAATAAAATCAAATAAAGGTTTATTTAACCAGTTTTATAATAAAAATTAGCAGTAATTAAGTTTAAGAATAAAACATCAGGTGTGATGTCTCCCTTTTAATTTGTGGCAGAGAACAATATCTTCTTTAAAAATACATGCATGTGTGCATGCACATACATATATATATATTATATATACACACACACTTACATCTATATACTGGACCTGTTGCTCACCAATGCAGAAGAATTTATTACAGAAGTCAAATTGGTGGTAGCCTGGGCTGCAGTGATCATGCCCTGGTGGAATTCATGGTCTGAAGGTACATATGCCAGGCAAAAACTATAGCCAAGACCATAAACCTTAGGAAAGTGAACTTTCAGTCATTTAAGGGACTGGTGGATGGGACCCCCTGGGAAACTGCCCTCAGGAGTAAAGGAGCACGAGAGAGCTGTCAGCTCTTTAAAGACATTTTTCTTAGAGCACGAGAACTATGAATTCCCATGTGCAAGGAATCAGGAAAGGAAGGCAGGAGATCAGCATGGCTGAGTAAGGACCTCCTGGGCAAACTGAAATGCCAGAAGGAAATGCATAGGCAGCGTAAGCAGGGACATGCATCCTAGGAAGAATGTAGGGATACTGGCCAAGAGTTTAGGGATGGGATCAGGAAAGCTAAGGCACAGCTGGAGCTAAATTTCCAAGGGATGTGAAGAATAATAAGGACTTTTACAGATACATTAATCAGAAAAAGGAAGACAAAAGAAATTGTACCTCCCCAATAAATGAGCCAGGTTATCTGGTCACAACTCAGATGGAGAAGGCTGAGGCATTCAGCGACTTTTCCCCCTCCTTCACTGCCAATTGTTCTTCCCAAATCTCTCGAGTCCCTGCATATCAAGGCAGGGACTGGCGGAATGAAGTCCTACCCATCAAAGGGGAAGATCAGGTTCAAGACTGAGGAACCGAAACATACACAAGTCCATGGGACCTGATGAGATGCATCCCAGGGTGCTGAGGGAACTCACAGATGTAGTCACTAAGCTACTCTCCATTATATTTGAAAAGTCATGGCACTTAGTCACCCAGTGACTGGGAAAAAGGAAACATCACACTCATTTTTAAAAAGGAAGACCTTAGGAATTACTGACCAGTCAGCCTCACCTCTGTGTCCAGTAAAGTCATGGAACAGATACTCTTGGAAGCTCTGTCAAGGCATATGGATGACAGGGTGGTGATTAGAAACAGTCAACATGGCTTCACAAAGGCCAATTCATGTCTGACTAATCTGATGGCCTTCTACAATGGAGTGACTGTGTTGGTGGATAAGGGAAGAGCAACTGATACAGTCTATCTTGACTTCTGCAAGGCTTTTGACACAGTCTCACACAACATCCTTGTCACTAAATTGGAGAGATATGGGTTTGATAGATGGACTATTCATTGGATAAGGAATTGGCTGGATGGCTACATCCAAAGAGTTGCAGTCAATGAATGGCTCTATGTCCAAATTGAGATCAGTAACAAAGCCAAGCGCAAGGTCCTGCACATGGGTCAGAGCAATCCCCAATATCAATACAGGCTGGGGGATGAAGGGATTGAGAGCAGCCCTGCAGAGAAGGACTTGAGGATACTGGTGGACAAAAAAATTGGACGTGACCCAGCAACATGCGCTTGCAGCCCAGAAAGGCAGTTGTATCCTGGGCTGCATCAAAAGGAACGTGGCCAGCAAGTCAAGGGAGGTGATTCTCCCTTTCTACCCTGCTCTCATGGTACCCCACCTGGAGCACTGTGTCCAGCTCTGGGGCTCATGGTCCCAGACAGACATGGACCTGTTAGAGCGGGTGCTGAGGAGGGCCACAAAAATGATCAGAGGGCTGGAACACCTCTCCTATGAGGAAAGGCTGAGAGCGTTGTGGCCGTTCAGCCTGGAGAAGAGGCAGCTTCAGGGAGACCTTATTGTGGCCTTTCAGTATTTAAAGGGGCTTATAAGAAAGATGGAGAGAGACTGTGAGGGCCTGTAGTGACAGGACAAGGGACAATGGTTTTAAACTGGAAGAGGGTAGATTTAGACTGGACAAAAGGAAGTATTTTTGTACAGTGGGGGTGGTGAGACACTGGAGCAGGTTGCCCAGAGTAACTGCAGATGCCCCATCATTGGAAGTATTCAAGGTCAAGTCAGACAGGGTTTTGAGCAACCTGATCTAGTGAAAGATGTCCCTGCCTGTGGCAAGAGGGGTAGATGGTCCTTAAAGGTCCTTTCCAACCCAAACCATCCTATGATTCCATAGGGTAGAATTTTGACCTGGATTTGCAAAATGTTAGGCTAACTGAACTCTTAACAATGGATTGAACAGCGGACTCATGGATGCTTGAACAGTCAATCTTAGCATGGTAGGCTGTAGTACAATTAGCTGGTTTTATGTTATTTATAGCCCTGGATACACATGATGTTGTGAATTCCCCAATTAAAATACCTTCCTTGAGGCTAAATTTTCCTGTGCCCTCACAGCAGTAGAGCACGGCTGCAGTCATATTGGGTAGCCTGCCTTAGTCCACCTACAGCAGGATGCAGGTGCTCCTGAACAGATCACATTCCTCAAAAGCAGTGGACTGTGCTGCTGCAGCAGTGCCACCACCTCTTACCATCTTGAGCCAATCCAGCACATGATCTGCTGTAACACTGATGGACCAGGAATGGACTGTTAGATAATGGGTTTTTTTTTTCCACAGACCACATTATGTGGGGGAATATGTTGTTGATGTAATTCTACAAAATCCAGGTGGTCGTGAAGTATCTATGTCTAGAAAGCAGGTCTGGTTAGTAACCCGTAAGTGACAGTAAAGAGGACTCTAGACTAAAAGCCACTAAGAAAAACCTCCTTTAATTCATGGGTTTATCGTGTTGTCCATCTATTGGGCAGGAAGGCAGTAAACATGTGTGGTCAAAGTACAGCTGTGTAGACCGGAGTACTGAAAAGAAATGGTGCAGACAACTGAACAGCACCAAGCACCAGAGCATGCAGAACAACCAAGTGGGCAGGCTGGGGTGTGTTGTGCAACTAGGGATGGCACCAAGAACAGCACACCAAACACACAAGAAACCACATTCTCACACTGGTGACATTTTATTTTGTCATCTTCTGATCTTGCCCTTCGTACTGCAAACTTTATACACCCTACACAGAAGTCCACATATTTATACTTTTAGCGCAGCACTGCAACCACAGTAACAGCTGGTTCCAAAACGCAGTGTAACTACTCACTGCACGCTGTCTCACTACCATACAGGTGTTAATCCCCATGAGACACAGACCAGGCTCAGCTAGGGTCTGCTTTGCTTATTACACAGCAGTTCTTGAGAACACCCTGGCCATACAGCACTTCCCACTGTCTGGGCCAATGTGATTATTCTGGTAATAACACATATGTATAAACCTGCCTGTTTACCAGGCGCTGCAATGGCTTCCCTGTGAATTTCAGCACCAGCAACTTTGGTAGACATTGACAATTCACGGGGAGGTAACATGGAGCCAGCTGCCTATTTTCTTGCCTGCAAAACTGCAAGGAAAAGGTCAAATTTTGCAACTTCTTGGTACAGTAGGTCTTTGGATAACAGAAATTCTGGAGAACTCATTGTCTGAAAGACAGAGTAGGACTGCCTGTGCTGCTGCTTCCTACTAGCTTCTATGACATCTGCTGCATTTATGGAGCACAGGAACATATCCCCTATGATCCAGAGTTCACGGCAACGCTTAAAACCATGAACTCTCTTCTTTTAACCTTTTCCACACAGGAAAGTCACGGCCTCATTCACACAAAGGAAGCAGCATTGAAAATAAACAGGTGATATAAGACAACATAGGTGGCGTCTACAGTGTAGAAAAAAAGGACACTATGGGAGCATGGGCATGACACAGAACACCACACTGGCAAGGCAGTTCAATGGAACCTGGGTTTCATCATTAGCAAGACTGCTATTGTAGATATACGTTGTCTTGCAGTAAGTTTGTTTCCCAGGTGAGTCTGAAACAAGCAGCCTTCAGAGGGTCCACAAAGGCCATCTTATTACATTAGTTACGGGGGGGTCTCTGAAAGGCCAGTGAATCTCCAAAATGCTGGAGAGTGTTTATTCCTCACTGGACTGGAAGACCCTCTACATACATTCAATGCCCAGTGCTACAGAAGACACATGCCGGGGGAATATTGGGTTCCTGATGAGGGTAATAGTGATGTCCCATCACTTCCAAGCAGACCAGAGCTCATGTGCTACTGTCTGGTGCTGAGCCTAAACATCAGTGTATGAAGTAGAGACAATGCCTTGGGCAACAGACTGGAGCACATGCTAGGAAGGTATTTGCTCTTCTATGGCAGCCTTGTTAACAACAGACAGGACAGTTACAGGGCAAGCTAAAGCCTTTGTACTCTGCACAGCACTGCTTAGTTTGTGTGCATACTGTGCAAGAAAGGATTCCCCCCTTAAAGAGACCTAAACACTGTGCTAGTCGGTCCTTATAGGCAGAACTGCTAAAAAAAGAACCCTGATCTCACCCATCAGAGGAAGATGACAAAACAGACAGCTGCTATACTGGAAACCACTAAACAAGCAACTAATGTGACCCAAACTGAGACTGTAACCAGAGCAGGAACTACACTGGGTACACTGCTAGTGCCACTGTCCAAAGGAACTACACTAGGAGAGGCAGCCTCTGTACCACAGCTTTGGTTTGAAGTCTCTCACAACTGACCAGAGGCAACAGCTTCAAAATCAAGGTCTCTGAGTAGAATGGAGTCACAGTCCCAAAGACATTCAGTTGCTTATATTGGTGCTGTGGGTTATGAGCCTGACAGAAGTGGGGCTTGTAACTGAAAAGCTTTAGGATTACTCCTTCTCTTCTTCTAGGGATTTACTTCCGGCCTCGCTTGCGGCTGGTTTTTGGAAATTCATCTCTCTGTGCAACTTGGGGCTCCCCCTCCTCACTACTCGCGCTCTCATTGTCCACCCGCTGTGGACGACCTCTCTTACTTCTCCTCATTTTTTCAACTCCAGCAATGGGGAGCTTCTTGGAAGTCAGGGTCCCAGTTCTCTTCTTTTTGCCTCGGGCCAAAGGACGTTTCTTCCGTTGCTTCCTCTGCTCTTCTCTTTGGCGGAGTTTCATTAGCTTCTCAAAGCTTTTGGTGGTAGTTGTGTTCACATCAAACCAGTCCTGGAGGGTTTAGAAGGCAACAGGTTGGTACTTATGGCAGAAATACCATATGAAGCCTATCAGAACTTATAATAAAGCTGCCTTGTGGGACAAGGGTTTCCTGAAATGTGAAATCTGGAAAGGCAGCTGCCTTACAAAGCTCTGTTCTTTCATGTCCCTCCTCAGGTGTCACTCTGTCTCAGAGGATTCAGATTTGATTTGGCAATTGCCTGGCTAAAGGCATGGGAAATGCTGAAGAGCTGAACTGAGCAGCAGCAGCTTGGGACCAGACATGTGACACAACACATCACCTGCTCCCCAGACCAATGCATAAGACCAGCTATGTTTAAGCAAATCAAAGGCCACTCGAGTCTAAGATCCTGTTCCCGACAGTGAGCAAGGAAAAAATAAAACAGGGCAAGCATACAGCACTTCCTTCCCAAGACACCCTCCCCACCTCCAACAACCCGGGGTTTGAGGACTTCCATTCTGCCTGTCTTACCTCAGCATGCACAGAGTTGATGTGATACTTGACCCCACTCTCTGAAATGAACTCCTTCTCACACAGGAGACACTTGTATTTACCAGCCACAAAGTCTCCCTGGCACCGAAACAAAAAAAATCCATCACCAATTGCTGCCTAGAAGGCTGATACACCTATATATTGTATTTGAATCTTGCTAAGATATAATCCAGTAGTAAGAAGTAGAAACTCTTATTCATACCAGACAATGTTTTAGCTACAGGAGCACTGATGGTATCGACCAGCTATGCCCACAACGCATAGGATTGCTCTCTAGATGTTGCAAAGTCTCCAGCACTGTAGCTGGAAAAAATGCTCTTGTAGCTGTGAATCTGCAGGTAGGACTGCAGTTTCACTAAAATGCATGCCATTAAGATGCTTCTTCCTTGCCTCAAGCAATGTTTGCAATGACAACCCCATTAGCTCAGAAGAAACACGCAAATTGTGAGGAACTCAGATTAGCAGATGGTATAGCAACAGCTTGAACAAGGAGATATCTGAGGGACAGGGACAGCTGGGCTATTGGTATAAAAGACAGTGAGTACAGGAAGGCTACCAACCAAGGTGCACGTGCCGAGGTGGGATTTGAGTCCTGAGACACTGCCATATACAGATTCACAACCCTGAAACAGTAAAAAAAGTGTGTGTCAGCAAAACTCTAGTAAGAAATCACTTCTTCCTGCACAAGAAAGTCTTATTCTCTGGAAGACAATTCCAAAAGAGATAAGAGAAGTAGAGGGAGGGAGATACCAAGTCCTACAAAGTCAGAAAGCTTCTGGTAAAAAGACCATTAAAAGAGACTTAAGCTTTCAGTAAGTTGAATATTTCCAGTTTCTGAGCACATTTAGACATAATAAAGAGGCTCCTGTCACAGTTACATTCACCCTCGAACGAAGGCCTGAGTAAAATGATAGAGTTTGCATTTTGCCTAAAGCGCAGTGGAGATTAATTTCAAACAAAGCACAGGGGCAAGTACAAGACACTTCAATCTCTCCTGACCTGCTCGTGCATCTAGTGGCACAGAGCAGAAGTACTGCATCTGACATCAATGGTCTCAGTTAGAGGATAGCTTTACAGGTCTATCCCATGTGGAGCTTTAGGCATCAGTCTCGGGATGCTAGATCATGCTTAGCCAACAGCCCAGACCCTGAAATGGGAGATAGGTGCAAGACATGCTTCTGGGTTACTGGTTGATCAAATAGGACAGCTGCTTTCTGAGGACAGCTCCATATACAACATTATGTTGCAATTCTTATACTTGGAAATGATGCAAGCCTAAAAATTGGGGAGTGCCAGGGGTGCGGTAGGGCAGGGGGAAGGCATTGTCTCTACACCAAACCCAAACAGAAGCCACCAGTGACCCTTGGCTATCCGGCAGCGTGCGTAATGTGCATCACATCTACCACAGTTTCCACCAGTGGGGCCATTTCTTCTCACTGGATCTGACTGGTGACTTCTGCATGGGATTCTAAGAAATCAAGTGCACAAGCATAAGCATCCCCAGACCAGGATGACAGTACCACGCATGTGTCTTCTGTAGCCCATTTCCAGCTTTCAAAAGAAAACTGAAGTGCTGTGCCAGACAAAGTCCCTCTACTCTTACATTTCCATCTCTACTCCTCCCTTCTTCTATAATTAGATTTAGTACACCTGCTAGACAGACGGGCCTGTCATTTTTCCACTGCTCAAACCTCCAAATGGACCACCTCCCAGCTGGATGTGAAAGCTGTATCAGTCTGACATGAAGTTACTGGCTCTGAAGTGGACAAACCCATCGCCAGAAGGATCATCCCTAGGGCAACAGTCCAAACAGGGTCTTTGTCACACTAACCAACCATACTGAGATGGAGCAGAATTTGTCTTCCACAGCGGGACAAACTGACATTTCAAGGTTGTGGAAAGCTGTTGGCTCATACAGACCTGAAATCTGTCCCCTTTGATGCTTCAGAAACACTTACCTGATTTGGGCAGTGGACTCTTCGGTACATCTTTATCTCCGTTTTCCATTTGCATAGCACGTCTTGACTAAATGTTGGCAGTCCAGGACGAGTATATTTCAGCTGAGATAAAGAGATGGAATTGAAAGCTGGAAGTAATGTTGGCTACACATAGTGTCAAGTATGTCCCTTTCTCTCCCAGGTTGTGAGACAAGTGCTATTTCTTCTCCTACTCTAACAGCCAAATTCTCAATAACCAATCTTTTCCCATCTCACTGACTCTACAAACATAACCGAATCTGGAAAATCCCCACAATACCAGAATCCAAACCTTCCCATAACTTTGGCTACACTACAATGATTCCTCTAAATGTACTTACCCCAATAAAATCATAAATCATCCTTTTCCCTTGGATTTCCATTATAGCCTAGTAGATGCTCCTGGAAAGTCTGAAGCCTGAAAAACTATAAAACATCACTGCATGGCAGCAGTGATCTGCAGCCTCTGACTTGTGAGCAGCATACTGCCTATAACTGCCTTCGTTACTTGTGCTCAGTGAAAATCACAGCAATAGGACTTGAAAGTCATTATAGCCTGCCTGGATAAAATACTTATACCACAGCACTTCCTTCTGCAGTAATACCGCAATCTAAGACCAGAGAGCGCAAAACCTGATCCCTCCCACAAGATATTACTTCTTCAATATTGCTTTCCATGGGCCACTAAACACTGGCAAGACTGTTTAGATGCCAGTGCAAGACGCATCTGATGTGAAGAAAGACTCAAACTCTATATAGCATCTTTAAGGCCTTGTACCTTCCGGTCATCTGGAATCAAGTCCTGCAGAACTTTTCTCTTGGGCCACTCTTTGGCCAGCTCTTCTCCAGCTAGCTCATGGAGATAATAGATCGCCACCTTTGCAGATCTCCTCTGAACTCTGCCTGTGTTGCTTGTATCCCGTTTTATCTCCTTCAGGCTCTCTGTTCTTCTCTCCTCATGGAGGAAAGTGACCTGCAATGAAGGCCAAAAAATTTGAGCCTCCTTCACTAGTTCCTCTTTCATTTACACTAAATACTGTCAAATCCTTCACAAAAATGCTGCTGCAGCTGTAGTTCATGGTCACAGACATAGGACAGAAGCGCATCCCACCAGTGAGACAGACCTCCAAATCTACTTGTGGGGTCACAGGAGTAAGGCTCAAGCAGAGAGGTTCACGTAGCCACTGCTCTGGAAAAGATATTACATCATTCACGGTAAAACCCTAATGGACAACAAGCATAGTACTGCCTGTTCTGCTGCAATGTTGGGTCTTTTAAGAGCAAAGAAAAGCATCTCACAAGTTATACATGTTAGCACCATTCTTCCATGGAGCAAAAGTCAGGCTGGGGAAAGCTTACTGCTGCCATGGTGATTTACTATTAAAAACTTCATCCTAGTCACAGAACAGCAACAGCTGCTGCTAGAAGGAAAGTATCAAGGACAGAATACTCCATAGAGAAAGAAAAATGCAAATATTTGCTATCCCTAATTACCCACCCAAATAGCAGACAAAAGCCTACAGTGTCTCAAGTCTGAATGGGTGAAGTACCACCACACTATCCTGATAATGATGGCAATTTGCACTTACCGGCCCATGCTTAGATCGGAGATGGTAGACAAGTCCTGCCTTTGATTTGTATGCTTTTCCACAGTGATGGCACTTCATAGCCATTTTCTCCAGCTCAGAAGCAGCCTTCCCACATTTTTTAACATGATATAGGTACCCCATTATGCTAGTGAAGCTGCCTGTGCAGCCCTGTCAATGCAGAAAAAAAATGCATGGAAGGAAAACACTCTCCAAGTGATCACAAGACCACTGTGTACAGAATCCACAGTTTGCTGACCAAAGTACTATCGCTTTTCCTGCTAGATCAGAGACAATCAGGTAGAAAACTTTAATATTAGTCTATTCAGATAGACAAAGAATTGGTTGCAACTGGGAGAAACTTTCTTAGAACTTCTTTGTAGGTAGCGGGCAACAGAAAATTTCAATATATGTAATGAAAAAGCAAGATGTTAAATAAGGATGCACAAACCAGAAAGATTTTCATATACAAATGGAGGAGTTGGGCAGAAAACCAGGAAGGTTTTATACTTGGTTCACTGGTCAAACTGTCTAGAATGCAGCAGGGTGACAGTAAATAAGACTTTCAGCTATTCCTAGTATCATGATTTAACCCCAGCCGGCAATTAAGCACCACACAGCCACTCGCTCACTCCCTGGCCCCACAGTGAGATGGGGGAGAGAATCAGAAAGGCAGAAGTGAGAAAACTCATGGGTTGAGATAAGAACAGTTTAGTAATTGAAATAAAATAATAATACAACATTAATAACAATAAATTGTAATGAAAGGAGAAAAAAACCCCAAACCCAAGAAAAACTAGTGATGTAAATGAAAAACAATTGCTCACCACCAATCGACCAATGCCCAGACTGTTTCCGAGCAGCAGTAGCCCCCCTGGCCAGCTTCCCCCAAGTTTATATACTGAGCATGACATCATACGGTATGGAATATCCCTTTGGCCAGTTTGGGTCAGCTGCCCTAGCTGTGTCCCCTCCCAGCTTCTTGTGCACTCCCCATGTTCTTGATGGCAGGACAGTATGAGAAGCTGAAAAGTCCTCGACTGCTTAGCAACAACTAAAACATCAGTGTGTTACAAACATTATTTTCATACTAAACCCAAAACACAGCACTAAATCCAAAAACAGCTACTAGAGAGAAAATTAACTCTATCCCAGCCGAAACCAGGACACCTAGGATACAGCTATCGTCTCATACTGCAGCAGAGGACAATAAAAATTCCAATTGTTCTCGCAGATGTCACTTACTAGAGTATCTCCTAACCCTGAATCCAGTGATTAACTTGACACTGAGCTTGGAAACAGGACAAATCAAACATGCATCAGCAAGTTTTTAATGTTCTTAGAATTACCCATCTGCCCTCCATCCCCTTCTCTAGCTGTGGCCGATCTCAATATTTTCAAAAAACACAAACTCACACAGTTAATTATGCATAAAAACATCTTCCCAGCTATCACAAACAACTAAGGAAAGAGCAGAAGTACACATTAATAAAATACTTTTTGTATCCAGTGTCCTCTCAATCCCCCTTGAAGACACCAACACATCAATTACTCAAAGAGCTAGCTGACCCTGCTCAAGCACAAGGGTTGAACTAGATGACCTCAGAAGTTCCCTCCCAGCCTTAACAACTGTGTAATTCTGAAAAGTTTATAATACTGTTGCAAGGTGAAATGGTTATCCTTTAACCTCTTCCTCCCAGACATCTTCCACTGAATGCATTTATAAAGTCACACCTTTGCTGAATCTACATTTACACATCTAGTTTAAAGAAGCCATTTAAAAAAACCACCCCGTAAGCAAAAATAAAACTCCATTTTAATCACCCTAGTTATACTTTCTAAAAGAGTTCCAATGGGTATCAGACAGTAACCAAAGGTGAACTCTTTTCTAGTGTAAGGAAGAGAGTCACCTAACAAGTCATGTGTGAAGCCCTAAGACTTCTAGTTGAGCTAGTTAGTGTTCACCAGACTCCTACTTTGATTAATCATGAGGTTCTAACCAAGTATCAGTCATTCCAAAATTAATTCTCTATGCTCAGTGCTTCACAAGTGTTTAGAGGTAATTCTCCAGGGAAATTCTCCCCAGAGAAATTGGCTGGACAGTTGAAAGCTGGAGGACTTTTAACAAGGGCATGTAGTGATAAGTCAAGGGGTAACAGCGTTAAACTAAACCAGGGTAGATTTAGGTTAGATGTAAGGAAGAAATTTTCTACGATGAGGGTGGTGAGGCACTGGAACAGGTTGCCCAGAGAAGTTGTGGATGCCTCATCCCTGGAAGTGTTCAAGGTCAGGTTGGATGGGGCTTTGAGAAACCCAGTCTAGTGGAAGGTGCCCCTGCCCATGGCAGAGGGTTGGAACTAGATGGTCCCTTCCAACCCAAATCATTCTATGATTCTGTGATTCAGAAAGATTAGTGACGAGTGGTGTCCCTCAGGGGTTGGTATTGGGACCTGTACTGTTTGACATCGTCAACAACATAGCCAATGGGATTGAGTGCACCCTCAGCAAATTAGCAGATGACACCATCTTGAGTGGTGCGGTCGACATGCCCGAGGGATGGGATGCCATTCAGAGGGACCTGGACAAGCTTCAGAAGTGGGCCAGTGTGACCTTCAGGAGGTTCAACAAGGCCAAGTGCAAGGTCCTGCACATGGGTTGGGGCAACCTCTGGTATCAATACAGGCTGAGGGATGAAGGGATTGAGAGCAACCCTGTGGAGGACGACTTGGGGGTACTGGTGGATGAAAAACTGGACATGAGCTGGCAACGTGTACTTGCAGCCCAGAAAGCCAACCATATCCTGGGCTGCATCAAAACAAGCATGACCAGCAGGTCAAGGGAGGGGATTCTCCCTCTCTACTCCACTCTCGTGAGACCCTCACCTGAAGTACTGTGTCCAGCTCTGGGGTCCTCAGTAAAGGAAAGACAAGGACCTGTTGGATCAGGTCCAGAGGAGGGCCACAAAAATGATCAGAGGGCTGGAACACTTCTCCTGCGAGGAAAGGCTGAGAGAGTTGGGGCTGTTTAGCGTGGAGAAGAGAAAGCTCTGGGGAGACTTTATTGCGGCCTTTCAATACTTAAAGGAGGCTTACAAGAAAGATAGGGACAGACTTTTTAATAGGACCTGTAGCAACAGGACAAAAGGTAATGCTTTTAAACTAAAAGAGGGTAAATTCAGAATAGATATAAGTAAGAAATTTTTTACAATGAGGGTGGTGAAACACTGGAACAGAATTCCCAGAGAGGTTGTAGACACCCCATCCCTGGAAACATTCAAGGTCAGGCTGGATGGGGCTCTGAGCGACCTGATCTAGCTGAAGATGTCCCTGCTCATTGCAGGGCGGGTGGACTAGATGAGCTTTAAAAGTCCCTTCCAATCCAAACCATTCTATGATTCTATGATACTCTGTCTTAAAAGCATAGCGAGGATCTTGAAACAAATCCAGCTTTGGCCAGCACCAAAGCACACCCAGAAGAACTCTCATAATATTTTATATTCATGCTGCTGTTTAATTCAGGATACTTAGTACAATGCAGCTTACCTCCCTTGTACACTTTAATTTTCCCATACACTTCAAAACCTTCCGAAGGCGATCTCGCTCAAGCTGCTCATCCAATTCTCCTCCCTCCTTCACAACTGGCTAAAGCAGAAAGATGAAAGAAAAACACAGGATGCTCAGCATTTACAGTTTTTCTCATAGGGAATTCACTACTCAACACACTATTGAAGGAAAGCTTCTAAAATAATGAAATCTCTGCAACTTATGATTTTACAGAAGTGTATCTAATACAATGATCACTGTCTATATCCCAGAACAACTGAATTATCTTTAAAAGGAGTAAACTGCCTGAAAACCACTTTGCAGATAAGAGTTTTAACATTTAGAGAGCTATCTATGACAAAACCTTCCTTGATAAAAAATAGTCCCAAACTATAGCTGCTGGGAAGGACAAGGGTATGTATTTCCATAATTACTTTTCTCCCCTTCTGCCTGTGGAAAGTACTTACTCATCTTTAACATTTACTGGTCCTACCATTTCCACTTAGCCTAATGAAAGCTAAGCAGACTAACTGCCTGTAACAATGATTCATCTATGCTAAACTACAGCTCAAGTTCTCCTCTATTCTTTCTCTGATGGTTACTGTATATTATTTCCTACACTACCTTGTAATAATATTACACCTAGATTGAATAAAAAGTTAGAACTGACAGACCTGTTCCTCAGGGCCAGATGATCCCTGGGCTATTTCATTTATTAGTACAGCTGTAGGTTCAGAAACCACAGTACTGGTAACTACATAAAAAATAACAGTAATGAATTATCTAAACCTGACCCAAACTTCGGAATGACCTTTTCAAAAGTTCTAATTCTTCACAACTACAACAGGATACACTGCCTTCTTTAAATAGCAAAGAGGAAAAGCAGATTGTAGCATTAGTATCTTTTCAGTAAATAGAGACAAGAACTAAACTGCTGCTTCTGCTTTTTTACCTTTGAATTTGTAAAGAACTGAAATCTAGTCTGCTCTGGATGTCGAAAAACTCCTACGTTCTAGCAAAGGACTGAAAATTGCAGCCTAATAAACAATCATTTTTTTTTCTGATTGAGAATGCCTTTTATGTGTGGCATAAAACCAGCCTAGACAGAAATTAATCCCCTCTTTCTAAGATGTAGCATGCCTACCATCTCTGGTAACATTCTATTTTTTTTTTTTTGAGATGTCACATCTCACAGGAAAAATAATAGGTAGACAAGACTTGAACAGCTACAACATTTGAAAAAACACACCACGTTTTGTGTCTGTGTGCACCAGGGAAGGAACAAAAGACTGTCTTGCCTGTAGGATTTTTAGATGCACAGCAGTTGTCTTACCTGATTGTTATGGTCTGCCATGACATGGTATTTCATCCCTCCTAAAGACTTCAGTTGCTTCCCACAGTGATGACATGTGAACATTTCCTAGAAATAAACAAGGACATGGTGCGTGTAACTGTAAGTTAACCAAAGCAGTGGGAAACTCTTTGGGGGAAAGGAGCAGGAGAGCAGAACATTTTATTTGGGCCTAGTAACTGCCGATAAAGAACAGAAGAGATTTTATGAAACCTAAAATTTAGGGGCACAATGAAATAGCTACACCTTTGTTCACTACCCCAAAACTCCAGCAAAAGGCTAAGCAAGAAGCACCAAGTGCAGCCTCTTACAGATGTATAAAGGACTCTCACTTAGAGACATGATGAGGAGATGAAACTGGTTTTAAATGCAACACAAAACAGTGCACAGGCATTTCTATCAGTAAGCTGAAGAGGAGTAAAGAACACATTGCTCAGCTCTTGTGTTCTTACCTGCCTGCAATTTACCATATGTTTCTTCAGCCCTTCTACAGTCTTTCTCACCACAGCCCGGCATGTTGGACAGGTAACTCGGCCTTTGTCCTGAATTTCCAAAGACCATCGCTCTTCCATGCTACCTGTCAAAACCAAAGGTTTGGAATAGAACTGCAAACACAGTATCTTTCCTTTTCTTTTGACGTGCACAGTGAATCATAGAAGGAAGCAGGTCACATGCTACCAAACCTGTGTCCAGCTACATTTCAGTAGGTTTAGCTCATTTGCAGCTTTAAGTGTGTCGTGTGACAAGGCACAGATCACTCCTTTTGGAAGATCATTTTATAAAAACTCTTTAATCCAACCATCCCCTTGCAAGGAGTGTTCTTCCACTTACTCAGTGGATATTTTTTCCTTCCTTCATTTTTATTACACAATTACTTTAGCATGCAGAGTAACCTTTTCTTTTGGCAACAGTAAAAGTAGTCACAGATGTGACTGAACAGTTTCAGACAAAGTCCATGGTTCAGTTCTACTAACCAAATCTTTGTAACTCCACTTATGTTAGCCAGCAGTTTTGGGACTGAAAGTGAACAGAGCTGCACCACCAGGCCAAGTTACTCAACAGCCAAGGAAAAGTACCATGTGTGGCATGGTTTCCAGTTCCTGACCTCTTTTTGAAACGTCAAGCAAAAGCTTGGCATAATCCCCAAAGATTATAAATTACTGAAATGGGTTCTGGGAAGAAAGAAAGTGGCTTAGCAGCCATGTGCTTGAATTCTCATCATGAAAAGTTCTAAAGGCTTTCCTCTTTGCCCAGTAATAACCAGCAGGGGTTGTCCCTCCCCCAGTGGCTAGGGGGAGAGTCTGTGAATCAAACAACACTTGGTAGAATAGTGGGGTATTTAATGAGTGCTGTGAGCTACAAATACCAAGTCATTTCACTTGCTGAGTCAAGGCTAGTGTTATTTTTCTGGGATGGACTACTTGAGTCTCTGGCTACTAGGTTACTAGAAAAGGTGATCTGGCAGCAACAGCTACAGAGTTTTTCCTGCAAACATATTCTGCTAAAAAGTATAAATATTTTTGAGTTTAACTATTTTAACATGCTTTTGCTCAGTTCAAAAAGTGATTGCCCCTTCACTGTTCCATTATGCAGTGGTAAAACCACATGGAACTACACTATTAGGCAGAATGCAGTCCCTCCAATGTTGCTCTGCAGTACTGACAAAGTGCCAAAAGGACAGCAGCCAGTTCTTCCTTGTCAACAGGAAAGTGAACAAAATGGAAATACCAGAAACACAGCTGTTCCTCAGACTCAAATACTAGAATCACATTTATCTTTTAGCTGCTTTATAAACAGTTCTGAGCAAGTGCTGCTTCTTCTTACCTGTGCCATAGGCTTCTGGTTCTTTCTGAACACAGTGGCCTTTTGTTTTGGAGTTCTGTTGTGTTCCAGCTTGCTGTTTTCTTCCTATTACAACACAAACAGGAAAGACCAGAAGACTTAATTCTGCAAGGTTTATTACAAAAAAGCAGAGATTTTTTTGCTAGGAGGCTGCTACTTAGTCTGCTGTCTCAAAACTACTCATTCAGAAATGTTCCTTGCTTTTTTTTTTTAGAGGAATTTCAAGATTATGTTCCCTACTCCTTTTCAAAATCTATAGCTATTTACAGCTGCAGGCATTAGTCACATCCAGATATTTGTAATCTGTCTGGCTGCTCATACACAAAGCTCAGGGAATGGGAACATGGGAACTCTTCACATTGAAACATCCTCTGTTCACAGTATTGCTGAGCCAATCTAATGACTTGTTGACAATCAAATGGACAGTCCCATTCCTCTACTCATTCCTGTTTTCTTTAGACTAAACAGCTCTTATTGTTTCAGTATTTTCTCATAGGTTATGATCATTGCTCCCTTCAACCTGTTCTCTTCAGTTGGTCCACACATTTCCTGAACTGCAGTGTCCACTGCTGGAAACAGCACTCCAAGTGTGATCCTGAATCAGAGCAAAAGAATTATTTCACATGTCTGAAAGTCTATGTTACTGCTCAAAGATCTCAGTATAACATATGCCTTTTTAAAAACAAGTATGACACTTGGTCCCTATTTGGCTTTTAATCTGTTATAAATCTCAAATCCTCTTCTGAGGAACTGACACCTAGGAGAGGTTGTTCTTTCCCTTTCAGCTGTGCTAATATTTCTTCCTAACTGCAGTATCTTTAATTTTACACACTGTATTCCATTCTATTTTTAAACTGTTCCTCTAACGTCAAGACCACTTTCAATTTAAGTCTTTTCTCCAACACACTTGCCATCTCTTTCAGCTTTGTGCTGTCTACATACTTCCAAGTCCTTGGTGATAACAGTTAGAATTGAACTTAAGTCAGATTGTGAACCATCATTCTATATTTTTTCTATTTCACGGAAATCACAAAAACATTAAGGTTGGAAGGGACCTCCTGAGATGACCTCGTCCAATCCCTGTGTTCAAGCAGGGTCAGCTAGAGTAGGTTGCCGAAGAACGTGTCCAGCCAAGTTTTGAGTATCTCCACTGATGGAGACTCCACAACCTCTTTGGGCAACCTGTGCCAAGCATTGACCACCTTAACAGTAAAAGAAAAGTGTATTCTTTAGAATATTTTGTGTGTTTTAATTTGTGCCCATTGCCTCTTCTCCTGTCACTGAGCACTACAGAGAAGAGTCTGGCTCCCTTTTCTTCATTCTCTCGCATCAATTATCTATACACAAAGATAAGATTCCCCCTGAGCCTTCTCTTCTCCAGACTGAAGAGTCGCAGCTCTCTCAGCCTGTCCTCAGAAAAGATATTTCAGTGCCTCAATCATCTTTGCAGCCCTGCACTAGACTCTCTCCAGTATGTCCATGTCTCTCTTGTATTGGGGAACCTGAATTGGACACAGTACTCCAGGTGTGGCCTCACCAGTGCTGAGCAGAAAGGAAGGATCACCTCCCTCAACCTGCTGGCAACGCTCTTAAAGTAGCTCAGAATGCTGTTGGCTGCCTTTGCCACAAGAATGTGTTGCTGGCTCATGGTCAGCTTGCTGTCCTCCAGGACCCCAAGGTCCCCGTCTGCAGGGTTGGTTTCCAGAAAGTTAGCCCCCAGCGTATGCTGGTACATAGGGTTATTCCTGCCCAGCTGCAGGACTTCATGTTTCTCCTTGATGAGCCTCAAGACATTCCCCTGTGCTTAATTCTCCAGCCTGTCCGGGTCCCTGTGAATGGCAGCACGCCCATCTGGTGTACCACTACTCCTCACAGTTTTGTATCCTCTGTGTACTTGCTGAGGGTGCACGCTGTCCCATTGTCTAGGTCATGAATGAAAATGTTAAACAGTACTGGCCTCAGTAATTATCCCTGTGGTACACCACTTGTGATGTGCCTCCAACTAGACTTTGTGCTGCTGATCACAACTCTCTGGGCCTGGATGTTCAGTTGGTTTTCAATCCACCGCACCGTTCATTTATCTAATCTGCACTTTGTTAGCTCGTCTATGAGGATGCTGTGGGAAACAGCACCAAAAGCCTTACTAAAGTTGAGGTGAACAACATCCACTGCTCTCTCCTCATCCACCAAGCTAGTGACCTCATTGTAGAAGGCTATTAGGTTGATTAAGCATGATTTGCCCTTCATGAATCCATGCTCCTAATCACCATCTTGTCCTTCATATGTTTGGAAATGCTTTCCAGGAGGATTCTTGCCATCACCTTCCCAGGGACTGAGGTGAGGCTGACCAGCCTGTAGTTCCCCAGATCTTCCTTCCTTCTGTCCTTGAAGACAGGAGTGACATTTGCTCTCTTCCAGTCTTCAGGAACCTCTCCCAGTCGCCATGACCTTTCAAAGATAATCAAGAGTGGTCTCACAATGACATCAGCCAGCTCTCTCAGCACTCAGTGCAACCCATCAGGCCCCATGGGACTTAGAATCACAGAATCATTTAGGTTCTTTAAGATCAGAGTCTAACCGTTAACCTAGCACTGTCAAGACCACCACTAAACCATGCCCCTAAGTGCCACATCTACATGTCTTTTAAATACCTCCAAGGATGGTGACTCAACCACTTCCCTGGGCAGCCTGTTCCAATTCTTGACAACGCTTTTGGTGAAGAAATTTTTCCTAATATCCAATCTAAACCTCCCCTGACACAACTTGAGGCTGTTTCCTCTTGCTCTATCACTTGTTATTTGGGAGAAGAGAACAACACGCACCTTGCTACAATCTCCTTTCAGGTAGCTGTAGAGAGTGATAAGGACTTCCCTCAGCCTCCTTTTCTCCAGGCTAAACAACTCCAGTTCCCTCAGCTGCTCCTCAGAGGACCTGTGCTCTAGATCCTTCACCAGCTTTGTCGCCCTTCCTTGGAAATGCTCCAGCACCTCAATGTCTTTCTTGCAGTGAGAGGCCCAACACTGAACACAGCACTCAAGGTGTGGCCTCACCAGTGCTGAGTACAGGGGGACAATCACTTCCCCGGTCCTGCCAGACACACCATTTCTGATACAAGCCAGGATGATATTTGCCTTCTTGGCCACCTGGGCACACTGCCCGCTCATAGTCAGCGGGCTGTTGACTAACACCCCCAGTTCCTTTTCCAGCCACTCTTGCCCAAGGCTGTAGCGCTGCCTGGGGTTGTTGTGACCCAAGTGCAGGACCCAGCACTGAGCCCTGTTGAACCTCGTACAACTGGCCTTGGTCCATCGATCCAGCCTGTCCAATCCCTCTGTAGAGCCTTCCTACCTTCAAGCAGATCAACACTCCTGCACAACATGGTGTTGTCTGCAAACTTACTGTGGGTGCACTCGATCTCCTCGTCCATATCATTGATAAAGATATTAAACAGAACTGGTCCCAATACTGAGCCCTGGGGAACACCGCTTGTGACTGGCCACCGACTGGATTTAACTCCATTCACCACAATTCTTTGGGTCCAGCCCATCCAGCCAGTTTTTTACCCAGTGAAGTGTACACCCATCCAAGCCACGAGCAGCCAGTTTCTCCAGGAGAATGCTGTGGGAAATGGTGTCAAAGGCTTTATTAAAGTCCAGATAGACAACATCCACAGCCTTTCCCTCATCCATTAAGCAGGTCACCTTGTCATAGAAGGAGATCAGGTTAGCCAAGCAGGACTTGCCTTTCATAAACCTATGCTGACTGGGCCTGATCACCTAGTTGTCCTGTACGTGCCACATAACGGCACTCAAGATGATATGCTCCATAACCTTCCCCAGCACTGAAGTCAGACTGACAGGCCTGTAGTTCCCCAGATCCTCCTTCCAGCCCTTCTTGTAGATGGGTGTCATATTTGCTAACCTCCAGTCAAATGGGACCTCCTCGGTTAGCCAGGACTGCTGATAAATGATTAGGTATGTTCAGTTTGTTTAAGTGCTCTAAGCTTGTCCTCTTTAACTGAGTGTAAGGCTTCCTTGCTCTAGACTTTCCCTCTGGTCTCAGGTGCCTGGGATTCCTGAAGGACTGAGGCACAGAAAACACTGAGTCATTTGTTCCCAGTTCCCCTGTCCTGTTCAGCAGCAAACTCATGCTTTCCCTAGTCTTCCCTTTGCTGTTCATGTACTTGTAGAACCTTTTCTTGTTGCCTTTCACATCCCTTCCTAGATTCAGCTCCAGGCTAGCCTTGGCTTTCCTAACCTTATCCTTGCAAGACTGGACAGCAAATGTATACTCCTCCTGTGTGTCACCTGCTCCTACTTTCATCACTTTTGCACCTAACCACTGATTAACAACCCTCTGAAGGCATGAAAGGCCTATGATGTCAAGCATTTCCCCCCTCTGTCTCTGTGCTAAAAGAAAATTAAAGTGCTTGGGTTCGATTTCTCTTTAACAAACCCATACTGCTGTTATCATCTACTAATTAATCTCCAGATGTTTACAAGTAATTTGTCTGATTATTTAGTCCAGAATCTTTTGGGAAACTGAAAGGAAGCAGACTAGCCTATACTTCCCCTACTTCCTTTCCTCCCTCCTTTCGTGGGACTTTTAAGAGAGACTGAAATTAGAACAATCATCTCCCACTGTAAACCAGAAACTAGTCAACAGTCTCCTATAACAAAATAACCCAGAAACAGAGTTGGAAGACAGCACAGGATAGCGTTTGAGCAGAGAGGAAGTCCGAAGTACCTGGAGGCTTGTAACTAGGAATTACAAGTTATTTGTATTACCCGAAATCTTCTGCTTCTTCTTGGGAGAGTCTTTAAGATCTTCGCCTTCCTCTTGCTCAGATTTCCTCTTGCCTTTCAATAGTACTTCTCCTGCTAATGAGTAAGAACAGAAATGCTTTAGTCTCATAATTAAGTCTGGATAACAGCTTTGAGGCTGCTGCTGCCTCAGCTTATCCTCGTATTCAGTACTTTAAAAAAAAAAAAAAAAGGGAAGAAGAAAGTAGTTTTTGTAAGGCACCTGGACACCAGTGAGCTAGACAGAGCTTCTCGACCCAGTAACATTTAGGCACTCCACAGCCTCCAATCCTCCGACAGAGAAGATATGGAAGAAACAGTGCCACAGCATGGTCTGGGAAAATAATACTCCTCAGGAAGAGAGCCAGAATGTGCTAGGTTATGTCATAAAAAGCTCATCTACACACACACAAAAAGGAGCACAGAGAAACAACGGCAGGTGAGGAAACCCAAATAATATCCTGCCTCCCCTCACTATTTCCAGGCCTATCAAAGGCTTATCTCCATGAACACAGAGAAGTACAGAAGCACAATGGCAGACAGAGAAACACAAATTATGGACTCAAAGAAACAGACGCCTTCGTCCCAGGTCTGTCCCAGGAGACCCACAAGGATGAGTCCATGGGAGCCGCTCTCTGGAGCACCCTTTGGAAGGGGGAAGGGAGGAAGTGGTGAGACAGGAGTGTGTGGTGTTAATGCCTAGGGTTATGTGACACGTGGGATACTGGTGAAGAACAATTCAGGGTTACACAAGACTGAGATGTTTAGGAGTGGTATCAAACGAAGGAAAAGGGAGAGAATTAGCTGATTTGGGGAGGATCAAGTAGGGGAAAATAGAGGTGTAAGTGGATAAAAGGGGACACTTGCTTGTAAACAGGTGGTTGGTCAGTATACAAGTCTGGTCATGCCTGACACCAAATCAGAGGAACCAGGGGACAGTAGTGTCTGTGAGTGTAAGTCTGTAAGGAGGTCTACACCAGCAACTGGCATGGCTCTGCAGGCCTCAGGGGCTAGTACATCCACGTACCAGCAACTGAGGAGACTGGGATCCAAAGGCCAGATGCTGAGGAGACTGAGTGTTTAAGTCCAGCTACAGGAGAGATCCACATTGCACATATGTGTGCACATACAAACATACACATACTTCTTTTATATATATATTTTTATATATGCTTCTTTTCTCTCACTAACACATCTTCATCCTGATCAGCCAGAGAGGGAAACAGGATGGAGGCCATTGGTGCTGTTTGTGTGAGTGCTGAGCGCACCTCTTTGTGTTGATCTGTGCGGCTGGCTGCGTTATATATGTGTGTTGTGTTTATACCTACAGGAATACATGCTTAGTCTGGCTACTGGTTGGACCTGGAGTTGTGGAGCTGCAGCAACCTTGCTTCTATCAAGATACCAGATTTGTCTCTCCCCACAATAGGATGGAATACAGATTCTGATTTAGAGATAAGAAGAAAGTGCATTAAAAAGCAGCACAGTTTTTGGTCTCTGCCACACAAGAAGTTTGGAAAACAGCTCCTAGGCCAGGAAATCTGAATGTTCCTACAACAGAATAAGCCCCAAAGCACTCCAGATCAGAAAATCATTAAGTGACAGAAGTGAGAAAATAAAAAAAATAAAAACATCCTTTAAAAAAAAAAATCTACCAACCACAAAAACCGTGTCCACTCAAGAATACTGTTGAATGGTCCCCTTTTCTACAACTTTATTGTTGTTTGTTCTATTTTTAAAGCTCTCAAAGGATATTCCTGATATGATTGGCAGAACCCTTACACGTATTTCTTCTACAGATAAAACTGAGTTCAGTCACAGAATCATTAATTTTAATAGACAAGTCACTCAGAAGGAACTGCGTAACATCAGAGAATTTTACCTATGCTTCTGCAGTAGAGGAAGTTTATTTCTCCTAATACATGAGCAGCGTTACCAAGCTTGTAATTTGTGTCTGAATCTGCAGCATATCTTTCAGAAGTCATCTAATCTCTCATAGAAGAACCAGAGAGAAAAACAGTTTTGCATTGAGTCAAAAGTGATGAGTACCTTTTTTTCCTGAAGATTTGTTAATGCTGTTTTTTATTCCTCTCATTTCCAACCAGTAAGCAGGCCTGCGAATAGTCCGCTTGCTTCTGGACTCTGCACTTCCATTCACTCGACCTTTCGGTGAGGCAGAAGAAATGTTGCTGACTGTCTCATCATAGTTACTGTTCAGTCCTAGGACAGTAGTTTCCACCTCCTCAAATTGCTTAGACCTGGAAAATATCAACTTGAAATCCTAGGTGTATGTACACATACATACACACACAACCACAATAACTTGACAGACAACATCCCTTTCATCTTCCCAAGTACTCTAAAAATTCATCTCACAGTTCATTGAATCTCCTGAGTTTTGTGAACTGAAAAGTGCCAGCAAGATAAAACATTCTAAATGTTATTTTTCAGTACATCTTTTAGAGAATGACATTAGAAAGCTACTTCAGAGGAACAGAAAAAAACATTCATCCTACCTCAAACCTTCAACTTAAGAAGCAGGCACAAGTTAATCTCAATTTTAAAATACACATTTATCCTTAAGCAACCAATGTGGAATATAAGAATTCTTCTGCAGCTCATCATTACAGAAGAGACCTTTCCATCCCACAAAGGGCAAGATCTCCTTCTGTATGTAGTCCCAGAGTCAGAGCTGACACTACACAAATAAAGACCTAATGCTAGTAAGAATTTTAACCAGCAAGGCTTTCAGCAATGAAGACAGCCTTAGAGTATATCCTACAAATCACACTACATTAAAACTAATTTAGACTAGCCAGCAGCACTGATTTTTGTGATGCTAGAGATCAGGGGAATCTTTGCTTCACTATTCTCAAATATTTCTCACATCTCTGAAATGCCTGGACATTTACACTACTGTACATGACAGCAAAATTATTAGGTGTCAAAGAAACACAGTGTATCTATTCTCTGGGCAAATACCATTAATTTAAGAGGAAAGAACAGAAAACAGAAACATTTTTCAACATATCCCATTGCTACCACAATTCACAAAATGAAATTAGTAGATTGCTTGAATGACGACTGTGATGGCCATCCCAGCAATAACCTCCCACACCCTGAGCTGTGGGACTCACATGTTTTAATACATCAATCCAGGAATCAGTAAGTGGGAGACACTGACAGTACCAGGTCAGATCATTACACACTCTGTTTAAGGAGGTACTGCAGAAGGATGGGGAGAGGAATTATCAAGTTAAAGCCTTTCAGTTGCAATCACACTCAAAATACATAGATTTTGGAACACCATTTGGTCTTGAACATATAATATCTTCCCAGTGTTAAAATCCTTTTAAAAACAATAAATGAAAGCTAATACCCCTTGAAGTGTCAGAAAAGCACTTTTCCTACAAATCAATAAGCAAAGTCAGTTGACACTCTCATCACACAAACCAAAATCATTGCGACTCTTAAAATTCATAATATTATGTAAAGACCAGATACGGTTTTCCAATAGGAACCTCTCAGCTTTTTTCTTGCCCTCAGTCAAACTAGACAAGAAACATTCACATACTTTTTGTTTCCCAGAGATCTCTTGACCTTCTGTTGTCTGTGATGTCCAGGCCTGGTGACCTAACAAAGCAGAACAATTCACATTAGTAGCATAATTTTTCTTCTTTTTGCATGTTTCATTTTTCAGTTAAACGCAACACCTGCACTTTGAGGTTGTGCATACCATCCTTTGAAAAGGAAACCACTGTTTCCTGCAACAAGGTAACTTTTCCAACTCTGGCTGAATTAGAACTGGAAGCAAAATAGGGATAAGCCCTTCTGCACTCCCCATACGTTAGCCAATCATTCCCCTTGCACTGGGGCACGATAGCGTGTTCTTTGTCTCCAATTCATTCAGTGGTACCTGCTTTCTGCCTAGACTTTATCACACGATGACAAATACTTTAGATCCTAACTTCCTAGTTTTTACATAGTACTTATTTTCTGCATAATGAAATAATTCTTGCATTTGCCATACCAAGAATGTTGTCTCTAGTCTCTTTTACACCCTCTTTTCATTTTTTATCTTAATTATTTTGTCATACTCCTTCAGCTGCCCAGATGTTCACTTTATCCACATCACAGAATCCTTCTTATTTGACAAAGATTTTTTGTCACTTATGGCTTGTTGCTTCTTATGCTCCTATTAAGACATGCAATTTAACAATACCATTGACATTCCCAAGTCAGTATTAAGAACTCATTTGCTGTACATTGTTCATGGCACGTGGACAATTACTTATCACCTTCTTCCAAATGGTAATAATGACGCAATGTCGTTCTTCATTGGGAAACCCAAGACAAAAATCTTGGTTATGCAGACTAGAAAACAAAAAAAATCATTGCCCACTAGAAGTATATGAAATACCAAAACTGTAACCTAGGAACAGATAGTATTTTGCCATATACAGGCTAAGAAACTGGAAAAAAAAAGAATATGGATAAATTACCTATCTTATTTATAATTATTAGAAATAAATGCTACACATTATCTGGGGAAAACAGAGAAGAGACAGAATTTGAAGAAGTCATAAAAATGTGGTGAGATGCTGAGAAACTCCAGGTGCTGTATCAAAACTAGGGAAAGGCAGCTTCAAGGCAAATAAAATTCACCACTAAAAAAAATGCACTGGAATAAGTAACTTCAATCTGCCTTTTATGCTCTTGCCTTTTAATTTATGCATAGGAACAAGTAGTAGTTCACCCTTCCCAGGACCAGAGTCAGTGAGAAATACCCTAACCACTAGGTAAGAAATTCCGTAGTAGGCACTGACATCAACTAGGTGAATTCTTAAACTGTGACTATGGAGTGTCAGACTCTCCTTGGACCTCCAGCCCCAGCATCTCCTCTCATGGAAAGGTTAGGGAAGCAGCAGGAGGGGAATTCACAACTGCTTGATCAATGACTTCACAACAATATCTTGTCTTCTTTGGAAGAAAAGTCAATTGAATGTGTTTGTATTACTTTGATATGGTTTACACACATCTAGTAGTGCAAACAGCAGTGTTTGGAAAAGCCCTACATCAGACACATGGAGAAACCTCACCGAGGACCAGCTAGAAAAAAAACAGGCCTGTGAAGTTGTAACGATAAAAATGAACAGGCAGGCATAGTCTGCTGCAATTAGCTGGCCTAATCTACCATTAGAAGACTCTAGATGATTGACAAACATGGCACATGTTTTAAGATTTTTTTTTTTAAGAACTAAAAAATTTTGCATAAAAGTGAACATTAGTATGAAGAATTTAGGTCACAGTTAAGGATCTGCAATTAAAAAAAAAAGGAGAGTAGAGATGATCTGTCTAGCCTTCCTTTCTGAGAAGTTGACAGCAGCAATTACGATGGAAACATCTAGAGAAACCGGTGTTTAAGTTTTGAATGTTTTTTCTTTATACAGTGTATTCCCATGTAGAAAACAAAGACCTAATGTATGCAGGAATGCCCAAGGGCTGGATATATGGAAAACAAAAAAGCCAACTTCCTTGCACAGGTTAGAAAAAGAGAAACAGCGGCCTAGAGCCTGAAAAGATGAAGAAACTTCACTGGCCATTTCTGCCTCCCTGTGGACTGTGGGACACTTCTGTGACCTGGAACACGGCCTGCTGCCGGAGACAGGCTGCTCCACAACAATGCATCTGGAAAGCTGGCGTTTAGGCACAGAAACTCTCACTGAGGTCTGGAGACTGATGTAGTAACTGGCCGTGAGTCAGTCCTAGAACTAGAGGAGAGGTGTCAGTGGAAGCACCAAGTGTCCTGCACTGCTGCGACCGTCCCTACCCCCGAGGGAAGACCCCCGGGGCCGGCGTGACGGCTTAGCACTCTTTGGGGAACTCCCTGTTTCAGTCCCACGGTTCCGTTTCTACCTGCATACTTCATGGACTACCGCCTCCTGCACCGAAGACCTTTTGGACGAAACGCATGACCAGCGCCGGGAGCCAGCAGTGCTCTGCTTCGGGTCCCTCCCCGGCCCTTGGCCGAGCAAAGCTGGGCCCGCCGCTCCCCGCGGGCCGCCCCGCTACTCCCCAGGCTCGGCATCAGTGGGCGACCAGGCCTTCAAACGGAAAGCAGGCGTTCCCGCCGTCGCTGGCGGCTCTCCAGGTAGCCCAGCGCGAGTCCCGCTCGCCGCCTGCCCGCTCGGGGACAGGGCCCAGCCGACAAGCGGCAGCAAACAGATCGGGACCGCTCACCGAGCCAAGGCCGCAAGGCCCGCACAGATCAACCCCGGGCCTGGCCGGACCGCCCCCTGCTCTCCTTCCAGCCCCAAGCCCTGCAAGACCCTTGGGGCGAAGCAGAAGTCCCACCTCGGCTGTGCCGGTGGCGCCGGCCCACTGCCGCCATCCCGACGGCAGAGCCCATCTCGCAGCGGCTTCCGGCCCCGTGCGCCCCTCCCGCCCCGGGAAAAAAGCCTAGCCGCATGTCCCCGGGACAGCAGCCGACAGCACCGGTAACGAGAACCCCAAGCACTCACCGAGCCACTACCGCCGCCCCGCATGGTGCCGCCGCTGCCACGTCAGCACGCGCCCCGCCCGCCCGCGCACGACCGCGAGGCCCCGCCCGCCCGCTTCCGGTCGCCTCCTCACGGCCGCAGCCGGCCCCAGGCCCCGCGGAGGGGTGTTGCCAGGTGTCCCCGGGTGCCGACTGGGCCGTCTAGCGCGGGCAGGCCGCGCGAGCCCGCGGTGCGTACTCGGCCGGCGGCGGCAGGGCGACAGCCGGGTCCTGCGCGCGTCATGGAAGGGTGCTGTGGGGCCGCCCCCACGCCGTCCTCCTCGCGCCCCGGAAGAACACGTGGGTGCTGGGAAGATGGCGGCAGCGGCGACTCCGGTGTGCGTGTTGGTACTGGGCATGGCCGGCTCCGGGAAAACCACCTTCGTGCAGGTGAGGGGGGCGGCTGGGGGGGCTGGGGGGAGCTGCCGGTTTCCCCCAGCGCTACGCCCGTGTCCAGTGGGGCCTGATGCCTGCTCGTGTCCCCTTAGCGACTCGCGGCCCACCTGCATGGGCAACTCTGCCCCCCGTACGTGATCAACCTGGACCCCGCCGTGCACGACCTGCCTTTCCCCGCCAACATCGGTGAGTCCTGCCGCCTTGGCGTAGCCCTGGGCCGTGGCGGATGGTGGGCAGTGTGAGGGAGGGGGTGGTCCCGGACCAGAGGTGTGGCGTGTTTGTGGAGTTCACCAGAAGAAAGGAAGTATGTTTTGCCATAAATAAATAAAAGCATTTTTTATATTGTTTTTCATATGTTTCGCGGAACCGAGGGGGGGGCGGGCAGGGTGTGTGGAGTATTTGGCTAGGTTGCTTATATTCTCTTTAAAAGATTCCAAGTCCTAACACAAAAAGGACTTTATGTTTGGGTGGTGTTGGGTTTTTTAAATTTAACTCCTTTCTCCTACCAGTGTTTATCATGGGAATTTTTAGGACCAAAGGCAGTCTTCCATCGCGTTTGTAATTTTTTTTTACATCCTCTGATGTGATTTGATGAGTTTGGGTTCTTGTGGTCTTTCTTTGTCAGCGATGAACATATTAACAGATTCAATCTGGTTCCTTACATCTAGAACAGTGGCAGCTGTATGTGCTACCAAATAACTTCTTTAAAGCACTTTAAAAGACATTAATTTTAGAGAAAATACCTTAACAGAACTTATGTTTAACTTCCAAAGGGCTTACCAATCATTAGGTTTGTGAAGGTCCTGTCTCTTAAACTTTCTAACGTTTGTCAGCCTGACTCTCCAGAGGGTAAGAAAGGCAGTGTGGATGCTGAAGTTGTTTTATTGATGTCAGATGAATGGTTAGAGTATCTGTTCTAGTGCTGGATCTCTAATAATACAGTTAAATATATATACTTTCTTAACTGATGTTGATCAGCTGAGAATAAAATTCAGCTGAAGCTGTTACTGCTAAATACCTAAATTGGTGGTGTTTCATGTGAATTACATTAGGTTTCATATGTATGTTGAGAGCATAGCTAATCTGTTAGATTTTCTACTTGGGAGATTTTCCCTGTTGGTGCTACATGTATTACTGAGACAAAAGACTTTCTAGAAAAAGAACGGCTTTCGCTATCAGGAAATTGATGAAGAAGGATATTTTAAAAGATATCCTAAAACTATTTATATGTCTTCCTCCTCTAGATATCAGGGACACTGTGAAGTACAAAGAAGTCATGAAACAGTATCCTTTTTTGTCTAAATAATGATATTTGAAATCTTAGATTTTGTGAAAATAGTCTGTCACTTCTGCACACTACAACGAAGGGGGCAGGAGACATTGAGGATTGCAGTAATGCAGAATGTTGCATGAAGATCAGAAGTTTTTCATAGAATCATAGAATGGTTTGGGTTGGAAGGCACCTTAAAGATCATCTAGTTCCAACCCCCCTGCTGCGGGCAGGGACACCCTCCACTAGCCCAGGTTGCCCAAAGCCCCATCCAACCTGGTCTTAAACACTTCCAGGGATGGGGCATCCACAAACTCTCTGGGCAACCTGTTCCAGTGCCTCACCACCCTCACAGTAAAGAATTTCTTTCTAACATCTAGTCTAAAACTACCCTTCTTTAGCTTAAACCCGTTACCCCTTGTCCTGTCACTACACTCCCTGATAAACAGTCCCTGACCATCTTTCCTGTAGGCCCCTTCAGGTACTGGAAAGCCACAATTAGATCTCCCCGGAGCCGCCTTTTCTCCAGGCTGAACAATCCCAACTCTTGTCAGCATGTCCTCATAGGAGAGGTGCTCCATCTCTCTGATCAGCTTTGTGGCCTCCTCTGGACTCGCTCCAACAGCTCAGTGTCTCTCCTGTACTGGGGCCCCCAGAGCTGGATGCAGTACTCCAGGTGGGGTCTCACCAGAGCGGAGTAGAGGGGCAGGATCACCTCCCTCGACCTGCTGGTCACGGTTCTTTTGATGCAGCCCAGGACACGGTTGGCTTTCTGGGCTGCAGGCACACACTGCCGGCTCATGTTGAGCTTCTCATCAATCAATACCCCCAAGCACTTCTCCTTGGGGCTGCTTTCAATCCATTCCTCCCCCAGCCTGTAGTCGTGCTTGGGATTGCGCCGACCCACGTGCAGGACCTTGCGCTTGGCCTTGTTGAACTTCATGCGGTTTGCACAGGCCCACCTCTCCAGCCTGTCAAGGTCCCTCTGGATGGCATCCCTTCCCTCCAGCGTGTCAACCACACCACACAGCTTGGTGTCGTCGGCAAACTTGCTGAGGGTGCGCTCGATCCTGCTGTCCACGTTGCCGACAAAGATGTTAAACAGTGCCGGTCCCAGTACCGACCCCTGAGGAATGCCACTCGTCACTGTTCTCCACTTGGACATTGAGCTGTTGACCACGACTCTTTGAGTGCGACCATCCAGGCAATTCCTTATCCACCGAGTGGTCCATCCATTGAATCCATGTCTCTCCAATTTAGAGACAAGGATTTCGTGCAGGACAGTGTCAAATGCCTTTGACTATATATTTATTGCATGTGAGGTTAGAAGGGTATGTTCTACAAGATTTTATACTCCTTACGTCATTTTCTCCTGTGCTAAAAGTGATTCTGCCAAATATTTACAAATAATAAGCACTCTGCCCACATCTATCTTTTTTTCCTGTTGTTCTTTCAAAGAGCTTGTATCTTTCTTTGTGGAAGCCAGCAGTCTTTTCCCCATGTTTTAAGAAGTCTAATTTTATTTCTTATAAACAAATACGCAAATTTCTATTTGCTGTAGTAGGTGGAAAAAACTATTTCCACATTTTTTGACCATAATCAAAGCACTGTTGTCATTCTGAATCTCAAAGACATTGGACTGTTGACTCTTGATGCACAGTAGCTTTGATGACTGTAGTTCAGTAACATTACACTAAAATGACTGCACTTCCAGAGAGATATATAGGTCCTTTGTCCCCTAAGTAATAGCTTGTGCAGATGGAGATAATATACTGTGTCCGGATTTGACTTGCTAGTGTGACTCTTAAACCTGGTGTAGCGGAAGGTGTCCCTGCCCATGGCAGGGGGTTTGGAACTGGATGATCTTTGAGGTCCCTTCCAACCCAAACCATTCTATGATTTTATGACTCCTAAATGTAATATTTTAGGTAAGAATAAAGATGATGAGGGATAGGATTCATGATTTTAGCTGTGATTTGATTTGGAGTTACCAGCAAAACATCCAAGTATAAGTTTCAGTTTGGTATGCAGGTGCATTATTTGCTTAACTGTGTCTGTTAGCCATTACTGGAGTTTAAGCATCTCATTAAATAGTGCTTTAGGAGGCTTCGTGTTTGGATATTGAGAGTGGCCCTAGAAGACAGCATGTACTGATGAATCAGTACTGGTTCTTATGCAGTTTAAAAAAAAATAACTTTGTTTCTTTGAATGTAATTAGCATACAGATCTGTATGCATGAAAAAGGATCTTGAAATCTTCATCTTTAAGCTGACACTTCGAGTATCTTTACAACATTCATTCCCATTATCGTTTAAATTCTGCTAAAAATTTATTTGTGCAAGACATCTTTTAATGATCATTTGAAGTATAAATTCTTAAAATTAGGTGCATTCAGGGCATTGTTAAATTCTGAGTTAGTCTGTGTTGTAAATCTTTTTGGAAAGACAAAGATGACTTTGATGTATACACACATCTACATTTTCTCTTTGTCCAGAGTGGTAATGCTTGAATAATGGTAAGGGGAAGCCACGGCATAACCCCTTTTCCTTTTGTCAGTCGCACATGTTTGGGCAAGAGAGAGACCGCTTTGTATTTGTTATGCTACTGCATCACTTAGAAGACTTAATTGTCTATTAGGGGTATTGTCTTTTGCGGCAAGGTATCCAAGTGCACTGTACATGGCCAACTATTATCAGAATTGAAAAACAAGCCTTCTGAGATCCGCATAATCATCTGCTTTCCTAAATGAACTGTCTAGATATGGGCTGGGCCCAAATGGTGGAATAGTGACCTCTCTCAATCTCTTTGCTACAAGATTTGATCAGGTACGAGGTTGTTCCTATGTGATACTGTGCTACGAATACTGTGCTGGGAGACCGTGGGGTTTTTAAGTGTATTTGGAGTCTCAGAGAGTACTGTGTTTGGCTGGCCTCCTAATATTTCTTTGGAGTTAGAGTATTCTCCATACAGAACCATGTGTTTTACAAAGCAACCAAAGTGCATTAGCTTTCATTTGAGAGATTTCAATTTTTCAGCTTTTTTAAAAGTAAAATTTAGAAGCCATGTGTACAGAACATTCTTTAGTCTTTGTACATACCTGTTCTGTTGCACTATGTTCACTATAAAATCTTTCATATGAATGCTCTGATTTTGAAGTAGGGAAGCTAACTTCTGGAAATGGGTTAAGTTTTCCTAGGGTTGGTCAATAATTGACCGTTCTCTTAAATCATAATGCTAAATCAGTGCTGGGGTGGGAACTTATGCAAGATATTGAGACAGTGCAGAATCTCTTAGTAAAAGGTAGGCAGCAACTGCATTTGTTATACCGTTTCTTTAGCTAGGTACTAGAATACAAACAAAATCAAGGTCGTCTTTGACCTGCACAGTGTCTGAGCATTTTCCACCCTTCCTTAGTAGGAAGGAATTTTCACACATTGAAAACCTTAGGTACTTTAATCTTCTTTTGATACATACATGCAGCTGTGCGAGTTAATGTAGGTTCTATAATGAAATGATTATGAAAGTTTCCTGTTGTGAGCCTAAATACAAAGTATATTTCCTTTTCAATCAGGTGATGAAGTTTATTGAAAAAAGGCAAAATGCATCCAAGTGAGTACATTCTACTAAGTTCTGCTTTTCTGGGATCAGTGTGGGAAAACCATATGAAATCTTTAAAAGATTCTCTGCATTTTTTCTAGTTGGTTTTCAGACTTGGTATAAATTTTATGTGGAAAAGGGCATAGAATTAGAACAGATAAAGTAGACTTTCTTCTCATACATTGAAGAAATGTTGCTGATTCCAGTTCTGCTTTTCTTGTCTTCCATCAGACTGTCATTTTTCCTCACGCACTGTTCAAATTCTTATTCTGAAGAGTTTGCAGTAATAAGTGTCTGTCAAATTGATGCCTTCAACTTTAATAGAATTTGAAGAGAGTCCATGCTTTTTAGTTACAAAATTCACATAGGAAGTTTTCAGGCATGTACATAAATCTTGTCACTGTTTGGGAGAAGCTTTTCTGATCTGTAGCCGAATAATCATGTGATTTGCCATTATGTGCTTGTGGTAATCTAGTCAGAACAGGACCTTGTGCTTAACTAATTTTCCCTTGTTGTCGGGGGTGACTTCTTACCAGGTATGTTATTATTGACACACCAGGGCAAATTGAGGTATTCACCTGGTCAGCGTCAGGAACCATCATAACCGAGGCCTTGGTAAGTGTTTTCTACATGACTTGACAGTGAGGCTGTGTGAAAGAAGTTGCTGTTGAACAGCATGTACTTCTAATTAAAATATCTTTGTGATTCCAGGCTTCCTCTTTTCCTTCAGTTGTTGTTTATGTGATGGACACCTCTCGCAGTACTAACCCTATCACCTTTATGTCCAACATGCTGTATGCCTGCAGGTAAGAAAAGCTGAAAATGCAGTCCATCTGCTTTGCTTGCCATGTCTCTTTGGTACTTATTTTGGATGGGAATCATAGAATGGTTTGAGTTGGAAGGGACCTTTAAAGACCATCTAGTCCACCCCCTCTTCCGTGGGCAGGGACATTTTTCACTAGATCAGGTTGCTCAAAGCCCCATCCAACCTGACCTTGAACAGTACCAATGATGGGACATCCACAGCTTCTCTGGGCAACCTGCTCCAGTGTCTCACCACCCCCACTGTACAAAAATTTCTTCCTTATGTCCACTGTAAACCTACCCTCTTCCAGTTTAGAACCATCACCTCTTGTCCTGTCTCTGCAAGCCTTGGTAAAAAAAATCTCTCTTTCTTATAAGCCCCTTTAAATACTGAAAGGCCACAATAAGGTCTCCCTGAAGCTGCCTCTTCTCCAGGCTGAACGGCCACAACGCTCTCAGCCTTTCCTCATAGGAGAGGTGTTCCAGCCCTCTGATCATTTTTGTGGCCCTCCTCAGCACCCGCTCTAACAGGTCCATGTCTCTCTTAAATAATCCATGAGACCTTAGTGTGATGAGGGCTAGTTACATCAAATCTAACACTTTGCATGTTGCTTATAAAATCATTTATCTAAGATGTATCAACATAGCCTAGTTTAAGTTCCTTCTTGTAAACACATTTTAGTCTATATTTTTTTTAATATTATTGATACTTTCAGTGATTCTTCAAGTTTTGTTTGGAGCTCAGCATAGCATGGAGTTCTTGATTTATTGTTTTCCTCCTCGTACATGGATTTATCTGTTTTCTTGCATGTTAAACCAGGGACTAAACGCCTATGTAAAGATAAACATATCTAGGTCTGTCGTAATTCATGGTTAATGTTGGTAAAAGGTTGTCAAAAAACCTATCAATCCTTGTACCAAGGTAATAAGCTGTATTACTGTGATAGGCCTATGCAAAACGTGTCTTATTACATCCTGCATTTTCTGACATTAGTGTTGAGCAAAAGATGCTAGAATATATGCAGTGAAATAAGTATGTAAGCTCATGTTTCAAGGTAGTTTTGCTTTATAGATGTTAACTTTATAGAGTTAACATAGGTGTTAACTTTATGAAGTTATTTGAATTCATTGCTCAGTTCACAAATAATATCTCAGAACCTAAGGTTTGAGTCAAAACAATTAGAAAATGCACTCAGTGTTTAAAAACTGGGATCTCGGTGTCATAGAAAATAGTAATCAAAATCAACTGGGTGCATAGAAGGAGGTTTTATATTTAACAAATGTGCACTTACATAGTGGGGGGAGCATACTTTCTGGGTGAAAATTACATTCTAATTGACGTGGAGGAAAATAATTATCTTTTGAAGTCAAATGTATTCAGTTTTGCACAAGTCTTGTCTACCTTATGCTTAACTTGTTTTCTATTATAGTGAGATTTAAATTAATTTTTGTTTTGTTTTGTTCCCCCCCCCCCCCCCCCCCAGTATCCTGTACAAGACAAAGCTACCTTTCATTGTTGTCATGAACAAAGTAAGTTAAAGCTATGGTTTCTATGTCCTAGTGGAACATTGTTCTGTTTGGCTTGTTTTGCTGTAGTGTCTTTGTCTTACTACAATAATAGATTTTTCTAGAAAAGAGTAGCAGGCTGAAAACTGAATTTAAAAGGGGTCTTTAATCTGGTATACAAATGAACAAGAAGAATCAGAGATGGGCAATTACAGGCAAACATTCAAGTTAGAGATGATACTAACAATTTGAAAATGTTTGCACCTTACTGTAGGCTATAAGGAAACTTTGTAACATAAGTGTAAGTTCATTACTGAATCTGCTCTTACAGTCCCCTGCTTCCTCACAACAATTGTCTTAATCATTAATTATTTCTATTCAGCATTAGGCTGATGATGCACAGTGGGAATTGTCTAACACCTGCCTGTGTTGAGGAAGGAGTCCTATGTATTGTAGCAGGCAAAACTGAACAAGGTGTTTGGTCCTGATCAGTGACAGTAAAAATATGCCAATATTTGCCAGAAAGCAGATATTTACTAGCCTAAGGATACACCTCTGCTGTTGTGTAAGGTACTTGTAGCCTTAAAGGAGTGCTTTTGAGCCTAACAGCTAGCCGGTTCTTTAAACATAACAATTTCACATACTTAAAGAATACCATTAGATTTCCGGTGTGAGTATTCTTCCTCTTTCCCACAGACATCCTTTGTATTCAAGGAATTGCTCCCCAACATAGCAAGCTTTGTGTGTGCATGCATATATATCCTATACGCTTCCTCTAGAAAACCCATGCATTTAATGTGAAATTTTACTTCACAACAGCTGAGTAGGATTAGTGTCTGATGTACTCCAACTACAAACATATTCCCAGTGACCCAAACCATGCATGTCTTTGATATCTGCTTGCTTACTTAGCAAGTTTTTGTACAGTTTTCCTTCTAACTCTAGACAGTAATTTTAGAACAAGTTTTTAAGCTTTTTCTGTAGAAAGAGGCATGAGGTAGGAAAATCATTCCCTCTTAAGAAAATACATTTTTTGAAAGACTGAAAAAAATGGGACTTCATCAGTATATGTAAGGAAAGGTAGGCCCGAGGCTTAGGATTTGTAACTTTAAACTTCATTTTGATCTGATTTTTAGTCGTTGGTAAAAAGGCAAAGAACGTTTGAAGAATTTTTGACAAGCGTGGAAGAATCCCAAGGAACTCTCCTCCCTGACACCCAAACCAATCAAGAAAGGATGGGATCTTCAATGAGGACTGTTCTTGTTGGGCCTCAGTCATACGATCTAATATTTACAACTTAAACTTTATTGTACAGCATGCAATTTTTGGATGCCCCTTTCCAGTAAACCGTAGAAGCCTTTAGACTTGCAATTAGGACTATGAAGATGACGAGGGAACTGGAGCATCTCTCTTATGAGGAAAGGCTGAGAGCGCTGGGCCTGTTTAGCCTGGGGAGAAGAGAAGACTGAGAGGCGATCTGATCAATGCTTATCAATATCTAAAGGGTGGGTGTCAAGAGGCTGGGGCCAGACTCTTCTCAGTGGTGCCCAGTGACAGGACAAGGGGCAACGGGCACAAACTGGAACACAGGAAATTCAGGTGTGAACATGAGGAAAAACTTCTTCCCTCTGAGGGTGATCGAGCCCTGGGACAGGCTGCCCAAAGAGGTTGTGGAGTCTCTTTCTCTAGAGAGATTCAAAACCCACCTGGACACGATCCTGTGCAACCTGCTTGAGGTGATGCTGCTCTAGCAGGGGGGTTGGACTAGATGATCTCTAGAGGTCTCTTGCAACCCCTACCAATCTGTGTGAATTTTTTCCTTAAACATGCCTTCTTAACACTGGGATAGTGGTTGGTTTTTTTCCTCTTCCTGTATTGAAGTAATTGGTTTGATAAAAACAGAGCTTGCAAAACTTCAGACCAGGGCTGAGTATTTTGAAAAGATCAGCATTTTGAAAGTAAGTTTAAAATGGAAATTTTTATTTGTTCACCTAACAGCCTAAAGGTAAGAATTCATCATTATTACTTCTGAAAATTTTCTCCTCTTCTTCCAGACTGACATAATTGACCACAGTTTTGCAGTAGAATGGATGCAGGACTTTGAGACTTTTCAGGATGCCCTGAATCAAGAGACATCTTATGTCAGTAACCTGACTCGTTCTATGAGTTTAGTGTTGGATGAATTTTACAGTTCACTAAAGGTAAGAATATTCCTTTCTTTACTATGTGTCATAAAAGCCTGGAGAAGAGAAAGCTTAAGGAGGATATTATTGATGTGTATAAATACCTGATGAGAGGATTACCCAGGGGTCAGTACTGGGTCCAGTCTTATTCAGCACATTCATCAGTGACCTGGATGAGGGGACAGAGTGCACCCTCAGCAAATTCTGCTGACGCTACAAAACTGGGAGGAGTGGCTGATACACCAGAAGGCTGTGCTGCCATTCAGCGAGACCCGGACAGGCTAGGGAGTTGGGCGGAGAGGAATCAAATGAAGTTCAACAAGGGCAAGTGTAGAGTCCTGCACCCAGGGAGGAATAACCCCAAGCACCAGTACAGGTTAGCGGTTGACCTGCTGGGAAGCAGCTCTGTGGAGAAGGACCTGGGAGTCCTGGTGACAAGAAGCTCTCCATGACCAGCGGCGTGCCCTCGTGGCCAAGAAGGCCAACGGTGTCCTGGGGTGCATTAAGAAGAGTATGGCCCGCAGGTCGAGGGAGGTTTTCCTCCCCCTCTGCTCTGCTCTGCCCTGGTGAGGCCACATCTGGAGTTCTGTGTCCAGTGCTGGGCTCCCCAGTTCCAGACAGACAGGGAACTACTGGGGAGAGTCCAGTGGAGGGCTACAAAGATGATTAAGGGACTGGAGCATCTCTGGTATGAGGAAAGGCTGAGAGAGCTGGGCCTGTTTAGCCTGGAGAAGACTGAGAGGCAACCTGATCAATGCTTATCAATATCTAAAGGGTGGGTGTCAAGAGGCTGGGGCCAGACTCTTCTCAGTGGTGCCCAGTGACAGGACAAGGGCCAATGGGCACAAACTGGAACACAGGAAGTTCCATCTGAATATGAGGAAAAACTTCTTCACTTTGAGAGTGACAGAGCACTGAACAGGCTGCCCAGAGAGGTTGTGGAGTCTCCTTCTCTGGAGAGATTCCAAACCCACCTGGATGTGATCCTGTGCAACCTGCTCGAGGTGATCCTGCTTTAGCAGGGGGGTTGGACTAGGTGATCTCCAGAGGTCCCTTCCAACCCCTGCCATTCTGTGATGTAAGGATGATGGAGGCAGGCTCTCTTCAGTGGTGCCCTGTGAAAGGGCAAGAGGCAGTAGACACAAAGTGAAATATAGGAAACTATGTTTAAACAGAAGAGGAAAGAAGGATTACTGTAACTTTACTGATTGAGCACTGGAACAGATGGTCCAGAGAAATTGTGGAGTCTCCATCCTTGGAGATACTCAAAACACTCTCAGAGAAGATCTCAAGCAACCTGTTCTAGTTAATCCTGCTTTTTGAGCAGGAGAGGTTGGACTAGACAATCTCCAGAAGTATCTTCCAACCTCAACCATTCTGTCCTTCTGTAGAAGAGCTTTGCACTGCCCTTTTGAACTGGAATCTGTTGAGCCTTGCATTTGGGCCAAGATTTGCTGGTTTGTACATGAAGTCACACAGTGGCAACCTGAATCATTTAATACAGAATTGTGTTTAATCATCAGAATAATGCTAAGATAGGGTGGTAAGAAGTAAAGTTCTGTGTTGCAGTGTCTCCCATCTGAGATAATTTTCCTTGTTCTGAAAGTGTCAGGTACAGTTGGGCAATTTACTATGTAGGAAGAAGGGAAAGAATCTCAAAAACAAACAAACAAAAAATCCTGTATATTTGCTGATGCAAGAACAAGTGGGTTTTTTTCCCCACTTACCATGTGTTGAGAGTGTCAGTTTCTCTGAGAACACTGTTCATCGGAGGATGTTAATGATCCCATAGTCTGTGCTAGGAGGTTTCAGCTAATTGTGTTTTTCATCAGCTTTTACTTAAGAAAAAGCAAGCAAACGGCTCTATGGCTGTTACAGGAAAGACAATGAAAATACCTAAGTGATTCCATTCATACAGGTAATGATAAATTAGCCAAAACAAAAATAAGTTCCCTTTGTGGAACAATATACAGTATTTCAAAATGGCTTATAGTGGTGCCATGTACAGGACTAAAGTACTTCCTAGTCCTTATTTGCTAATCAAGCAAGTATGTATGTATGTAATATCTATTAGAATAGTGGACTGGAGAGCAGGACATATGCAGAGCATTATAGAGTAGAAGGCAGCTTGTACTTAAGTGCAATGAAAGTATAAATATTAATATATATCGGCACAGTGCCTAGACTAATGCTTCAAGTATAAATATTAATATATATCGGCACAGTGCCTAGACTAATGCTTAAAATCCTTTGGAATGTGTTATTGTCTGTATATTTACTGTACTATTAATAGAATGTTTACATTTGAAAGTGAGTAGTAAAGACTGTCTTGCTTACAAAAAAGAGGGAAAATTTTCATTTAAGGATGTGAGATTCTTGAGGGTCATCAAGTACTGGCTAGTGATAGTCTTAATAAAAGGTATTTTTAGATAATTGATTTAATAAAAGCAGAACAAATGGCCAGAAGTGTAGTGACAGACAAGCTCAAATTGGAAAGCAAATGTGCATTTTTAAAGTATTGCCGTAGTAACTGATTAAATTCTCCATCTCTTGCTGTTCTGGGGGTTGGATTGGGTACTTTTAAAAATGTGCTTCAGCTAAATACAAAGTTGTTAGAACTTCAGAGGCAAAAGGTTATTTCTTGTGGTCTGTTTTGCTTTTTACTTCTAGTACACTGATATTCCAGCAGTCTTACTAACCACTTGAAATACTAGGTTCAGAATGATAACTTTGGTTTATTAACAATAACCAAGTAAACAGAAGAAAGACTTGATCTTTCTTTTGAATTGCCTTCTTATTCATTATGTTTGGGCATTATATTAACGGTGTTTTTTGTGGGGTATTGAGATTGGAGGTACAAGGATGGGTGCAGAGTCAGGTTTTCTTTTTTTTTTTTCCAGTTGTTGCTTACCCCCTCCCCATGGTAAAATTTGTAAAACAAAAACCCAGGTTCCTGAGTCAAATAAGAGACAGAGGAGGGACGGACAGACCAAAAAACGGAGGTAGCAAACATTAACAGCAGGTGGAGAAAGAGGTTGAAAGTTGGAATGACAGAAGTGGAAGTATTACTGCATAATCTTATGCCACCGTGATGATTAAATGACTATCGTTAGATTCCCCCGTATTTTAGTTTTGTTGGGTTTGTTACTTTATAAGATACTGGTTAGTCTTTCCAGCTCTGATGATCCATCAGTTACCTAAAAACTTGATTCACTTACTCTTCAGTTCTGGTATATGGTTTTCTTTTATAGGTGGTTGGTGTTTCTGCTGTGCTCGGCACGGGACTGGATGATTTTTTTGTTCAGCTTTCTAAAGCTGTAGATGAATACGAGAGGTAAGATGATAACCTTTGGTCCCTGACCTAGTGAATACTTGCTGAAGTTATTGATTTGTGAGCCCAAGCCTTTGATTTGAAGGACTGCTCACTTTTCACAGCCAAGGTAGTCTAGGGTTTCTAATAAACTTAAGTGCAAGAGTCAGCATAAAAAGCAGCAGTCAAAAGTGACTTTTGTTACTTTTGAATTTTGTGCTAACTGTTCATTGAAAAAGTAAAAGCTATCTGTGCCAGCAAATCTCTGAAGTAATTTTTTTCCTCTGATTCCATACAGTTATCAAGGTTTGAATTGTCCTCAGGAAGCTAACAGATGAGTTTGGCAGACTGAATAGATAAGCAAGTTAAAATTCAATAATTCTTTGAGAATTTGCTCCTTACTGAATTCCTCCCCATGAAATACTGCCAGGTTGCTCTATAATGTTAGAAAGCATATCCAGTAACTTGGATTACTTGGAAATACCTAAACCAGACCATAGATTATTGTTAGAGGAAAATATAACATGCTGGATTGGATAGCTGGAGAGAGGCTGCTACAGCTTCCTGTTCCCAGGTCTGATTAGTCTGGCCTGGTTGTGCTCCCAGGTCTGCATACTCCCTAGTCCCTGCTAACATGAAAATAAACCCTTTCATTCCCTTATGCCTCTATTTCCCACACTTGTTCCTCCCCAAATCTCCTAAAGTCCTCCCTTTTCCTACCTTTGGTTCCTCCCCTAAACATCCCATAATAAATCCTGTGATATCCCCAAATGCTCTTTCCCCGCATCCCATAATGTGTCCTGCACCCCTAGGCAGCCACCCTTCTGTGCTCACAAGGTGATCCAGAGAGCTCCTGATGAGGCATGGTGATGGGTGTCACGCCTGGACTGTGGGGCTGATGGCTCCTGGCACAGGCCCGGCAGGAGCCGGGGTAGGGTATCCCTTCCTCTGAGTTCTTAATCTGGATTCCATGCCTGCCACCATGCCCCTCTGTTCCTCTGGGTTTGTTGAGATGGGTCTTTGATGGTTTGAAGGCTCTCCCCCAAATGTCTTTCTGCGCTCTTTGGAGGTGCTGGGGAGTTTTACCACATAACCTAACAATTATTCTAGGATACACTACCTACATAATGAAACCCTAGTTAAGGGTTTCATATAAACTGCCAATGTGCGCTTGCAGCCCAGAAAGGCAGTTGTATCCTGGGCTGCATCAAAAGGAACGTGGCCAGCAAGTCAAGGGAGGTGATTCTCCCTTTCTACCCTGCTCTCATGGTACCCCACCTGGAGCACTGTGTCCAGCTCTGGGGCTCATGGTCCCAGACAGACATGGACCTGTTAGAGCGGGTGCTGAGGAGGGCCACAAAAATGATCAGAGGGCTGGAACACCTCTCCTATGAGGAAAGGCTGAGAGCGTTGTGGCCGTTCAGCCTGGAGAAGAGGCAGCTTCAGGGAGACCTTATTGTGGCCTTTCAGTATTTAAAGGGGCTTATAAGAAAGAGAGATTTTTTTTACCAAGGCTTGCAGAGACAGGACAAGAGGTGATGGTTCTAAACTGGAAGAGGGTAGGTTTACAGTGGACATAAGGAAGAAATTTTTGTACAGTGGGGGTGGTGAGACACTGGAGCAGGTTGCCCAGAGAAGCTGTGGATGTCCCATCATTGGTACTGTTCAAGGTCAGGTTGGATGGGGCTTTGACCAACCTGATATAATGAAAGATGTCCCTTCCCGTGGCAAGGGAGGTTAGACCAGATGTTTTTTGAAGATCCCTTCCAATCCAAACCATTCCATGATTCTAAGAAGAGGGTGTCCACATCCACTTTTTCCTTACTTCATTAAAGGACTATTTCAAGGTCCCGTAGTGCTACAATAGTTTGGAAATCTGTGAACAGTCTTTCTGCACGAGATCCCATTGAACTGTCTTAGGAAGCACAAGTACTGGCAGAGAAGGTCATGTCTATAATTAGAGGAAGATGATAGATCTGCTGATTGGATATAGCAGTGAAATGACTGCCTCAGTTGAGCTGGTTTAATTTCTTATCCAACAAGACGATGTGAGAAAGGTTTGCTATTTTAATGAAGTATGTTCACTTATTTTGCATTCATTGGTTTCAGAATCCAAACCTGGGTAAAAAGTACCATTAGTCTTTCTGAAATGTCTCTTAAACATGGAAGCCTAGAGAAAACTTTTTTTTGGGTAGAAATAAGCCTCTAAGATGATCCTTACTTAATATAAATCATGTATTAGTTCAGACTGAGTGCACTCTATTTATCTTTTCAGAGAATATCGTCCAGAATATGAGCGCCTCAGAAAAACACTGGTAAGTATTAAGTATTGTATACCTGGGTAGTGTATCTTGGGGTCACTGTTATGCACACAATTGCCTCTATGTTGGGAAGATCTAACATTTCATTTACTGATCGTAGTCGGTGTGGAAAACCTCCTGTCCTGAAGCTCACTATCTGTCTGTCTTTTCCTAGATATGGCGGAGCATATCTTCACAAAAATAAAGATGATTTGTAAAACAGATGTTGCTCAGTGTTTTAGTGCTAATAATTTATTTGGGCAAATTGTGAGAAAATGATTGGGAAAGATTTTTATATCTTCTATTCAGAAGGATAGAGACTTTTTTAAAAAATAACTTTCCAAAGTGAGTTGTTGAGAATATCACTATATCTTTCCACACCAATGATGTGTACTGTTTTGACTTAGACAATTAGTAATGAAGACTGAATTGCAGTCCCAAAATCAGTAGCTCTGCTCACCTTGAGTTCTGGCTGTCCAAAGGACAGTTGTCTGCAGGCACAACTTCACTGAGTTTGGCTTCCTGATGCTGCTGAAAATGTTCTCTAAGTCCATCATGCTGGAGGTTGCGTTCCATGTTTATCCAAAAGTTCTGTCGTAATGTAAGACCTGCTTATTGACTTCTGCTTTCTGGCTGGGGAACAGACTGCTAGTATTGGGTGAGATTACTTTTCTACTGATGTTTTAAATGTACTCATAATCCACATGTAACATTGTACCTGCAGGAGAAAGCTCAAAATAAACAAAAGAAAGAGCAGCTGGAACACTTGTGGAAGGACATGGGCAGCGTGTGTGTGCAGGGCAACACGCTTGCAGGTACCTTACTGGGAAGATTAAGTTTACTGCAGAAGTTGTCTGAAGGGTGTGCCTTGAGAAGTCATATAGTGCTTTTCTGTCTTCACAGCAAAAGCGTGAAAGCAGCTTCATGTCAGTAAAGAGGAGTGGGGCTTTAGTTCCTGTGGGATGGGTCTGACTTAGGTCTTCTATGTGTCAGTCACAGGCATGAGAAGAAGAAACCCTGCTGTGTAGATAAAGCAGTGGACATACTAGCAGTAATTAAATACTTTAGAAAAGGTGAAACCGTCAAATTATAATATGAGAAAGCTCTGCTGTTGGTTGAACTGTTGCATTATATGAGGTTGAGTGTGGTGCTGATGCAGTCTGTCCTGTATCTTTGGAATCCAGAAACCACTTTCTGTCCCTTTAGATAGAGTAGGTATTAGTTGCTGTGTTTATGTGCAAATAGAAATTGTCAGGGCACAAACTAACTTCCTTGTTAGCATGCTGTTTTGTGTATAGCCATTTCTGTTCCCTCCAAGGGTCTGATGATGCTTCTGCAATGGGTCCCTCTGAGCTGATCCTAACACGAGGAACTCTTGATGAAGACGACGAGAGGGAGAGTGATACTGATGACATTGACCATGAAGGTAAGGGAATGAGCGATCTGATCAGGTCTAAAAGCTGTCTAGTCAGGAGATACCCTCTGTATTTCATTAACTGGATTGACTGTAATGAGAGCCTAGAAGACAAGCAAACATTGTCACCTAAATATAGGTGTCTAAATCTGTAGCAGAAGTCTAGCTGCAATGCTTATTCAAGTGATACTACTCTGTAACCTTTGTGAAAGTTCAACTGTAAATTTTCTATTCAAGTAGTTATTTTAAATAGGTGTATAACATGCATAAACCAGATAATTTGTTATGCTTGGAGTATGCCGTGACCTCTCAACCTAATTAACGCACAATATGTTTCACCATCTTTTTGGCCTTACAGTTTCTGCCTCTGGCTCTCTTCCCTTTTCCTGTGACTCCTGGTCTTGGAGCAGTCTTCTAAGTTCTTACAATGTGATTTTTCTCTTACATAGCTTGCAGACTTAATCTTCATTCTTTCCCTGTTCCATTGATTTTTAGGATCACTTATTTCTGTTGCTTTGTAATGCAGTTGAAGATCAAATAGACTTTATGTGTTGCTCTGACGAGCCTGACTCTAGCTTTCTTCAGTAACACAAGTAGAACAAGTGCTGAAATAGTGCTGAACTGTTTATTCCCCCCCCCCCAGTTACTGAGGAGAGTCACGAAGAACCAGCCTTCAGAAACTTTATGCAAGAGACACGGATGAAATACCAGAGAAGAAGCAACCCAAATGAATGAGACCTTCAGCAACAGAGGATTTGGAATCCCTTGTAATAGACTTAAAAGTAAAGGAACAGCATAAAGAAATTTGCATGGAACCATGCATGAAGTCTTTTATCTGTGAACAGCTTCCTCTGATAATATTTATATCTTTCTTCTTGCAGTAAATGTTGGTCATATGAGCTGAAGCTCTTGTATCCAACTGACTGCAAGTTGGGCCATCTGCCACTGTGGCTTCCTGAAGCTGAAGAAACCAAATAGCACTTTCTTTTGCTCCACGTTCTTTAGATGTGTCTGTCGAGAAATTAGATTTTGAGCTCTTGACAGCATTAGCATCTAGAGCTACTTACTGGTCTCAAAAAGTGCGCTCTGTTCACTTTGTGCAGACAGGTGTCTGCTGCAGCTGGGACACAAGTGACATCTCTGCTGCATGAAACTTCATCAATCTAGTGCTTGATGTTTTGGTTTTAATTAAATATATTTTATGTACTAACAAATGTGTGATGGTGAATAGCAGGAGATTTCATTTCACCATTCTAATGTGAGACTTTTTTCCTATGCTTACAGCCCACCCATATGGACGAACAGCAAATGCATCTTAATAACATTAGATAGACATAATACAGGTGCCTCCTAGGAAAATCCTGAGTAAATAAAGTTCCCAGGGGAGTGAAAGTAATGAAAAGAATCTGGCTTGATTCAGCTGAGAACTGAAGTATGCATGGCTGTGTACGGGCTGCATATATCTATAGGTAATGTAAAACAAAGGTGTTTCTGTAGATGAGTGCTTACATGGAATGTAGACAGGACTTGGAGATTGGCTAATACTTATTTTCCTGGTAGGCACCACGGGCACAGATGTTCACATGCTGTTTACCATTCCAGACTCTGGAATCTCCATTTTCTTTCCCTTCGTACAATGCTGTGGCCTCACTAGAGAGATTTCTCAGTGGGACTCTGGCAGCAGGGTCTGCTAGCATAAGTTCTGTAGGTTTGTGGAAAAACAGTTTCTGTGAATTGTAAAAGTATAGCTGGCAGGGAAGGGAAATTGACAACCAGCTGTTACCTGCCAGTTCTGATCTGCTTACTGCTTTATTAATGTGGAGCTTTCCAAGAGTATGACAATTTCAAATTGAGGTAAACTAGTCTGATCTAGTAAGTATTACAAGAAGCAAAGCTGAAACAAAGATTTCATAGCATACTAGTAAGATTAAAATAATACATTTGTTAGTCATAGAATCATAAAACCCTAGAGTACAACCTCCCAGCAGTGATGCCCCCCCCTCCCCTCGGCACCTTCAACTAGATCAGGTTGCTCAGAGCCCCATCCAACCGGACCTTGAGTGTTTACAGGGATGGAACATCTTACCACCTTTTTGGGAATCCCGGTCCAGTGTTTCACCACCCTCATTGTAAAAAAATTTTTTCCTGGCTGGCTCCTGGCGACCGAAAGGCGGGACTGCGGGTAGGCGCTGCCGCGCTCTGCGTTGCCGCCCGCCGGTAACGGCATTGCGATGTTGTGCAGCGCCCGCGGGGTGCTGCCGCCGCCGCCGGGGCGCTCGTTGCTGCTTCCCGGTAAGGAAACGCCTCTGCCCCACTACGTGCGCGGTGCCGGCGGGCGCTCGATCTGCAGCGCCGGTGCCGCCCCGGGCGCGTGCCGCCGGCCAGGAGCTCGCCGCTGCTGCTGGTGCTGCCGCCGCCCCCTCGTAGCCGAAGCGCCGTGCTGCAGCGCCGGTACCGCACGGGTGCGCGCGGCGCCGCCTCCGCTGCTGCCGCCTCGTGGCCGAGGGGCGGTACTGCAGCCCGGCGGTCGCGCGCCGGCTCCGGCCCCTCCGGCACGCCGTCCGTCCGGCGCATGCGCGGTGCGCGGCAGCAGCATGGCGGCGCGCTGGGCGCCGGTGCCGGGTGAGGGCCGGGCTCAGCGGTGAGGTGAGCGACCCCGGCGGGGGGTGCAGGCTGTGTCGTGCCCGCTGGCAGCCCGGGGGTGGCGGGACAGGAAGGTTCCAGCCGCCCGCTGCAGCAGGCTGCCGCTCCGCTGGAGGTGAGAGCCGGCTCAGGGCAGCCCCAGAGAGCGTCCCGGGAGCTGACGGGGGGAAGGGGGCCGAGAAGGCGGACACGGCCTGGCAGGCGCAGGTGCTGGGCGCCTCCCCGACTCGCCGGAGCTCCCTCTGAGCCTCCCCCGGACCCGCTCAGCTTGTGCAGCAGCCCCCGATTCCAGCAGCTCTCCGGAACCCTGTCCGGCAGCCCCAGGCCGCCCCCGAGCCCTGGCGTGAAGGCGGCAAGCTGGCCCTCGCCTGTGCCGCTTTCTTCCTGAACGGGGGTGCTGGCGGCAGCGGCAGCAGCGCGGGGAAAGAGCGGCGTCTCCGGGAGCCCCTGCAGAAGGAGGAGGGTCTCCGGCCAGGGCCGACCTCCGGTAGTAACGGCCGCTGCTTTTTCTTTCCCTCTCCCAGGCCGCGCTGAGGACGTGGTTGCCCGTCCCTCCCTTGGGGATGCCGTCGACTGCACCCGCCTCGCCTGTGCCTGGCCTGGCTCGCCTCGTGGCGTGGGGGCGAAAAGGGACAGGCGGCGGAGCGCTTACCGGCCGTGGACAGGAGCTGCCCTAAGGGAAGCTGGAATGGCCAGAGAAAGGTGAAGAAGAAGAAGAAGAAGAAGAGATGGAAGGCTCTCCGGCCGGCAGCTGCCTCCCGCTGCAGGCAAGAGAGCGCCTGCCTCGCCGCGTGAGGAAAGATCCCTCGTTGCGCTCCGCGGCAGGTCAGGCTGCCGACGGGCACCGCAGGGTCGCCACGCGTAACCCAAAGCACGGTGCGGCCGCGTACCGAGGGAGGGAGGCAGGGAGGCAGGCTACTCATCTAGGCAGACTCGTCTCCTCGGAGCTGTAAGACACCCGTGTATTCTCTTAGGCGGAGGACAGCCGAGCGACCGGAGTGACAGCAAAGGAAAGGCGGAGAGCAGGAGAAAGAAGCGTCTGCGCTGGCAAGCTCTCCCGGCAGCGCCGAGAGCCAGAGCTGCGGTGAGTCCTGGGCCCGCGGGGCCCCATCGCCTCTCCTCTGCGTCGCGGGCCCTCCTCTGCCCCCCTCGCTTTCCCGCCCCGCCGTGGTTTGCTTTCTGCTCCCCGCTATGTTCTTTTTCCATCTCGCTCTGACGGGCTGCCTGTCCCCACCTTTTTCAGGTCCTCGCTCTCTCTGCCCCGTAGCCCGTGGCTATTGTTTCCTTCTCTCTCTCCCTGTCTCTCTGTCCGGCCCCCAGCCACTGTTTCTGCATTCCTCCCCCTCGGTCCTGTAGCCCGTCGGTATTTCTGCCGTCTCTGGCGCTCTCTGTGCGGCTCCTCGTTCCTGTTGTTCGAGGTCTTCCTTCTCGGCTCCGTAGCGAGTCGTCGTGAGTCTCTCTCTTTCTCCGTCCCTCTTGAGCCTCTTCCCTGCCCCTCGTTTTGAAGGCCCGCCTCTCTGTCCCAGCACCCGTCGCTACGGTTCCTTTTTTCGGTCTGGCTCCGTCTCGCTCCCCGTCCCTGTTTTTCTAAAGTCTCCCCTCTCTGCCTCCTAGCCCGTCGGTACCTTTTTCTTTCCCCGTCGCGGTTCGTCTGGCTCCCTGTCCCTCTTTCTTTCTTTCTTCCTTCCTCCCTGTCTGCCCCGCAGCCCGGCCCTTCGTTCCTTTCTCCTTCCCTCTCTGTCCCTCTCCCGGTCCCCGGCATTAAACTCTGCTTCTCTGCCCGGTAGCTCGCCACCGTCTTACCTTTCCCCGTCTCTCTCTCTGTCCAGCTCCCTCTCTCGAATCTTCAATTCCTCCCTGTCACTGCAGAAGCCTGTCGGGACTTTTTCCCCTGGCCGGCTTGCCTCTCCCCGTCTCGCGATTCCTCCCTCTCTGCCCTCTTAGCCGCGACCGTTTTTATATTCTCCGTCTCTCTCTCGGTCCGCCTCGAGATCCCGATTGTTTTTTAAAGCGACCGAATCGTCGAGGTTGGCAGAGACCTTTACGATTATCGGGTGGAACTGCGAACCTGGCGCTGGCAAGTCCCCCTCTGCCCCGCAGCCCGTCCCTTCCCTTCCGACGGCCTCTTTCTGCACCTCTCTCTGTCCGGCTCCCGGCCCCTCTTTTCCACTTCCGCCCTCTGTACCCTGTGGCTTTCCCCCTCTTCTTTCTCTCTCTGTCTCTGTTTGAGGAGGAGCAGCTGCCACCCCAGCGCTCGCACCCCGTTCACGGTGTCGCGCGCACGCTTCTTCTCGGGCGCGCTTCCTCCTCCTCCTCCTCCTTCGGGCTCGACCCGAGGCTTCCGGCAGCAGTCTCCGGGTGTCGGATTTTGTAAAATAATTAACGTAACTGAAAGGTGCAGCAGCGGGATCGGCCCGGGCGGGGCGCCTCCAAAGAGAGGGACCCGGAACAAAGAAATCCCGGGGCCGTTCCACGCTTGGGTCCCGGACACCCGCCCCTCGCGCGCTGTCCGCGCGTCCCTTAGTCCCGCAGTGACTTTTGGTCTGGGGTCTTCTACCGTCGTCTCGGATTCTTCTTCTGTATAGCTGTGGGCGGTGCGTTATTCCACAGGTGCCGCCGCGCCGATGCTCCGTACGTTCGCAGTAACGGGTAGAGCGGAAGGCTCCGTGGCCGGGGAAGAGCGGCACGGACGCGTTCCTGCTCGCTCCGTTGCACCGGAATTTCGACGGCTGGGTTCGGCCGCTAAATTGATGGCGCTACCGGAAGAAATTTCAGAAAAGTGAGTGCTGTGCTTGTCTTTAACCTTTTAAAGTAATTTTTCGACGGGTGCCCGGTCCGTGGCTTAGATATTTGGTTTGCGGCGAAACAGACCCGGAACGTGGCTCCAAGTAGCGTTCCGATTCGCTGAAATTCCCCGTAGTCAGAGAGCAAGAATCGTGAATGTTGCTTGGCGGTTTGAAATCTCAGGCTTTCTCTGAAAGCTGACCTGCCAGAATGAGCCGAAAGCAGGCCGAACGCCAATAGGGATGCCGCAGAAAAGGTCCTCTTCTTGACAGGAGAAGAGCTTGGCGAGACGTCAGCGCCGTTTCCCGTAGGGCCTCCGACGTACCGGTTCGGCAAGCGTGGGCTTTGTGCGATTCCCTCGGGGACGATGGCGAACAAACGTTGTACGGCAGAGAGTATCTTAGCTTACTTTCCATCTCCTGCTCGGTTACTTGCAGAATATTTAATTTGGCGTCGCACGGACCCAGAGGGACGGGTCCCCAACTCATGCTGGTAGGGCAACCCCAGTACCAGCCGGTAAAATCGGAAAAGAGTACGACGTTTTGAAACGTTTGCCTTGCGAGGAGAAGGGCCGTCTCTCGTTAGGCAACTGAATTCTGCGACCGATTTCCACGCCTCACGCGCGTGCGTGCGCGCACACGCGCCCCCCCACCCCCCCCCCCAACAGGCAGGCTTTGAAGGAGGCAGTCCCTAAGGCAACGCGATCTAAAACGTGGAAGTTTTTTTTTCTATTTTTAATAGTTTCTTACGGATAGGAGGCTCGTGTGAGCGTTTAGCCTGTCCTGTCCTTAATTCGGAACCCACTGGCTGGTGCAGAAGAACGGTCGTGTGACAAAACCAGCATGAAATTTGTCCCTGTGCCGGCTGCGTCCCGTGGTAAAGGAGTACATCTGTTATTCCGGCGTGAAAGATGTTTGATGAGCGTACCGCATCGTCAGAGCTGCTCTTGGTCTGCCTGCAAGCCGTGGGTTATGATTTAGAAATACGTTCGCCTACCGTTCCTTAACCGTGTGGTTTTGGTTTTTATTTTTTCAAAGAAAGGGTGGCTTTTTCGTCGATCTCTTTGTGAGAGTATCAAATCAGGCGGCGGTAAATACGTAGAAGCAACTAGGCGTACTACGGCGTGTACCGGACAGCGTTGGCGTGCCGCTCTGCTAGCAGCGGAGAGCCAGATGAGGATGCCCGTGGTAAGTACTCGTTCTGCCTCCGGCTGAACGGAAAGATTCTCATGTTGAGGGTTCCTGGGCTTGTCTGTGTGATTAGCATTACTACTTTTTTTTTTTTTTTTTTTTTGTAATGTGAAACAGGGTCAGATGATTGTTGATGAGTGGGACTTTGCGTACTCCTTTAGGTAGCTTTTCGTACTGAACCTTAGATCAGTTACAAAACTTAATCTTTGTGCAGTTTACGCGTTTTGTAGCATCTGTGGCAGAAACAACTACAAAGACATTTATCCTGTAGGTAAGCTGAAAATAAAAACGCGGTTTCTCACCCGATTTTTCTTTCGGAGGAACGCTCGCCCCCAGCGGCTGGTTTTTTTTGCTAGTGCTGTCGGGGGGAAGGAACGGCGGCACTTGCCTGGCTTCTTCCCCTAGCCAGGGACCTGAAACTTTGTTTTCCTCAGCTGTTTCACTAGAAATTTACAAGTGTCGGTGGTCAACAGTGGCAGAGAATTGGGTGGCGTTTTCAATTTCAAAGGGAAGGAACGTGTTGATGTTAATTCTGTTACCAAAAGCGAAGTACCAGCTGCTTCCTCTTTCTAGATCTTCTCTCCTTTCGCCGTCCTCCCCGAGGGGTAACGTGGCCACGCCGTATACCTTTTCTGCTCTGGTACCGTTCGTTTGGTACGCAGGAGCGCTGTGAAATAAATAGAAGGGCTACGGACAGACATCTGCCATCGTTGCGGCTGCCTTAAATCGTGTATTTGTCCCTTTAGCCCGTCATTTCCTTTCCGCTCAGTTGAGTTACGTGCAGCGTTAGGTTCCAGTCGAGAGCGGTGCCGCCGAACAACGCTCTCGGAGCGTGCGCGGAGGAGGGCGGCCGAGATGGCGAGAGGTCTCCGAGGCGAGACTTAGGGGGAGCGGCTGAGGTCACTTGGTTTGTTCAGCTTGGAGAAGGGAAGGCCGAGGGGTGACCTCATCGCAGTCTACACCTTCCTCGAGGGGGACGGCGGAGGGGGAGGCGCTGACCTCCGCTCTCTCCGGTGACCGGCACTAGGACCCGAGGAAACGGGACGAAGCTGCGTCAGGGCAAGTTCAGACCGGACGTTGGGAAAAGGCTTTTCACTGAGAGGGCGGTCGCTCAGTCGCGGAACAGGCTCCCCAGGGAAGCGGTCGCAGCCACCGAGCCTGTCAGGAGTTCAAGGAGCGTCTGAACGATGCTCTTAGTCGCACGGTTTAGTTTTAGGTAGTCCCGCGTGGAGCGGGGGCTTGGTCTCGGCGATCCGTATGGGTCCCTTCCAACTTGAGATACTCTATGATTCTGTGAAATCTTCTGGGTTAGAAACGACCTTATTGTAATAGAGAATTCGCTGAACGTGGCTTTGTGCAAGGACTGTCGTCTTAGAATATCTTTTTTTTTTTTTCTTCCCCCCCCCCCCCCCCCCCCCCGATATGAGAAAAGCTCTGTCCAGAGATATGGAGACGAAATCAGTTGTACCTCACCCTGTGACACCGGAAGACATTGAGTAACTGTAAGCTGTGATGCTCAGTGAAATTACTAAGAGCGTTAAGTTTCCCGTGCCTTTGCTTTCACTCTCCCATTCTCTTGTCTTGCGGCACGTCGCATTTTTTGAGGCCGTGGAAGCGACACCGGGAGCGATGGGTTGTCAGAACCAGGTCCTCCTGCCTGTCGCTGGTTTTGCTTACCTTCGCCGTCTCTGTGTACCAGCCTGCATCTCTCTCTCTGTTCCTCAATCCCTGTCCTCTCTTCTCTGTTCTGCTTTGTTTCGCTGCGTATGTCCCGTTCCCTGTCCCACCTTTATCCTTCCTTCCTTCTTCCTCGCCTTTTTCTTTGTCCTTTTGTCCTGCTCCCCGACCCTGTTTCTCGCTCCATCTGACCGTCCTTTTCCTGGCACCTTTGTGTCTCTGCTCCTTGCCCCCGTCTTTCTCTCCCCTCTGCCCAGTCCTCGTCTCCCTCTTTTGTCTCTCTGTCCCTCTGTCCTCCTTCTGCCTCTGCCCCTCTGTCCTGCTCCCTGCCCCTCTTTTTCTCACTCTGCCCCAGCGTCCCGCTCCCCGGTCCTCTTTCCCTCTGTTGCTCTCTCCTTTTATCTCTCCTTCTCCCTGCTCCCCAGCCCGGTTCTCTCACGCTCCCGCTTCCTTTTTTTATTCTCTGTTGCTCTGTCCTGCTCCCCGTGCCGCTGTCCCTCGCCGTACCTCTCGGTCCGGCTCCCTGCCCTTATTCTCTTTTCCTCCCTCGCCGTGGCGCTGCCCGCCCAGGGTCGTTTCTGCCTCTCTGTCCCGCTCCCCGTCCTGGTTTGTCGGTCGCCGTCCCGCTGCCTCTCTTCCTGCCGCTTCTTCCTGCCTCTCTGTCAGGCTCCCTGTCCCCGTCCTTCACTCGCCGTCCCTTTCCTTGCCTCGTGCTTTCTCGCTCGCCGCCGCCGCCGCCCCCCCCCATCCAGCTGGCTGCCCCTTTTCTCCTCTCTTCTAGCGTCCTGCAGCCGGCTCCTCGGTTTTGGCGGCAGCCTGCACGTAGCAGCCCAGCTCTCCAGCAGCCTGACGGACCGACCGTGTCTCTGGGTAGGACAGCCGAGGTGCCCCAGGGCCGGGCCCCGAGCCCCGGTGCGGAGTCTCTCCCGGAACCGGCTCTGTGTGTGACTGAATAAACGCTTGCGGTCTCTTTTGCCGTGCCGGCTGCGTTGGCGCTTCCTTTGCGGGGGGGGCGAGGGGCCGTGATGGAGGGCAGGGGAGGAGGTGTGTGTGGGGGTATTAACGTATTCAACAAGGTCACATTGCTCGCATCCTCGGGATCCAAAAGTGATGCTTCTTGGCTCCGCCCCTGACCAACGCCAAACGCTGCCCCCCACGCCAAACGCCGCCCCCCACGCCAAACGCCGCCCCCCACGCCAAACGCCGCCCCCCACGCAAACGCCGCCCCCCACGCAAACGCCGCCCCCCACGCAAACTCCGCCCCCCACGCAAACTCCGCCCCCCACGCAAACTCCGCCCACGACTCACACCAAGCCCTGCCCCATGCTAACTCCACCCCCACTCACGCCAAGCCCCGCCCCCCACGCAAACTCCGCCCCCCATGCAAACTCCACCCCGACTCACACCAAGCCCCGCCCCTCACGCAAACTCCGCCCTGACGCATGCCATGCCCCCCTCATGCAAACTCCGCCCCCACACAAACTCCGCCCCTGATGCATGCCAAGCCCCACCCCCCACGAAAACTCCGCCCCCAGGCAAACTCCGCCCCCACTCACGCCAAGCCCCGCCCCTCACGGAAACTCCGCCCCTCACGGAAACTCCGCCCCCCACTCACGCCAAGCCCCGCCCCCCACGCAAACTCCGCCCCTCACGCAAACTCCGCCCCTGACGCACGCCAAACCCCGCCCCTGATGCAAACGCCGCCCCCGGTGCAAACTCCGCCCCGACGCAAGCCAAGCCCCGCCCCTCAAGCAAACTCCACCCCCACGCAAACTCCGCCCCGATGCAAAATCCGCCCCCGATGCATGCCAAGCCCCGCTCCTCACGCAAACTCCGCCCCTCACGCAAACTCCGCCCCCCACTCACGCCAAGCCCCGCCCCTCACGCAAACTCCGCCCCTCACGCAAACTCCGCCCCGACGCAAACTCCGCCCCTCATGCAAACTCCGCCCATCACGCAAACTCCGCCCCCGACGCACGCCAAGCCCCGCCCCTCACGAAAACTCCGCCCCCGACGCTAACCCCGACCCTCACGCAAACTCCGCCCCCGACGCACGCCAAGCCCTGCCCCTCACGCAAACGCCGCCCCCGAGGCAAACTCCGCCCGTGATGCACGCCAAGCCCCGCCCCTCACGCAAACTCCGCCTCTGACGCCCGCCAAGCACCGCCCCTCACGCAAACTCCGCCCCCGACGCAAACTCCGCCCCGACGCAAGCCAAGCCCTGCCCCTCACGCAAACTCCGCCCCTGATGCACGCCAAGCCCCGCCCCTCACGCAAACTCCGCACCCGACGCAAACTCCGCCCCTCACGCAAACTCCGCCCCTCACGCAAACTCCGCCCCCCACTCACGCCAAGCCCCGCCCCCCACGCAAACTCCGCCCCTCACGCAAACTCCGCCCCCGACGCACGCCAAACCCCGCCCCTGACGCAAACTCCGCCCCCGGTGCAAACTCCGCCCCGATGCAAGCCAAGCCCCGCCCCTCACGCAAACTCCGCCCCCACACAAACTCCGCCCCGATGCAAAATCCGCCCCGATGCATGCCAAGCCCCACCCCTCACGCAAACTCCGCCCCGACGCAAACTCCGCCCCTCACGCAAACTCCGCCCATCACGCAAACTCCGCCCCCGACGCACGCCAAGCCCCGCCCCTCACGAAAACTCCGCCCCCGACGCTAACCCCGACCCTCACGCAAACTCCGCCCCCGACGCACGCCAAGCCCCGCCCCCGAAGCAAACCCCGCCCCTCACGCAAACTCCGCCCCGACGCAAACTCCACCCCTCACGCAGACTCCGCCCCCGACGCACGCCAAGCCCTGCCCCTCACGCAAACGCCGCCCCCGAGGCAAACTCCGCCCGTGATGCACGCCAAGCCCCGCCCCTCACGCAAACTCCGCCTCTGACGCCCGCCAAGCACCGCCCCTCACGCAAATTCCGCCCCCGACGCAAACTCCGCCCCGACGCAAGCCAAGCCCTGCCCCTCACGCAAACTCCGCCCCTGATGCACGCCAAGCCCCGCCCCTCACGCAAACTCCGCCCCCGACGCAAACTCCGCCCCTCACGCAAACTCCGCCCCTCACGCAAACTCCGCCCCCGACGCAAGCCAAGCCCCGCCCCTGACGCAAACTCCGCCCCCGACGCAAACTCCGCCCGCGATGCACGCCAAGCCCCGCCCCTCACGCAAACTCCGCCCCTCACGCAAACTCCGCCCCGACGCAAGCCAAGCCCCGCCCCTGACGCAAACTCCGCCCCTCACGCAAACTCCGCCCCTCACGCAAACTCCGCCCCCGACGCAAGCCAAGCCCCGCCCCTGACGCAAACTCCGCCCCCGACGCAAACTCCGCCCCTCACGCAAACTCCGCCCCTCACGCAAACTCCGCCCCCGACGCACGCCAAGCCCCGCCCCTGACGCAAACTCCGCCCCCGACGCAAACTACGCCCGCGACGCACGCCAAGCCCCGCCCCTCACGCAAACTCCGCCCCCGACGCACGCCAAGCCCCGCCCCTCACGCAGCGCACAGCGCATGCTCGCTCGGTGCTGCCGCCTAGCGACCAAATTTCGGTACTGCGGCGGCAGCGCCGCGCATGCCCAGTGCAGCGCCACGCCCCCTCCCCGGAACCGGCTGCCGGCAGCCGGTGTGCAGGGGCTGCTGTGAGCCGAGGGAGGAGCGGAGGCGTCGCCGGGCTGCGGCTGCACGGAGGGAGAAGGTGAGCGGGGCAGCGGGACGGACCGGCGGGTCCCGGGGAAAGCCCCGAGGAGGGCGGCGGCAGCGGTGCCGCCTCCGAGGAGAGGCGGGGGGGCGGCGGGATCCGTGTCACAGAGGGGAGGGGGGCTGCCCGGAGCCGTGCGGCGGGTGGGGGGGGTGCGCGCCGTGTCGGAACCGGGCGGGGAGACTGTCCGGAGCCGCGCGGCGGGGGCTGCCCGGAGCCGGCGGGCGTCCGCGCCTTTCGGAGGTGGCTGAGGGGAGGCGGGGGCGGGGGGGGGCGCCAGCCCGGAGCCGCGCTGCGGAGCTCGGGGCTGCCGTCGCGGCTCGGCGGGGCTTTCGGGTGAGTCGGCTTTCGGGTGAGGGCACGGGACGGTGTCCTCGCAGGGTCAGGAAGCGTGGAAGGCTGCCTCCCGCGGCACGCCGGGAGTTGCAGTCTTGAGGCACGCGGCTGCTGGTCGGCCATATTGGCTCCCCGGAGCACGCCGGGAAGTGTAGTCTTACGGCACTCTAATGGCTGCCACGCGGCGCTTGCCAGTGCGTGCCGGGAGGCGTGGTTTTCGCGGACGTGGCTGCCGGACAGCCCGACTTGCTCTCGCAGGAGCGCGAGGTTGGGGTTTTTTTGCCGGTTTCGAGTGGTTTTCTGCAGGCTTCCAGCCACTCCCGAGCAGCGGTGCGGCCGTGCTACGAGAGCGCGCGCGCGCGGTGAGGCGTTGCCCGGTGTCCCGAGACGAGCGCTACCGGTCGGACTCTCCGGAAGCCTGTCCGGCAGCCCCAGGCCGCCCCCGAGCCCTGGCGTGAAGGCGGCAAGCTGGCCCTCGCCTGTGCCGCTTTCTTCCTGAACGGGGGTGCTGGCGGCGGCGGCAGCGGCAGCAGCGCGGGGAAAGAGCGGCGTCTCCGGAAGCCCCTGCAGAAGGAGGAGGGTCTCCGGCCAGGGCCGACCTCCGGTAGTAACGGCCACTGCTTTTTCTTTCCCTCTCCCAGGCCGCGCTGAGGACGTGGTTGCCCGTCCCTCCCTTGGGGATGCCGTCGACTGCACCCGCCTCGCCTGTGCCTGGCCTGGCTCGCCTCGTGGCGTGGGGGCGAAAAGGGACAGGCGGCGGAGCGCTTACCGGCCGTGGACAGGAGCTGCCCTAAGGGAAGCTGGAATGGCCAGAGAAAGGTGAAGAAGAAGAAGAAGAAGAAGAGATGGAAGGCTCTCCGGCCGGCAGCTGCCTCCCGCTGCAGGCAAGAGAGCGCCTGCCTCGCCGCGTGAGGAAAGATCCCTCGTTGCGCTCCGCGGCAGGTCAGGCTGCCGACGGGCACCGCAGGGTCGCCACGCGTAATCCAAAGCACGGTGCGGCCGCGTACCGAGGGAGGGAGGCAGGGAGGCAGGCTACTCATCTAGGCAGACTCGTCTCCTCGGAGCTGTAAGACACCCGTGTATTCTCTTAGGCGGAGGACAGCCGAGCGACCGGAGTGACAGCAAAGGAAAGGCGGAGAGCAGGAGAAAGAAGCGTCTGCGCTGGCAAGCTCTCCCGGCAGCGCCGAGAGCCAGAGCTGCGGTGAGTCCTGGGCCCGCGGGGCCCCATCGCCTCTCCTCTGCGTCGCGGGCCCTCCTCTGCCCCCCTCGCTTTCCCACCCCGCTGTGGGGTTTTTTGGTTTGCTTTCTGCTCCCCGCTATGTTCTTTTTCCATCTCGCTCTGACGGGCTGCCTGTCCCCACCTTTTTTAGGTCCTCGCTCTCTCTGCCCCGTAGCCCGTGGCTATTGTTTCCTTCTCTCTCTCCCTGTCTCTCTGTCCGGCCCCCAGCCACTGTTTCTGCATTCCTCCCCCTCGGTCCTGTAGCCCGTCGGTATTTCTGCCGTCTCTGGCTCTCTCTGTGCGGCTCCTCGTTCCTGTTGTTCGAGGTCTTCCTTCTCGGCTCCGTAGCGAGTCGTCGTGAGTCTCTCTCTTTCTCCGTCCCTCTTGAGCCTCTTCCCTGCCCCTCGTTTTGAAGGCCCGCCTCTCTGTCCCAGCACCCGTCGCTACGGTTCCTTTTTTCGGTCTGGCTCCGTCTCGCTCCCCGTCCCTGTTTTTCTAAAGTCTCCCCTCTCTGCCTCCTAGCCCGTCGGTACCTTTTTCTTTCCCCGTCGCGGTTCGTCTGGCTCCCTGTCCCTCTTTCTTCCTTCCTTCCTTCCTCCCTGTCTGCCCCGCAGCCCGGCCCTTCGTTCCTTTCTCCTTCCCTCTCTGTCCCTCTCCCGGTCCCCGGCTTTAAACTCTGCTTCTCTGCCCGGTAGCTCGCCACCGTCTTACCTTTCCCCGTCTCTCTCTCTGTCCAGCTCCCTCTCTCGAATCTTCAATTCCTCCCTGTCGCTGCAGAAGCCTGTCGGGACTTTTTCCCCTGCCCGGCTTGCCTCTCCCTGTCTCGCGATTCCTCCCTCTCTGCCCTCTTAGCCGCGACCGTTTTTATATTCTCCGTCTCTCCCTCGGTCCGCCTCGAGATCCCGATTGTTTTTTAAAGCGACCGAATCGTCGAGGTTGGCAGAGACCTTTACGATTATCGGGTGGAACCGCAAACCTGGCGCTGGCAAGTCCCCCTCTGCCCCGCAGCCCGTCCCTTCCCTTCCGACGGCCTCTTTCTCCACCTCCCTCTGTCCGGCTCCCGGCCCCTCTTTTCCACTTCCGCCCTCTGTACCCTGTGGCTTTCCCCCTCTTCTTTCTCTCTCTGTCTCTGTTTGAGGAGGAGCAGCTGCCGCCCCAGCGTTCGCACCCCGTTCACGGTGTCGCGCGCACGCTTCTTCTCGGGCGCGCTTCCTCCTCCTCCTCCTCCGGGCTCGACCCGAGGCTTCCGGCAGCAGTCTCCGGGTGTCGGATTTTGTAAAATAATTAACGTAACTGAAAGGTGCAGCAGCGGGATCGGCCCGGGCGGGGCGCCTCCAGAGAGAGGGACCCCGAACAAAGAAATCCCGGGGCCGTTCCACGCTTGGGTCCCGGACACCCGCCCCTCGCGCGCTGTCCGCGCATCCCTTAGTCCCGCGGTGACTTTTGGTCTGGGGTCTTCTACCGTCGTCTCGGATTCTTCTTCTGTATAGCTGTGGGCGGTGCGTTATTCCACAGGTGCTGCTGCGCCGATGCTCCGTACGTTCGCAGTAACGGGTAGAGCGGAAGGCTCCGTGGCCAGGGAAGAGCGGCACGGACACGTTCCTGCTCGCTCCGTTGCACCGGAATTTCGACGGCTGGGTTCGGCCGCTAAATTGATGGCGCTACCGGAAGAAATTTCAGAAAAGTGAGTACTGTGCTTGTCTTTAATCTTTTAAAGTAATTTTTCTACGGGCGCCCGGTCCGTGGCTTAGATATTTGGTTTGCGGCGAAACAGACCCGGAACGTGGCTCCAAGTAGCGTTCCGATTCGCTGAAATTCCCCGTAGTCAGAGAGCAAGAATGGTGAATGTTGCTTGGCGGTTTGAAATCTCAGGCTTTCTCTGAAAGCTGACCTGCCAGAATGAGCCGAAAGCAGGCCGAACGCCAATAGGGATGCCGCAGAAAAGGTCCTCTTCTTGACAGGAGAAGAGCTTGGCGAGACGTCAGCGCCGTTTCCCGTAGGGCCTCCGACGTACCGGTTCGGCAAGCGTGGGCTTTGTGCGATTCCCTCGGGGACGATGGCGAACAAACGTTGTACGGCAGAGAGTATCTTAGCTTACTTTCCATCTCCTGCTCGGTTACTTGCAGAATATTTAATTTGGCGTCGCACGGACCCAGAGGGACGGGTCCCCAACTCATGCTGGTAGGGCAACCCCAGTACCAGCCGGTAAAATCGGAAAAGAGTACGACGTTTTGAAACGTTTGCCTTGCGAGGAGAAGGGCCGTCTCTCGTTAGGCAACTGAATTCTGCGACCGATTTCCACGCCTCACGCGCGTGCGTGCGCGCACACGCGCCCCCCCACCCCCCCCCCAACAGGCAGGCTTTGAAGGAGGCAGTCCCTAAGGCAACGCGATCTAAAACGTGGAAGTTTTTTTTTCTATTTTTAATAGTTTCTTACGGATAGGAGGCTCGTGTGAGCATTTAGCCTGTCCTGTCCTTAATTCTGAACCCACTGGCTGGTGCAGAAGGACGGTCGTGTGACAAAAACAGCATGAAATTTGTCCCTGTGCCGGCTGCGTCCCGTGGTAAAGGAGTACATCTGTTATTCCTGCGTGAAAGATGTTTGATGAGCGTACCGCATCGTCAGAGCTGCTCTTGGTCTGCCTGCAAGCCGTGGGTTATGATTTAGAAATACGTTCGCCTACCGTTCCTTAACTGTGTGGTTTTGGTTTTTATTTTTTCAAAGAAAGGGTGGCTTTTTCGTCGATCTCTTTGTGAGAGTATCAAATCAGGCGGCGGTAAATACGTAGAAGCAACTAGGCGTACTACGGCGTGTACCGGACAGCGTTGGCGTGCCGCTCTGCTAGCAGCGGAGAGCCAGATGAGGATGCCCGTGGTAAGTACTCGTTCTGCCTCCGGCTGAACGGAAAGATTCTCATGTTGAGGGTTCCTGGGCTTGTCTGTGTGATTAGCATTACTTTTTTTTTTTTTTTTTTTTATAATATGAAACAGGGTCAGATGATTGTTGATGAGTGGGACTTTGCGTACTCCTTTAGGTAGTTTTTCGTACTGAACCTTAGATCGGTTACAAAACTTAATCTTTGTGCAGTTTACACGTTTTGTAGCAACTACAAAGACATTTATCCTGTAGGTAAGCTGAAAATAAAAATGCGGTTTCTCACCTGATTTTTCTTTCGGAGGAACGCTCGCCCCCAGCGGCTGGTTTTTTTTGCTAGTGTTGTCGGGGGGAAGGAACGGCGGCGCTTGCCTGGTTTCTTCCCCTAGCCAGGGACCTGAAACTTTGTTTTCCTCAGCTGTTTCACTAGAAATTTACAAGTGTCGGTGGTCAACAGTGGCAGAGAATTGGGTGGCGTTTTCAATTTCAAAGGGAAGGAACGTGTTGATGTTAATTCTGTTACCAAAAGCGAAGTACCAGCTGCTTCCTCTTTCTAGATCTTCTCTCCTTTCGCCGTCCTCCCCGAGGGGTAACGTGGCCACGCCGTATACCTTTTCTGCTCTGGTACCGTTCGTTTGGTACGCAGGAGCGCTGTGAAATAAATAGAAGGGCTACGGACAGACATCTGCCATCGTTGCGGCTGCCTTAAATCGTGTATTTGTCCCTTTAGCCCGTCATTTCCTTTCCGCTCAGTTGAGTTACGTGCAGCGTTAGGTTCCAGTCGAGAGCGGTGCCGCCGAACAACGCTCTCGGAGCGTGCGCGGAGGAGGGCGGCCGAGATGGCGAGAGGTCTCCGAGGCGAGACTTAGGGGGAGCGGCTGAGGTCACTTGGTTTGTTCAGCTTGGAGAAGGGAAGGCCGAGGGGTGACCTCATCGCAGTCTACACCTTCCTCGAGGGGGACGGCGGAGGGGGAGGCGCTGACCTCCGCTCTCTCCGGTGACCGGCACTAGGACCCGAGGAAACGGGACGAAGCTGCGTCAGGGCAAGTTCAGACCGGACGTTGGGAAAAGGCTTTTCACTGAGAGGGCGGTCGGTCAGTCGCGGAACAGGCTCCCCAGGGAAGCGGTCGCAGCCACCGAGCCTGTCAGGAGTTCAAGGAGCGTCTGAACGATGCTCTTAGTCGCACGGTTTAGTTTTAGGTAGTCCCGCGTGGAGCGGGGGCTTGGTCTCGGCGATCCGTATGGGTCCCTTCCAACTTGAGATACTCTATGATTCTGTGAAATCTTCTGGGTTAGAAACGACCTTATTGTAATAGAGAATTCGCTGAACGTGGCTTTGTGCAAGGACTGTCGTCTTAGAATATCTTTTTTTTTTTCTTCCCCCCCCCCCCCCCCCCCAGATATGAGAAAAGCTCTGTCCAGAGATATGGAGACGAAATCAGTTGTACCTCACCCTGTGACACCGGAAGACATTGAGTAACTGTAAGCTGTGATGCTCAGTGAAATTACTAAGAGCGTTAAGTTTCCCGTGCCTTTGCTTTCACTCTCCCATTCTCTTGTCTTGCGGCACGTCGCATTTTTTGAGGCCGTGGAAGCGACACCGGGAGCGATGGGTTGTCAGAACCAGGTCCTCCTGCCTGTCGCTGGTTTTGCTTACCTTCGCCGTCTCTGTGTACCAGCCTGCATCTCTCTCTCTGTTCCTCAATCCCTGTCCTCTCTTCTCTGTTCTGCTTTGTTTCGCTGCGTATGTCCCGTTCCCTGTCCCACCTTTATCCTTCCTTCCTTCTTCCTCGCCTTTTTCTTTGTCCTTTTGTCCTGCTCCCCGACCCTGTTTCTCGCTCCATCTGACCGTCCTTTTCCTGGCACCTTTGTGTCTCTGCTCCTTGCCCCCGTCTTTCTCTCCCCTCTGCCCAGTCCTCGTCTCCCTCTTTTGTCTCTCTGTCCCTCTGTCCTCCTTCTGCCTCTGCCCCTCTGTCCTGCTCCCTGCCCCTCTTTTTCTCACTCTGCCCCAGCGTCCCGCTCCCCAGTCCTCTTTCCCTCTGTTGCTCTCTCCTTTTATCTCTCCTTCTCCCTGCTCCCCAGCCCGGTTCTCTCACGCTCCCGCTTCCTTTTTTTATTCTCTGTTGCTCTGTCCTGCTCCCCATGCCGCTGTCCCTCGCCGTACCTCTCGGTCCGGCTCCCTGCCCTTATTCTCTTTTCCTCCCTCGCCGTGGCGCTGCCCGCCCAGGATCGTTTCTGCCTCTCTGTCCCGCTCCCCGTCCTGGTTTGTCGGTCGCCGTCCCGCTGCCTCTCTTCCTGCCGCTTCTTCCTGCCTCTCTGTCAGGCTCCCTGTCCCCGTCCTTCACTCGCCGTCCCTTTCCTTGCCTCGTGCTTTCTCGCTCGCCGCCGCCGCCGCCCCCCCCATCCAGCTGGCTGCCCCTTTTCTCCTCTCTTCTAGCGTCCTGCAGCCGGCTCCTCGGTTTTGGCGGCAGCCTGCACGTAGCAGCCCAGCTCTCCAGCAGCCTGACGGACCGACCGTGTCTCTGGGTAGGACAGCCGAGGTGCCCCAGGGCCGGGCCCCGAGCCCCGGTGCGGAGTCTCTCCCGGAACCGGCTCTGTGTGTGACTGAATAAACGCTTGCGGTCTCTTTTGCCGTGCCGGCTGCGTTGGCGCTTCCTTTGCGGGGGGGGCGAGGGGCCGTGATGGAGGGCAGGGGAGGAGGTGTGTGTGGGGGTATTAACGTATTCAACAAGGTCACATTGCTCGCATCCTCGGGATCCAAAAGTGATGCTTCTTGGCTCCGCCCCTGACCCACGCCAAACGCCGCCCCCCACGCCAAACGCCGCCCCCCACGCCAAACGCCGCCCCCCACGCCAAACGCCGCCCCCCACGCAAACGCCGCCCCCCACGC